>NC_092766.1:77778622-78420233 GCF_047496795.1 Chiloscyllium punctatum
CTTTATTAAGACTGTGTCTTATAGCTGAAGATTCAAGCAGTAGATGGGATGAACCAGTGAAGTATAATCTGCAGTTGTCAATAATTAATATTAGGAATGGCCAGGAGGTTATGTCAGTCGTCAGCTTGTGGCCAAAGGGATCACTGTAGTAGTGACTCGTCTGTTTCAGCCGCAGTTATTGTCCAGGGATGAGATGGAGTCAGAGGAAGGAAATGGAGTTTGCACCCAGAAGAGAAGAAAGTGACTTCCAAGCTTTCAACATTTAATTAACAAGGGCAGTGATGCAATGAATTTTGGTTCATACCTGAAAGTGAGTTGTTCAACCAACAAGGCCCAGTACCAGAAATAAAGAAGGAGAGAAAGAATGAACAAGTTCACTGTTGTTTGTTCTGGTTTGGAGCGTGAATACTTACGGAGTACAGTAAATGAAAAGAACAGTAATGCAGTCGCACATGGTTAATTCAAATAATAAATCGACAGTGAAACTTACCAGGGACACCAATAATACCCAGGATAGGATAATAAAAAATTTGAATAATGTAAAGTACAAATTTGATCCGCGATGATAAAGGCTTCCAAGAATGTGTAGAAAGGATCCAAACGTAAAAGGATAAACGCCTGTCCATTGTTGGAACATTCCAGTTTATTGTTGTCAGGTTATTATACATTGTTGGAACATTCCAGTAACATGTTCTCAGATTCTGATCCACTGTTGGAACTTGATATTCTAATGTTCTCAGTTTTTGATTGCTCCTTCTCTCTGGAGCAGCCGATCCCTGTTAGTGCTATCAGTGATTCTCCTGCACGTACTATAGGTTAATATATTGAATGGAGACCTTTTATCATTAAAAGATGGAAACCCTCCACTGGGATAATTAGAATTCATGGAGGCTGACGTTAGTCACAGTCACCAAACAAACAAGTTCAGTTAACCAGTTCCTTACATTATTTTATATAACACAATGAACGGGAACACTTACTCGGTTTGGATGGAATGGATGAGGGTTGATGAGGGATAGACCATAAGTTTTTCAAACTTTTTAATCTGTCTTCCCTCTAAGTGGGAGTATTGTCGGAACACTGCACTGTTGTATATGTTTCACCCTGTTAACAAAAAGAAACCGGAATAAATAATACACGAGCTGCATAAAATGTTTGATGGAGACGTTTCTAGATACCTTTGTGTGATACTGCTGAAAGTTTGAAATTCCGTTATCAAGTCCTTTCTTAACCTGGTGACGTCATTCAGAGCATTGAAACTGCTGCTCAGGAACAGTGAGAAACTGTCACTCAACTGCTCGAGACTGGGACACAAGAACAGGAGACAGTCTTTCAGCTTTTCGAGACTGGTACACAGGGACAGTTGGTTGTCATTCAACTGCTCGAGACTGGGACACAGGAACAGGATGCAGTCACTCAATTGCTCGAGACTGGGATGCAGGGAAATCTGGAGGCTAGTGTGGCCCCAGATTTCTGTTCCCCAGGAACAGGAGGAGGTGACTCAATACCCGCCAGTCTTGGACACTGGGAGAAAAGGGAAATTGGCCTGTTACTAATAGTAATATCTGAATAAATTGGATGAGCGAATCACTCAATTCTGCTCCAACATTCTTCAAAACCATGACTGATCTGATTTTCATTCCCTCGTTCCATTTCACGGAGACTGTCCTCTCTGCAGCCTCTGCTCAATTTGTTGGTCATGTTGCAGATCCAGATACCGTAACTACAGTCCCCAGATTTCATCCAGCCTTGGGTCACCAAAGCCTCTGGTTTTCCTGAATTTCCACAGCAGCTTAAAACACAGGCTCAAAGAAACCATCCCCAGCATTTCCACAAATGTACAAAAACTAGAGTTAAGTCAAATGTCACTCAAATGCAAGTGAGAAGCCTGGTCTGAATCACTAAGCGTTGTGGGGATTCCTCGTTTAACTGAGCATATGACCAGCAGGGAGTGAATAACATAGGTGTTCAATGGAGAGGCACAGAGCAAGTTACAAAGATGTGCCTCAAAACTGCTAAAATCCCCACTCTCCAACGTGCATCACAGGGCAGGACACTGGGTAACACACAGAGACAACACATGCACACAGACACATTAGCGTTTTTAGCGTCTAGGATATAACTAGATAAGTTACGCTTAAAGATGGGATCAAGGCTTGTTGTGAGAAGGCAGAAGAATTGGCATGAAACGCGTGTCAGCCATGATCAGTAGCTCAGTAGACTGGATGGGCCAAACGGCCTTTTATACTGCTCTAATTATTTATGGTCTACGCTACATGCATTTGTCTGTGTTTGTGCGCATACTTGCATGTGCATGTGTCTGTGTGTGTTTCCATGTGGTTGTGTCTGTGTTTTTGTGTGTTTGAGTGTGTCTGTGTGTACATGTCTGTGCGTGATTGAGAGTATCTGAGTGTGCTTGTCTGTGTATGTATCTGTGTGTGTGTCTATGTGTGTTTGTGTTCCTCAGTATTTTTAGAAATGGAAATATCAATGCACGTTTTTGTAATTTCTATTCTGTTTGACATTCACCTTTCCATCATAGCTTGAGGAACTTTGTTTTCGTTATGAATTTGTTATTTTAACAAATGAAGGAAATCAACCTGACCTCTTCCGAGGATGACCCTGACCCAGTGTGAGACCTATAACATTGGCCATATCATCAACCTGGTTACACCGATAATTTGCTTTGGCCAATGGAGGGGTGGCATTAGAAAAGTAAAAAAAAAACTCAACTACCCAAGGAACTCTGGACCAGTGAGCCTGACATCAATGGTGGGTGAGTTGTTTGAGGGGATTCTGAGGGAAAGCCAATTTAATGCATTTTCAAAGGCAAGGATTGATTGGGGATAGTCACCATGGCTTTTTGCATGAGAAATCATGTTGCACTATTTTGACTGAGTTTGTTAAAGAGGTGACAAAGCAGATTGATGAAGGCAGTGTTGTCGATGTTTTCCATACAGACTAGAACAAGTTGTCCGATAAGATTCTGCGTATTAGGCAAGTTAGTAAGGTTAGGTTACATGGGAACCAGCGCACCCAAACCAATTGAATTCAAAACTCGATTGAAGGGAGGAACAGAGGTTGGTAGATGATTGCTTTTCAGACTGGAGGCCTGTTTTAAGGTAGGAGGGGACATATTTTAGAGGAACCTAGATGCGATGTTTTCATACAGATTGAGGTGTCTATATAGAATTATCTCCCAGAGGACGTGGTGGAGTCTGGCATCTTGATGGGTATCTGAATAAGGAAGTATAGACGAATATGAGCCAAATGCTCGCAAATCAGACTCGATCATAATGGGATGTCCGGTCAGAAATTACACATTTGCATGCATTATGACTCATTAAGAGGGATGAGCATAAAGTCTAAACAGGCATTTCAAGTGGGAATTCTCTTGCCCACAACTCTGAGATGTCTCTTTGTTTATATTTATTAACGCTGATTTAGTTACATATTGGACAGAGAAGGAATTTTGGATAATGGCACACAGATAGGAGAGTAGTGCGGAGACCACAACTTGATCAGCCACAATCTTAGCCCCTGGTACAGAAGGCTCAAAGAGTCTAATGACCCACTCCTGCTCCTCAGTCCCATGTTTCTGTGTTCCATTCAGCCCATCAAACCTGCTAGACAGGAGCAATTAGAGGCTACTTACTCCTATCACAGAAACAGAGGAGACCATTCAGCCCCTCAAAACTGTCAAAGCCAGTTTGGGCTGATTTGGAAAGTGTAATAGGAAAATCCAGGCTGGGAATGAAAGAGGGTCCTCATCACTCCAAACTGAGCGTCTCCTTTCTGCAAAATGTGCTTCGTTTGTTGGTCAAGTTGTAGACCCAGTTTCTCTGAATACAGCCCCCATTCCTCGCCCAGAGATGGTCCAGACAATCTGGTAATATTCAATAACAGAGCTTCCAGGAAAATTACAGCCTCTACTTCCCAATAATAGAACGTGAGAAGGCCACAACAGGGATATGTCATTCATCCACATGCCACCCACCTCCCCCCCCACCCCACCCACAAGCAGGTCTTCTCCCACAATAAGATAATAAGTTCTAATATCCTCTCTCATGTCCAATTCGTGTCAGAGCCCTCAACTCTGACTGGTCAAAAAGCACTCCCTGCCCCACACTGTGGCCTAATGATATGTGCAAAAGACGTGAACACAAGGGCTCAGGGAAGAGTGACCGGCCCTGACATCAAGGCTTAATTTAACTAAGGACGGTCTCAAGGAGCCTGAGCAGGTTCGCACTTAATGGGAATGAGTTGTAAACTTCCCTGGTTAGAATGATTTAAAGCATAACGCACAATGATTGTGGTTTGTGTACAAAAATCCATGCAGTCCTGGACATGTCTGCAAAAAGATCCTCAAGGTAGCTTCCTCAGCACAAACTTCTTCAGCTGCTTCATAAATGTCTTGCTCACACGATAAGATTAGAAGTGGGGGTGTTCACTGAAGATCACACAATATTCAGGAAAAAATGTCCCTTCAGCTCCTGAACTAGTCTGTGTCCATGTGCAGCAAGACCTGGACAACATTCAGGCTTGTGTTGTTGGAAGTATCGGTGGCATTCATGTAACAGTGCTGCTGGACACGGCACATTTCCACTGTTAAAATGAGGAGATTATTCAGCGCCTCATGCTAGCTTCACAGGAATATGAGGAAGTTTTTCAGCTCAATGATATTATTGGAGAAGTGTAGAGATAGCCCATTTAATGCCTCCAAGCAATTAAACAGGAAGAGAAGGAGTCACGTGTTATGGACGACAGCAGAGCTCCTCAAAAATATTTGAAGGCGTTGACCTAGACTCTTCTAATAATTAAGTGTTCTGATACAGTAATATACCATAAACATGTATTGGCAAAAAGGAAAGATCAGACACAGATTCTCAGATTCAGATCTCCAATTGAGGAGGGAAAACAAATCAAGTGAAAATTTAGAGTTGCAGCCAGGAGATTTCCACTGAAGCTTCCAACTCTGTGGAGACCCCAATAGCTTCTGATGTTACTAAGAAACCAAAATACTTGCTGTAATGTGGCTGCCAGAACTGCACACAGTAATCTATCTATGGCCTAACCAATGGCATGTTTAACTCATATTATGTCGCCTCGATGAATGAACACTATGCCTACAGTCTTAACTGGCTATTACACTGACCAGTTACATTCAGTGATGTGTGGAGAAAACACTCTGACCTCCCTAGTGTTCTGCTATTCATTGAATTCTCCCCTGTCTGGTTCCTTCTTCCAAAGTGCATCACCTCATATTTATCAGGGTTCCATTCCATCTGTCATTGATCTGACCATCTGACCGTTCTATCAGTATCTTCCTGTAACATAAGGCCTTCCTCCTCACTGCTGACCACCTGGCCAATCTTTGTGTCCAACCACCCCCTCCACATTCACATTTACATCATTTATGAATAACACAAATAATTTGATACACTGCATTTCTCGCTGTGGGACTGCTCGCTCAGTAACTTGGGACCACATAGCTATTCTCCAGTCCTCTAGCACCTCCCTTGTATGGTCAGATTCGACTACAACATTTAGATCAGGACATTTCGTCTCTTGTCCCCAACAGAATCCTGCGAAACAACTCATCTGGACTTTACATCATCTAAAGCCATCAATCCCAACTTGCATCTTATATCAAACTGTTCGAGAGCTTCCCAGTCCATCTTCTTGAATTCTGTACCTGCATCTTCCTTAACCTAACTAAAACAGATGCGAAGCTCTCATGTCACAGTCTATCAATGTTCCCCAGTTTCACATACTGATTACCCCCTTGGTTTCGAAATTGGTCCTATTTTTTCCCTGGTTATTATGTTCAGTATGATGTTTTAGTAGAACATCTTGGGTTCCCTCCACCTTTGCCTGCTGCACTTCTCCATGCCGTTGTATTAGTTAGTCTGCTGTGGGTGAATTTTCTAAGTTTCCCTCACATCACCTCTTATTCTTTGAAACAGTACAGAACACAAATATAATCTCATCCACACTGCATGCAATCTGTGCAACTCCAGCATGTTATACAAAAACAGGTGCTGGAAGCTTCTCGAGCTCTGCGGAAGGATCCATAGGCTCTGATCTACAAAGGATCTAAGATCTTTCTACGGCTGTGATCCGCAAGAGGCAAGCCTTTGGTAAGGCAAAAAGGAGGCTGAGGGATTTGAATATTCTGTACTTGGTAAGATATCCAGCAACGTTACGTTTCAGCCATGGAGGGTCTGTGATTAATTTTCACTCACTAGAAAACGCAACGGACTTCCTGTACACATTGAAATAGATTGCTGGTTCAAATAATATGGACAAATGTGTTCCCTTCGGTTTCTCTGGGCTTTACCTGGTTTACCTCATTTTGGGTTTTTTTTTAGTATGTGGAGGTCCCATTTTTCCTTTTTCTCTCTCCTCCTTTCTTCCTCCCCTCCCATTATCCTTTGTTTTTTCGATCATTTGCTTTTCGTTTCTCTCTCTGAGTTTGGAATAGGAAAGGGGGTTGGGGAGGTGGGGTGGTTTCATTTTGTTTCACCAGGACTGCCTTGGGTGAAGGTATGGATGGGATGATTGAATGGATGGTTGAATGCCCACTTTGAATTTTCTTGTTGTAAGACCCGTGTAACGTTTTTTAACTTTGTTTTGTCTGGGTTGGGAGCGGCTTCAGCTAGGAGGAGCCATGGGGGATTAGTGGTAGTTTGAGCCTCCCCTGTGGGCAAGGGGGAAAGTCTCTGCTTATTTGTGTTCCATGTTGGTTCATTATAGAAGTAGTTGTTAGAGATTTTGATTTGGTTGTTCTTGTCGTTATATTTTCACGTTTATCCGAACTGTTTACAGCTTTCACTCGGCGCGCTATAAATGGGGTTCTTCTCCCAGTGGGTCATGGGCTGCTTCGGATGGTTATGGATAACCGCTCATTTAAATGGTGCACCTGGAATGTTAAAGGGAGCCATTCATCGATTAAGAGAAAAACTATAGAAGAAATTGAAATGGCTGATGTCGCCTTGCTGCAGGAAACACATCTCACCGATAAGGAGCATTTAACGTTACAGCAGGGAAGGTTCAGAGGGGTGATTTTTATCCTTTAATTCAACAACTCGAGGAGTAGCTATAGTCATTCATAAGAACCTTCTACTTCAGTTGTTTGACCAAATTAAGAATGAATGTGGGTGGTCTCTGATCCTTAAAGCTCTAATACATCGAGAGGAATACTGGACGTTGAATAATATTGCACCCAGCACACCCCCTCAGATTTCACTTAGATTTGCTCACAAGGTCATACAATTAAGGGGAGACTTTCATTGACGTATAGACCCCGAGATGGATAAGATGTCGAGGGGAATCGCGGGTATTTCCCCGCCACCCAGGCAGCTGGTGGACCTGAACAGGGAGCTGGGTTGGTGGATGTGTGAGATGTCTTCACCCTGAAGATAGAGACTTCATCTTTTTTTCTAACCCAGATAAATGCTCTACGAGGATTGACATGTTGTTTGCCCCATTGGTCTTTTTAAATTCGGTGCTGTCCTGTAGAATTGGGAACATAGCCATTTCTGATCATGTGGCAGTGTACATGGAGGTCAATGATGGTGGCGATGGGACAGGCTCACGGCACTGGCACGTGGATCCTTTCCTCCTGAAAAATAGCAAATTCATTGAGTATTTTTCGGGGGAACTTGAATGTTTTTGGAACATTAACTTGTGTACGGCCAGTAATCCGACGGTGCTCTGGGAGACTGCCAAGGGGTTTGATTATTTCTTACTCGGTGACTCAGAAGCGGCAGAAGAGAGAGTAGCAGCGTATGCTTGAGGCTCGGCTGAAGACAGCTGAGACACCATATTTTGTCAGACCGTCTGTAACTTAATCGCAGTAGATTACAGCCCTCCGGACTGCTCTGAATTCTGCACTCGCCCAGACAGCAAAGAGAGAGATTTCCTTTGCGAAACAGAAGTTATTCGAGCATGGTGAGAACCAAGTAGATATTAGGCAATCTTGGCCAGAAAGAAGATTGCTGCTATTATTTTGGGACCCGTGATCCCAAAAACATTAATGCAGAGTTCAGGAAGTTCTACTCTGGGTTGTTCCAGTCAGCGGGCTGGGAGGAGTGATTGGCGATGATGGAGTCCTTTATTAAGACCTTGGACCTCCCAGGTGTAAGTTCAGAGCAGGCGTCTCTTTACATTTCCTCTCTGACAATCCGAGAGATGCAGGAGACAGTGAGGCAGCTCCAGAGTGGTAAAGCCCCCGGCCCAGATGTATTTTTGGAGTGAGTTTTAGAAGGAGTTCAAAGAGATGCTGGCTGGGCCAATGTTGGTTATGTACAATTATTCGTATAGTCAGGACTGCCTCCCATCCTCTCTGAGAGAAGGAAATATTTATCCTATTCTCAAGAGAGGGAACGTCCGAGAGGATTGCACTTTGTATATGTCTATATCATTATTAAATGTGGACTTTAACATTTTGTCGAAAATGCTGGCTTTGAAGATCCATTGTGAAAGAGCTGAAAATGTGTTGCTGGAAAAATGCAGCAGGTCAGGCAGCATCCAAGGAACACAAGAATCGACGTTTCAGGCATGAGCCCTTCTCCTACTCCTTGGATGCTGCCTGACCTGATGCGCTTTTCCAGCAACACATATTCAGCTCTGATCTCCAGCATCTGCAGTCCTCACTTTCTCCATTGTGAAAGAGGACCACCCTTTAAGCAGATGGCGTTCCTCTCTTTCGAACAAACCCAATGATATCTGTGTCCTGTTTAATATAAATGATTAATTTATTTCGATCTTTCTTAGGGTATAAAATCAATATTATGAAATCGGGGGCCATTCCTGTTGGGGGTCTTATTGGAGTACCCGAACTTGTGTTGGAATCTGATTCCCTTCCAGACAAGGAGGTTTAGGTATTGTTATTATCCAAGCCTTCGATCAATTACATAAAGCTAACTTCGTGCAGTTGCTAGAGAAGATAAGACAGAATCTTCCAATATCCTGTTTGGGTTAGCTCTGGTTGCAATGAATGTCCTTCCTTGTTTATGATACCCCATGTCAATGCTCCCTTTGACGCTGCCCAGACTGGCGCTGTGGAGGCTTAACAGTTGGCTTTGATCTCTCATCTGGTGTCACAAATGCCCTCTTATTAAGCTGGGCAAATTGCAGCTTCCACAGGCGTGTTGATTTTCCAGACGTGAAGAAATACCAACTAAGCTCCTTGCTATCCGATGTGGCTGATTGGGCTTGTCGAGCATGGTGAGAACCAATTTGGCTCGACATCCAGGCGTTCCAGGCAAAATGTCCCCTCATTAATCTGTTGTTCATGGACAATGTGAGGACTGTTATGGAGAATTGCAGAAACCGATTGTCCTTAACACAGTGAAAGCATGGAACATGATGTGACAAGTTGAGGGCACTTTACAAAACAAAAACTTTGGCTTTCACTCCCATTGTAGGATTTGTAGGATTCCAGCCGGGATTGATGGATTCTGGCTTTAGGCTCTGGGAGTCCAGATGAGTTTCCTGTATGGGAGATTTTTTTGACGGGGAGGTCATGATGAATTTTGAGCAGCTGAGCCAGGAATATGAGGTATCTGAGAGGGACCTCTTTTGTTACTTTCAGCTTCAGGACTTTATACAGAAAAAGTCTATATTAATGGTTCATCTCTTTACGTCAGGTGTGGAGACGAGAGTACTTCAGAGTACGGGCACTCTCTCGGTCAGCGCCTTCTGTCATTTATAAGGAGGTAGTGTCTCGAAGGACATTGACCCTGTTACACCAGAACAGGAAGAGGCTATTCAGCCCCCTGGAGCCTGATATACAGTTATGGGAGGAGGCCAGTCAGCTCCTCGAGTCGATAACACTGGGCCCAGAGTAGGCCATGCAGCACCAGTACCCTGTTATTCAGCAATAGGATCAGTCTATTCAGCCTCCTCAAGTCTGTACCATAGGAACTGGAAGAGGGACTGGAGATTGGTGCACTGGGATACCAGGAGGATATTCAGTCCCATCGACCCTTTTGCATAGGATTTGGAGAAGGATGCAACCTATAAGATTTCTGTTGGGAAAGGAGAAAGAAGTTTACCACACGTGTCTCGTATATGGGAACAGAAGAAGGCCAATCATTCCCTCAGTCCTATATCAGTGATGCAGGAGAGACCGTTCAGTATCTCCAGTCTGTGATGGAAGAATATGAGAAGTCTTTTTTTCAGCCCCTCAAACTGTTACGCAGCAACAGGAACATTGCATAAGCCCTCACGACTCTTACACATCAACAGGAGGAGGACAGGCAGACCATCGAGATGGTGATGTAGAACACCAGAAAGACATCAGCCCATCGATGTTGTGCACAAGGAAGAGAATGAGTCCATTCAGCGACTCCGACCTCTTACAGAGCAATCAGAGCAGGGCATTTCACGCCATGTGCCAATTATACAGGATTGGAGCGAACAAAGAGATTATAGAGAGGTAAGAATTTAGAATGATCACCTTCGTGATGGAATATATAGTAGTGAGAATACTGTTGAAATTTAAGGAATATTGTTAAAGTCGATCATTCTGTAATTAATGACAAGAAATTTGCAAAGTCAAACCACAAACCATCAGAATCAACATGATTTGGATCTTGGGGATCTTAGAGATGAAATATTTGGACTTCCAGAAGGCATTGAATAGCTCTGCACAAATGATTAATCTGCAGAATAAGATCATTTATGATTAAAAGTAATTTATCAGCTTGGATACAGACTTGGTGAAGCAACAAAATACAGTGAGATGGAAAAAATATGGGTCATTTTCTGTTTGGCAAAATTCAACTTTTACGAAACCATATGTCTTGGTCTCCAGGCCCTAACTATTTACAATCTAGGGTCTTACGTAGTTGAGAGGATAGAACATGTTACAACCAAATTAACAGATGACTCGAACTCAGGTGAGAAATTGCAATGAAGACGGGAGAAGTTAGTAAATATATATGGATAGGTTGGGGCAACATTTGACAGAAGAAACTGAACAACGAAAAGTATGAGTGTATCCGTTTGGATCAGTGTAGCAGAAAGGCAAATTATTATCCAAATGGAGAGAGACTTCAGAATGATTAGGTACAGAGGGATCTGGCTGTGCGCGTCCATACTACAGAATACTCCGATGTAGGTACAGAAGATAATGAGAAAGGCAAGTGCAACTTTGGCATTTATTTCTAAAACAATGGATTATAAAGGGAGGGAGGTGTGAAGTCGCAACTGAGTACTGTGTGCAGTCTTGGTGTCCTGACTGTAGGAGGGATGTATTTGCCATGGAGGCAGTTCAGAAGTGGTTTACTCGATTTACTCCAGAGATGAGGAGATTGTCCTCTGAAGAGAGATTGAGAAGTTCAGGCCAACACTGCCTGGAGTATAGAAAACTGAGAGGAGATGTCGGAAGTCTGGACGATGTTAAAGGTGATTTACAATGTAGATGTGAAGTGGATATTTCCTCATGTGGGACAATCTCGAACGATCCTAAAACCATAGTTTTAGGATGAGGTGGGGGAGAAATGAAACAGGGGTGAGGAGAAAATACTTCTGTCACAGGGTGGGGAATCTGTGTAATTCACTGCCCCAGAGTGCAGTAGGTGCTGGGATATTGAGTAAGTGAAGGAATATGGAGAGCAGACAGGAACGTGGAACTGAGGCCGCAATGACATCAGCTATGATTGTATTCAATGTCGGAAGAGGCCTGCGGGGCTGGATTGCTGAACTGATGCTCCTCGTTCTTATTCAGCTCTTCGAATGTGTTACACATAAATGGGGGAGGACTGGTGATCAAACAGGAAGCAGGCAGTCTGGAAAAATCAGCCTTACTCAGTTTGACGGAACATCACCAGTGGAGTTACACTGTGACCAGTGCTGGGTCCACAGCTCTTTACAATCTGTATCAATGATCAGGAGGAGTGGAACAAATGTACTGTAAGTATGCATGCAGATTAAACTAAGATAAACAGGAAACTAAATTATGAAGGGAAGGTGGAGAGTCTGTAATTGGATATGGACAGGTGAAGTCAATGGATAAAAGTTTAGCAAATGGGATTAAAGATAATATATGGTCTGTCATTTTCTTTAGGAAGAATGGTTTGTTACTGAAGAATGGTATGTTACTGAAACCGAAAAATACTACAGGACTTAGTGATGCAGTGTGTACTAGAGGGTTCATTCTGACCCGATCAGACATGGGAAATGTTGCTCCATCTTCCTGATGTTCCCAGGGACCCCATTGCTCTCAACCACCATATATATCCTCCGTCTCCAAATGGTGATGTTGACGTCGGCATACTGGGAGATGATGGATCTGTCACCCACTCCTGCCTGGAAAGTTCGGAATCATAGAAGCTGAGTGAAACAGTGACCCCGGCAGCACCGTCCTCCCCCTGGTGTGAAGATGCAGGTCGTGTTGAAGGAAGTGACACCACTCTGTTACCAGCTCCTTGTTCAATCAGGGTCCCCTCACACTCTGCTCCTGAGTTAAATGGAACTTGGGAAGCTGTTCCTGGAAAACCCGGTGAAGATACAGCAGATCCCTTTCCCCAAGGACACTCACTCCGTGGTTTCAGATCTTCCTCTCTGTGCAGGCTCTACTCCATTTGGTGTTCATCTTACAGACACAGATGTAACTACAGTCCCTATGGTCCATCCAGAGTTGGGTCACCAAATCCTCAGGTCTCCCTAAATTTCTGAAGCGGGTCACAGCACAACCTCTAGCAAACCATCCCCAGCACCTCCACCAACCTTTCAATAACAGGAGTCAGTCAGAGGCCCCTCAGCTACAAGTTAGAGACCTGCTCTTTTCCAATAATACTCGAGAGGTTTCCTCGTGTTACTGACTACACAATCATCTGAGAGGGACAAGCACAGGGGTTCAGTGGACACGCACAGACCAAGGTTCAAAGACATGCCTAAAGCTCCTGGAACCCCTGTCCAACATGGGGCACACCGGGAAGTGAACAGCAGCCAAACACATACACATCCCTGTCCAACATGGAGCACCACATGGGGCACACCGGGAAGTGAACAATAGCCCAGCACACACACACCCCTGTCCATGAATCCGTACATGGGGCACACCGGGAAATGAGCAACAGTCAAACACATACGCCCCTGTCCATGGAGTACCACATGGGGCACACCAGGAAGTGAACAACAGCCCAGCACACACCTCCCTTTCTATGGAGTACGACATGGGACACACCGGGAAGTGAGCAACAGTCAAACACACACCCCTGTCCATGGAGTACCAGATGGAACACACCTGGAAGTGAACAACAGCCCAGGACACACTTCCCTGTCTATGGACTAGCACATGGAACACACCTGGACCTGAACAACAGCCCAGCAAACACACTCCTGTCCATGGAGCACCACATGGAACACACCTGGACCTGAACAACAGCCCCTCACACACACACTCCTGTCCATGGAGCACCACATGGAACACACCGGGAAGTGAACAGCAGTCTGACACATACCAGTTCATTGTTTCTGAGCTTTACAATGCCAGCTCTCGATACACTAGGGATCCAAATAGGACCCACAGCCGGGATGTACAGGAGACCACGAGCCATACGTTTTGCACATTGTTACTGAGCTTCATAATGATTTCCCCGGTATTCCAGGGATATGAGCACCAACGGCCAGGTTAAGGTACAGATGGACGGATATTCATGTGATAATTGGATGATTACTTGATCGACAAGTTCAGTAAACGTGGCTCTTCTCAGACAAAGTGGATAAACTGGACGAATAGTACTTTCTTAGGTACAATAACAAAAATAAAAATATAAAGTAAATGTGCTGACAAATCAGCTGAAATCCACGTCACAGAATCAGACACCGTAATCCAGACGATATATCTGTGCAGCATGTAGCAGTGTTCAGACCAGGATAGTGTACTGCTCAATACAACCCAGCAATCTGTGCAGACCACACCAGTCCATGAACTGCCTCTCCAGCACTGGGAGCTATGCAGTGAACAGCAGTAAATTGTTATGTAAATCAGGAGCAGTTACCCTCCCAGCATGTACAGCAGTGTACGCCACCCCAGGGCATGGATCTGTAAACCAGGAGCAGTTACCATACCAGCATGTAGAGCTGTGTAGACCGCCCCAGTGCATTGATCTGTAAACGAGGCGCAGTTACCCTCCCAGCATGTAGGACTGTGTACACCACCCCAGGGCATTGATCTGTAAACCAGGCGCAGTTACCCTCCCAGCATGTAGGACTGTGTACACCGCCCCAGTGCATTGAACTGTAAACGAGGAGCAGTTACCCTCCCACCATGTAGAGCTGTGTGCACTGCCCCAGTGCATTGTTCAGTAACACTGTGTTAGATCACTGCCCAGTGTGGGGAAATCTGTAGCCCATGCTGGAAGTGATGGGATGTGCAGCTCCAATCCATTTGCAGCTCCATATCTCCATTGTATCAATGGATGTAGAATATCTCAAGAGGAAGGAGGAAAATCACTTAGGGTTAAGTAGGCAAGGATCAGACAAGGCTCTAGAGGGTTACAAGGTCGTCAGGAAGGAAGTGAAGAATAATCTCAGGAGAGCGAGAAGCAGGCATGAAAAAGACTTGGTGTGTAGGATTAAGGTAAAACTTAAGATGTTCTATACTTTTGTGAGGAATAAGATGATGGCTTTAGTGAGGGTAGGGCTCATCAGGATATTGAAGGGAACTTGTGCCAGGAGTTTGAGGAGATAGGGGAACAAAGAACATAGAACACTACAGCGCAGTACAGGCCCTTCAGCCCTCAATGTCGCGCCGACCTGTCATACCAATCTGAAGCCTATATAACTTACACTTTTCCATGTACGTCCATATGCTTGATAAATGACAACTTAAATCTACTTAAAGTTGGTGCATCTACCACTGTTGCAGGCAAGGCATTCCAAAGCTCTCTCTCTTTAGGTCTTTCCTGGCTACATTGTAACCCTCCAGTGCCCTAACTGAGCCTTCACATCCCATCCTAACATAAGTCGCCGTCTTCCTGTTGACCAGAGATTCCACTTCATTCGTATACCACGGCTCCCGCACTCTCCAGCTTCCTCCCTGCCTGACAGGTACGTACATATCAAGGACACACAGTAGCTTTTCCTTGAATAAGCTCCACATTTCCACTGTGCCCATACTCTGCAGTTTCCTTCCCCATCATATGCTTCCTAAATCTTGCCTAATGGCATCGTAATTGCCTTTCCCTCAGCTGTAACTCTTGCCCAGTGGTATGCACCAATCCCTTTCTATCACTAAAGTAAACATAACAGAATTGTGATTGCTATCACCAAAGTGCTCACCTACTTCCAAGTCTAACACCTGACCAGGCTCATTACCAAGTATCAAAACTAATGTGGCTTCGCCCCTTGTTTTCCTGTCTATATAATGTGTCAGGAAGCTCTCCTGCACACACTGGACAAAATCTGACGACTCTATAGTACTCGTATTATAATGTTCCCGTTCAATATTTCAAAAGTTGAAGTGCCCCATTACATCTACCCTCTCTCTGTCACTCCTATCGAGAATCATCTTTGCTATCCTTTCCTCTACATCTCTGGAACTATTCGGAGGTCTATAGAAAACTCCCAATGGGGTGACCTCTCCTTTCCTGTTTCTAACTTCGGTCCATGCCACCTCATTTGACGAGTCCTCAAACATCCTTTCTGCAACTGCAATACTGTCCTTGACCAACAATGTAACACCTCCCCCTCTTTTACCGTCTTCTCTGTTCTGACTGAAACATCTAAATCCTCGAACCTGCAACAACTGTTCCTGTCGCTGCTCTAACCATATTTTCAAAATGGCCACGACATTGAAGTCCCAGGTACCAACCCATGCTGCAAGTTCACCCACCTCATTCCGGGTGCCCCTGGCGTTGAAGTGGACGCACTTCTAACCAACCTCTTGTTTGCCGGTACCATCTTGCATCCCTGAAACTTGATGTTGGACCTCTCTCCTCTCAACCCTTTCTATATTCTAATTTTGGTTCCCATCCCCCTGCTGGATTAGTTTATACCCACCCCAATAGCCTTAGCGAATTCCACCACCCCCCCACCCTCCCGCCAGGATATTGGTACCCTTCTGGTTCAGATGAAGCCCATCCTGCTTGTAGAGGTCCCACCTACCCCAGAAAGAGCCCCAATTATCCAAGAATCCAAAATCCTCCCTCCTGCACCATACCTGTAGCCACGTGTTCACCTACTCTCTCTCCCTATTCCTTGCCGCACTAGCATATGGCACGGGCAAGAAACCAGAGCCAACAACTCTGTTTGTCCTAGCTCTAAGCTTCCATCCTAGCTCCCTGAATTTCTGCCTTAAATCCCCATCTCTCTTCCTACCTATGTTGTTGGTGCCTATGTGGACCACGACTTGGGGCTGCTCCCTCTCCTTCTTAAGGATCAAAAAAACACGATCAGAGACATCACGAACTCTGGCACCTGGGAGGCAACACACCAACCGTGAGTCTCTCTCGTCCCCACAGAACCTCCTATCTGTCCCCCTAACTATGGAGTCCCCAATTACTACTGCTCTGCTCCTCTTCCCTTTTCCCTTCTGAGCAGCAGGGACAGACGCTGTGCCAGAGCCCTCTACCCCACTGCTTTCCCCTCGTAAGTCCCCCCGATAGTATCCAAAACGGTATATTTATTGTTGAGGTGAATGGCCACAGGGGATCCCTGCATTGTCTGCCGGTTCCCTTTCCAACCCCTGACTGTAATCCATTTGCCTTTTTCTTGTACCTTAGGAGTGACTACCTACCTGTAACTCCTCTCAATAACCCCCTCTGCCTCCCGAATGATCCGAAGTTCATCCAGCTCCAGCTCCAGTTCCCTAACGCGGTTTTCAAGGAGCTGGAATCAGATGCACTTCCAGCAGATGTAGTCAGCAGGGACACTGGTGTTGGCCATTACCTCCCACATTCTGCAGGAGGAACATTCAACTGCCCACACGGCCATTCCCACTGGTTTAAATTCCCGAAGAGACTGTTGAAAAAAAAATAATGAATAAAAAAACTCGTTAAAGTTCCAAACTGTGGCACAGGTACTTTGTTTTTGGTTAGAGGAGGAGGATGGGTGCTTTAACAGATTATAAGGCAAGGTAAGCTTTTCTGGGTGTTTGGTTTAATTCACAAAGAGGTTAATTGCTGTGTCGGAACAGCACACGAGGAACATTGTGTTCAGTTCTGGTCGCCTTGTTATAGGAAAGATGTAGAAGCTGTTGTGAGGGTGCAGAGGAATCCCTACGGTTCAACAGAAATTTTGTGACACACCCCACGATCGAGTGAAATATTGACGAAGTCACCACGCGAAAAATAAATACTGACAGATGCTGCATTTCTGTATGAACGTTGGTGTGTCAGTGTTTGTGGTGTGTCTGTACTGATGCCTGTATATCTGTGTGTGCACGTGCATCAGTGTATTGGCATTTCTCTCTGTGTGCTTTAATACCTGTGTGACTGCACCAGTCTCTATGTGTGCCTGTGTATCTATATGCATATCTTTGTGTATCTGCGTGTCTCTGTGCGTATCTGTGTGCACAGCGGATCTGCCAGCCTCTCTGGTGTTTAAAGTGATGCAATGTCCGCCTCTGCTGGTCTTCACACTCTACTGCATTGATGGCAGTAGAGAGAGAAAACCATAAGGGATTCAGTCTAGGAAGTGGGGAGAGGGAGGTAGATCATAGCACCATCCAAACTGACAGTACCATCTGCACACGCACACACACACACAGTTGGGTATCGGGATGATCATAATTGTACTGAGGACACTCAGAGTGGCGAATGCTCCTGAGTATTATATGTGCTCGCTCGGCAATGTGAAAGTGATTTGTCTTTGAAGATTATTCGTTACACAGAGTGTACACCTAAAAGAGTATTTCCACTGCAACTGCAAGCAAGCAAATCATCTGTAAGGTGATGCGATGAATTTATTACACGTTCTTTAAATTGAAATATTCTATAATTCACCCCTACAAGGTGTAATTGAGAAAGGATTGAAAAGTCCTGAAACTGACCCAGTGGTGGTGGTAATATATCTAGGTCTCAGACAAACTCTTCTGTGCATCCAGAGATATTTGCAAAACCAAACAGCCGTGCAATGTGAGATATTCACAGTATTTGATGTCCTCTGATAGAAAAAAAAGTGACACTTGTGCAGTAGCATGGGGAGACCAGCAGAGGGTGGCATTGTATGACTATAACCTTAACAGGGACAGACGGAGAGGGAGAGGAGGGGAGGAAGGGTTTATCTCAATTTCAATGGATTTACCCCCAAAATCACAGAGCCATCATTTCACAGAGATGCACACAAACATACATAGACACATTAAACAAACAACACACATACATACAGATATGGACACTTACACACAATCACATGCACATGCCCGCACACACAGTAATTTCTTTAAGAAATAAGTATGTTTTTCATGAATAAGGGAATCAATGGTCAGTTGGTGAGGGAAGGAGAATGTGGCTGAGAAACATTTTAACTGTGATCAAACGGCACAGCAGATCCAAGGGGCTAAATGGCCTAATTCTGTTCCAATTTCCTATTTTGTGAAGGGATTCATTTTGGAAGTCGAAGTTGCATGCAGATGACTGGGTCAAATGTAGGATTCATAGCAGTGTGGAGGAACAAACGGATGTTGGGGTCCATGTCTGCAGGTCTCTCATTTGCCACCTAAGTTGAAATGGTGGTTAAGAAGGCGTATGGTGTGTTGGTTTTCATTAGCAGGGGGACTGAGTTGAAGAACCACAAGATTATGCTGCAGGTCTATAAAGCTCTGGTGAGACCATATTTGAAATGTTCTGGTCGCCTCATTATAGAAAGGATATGGAAGCTTCAGAGCGGGTGCAGAGGAGATTTGCCAGAATGCTGCCTGGACTAGAGGGCTTGTCTTATGAAGAAAGGTTGAGGGAGTGATGGCTTTTCTCATTGGAGTAAAGAAGGATGAGAGGTAACTTGATAGAGCTGAACAAGATGGTGAGAGTTACAGACAGAGGAAATAGCCAGAGACTTCTTCCCAGGGTGGAAATGGTTGGCACGAGGTGAGCATAATTTTAAGATGTTTGGAGAAAGTTTTTGGAAGATGTCAAAGGCAGTAAGACACCAGCCTCCTTCCCCCTCCCCCCAAACCGGGCCCCTGGTACTGTGAGACAGCCATGCTAACCATAGAGACTCCTGCCCCCCTCCCCCTCCCCCCAAAACCAGGTCCCTGGTACTGTGAGATAGCCGTGCTAACCACTGAAACACCATGCACCCCCTCCCCCACCCCCTCCTCCCCAAACCGGGTCTCTAGTACTGTGAGGAGAAATTGAGGACTGCAGATGCTGGAGATCAGAGCTGAAAATGTGTTGCTGGAAAAGCGCAACAGGTCAGGCAGCATCTAAGGAAAAGGAGAATCGACGTTTCGGTCATAAGCCCTTCTTCAGGATTCCTGAAGAAGGGTTTATGCCCGAAACTTCGATTCCTGTTCCTTGGATGCTGCCTGACCTGCTCCGCTTTTCCAGCAACACATTTTCAGCTCGGCCCTGGTACTGTTAGACAGCTGTGCTAACCACTGAGACATCATGCCCCTCTACCTCTCCCCCAAGACTGGATACCTGGTACTGTGAGACAGCCGTGCTCACCACTGAGGCACCATGCCCCCTTCCTCTCCCCCCAAACCGGGTCCCTGGTACTTTGAGACAGCTGTGTTAACCACTGAGACACCATGTCCCAATTCCCCACACCATTCCTTCAACCGGGTCCCTGATACTGTGAGACAGCCATTCTAAACACTGAGACACTATGGCCCCCTCCCCCTCTCCCCAAACTAGGTCCCTGGTACTGTGAGACAGCCGTGCTCACCACTGAGACACCATGCTCCCCTCTCCCTCCCCCAAAACCGGGTCCCTGGTACTGAGAGACAGCCGTGCTAACCACTGAGACACCATCCACCCTCCCCCTCCCCCATTCCCCATCCTCCAATCCGTCTGCCTGGTACTGTGAAACAGCTATGCTAACCACTGCGACACCATTCCCCCGTCCCCGCCCCCTCCCCCAAAACTGATTCACTGTGCTCGGTAATACTGGAGAAAATGTGAACAAAAGTGATGAGCTTAGAGCTATGATGTTGTAGCCATAACAGAGACGTGGGTTTCTCAGGGGAAGGAATGGTTGCTGAATGTTCCAGGGTTTAGAACATTTCAAAAGAATAGGGAGGAGGTAAAAAGAGGAGGGGGTGTAGCACTGCTAATCAGAGAGGATATCACAGCTACAGAAGTTACCAGTATCGAGGAAGGTCTGCCGACTGAATCAGTATGGGTGGAAATTAGGAACAGTAAGGCAGCAATCACCTTATTCGTGGTTAAATACAGGCCCCCCAATAGAAGCAGGGAGTTTGAAGAAAGCATAGGTCGGCAGATTTTGGAAAAGTGTGAATGGAATAGGGTAGTTGTAATGGGTAAAAACAATGACTGCTGATGCTGGAAACCAGATTCTGGATTAGTGGTGCTTGAAGAGCACAGCAGCTCAGGCAGCATCCAAGTAGCTTCAAAATCGACGTTTCTGAAGGGCTTTTGCCCAAAACGTCAATTTCGAAGCTAGTTGTAATGGGTGACTAACTTTGCCAATATTGAACGGAACCTCCTTCCGGAAGATGGTTTGGAAGGAGCTGTTTTTGTAAGGTGTGTTCAGGAGGGTTTCCTAACTCAGTACATTGACAGGCCGACGAAGAGAAAGGCCATTTTGGATTTGGTGTTCGGCAATAAGCCGGGACAGGTGTCAGATCTTGCGGTGGGACAGCATTTTGGTGATAGTGACCACAACTGCCTCATATTCTACATAGCTGTGGAGAAGGGGAGAAGCAGGCACAATGGGAGGATATTTCATTGGGGAAAAGGAAACTATGATACTATCAGACTCCTTTGAGAACCATGGACTCGGTGCAATTGTTCCATGGAAAGGGCACTATAGACATGTGGAGACGGTTTAAGGAACAGTTGTTGCGAGAAATGCATAAATGTGTTACTCTGAGAGAGGCAAGAAAGGGTAAGATAAAGGAACCTTGGATGAAGAAAGCGGAGGAGCTTCTCGTCAAAAGAAAGAAGGCAATTTACGTAAAATGGAGGAAGCAAGGGTCTTGCTCAGCTCTGGAGGATTGCAGGCAGGGGAGGAAGGAGCTCAAAAATGGCCTGAGGAGAGTCAAGAGGGAGCAGGAAAAAGGCTTGGCACGAAGGAGTAGGGAGAATCTAAAGGCATTTTGCACATATGCAAGGAATAAGAGAATGATCAAAGAAACAGTAGGGCCGATCAGGGATAGCATAGGGAACTTATGTATAGAGTCTAATGAGGTAGGGGAAGGCCTTAATGAGTTTTTTGCTTCTGTCTTTATGAAAGAAAAGGGCCTTGTAGTGAATGAAACCATTGAGGAGCAGGTAAACATGCTGCAACAGATAGACTGAGGAAGCTGATGTGTTGAAAATTTCGACAAACATTAATATTAACAAGTCGCCAGGGCCAGACCAGGTTTCTCCTCAGCTGCTCTGGGCAGCGAGAAATGTGATTGCTTCACCGCTTGCGAGGATCTTTGCATCCTCGCTCTCCACTGTATTCATACCGGAGGACTGGAGGGAGACAAATGTAATTCCTCTCTTCAAGAAAGGAAATAGGGAAATCCCCGGAAATTACAGACTGACAGTCTCATGTTTGTCATCTGCAAGGTGTTAGAAAGGATTCTGAGGGATAGGATTTATGACCATCTGGAAGAGCATGGCTTTATTAAATGCATTCAACACGGCTTAGTGAGGGGCAGGTCATGCCTCACAAATCTAATTGAGTTCTTTGAGGATGTTACTAGAAAAGTTGATGAGGGTCGAGCGGTGGATGTTGTGTATCTGGACTTCAGTTAGGCATTTGATAAGGTTCCCCATGGTAGGCTCGTTTAGAAGGTCAGGAGAAATGGGATATAGGGAAATTTAGGTGTCTGGATACAGAATTGGCTGGTCGACAGAAGACAGTGAGTGGTAGTGGAAGGAAAATATTCTGCCTGGAAGTCAGTGGTGAATGGTGTTCCACGGGCTCTGTTCTTGGGCCTCTACTCTTTGTAATTTTTATTAATGACTTGGATGAGGAAGTTGAAGTATGGGTTAGCAAGTTTGCAGATGACACAAAGGTTGGAGGTATCATTGACAGTATACAGGACTGTTGAAGGCTGCAGCCTGACATTGCTAGGATGCAGAGATGGGCTGAGAGGTGGTAGATGGAATTCAAACTGGATAAATGCGAGATGATGCATTTTGGAAGATCAAACTTGAAAGTTGAGTAAAGGATTAAAGACAGGATTCTTGGTAGTGTGGGGGAACAGCGGGATCTTGGTGTGCAGGTACATAGATCCCTGAAAATATCCACCCAGGTGGACAGGGTTGTTAAGAAAGCATATGGTGTTTTGGCTTTCATTAACAGGGGGATTGAGGTTAAGAGCCGTGAGCTCTTGTTGCAGCTCTATAAAACTTTGGTTAGACTACACTTGGAATACTGTGTCCAGTTCTGGTCGCCCTACTGTAGGAAACATGTGGATGCTTTGGAGAGGGTTCAGAGTAGGTTTACCAGGATGCTGCCTGGACTGGAGGGCTTATCTTACGAAGAGAGGTTGACTGAGCTCGGACTTTTTTCATTGGAAAAAAGAAGGAAGAGAGGGGACCTAATTGAAGTGTACAAGATAATGAGAGGCATAGATACAGTTGATAGCCAGAAACCTTTTCCCAAGGCAGCAATTGTTAACATAAGGGGTCATAGTTTTAAGCTGTTTGGCGGAAAGTATAGAGCAGATGTCAGAGGCGGGTTCATTACTCAGAGTTTTGTGAGAACATGGAATGCGTTGCCAGCAGCAGTTGTGGAAGCGAGGTCATTGGAGATATTTAAGAGACTGCTGGACATGCATGTGGTCACAGAAATTTGAGAGTTCGTACATTAGGTTGACCTCACATGAGGACCAATGGCCAGCACAACATTGTGGGCTGAACGGCCTGTTCTGTGCTGTACTGTTTAATGTTCTTTGTTCTAAACAGTAAACAGTGACAAAACACCACAGATGAGTCAGGATCTGGAGGTAGAAACAGGCAGCATTTTGAATCTGATATGATCCTCTTCTGAAAAATTCATATTGGACTCAAAAAGTTAATTGTGTTTCTCTCTGTTCAGAACCAGCAAATGTTTTCCTGCACTTTCAACTTCGTTAATCTTCTGGACAGTGGGATATTTGTCTGATCTGAAAGGGAACAGCAAAGCTGTGATTTCTGTTGACGCTCAAGAATTTGGTTATGGTCTTTGAATGAAAAATGAAAAACTATGTGCCAGACAGCTCCCCAAATACCGATAGTTTATTGCCATTGTCATAATGCATTATGACAATGTTGAACTCGGTGTTCATGACATCACATGATCAATCCTCTGAAAGTAACTGATTGAAGTACTGATCCCAATTGTTACCAATGTCTTATTATGCTCCTGATGTCACTGGCATTGTACTCATCCAGCAAGATCTTACCTTTCCGAGAGTTTCCATATATCTACGAAAACATAAAATATCTTTGAATTTTTTAACAAGACATATTCATCCAGGGTTTTGGAAGGCACTAGCAAGAGCAGAGTTTATTTGTCATCCTCAATGGCTCTGGAATAAGTGACTCAGAGTTGCCCTGTTTTACCTCTTCAATCCAAAGTGATGCAGATCCAGACGGAGCTGTTTGTAGGGGCATTCCAAGATTTTTAACAAATACTTGTGAAGGAACAGAAAATTTAGTCCCTATTCAGGATGACACGCAACTTGGAAGATACCTTGCAGAGACTGATTTTTCTCTTGTTCCCATTCCCAGTGCAGAATGTTCTCTAATTCCCATTAACCACAGTTTTGCTCAGGGTCCTTGATTCCACTCTCAGTCAAGTCCTGCTTCGATTGAAAGGGAAGTCACTCTGATCTCACCGCAAATTGCACAGGCAGATCAGTTGAAAGAATAAGGAGCAAAAGACAAGAACACTGTTTGCTTGAACAATGTCCTCGTAATATTCAATAGAAAATTGATTTGTGGTCTTCCTTAATCCATTATATCAACATGACATCACTTTTCAAACAATATTCTGAACGGTGGGTGTTTTTTCTTTTAATTTGCTTCCAATTCAGTGTAGAAATGAGAACGTGAATTATCTTCTATAGTGTGTTTATAATCCAGAATTTAATTCAATCTTTATCATAATTGCTCTAGCTCTTTCAAACAAAATTAATGAATGAGCCTGTGTCTATCCTGCAGATGAAAAAGTTCTTTCAGCTCTGACAACTGCAGCGAATGTTGTAAAGAATAAGCTGCAGGCCCACGTAAAATGAAAATGCTGCAGGGCAAGGTGCCAAACGCTAGTCCAAGATTAATTATGTCCAAGCATTATGAATAATACATGCAGAGGGGCACAGTATAAAAGCAGGATTCAGCTCCATGTCCAAAATACTGTTTGTGCCTCCCTCACAAAAGACCACAACTGATTCACGGTGTAAATTCACCAAAATAGGAAAAACAAGAGACTGGAATTTCAATTCTGCAACAACATCAGTAGAACAGGAAGGAAATCAAGGTTTGTTTCTGAAATTAATAAATTGCGATGATAAGAATGTGGTATATGTTGGGGGGGGGGGGGTGAGATGTTAGAGGATGATAAACAATGTTGGACGATGATAAAGAATGTTGTAGATGACACAATGATTATCCAGGTGAGCAGGAACGTGTTGGTTACAGGAGGGTACAAACAGATTTTCAGATGGCCAGATCAATGACTGATAAAAGGTAACACTGAAATATGAGTGATGCTGCACTTTGGAAGATGTAACAAGACATGAGAGAACACAAGCCATGAAGATAGGTTAGATTTGCTTTTCGAGCAGAGAAAGGTGAGGGGTGAACCTGACAGCGGTGTATTATAGCATGAGAGGTATAGGACAAGTGAACAGACAACAAGTATTCCCTTAGTCAAAGGGTCAAAAACAATGGGAAATACGTTTGAAGTCAAAGAGAAGATACTAACAGAGGATTTGTGAAATCTGTTTCGAACCCAGAGCATGATATGTGTCAAAAATGCATTGCCTGGGAGGATGGTTCAGGAAGGTAACCTCACAAACATTATAAAGTACTTGTATCAGCACTGGGTGGTGCAGACTGGACGAGCCTTGTGTTTATTACATGATTCCATGTGGTGGCAGCCATGAAATGTCTGATATATTCTGAAGCAGCAACCAATTGGACTTGGTTTGTTCCAACGAACTGTGCTCAGTAAGTGGTGAGATTACAAACAAGCATCATCCCATGGAGTATCAGCACTTACTCAACCTAGGACAGCCCAGCCATCTCTGAAATCATCCAGGATAATTCGCATGCTCAGTGTAAGAATCGTCCAAAACAGCATCAACATTATTCCAGCTGTTTGACACCATTATTTTAAGTTCACCAAGAAACAGACTTCGCTTCATTATTATATAGACTTCTCGTGTAAGGTTGTTATTTCTCTGAAGACTAATAAATTCCTTCCCATATATTCGTATTGACAAACAGTCTGTTATCCTGCGAGATGTTCCTCACCAGTAATATTTACTCCCAGTTAAACCGGC
Source organism: Chiloscyllium punctatum (assembly GCF_047496795.1). Taxonomy (NCBI): domain Eukaryota; kingdom Metazoa; phylum Chordata; class Chondrichthyes; order Orectolobiformes; family Hemiscylliidae; genus Chiloscyllium; species Chiloscyllium punctatum. Next base: position 77,804,250 of record NC_092766.1, read on the forward strand.
ACATGAGATGCACTGCTGGCACTCCCTCCCAACAGCCACTTGGATGGACCAACATCAACTGGACTGGAACTTCTCAAGGGCAATTAATGCTGGTCTAGCTTCATTAAAATCCCAAATGAAATAAAAAGACAATCCGATTTTATATTAATTATTAAACAACAAGGGCATTTTGTTGATCTGAAGAGTTTGTCGCTGACTTTGAAATTGTGAGAACTGTGTTATTTTATTTTCAGTATCTAAAGACAACAGAAATGTAAAACCTAGCATCAGGAGTAAGGAATCAAAACAACTCCATCATGTGATAAGGTCGTGGATGATCTGATTGTGACCTCAATCGCACATTCCTCATTTGCCCTTACAATGTTCGTGCATCATTCTTAGTCAAGAATCTGCCTGCCTCTGCCTTAGGAATATTCAATGCCTCATCCTCCATCGTTACCTGGGAAGAGAATTGTACAAAGACACAACACTCTGAGAGGATGACACCAAATCACCATCTTCGTAACAGAGACATTTTTCTGTTTTACTCTCCATCCACTCATGGTAATCTCTCACACAAGCGGAAATATTGTTTTAGAATTCAACTTGAAAGACTACTTGGAATATTTTGAGGTTAAGCAAGACCACATGTTGTTCGCCTAAACACCAGCAGATCCAGAGCCAGTCTTTTCAAGATTTCCTCCTGAAATAAACGCTCCTCACAAGAGTCAGCTGAGTAAATCTTCTCTAGATTGCATTTCATATCATTGTGGCCATCGCTCTCCCGATGTGGTTACACCACTACATGGTAAATCTGTACAAAATCGTCCCAACTTTTAAATGTATTCTGTTTCAGAAAGTTTCAACATTTGTCTTACCTCCCAAAAAATTTGATGTTCACATAAAATTTTCATTTTGTAATCCAAGTGCCCGGTTCCTCTGTGCCTAAAGCCAATCTCTCCACTGAAATAATACACTCCATTTCCATTCAACCCATCAATATCTTTTAGCACAGACACATTTTTCCTACTATGTTCCATACACCAATATTTGCCTGTTCACTTGACCCACCTTAATCTCCTTATAGACTCATGTCCTCTTCATATCTTCCTTCTCGAACAGTTTCAAGTTTCTTTTTTAGATTAGTTACAGTGTGAAGACAGGCCCTTCAGCCCAACAAGTCCACACCAACCCGCCGAAGCGCAACTCACCCAGACCGATTCTCCTACATTTACCCCTTCACCTAACACTACGGGCAATTTAGCTTGGCCAATTCATCTAAACTGCACATTTTTGGACTGTGGGAGGAAACCGGAGCACCCGGAGGAAACCCACGCTGAAGTTTGTATTCTTCCGTAATAAAGACAGAATATTTGTCCAAAGAAATACACTGTGGCCATATTGCAAAGTAATTGACAATGAAATATTGTTATTTCATGTCTAAACTATAAATTTGAGACAATGCTAAAGTGTTTTGCAATCACATCATTCAGTTCCATTACTTAAAATATAGTCAGATAGTGTGGAATGTGTGTGGGTAGAATTGAGGAACCGTAAAGGTGAAAACCCGCAGTTGGAGTTATGTACAGGTCGACAAATCGTAGTCAGAAGCTGGGGCGCATGATAGACGAGGAGATAGAAACGATATGTAGGAAATGCAAAGTTACAGTGACTGGGGAGATTTAAATATGCAGGTGGACTGGGAAAATCAGTGGTAGTGGTTTGCAAGGAAAGGAATTTGTGGAATGTCTACAAGATGGCTTTTTGGAGCAGCGTATGTTGCAGGCAACGAGGGAACGGGCAATACCGGATTTAGAGCTGAGCAGTGAGGCAGACTTGATAAGGGGGCTTAAGGTGAAGAAACATTCGGAGGCAGTGATCATACTATGATTGAACCTACTCTTCAAATTGAGAGGGAGAAAGTAGAATCGGAATTAATGTTACACCTAACTAAAGACACCTTCAAAGACACAAGACAGGAGCTGAATAGAATTGACTGGGAGAGGAGTCGAGCAGGAAAGACAGAGGAACAATAATGGCCGGAGTTTCTCGGAGCAATTTAGGAGTCACAGCAGAGATTTATCCCGAGGTAATAGATGCATTGTACAGCGAGGATCAGGCAACCATGGATGACTGGGACAGTCATATCTAGGGTAAAAGGAAAATAGAAAGTAGATAACATAGCAAATAGCAGTGCGAAACCAGAAGATTTGGAAGCTTCAAAGATGAACAGATGGCAACAAAATAAGAAATAAGGACGGTGAAGATTAATAATGAGGTTAAGCTATCCAGTGATATAAAAGAGAACTGTAAGAGTTACTTTAGACATATAAAGGGCAAAAGAGAAGCAGAAGTGGATATTGGGGCACTGGAAAATGACGCTGGTGAGATAGTCGTGTGGAACAAATAATAGATGAGAAACTGAATAACTATTACGAGAGTTGGCAAAGAAGTGGCAGATGGAGTACAACTTGGGAAAGTGCGAGGTGATGCACATTAGTCGGAAGAAGACAGGCATAGACTACTTTGTAAGTGGAGAGAAAAATCAGAAGTCTGAAGTGCAAAGAGAGTTGCGAGTTCCAGTTCAGGGTTGTCTCTAGATAAACTTGGAGGTTGAGTCAGCAATTAGGAAGGTGTTGTTTCTGGTGCACAATGTGATTGTCGTGATTGAAATCTTATATTCAGCAAACGAACCGAGTTAACTCTTACAAACAATATTTGTTTTTTGAACATAATTAATATTAGAACAATAAAACGTATTATAACGCAATGATAAACGCTACACATTATATTATGCTTTAACTTAATTTTGGATGATCACAAACTACCCCACTAGAAGTTGACCAGGCTCGACTTGGTGATGTGTTCTTGTTCTTCTGATGATCTTGGAGGTGTCTTCTCTTTCCCTGGTTATTCTCCAGTTACTGCACTGTGTGGGGTGATTCTTATCCTTCCAAGACTTCACGCCCTTTTCGGAAGGTAAGGAGGATCTGTCAATGGAATGATCAGGTTCATTTACCCTGATCATTCAGACTCAATCATGGGTTGGCTCAAGGGCAACATTCCATTGTCCCATTCAGGTTCAACTTCAGCTGAGTATTTAAGGGTCTGTAGCTGTCAGGTTTGTTTGCAAACCATTGGTGGGTAGCTGCAGCCTGTCTGAATTCTGCAGCATGTGGATTAGCACAGAGACTTTAGTCAAGGTTGGGATCCCTTTCCCAACTTGCATTAATCATTGTTCATTTTTGTAACTCCATGGTGAATTCATTATTGCCCATCGTAAGATTATTCTTTCAGGTGGCCCGCCCGGTCAGAAACGCAAATACAGTGATGGCATTTAGTTTGAGAGGACTTGAATATTAAAGTAGGGATGGATTTCTGAGGCACTATGAGACTCTGGTCAGACCACATTTGGTAGATAGTGCGCCGTTTTGGGCCCATACCTCAGGAAGGATGTACGGCCCCTGGACCGTGTTCAGAGGAGCTTCACAAGAATGGTCCTAGGAATGAAAAGCTTAACGTATGAGGTATCTGGGTCGAGACTCGCTGGAGTTTGTTTAAGGATGATGGGGGATCTAATTGAAGCATACAAAATACTGAATGTCAGATCAGAGTAGATGTTGGGAAGATGTTTTCGTGGTTAGGAGAGAAAGGACTCAAGAACATAGTCTTAGATAAAGAAAAGATATTTTAGAACGGAGATAAGGAGAAATGCCTTCAGCCTGAGAGTGGTGAATCTGTAGTTAGAATGGCAGTTTCCTTACCGAAAGGACATGAGTGAACCAGGTGGGTTTTTTTTGGCAATCGATTCATAACCGCCATCAGTCTCTTAAATCCAGATTTGAATTCAAGCTCCCCTACTTGCTGTGGCAGGATTTGAACCCAGGTCACCAGAACATTACCTAGGTTTATCAAATAAGAATTCAGTTATAACACCACGAGGTCACTGACTTGACCAATCCTCCATAGTGTGACTAACATGTGCAGTATGATATGCACTGGGATTTGCCTTCATGTTATCCGTGACTTCCTTATCAAGATATTGATGATTTCTTTCCCGTTATGCAACTCCTGCTCGGTCTTCAGTATCTTCCTAATTATTTGCCACATTTCTTCATCTGCCCTGCCCTTGACTTTTCTTTTTTCCCACCGCCACCCACCCCCCAGCCCACCCAGGCCATATCCTTCCTTAGGCCAGTGTAATTATCATTGCCTAACACTAAAACTCTCATGTATGACTCAGACTTTACTCCTTCGATCTGAATGTGAAACTCCAGCATGTTGCGGTAACTCCTTCCAAGACAAAGCTCATCCACCAACCCTCCCTTGTTGCATAATATCAAATCTAAATGAGCCCATTCTCTGGTTGTTTCCATAACATCCTGCTCTCAGAAACAATCTCTCATACACTCCATGAATCTTTGCTCGAGGATATCACTGTCAACTTGATTAATTGAGTCAATTTGCATGTTCAAACCACTCAGTTAAAATTGTGCCCCTGTTACAAGCCCTCACTATATACTACCTCAGAAGTACTTTGGGAGGAGGTTTCTTCTCTTGCTTTTGATTTGCACTGAGACAGATTTCAAATATTTTTTGGCACAAAACAGTTTGAAAAGATCTGAGTTCCCACTCGCACGAACAAATGTTTATTTTCTTTACATGAACCACATTTCACAGTAAATATTGAGGAATTAAGAGGGCTAAAAGTGGTCATGAGATATCTTTAGCAAACAGGGTTGAGGAACATCCCAAAGACCTACGTTTCATATATAAGGAGCAAGAGGGTAACTCGAGAACTGTTTGGCCCACACAGGACAAAGGAAGAAAGTTATGCATGGAGTCAGAGAAAATGGGTGAGATTCGTGGCGAGTACTTTGCATCTGTATTCACCGAGGAGAGAGACATGATGGGTGTTGAGGTTAGGGGTAGATCTTTGCATACTCTGGGTCAAGTCGACACAAAGACGGAGGAAGTTTTGAATATTCTAAAAGCTGGAAATGGAGACAAGTTCCCAGGTCTGGATGGGATCAACCACAGGTTGCCGAGGGATGTGAGTGTGGAAATAACTGGGGTTTTAACAAATATCTTTGCAGGACCATTGTACATGGGTGAGGTCCTGGAGGACTGGAGCATTGCTAATGCTGTCTCCTTGTTTAAGAAGGATAGCGGGAATTATCCAGGTAATTGTAGACCGGCGAGTCTGACATCAGTGTTAGGGAAGCTGCTGGAGAAGATACTGAAGGACTTGAGTAAGTTGTTTTATTAGTTTCCCCATTGTAGGTTGATGGAGAAGGTGATGTTGCATGGGGTCCAGGGTGTTTTATATAGATGGATAGAGAACTAGCTGGGCAATAGGAGACAGAGAGTAGTAGTGGAAGTGGATTTCTCAAAATGGAGACCTATGACCAGTGGTATGCAACAGCGATCCATGCTGGGTCCACTGTTGTTTGTGATTTATAACAATGATTTGGAAGAAGGTATCGGTTGCCTGACTAGAAAGTTTGCAGATGACACCCAGATTGGTGGAGTAGCAGATCGTAAAGGGGACTGTCAGAGAATGCAGCAGAATATAATATAGATAGATTGGAGAGATGGGCACAGAAATGGCAGATGGAGTTCAATCTCTGCAAATGTGAGGTGATGCATTTTGGAAGATCCATTTCAAGATCGAATAATACAGTAAATGGAAAAGTCCTGGGGAAAATTGACATACAGCGAGACCTGGGTCCATTGTTTCCTGAAGGTGGCAACGCAGGTCAGTAAACTGGTCAAGGCAGCATATGGCATGCTTTCCTTCATTGGATCAGCTGTTGAGTACAAGCGTTGGCAGATCATGTTACAGTTGCATAGGACTTTGGTTTTGCCGCATTTGAAATACTGCATATAGTCACCACATTATCAAAAGGATGTGGATGCTTTGACTAGAGTGCAGAGTAGGTTCACCAGGATGTTGCCTGGTATGGAGGGTGCTGGTTTTGAAGAAAGGTTGAGTAGAATAGGATTATTTTCATTATACCGGCAAAGCTTGGGGGGGGGGGGGGACCTGACTGAGGTCTACAAAATCAAGAGAGATATAGACAGGGTGGATAGCAAGAAGCATTTTCCCCAGATTGTGGAACACAATTACTTGGGGTCATGAGTTCAAAGTGAGAAGGGATGGTTTCGGATGGATATATGCGGGAAGTTATTTACATATATGGTGGCAGCCTGGAACGTGTAACCAGTGGAGGAGATAGGGGCAGGAACAATAGATAACTAAGATGTATCTGACAGATACACGAATGGGCAGGGAGCAGACGGATACAGATTCTTAGAAAATAAGTGGAGGTTTAGAAAGTAGGAAGATCTTAATCAGCACAGGCTAGGAGGGCCAAAGGGTTTCTTCCTGTTTTGGAACGTTCTTTGTTCTTTATCTTTCATTCTAAAAATAGTAAGATTTCAACTTATTGTCTGCTACAATTTAATGATGTAAACCATTTATTTGACAATGCATATCAAATTATTGTCATTTCTAAATTACAGTCAGAGAGTCAAAGAGATATACAGCATGGAAACGATCCTTCAGTCCAACCCGTCCATACGGACCAAATATCCCAACCCAATCTATTCCCACCTGCCAGGATTGTTTGAACCACAGCTTTATAGAGCTGAGCATTAACCTCGCTCCTCGCAATCTCAATCCCCCTGTCAATGAAAGTCAACACACCATACACCTTCTGAACAACCCTGCCAACTTGGGTGGCAACTTTGTGGGATCTACGGACATGGAGCCAAAGATCCCTCTGTCAATCCACGCTGCCAAGAATTTTGCCTTTAACTCTGTGTGGTGTATGCAAATACAACCTTACAAAATAAATCCCTTCGCAATTTTTAAGGTTTAACTGTATCTGCCACATATCAGCCCAGCTCTGCATTCTGTCAATGTCCTCTTGTAACCTATACCAACCCTCCACACTATCCACAACTCCACCAACCTTTATGTCATCGGCAAACTTAATAACCCACCATTCCACTTACTCATCAAAGTCATCTATAAAAAGCACAAAGAGCACAGGTCCCAGAGTGGATCCCTGTGGAACACCATTGGTCACTGATGTGCAGGCCGAATACTTCCTTTCTGCTACTACCCTCTGTCTTGTATGAGCCAGCCAAATCCACATCCAGACATCCAAATTTCCCTGTGTCCCATGCATCCTTACCTTCTGAATGCGCCTACAATTGGGAACCTTATCAAATACCTTGCAAAAATTGTTGTTCAACACATCTACTAGTTTACCTTCATCAGTGTGTTTTTTTCACATCTTCAGATAATTCAATAAGGTTTCTGAGGGATGACCTGCTCCTCACAAAGCCATGTTGTCTATCTCTGATCAAACTATGGTTTTCTAAGTAATTGTAAATCCTGCCTCTCAGGACCGTCTCCAATACTTTGCCCACCACTGATGTAAGACTGACAGTTCTGTCATTCCCATGGTTATTCCTATTTCCCTTTCCTGAACAAGGGAATAACATTTGCCATCCTCCAATCATCTGTACCTACTCCGGTGGACAATGACGATGCAAAGGTTATCACCAAAGGCACACAAATCTCTCCCATCACTTCCTGGAGTAACCTCGGGTATACCCCATTTGACCCAGGTTATTTATCTATCCTTATGTTTGTACTTCAATCAGTCTGTACCTCTGATCAACTTTTCTACACCCTGTCCAACCAACTGATTCAGTGTTTCCATTTCAATGCTATATAGAGTGCTGCCTGCCTGAGTATGTACGGTTCCCAATGTCATCTGAATCACAGAATGAAAAAAAGGAATACACCAATGCCTTCCTGATGAAGGGCTTATGCCCGAAACATCAACTCTCCTGCTCCTCGGATGCTGTCTGACCTGCTGTGCTTTTCCAGCACCACACTTTTCGACTCTGATCTCTATCAACTGCAGTCCTCACTTTCTCCATTACTGAGAGTTGTCCCCTGTGCACTCGGAGCAGGGAATAAACCATCAGAGACTCATTGTATGTGGAGATGACTGGTCAGTTCTGGAAAGTTGCACTTGATGAATATATTTTCTTAAGACAAGAAATTACAGTTCAACAAATGTTCATTCAGTGCCAGAGTTGTAACTTTGGTTCATGGTTTGAGCAGCCTTGTAAGAAATCGTGAATGACTGAAGAACTCCGAGGTACAGAGTATTCCAGGTGTTATAATCCAGTTTACGTTAATGCTGGGAATATTCTCAGACAGACTGAAGTGGTAAGGGAATGAATTTATATGTGGAGGTTTGACATTTTTGCCATCACAGAGACATGTTTGAGGGAGGTCAGGGCCAAGAACTCAATATTCTGTTCTACTGTAAAATATGGGCAGGACATGAGAGTGTGTTGAATAGAAGGTGGTGTTGTATTATTAATTAAGGAGTCAGTTACTGCAGTAAGGAGGGACAATATCTTGGAAGTGTCTTCAAATGAGGATTTATGGGACGAGGTTAAGATCAAAACGATGACAGAACACACTGCTGGGGATATTTTATAGAGCCCCATAAAGATGAAAATACAGGAGAAGATATATAACCAATTCACTGAGGTGTGTAGGAAAGCAAGGCTGAAGATGTTACAGAGATAGGAAGGCAAGGCTGGAGATGTTACAGAGATAGGAAAGCAAGTTTGCAGATGTTACAGAGAGAGGAAAGCAAGGCTAGAGATGTTACAGCGATAGGAAAGCAAGGCCAGTGATTTAACAGAGATAGGAAAGCAAGGTTGGAGATGTTACAGACATAGGAAAGCAAGGCTGGAGATGTTGCAGAGATAGGACGGCAAGGCTGGAGATGTTACAGAGATATGAAAGCAAGGCTGGAGATGTTACAGTGATAGGAAAGCAAGGCTGGAGATATTCCAGTGATAGGAAAGCAAGGCTGGAGATATTACAGTGATAGGAAAGCAAGGCTGGAGATGTTACAGTGATAGGAAAGCAAGGTTGGAGATGTTACAGACATAGGAAAGCAAGGCTGGAGATATTGCAGAGATAGGACGGCAAGGCTGGAGATGTTACAGAGATATGAAAGCAAGGCTGGAGATGTTACAGTGATAGGAAAGCAAGGCTGGAGATATTACAGTGATAGGAAAGCAAGGCTGGAGATATTTCAGTGATAGGAAAGCAAGCTGCAGATGTTTCAGAGAGATAGGAAAATATAGCTAGAGATGGCCGAGAGATAGCGTGGCCTGTGCATGCGAGAACAGGTTAGTGAGGTATTTTTAAATTTAGTCACAGGATACAGGGAGAGGTGTATCAGCTGGAAGTGGTAGAGATAGGGAGAGATGTAGGGACTGGCATAACTTACAGCGATAGATGGGTCTGGAGTTTGAGATAAAGATAGTGGAGATATGGAGGGTTACTGAGATACAGAAGGATGCATCGGCTGGAGGAGACGACAGCGAAAGATACAGACATACACGTTGGTAGTTTAAAAATGGAATTGAACGATGTCTTAATAGAGAAAATATTATAGAAATCTTTGGAATAGACAAGGCACTGGGAGGAACTGAAGGAGTGAGACCTTAGATTGTCCAAACACGAGAGAAATAGAGTCAGTGTCATACAGCACAGGACAGGCCCTTCGGTTGACAGCGACACAAATAAAAAGCCCTGCAGACCCTGGAAACCCCTCCTTCCGAACGTCTGGAGGCAAGGGCTAGATTTGGGAGAGGTGTCATATAGACTGCTCAAACAACAATATGACATAACAACACCTCATTGCGTCAGATCAAACACTGATGCAGAAACCTCCTGACGACTCCCCTCCCTCAGCCTCACGGTGAGAGATCAAACACTGACACAGAAACCTCCTGCTGACCCCCCCCCTCCCTCAGCCTCACGGTGTCAGATCAAACACTGACACGGAAACCTCCTGCTGACAACCCTCCCTCAACCTCATGGTGTCAGATCAAACACTGACACGGAAACCTCCTGCTGACTCCCCTCCCTCAGTCTCACGGGGTCAGATCAAACACTGACACGGAAACCTCCTGCTGACTCCCCTCCCTCAGCCTCACGGTGTCAGATCAAACACTGGCACGGAAACATCCTGCTGACTCCCCTCCCTCAGTCTCACGGGGTCAGATCAAACACTGACACGGAACCCACCTGCTGACTCCCCTCCCTCAACCTCACGGTGTCAGATCAAACACTGATGCAGAAACCTCCTTCTGACTCCTTTCCCTCAGCTGATGGATCAGTGTCCCTCCACATTGAACAACACGCGGAGGACGCACTGAGAGGGTGACAGAGCAGGAGAATGTATACTGGATGGGCCATTTCAAACCCCACCAAGAGGGGATCAGCAGCAGCACTGCTGATTGAGATGGTCAGGTCCAAATGGACATAGCTGTGAGACTGAGTCTGCATCGGGGCAGGGGGGATCGATGGAGAGGGAGAAACACACTTGACCTCATCTTCACCAACCTACTGCTGCAGACACATTGATGATGACCATATTGGGAACGGAGACTACCACACACAGTATTCCGGGAGACAAGGTCACACATACATGCACGCACATGTGAGAGATACTAACTATCACCATGCTAAATGGGACAGATTTCGAATAGACCTAGAACGCAGCATTGGCCTATGTGAGGTGATTCGGATCATTGCCAACAGCAGCAGAATTGTACTCTAGAACAATTTCCACTGTCACTACCTAGCATATTCTCCACTTTATCCTGCCCATCAGGCGAGGGGATAAACCCTTGTTCAATGGAGAATACATGAGGGCCTGCCAAGAGCAGCACCAGCTACACCTCACAATGAGGTAACATTACCAATCAAGACCACTTACTGACCAAATAGCATAAACAGCCCGTGACAGACAGATCTAACCAACAAATCAGATCTAGTCTCTGCAATCCTGCCACATGAAATCAGGGCGAATTGTGTGGTCAATCAAACAACTCACTGGAGGAGGTGGATCCACAAATACCACCTTCCTCAGTGATGGAAGAGGCCAGCTCAACAATAGGAAAGATAAGTCTGAAACATGCACAACAATGTTCTGACAGAAGTGTCGATGGGATGATCTATCTCCAGATGGCAGTCGTCAGCTAATTCAATTCATTTTTGTATGGTATCTCCAAGTGGCTGGAGGGATGGGATAATGCAAAAGCTGTGGGCCCTGAGAACATTCCATTCAAGCTGTTCCTGCAGGGATATTGCACTAGGACCTACCTGACAATGTGGGAAACTATCCGGGCGGGACCTGTACACAAACAGACAAAACATCAGAAAATCAATGACTGCCCCATTGCTTTATTCCAAATCACTACTAAAGTGTTGCAATGTTATTGGAATCTACAGTGGGATCAAGTAGCACTTCCTCAGCACCAACCTGCTCACTGAAACTCAGTTTATTCTCTGCCAGGGCCACTCATCCCTTGGACACATTGAAACCTTGGTTTAACGATGTACAACAAGCAAATACACAGCTGAATTCTACAGGTGAGGCGACAGTGACTGCATTTTTAACTGCAGTCATAACTGCATTTGACCAAGTGTCATATCCAGGCTTAACGGCAAAACTAGAGCAAATAAGTCTCGTCTGCACTGGCTGAAGTTATACCTGGCACAAATGACGGTGGTTGGGGTTGGTGGAGAGCAGCCATCTCAGCAGCAGTTCCCGAGGGGCGGGGTTTCTGGGTCAGCCTGTAAATCAGAAATGGAAAGGTAAGGCACCATACTCCTACAGGATGATCGGGCTGCTCTCTCGTTAGACAGAGACGACTGGTGGTAGTTTAACTGGATAGTCATCATCCCTCAAGTAAGGGAAAGGTTGAGTAGGACAGTCCTTTAGTCACCCCTGTCAGTGCAAGAATTGAACCCACATTGCTTGGTATTAATATCTTGCCGTCCAACTGATTGGGCTAACCGAGTCCTCACTCAGATCCTTGTGGTAGATATTGTAATATTATTCCATTCAGATATGTTGTTAAACACCTCTGGAGCAGGTGGAACTAGAAACAAACTTCCTAAATCAGAGAGAGGGACAATATCAGTGAGCTATAAGAGTGATCTCTGCCCTAGGCATAATCCTAAATGACCATCCCGACAGTGTAAATTCACAAGTGGGGATGTTTGCCACTGATGTTTGCCAATGTTCAATGCCATTCGTGATTTACTCAGATACTGAAGCAGACCTTGTCTAAATGCAACAAGAACCTGGAAATATGCAGGTGTGTACTTAACAGTGACAAAACCATTCCCATTACACATGTGCCAGACAACGATTACCTCTAACGATAGAAAATTGAATCGTATGCTCTAACGTTCAATGCCACCACCATCACTGAACACCCAACAAGCAATATCCTGGGGATTACCATTAACCAGAACTGGACTGTCCATATGATTCCATTACCCATTCCTGTGAAGTGCTTATGCTAAAACATCGACTTTCCTGTACCTCAGATGTGGCCTGACCTGTTATGCATTACCAGCGCCACACTTTGACAAATGTAAATTAATTGGCCACAAGAATATGCCAGGGGCTAGGAATCCTGCAGAAATACCTCACTTCATGTACCCCATCGATCAGACACATGTTGAATATGGGTGTGATGAAATACACCACCCCACCCCCCGCCCCCCCCGCCATTTCCTTGGGTGAGTGCAGCTTCACCCTTCATCCACTGATACCCAGTAGTAGCAACACCTGCCATCGACACGGTGCTCTGCAGAAATTTACCAAGGCTCCTTACGATGTATTTCTGGGTAGCCGATACATGGGACCCCACCATGTTCGCGTTCAGTTCCAAGCCATTCACCATGATGATTGGGAAGTATATTGCTGTTCCTACAGTGTCACTGTTTCAAGGTCCCTCCCGAATGGTAATGGAAGTCTAACTACAACACAAGGACTCCAGTGGTTCAGTGCGGCAGCTCATCACCACCTTCTTAAGGGCAACAATAGATGGACAATAAAGACTGGCCCAATCATATTCTATGAATAAATTAAAATGAAAAATATTGTCCAAACATGCCCAATGCTAGACACTGTGCTTTGGGTTTTGTGAGCGCATGCTGCTTGGGTTCAGTCCGTAACTTGCTTGTTGTGAACAGCTGAAGGGTTAATCTGTCAGTCTCTCAGTGGCATGGCCTACATACCGAGCATCACACAGACATTAACATTTACACCCAACATCACTGAGCCCTGAGATAGACATAAGCAATTCAAAATGTATTCATATCTGACTAACATGTTTAAACACACAGTGAAATTGTTACCACAAAAATGATTATGAGTGAATATTACCAGGGAGAAAGTGAGGACTGCAGATGCTGAAGATCAGAGTAAACAAATGTGATTCTGAAAAAGCACAGCCGTTCAGGCAGCATCTGAGGAGCAGGAGAGTTGACTATTAGTTCACAAAATTAATACAAAGGAAAATAATTGCATATTTTCAAAGTTATTGCACTTAATAATAATGTGATCTTGGGTGTGGGAATGATATTCATCATTTCAATGTTCCTTACTGTGAGTTGGGCATTGTTTTCATCATATTGTTATTATAAAAGTGAACAGAATAAATGGATGGATTTTAAGCATATTGGACAATCTAAAAGTTGGTATTCTGAAAGGATGTCAGAACTTCAGTAAAGAGACTTTGCTGTTAATGGTTCGAACAATGCTGTAAACATTTACACAGAGATTTCCAGCTCAAGTCACACACAAGGTCGTTGGGCTAGGATGACACTGGCCATCAATGGAGCTTCACAATTCTGTTTGGATACAAACATTGTGGGGCTAACATACACTGGATATGGTTTATGATGGATTCAATGTAAGATGCCATATGCTGCGGGAGACCATCACCTTCACAACACCGTCATTCAGGATCAGGGCCAAGGTTCAGAATTACCAGAGTTTAGGGACACACATGAAGAAATATACTTGCAAGACATGGCTGTTTACAGGTCATCGTTATAAATATTGAACTGTGTCTGGACCAGCGCCATGTGCCAGTCCATTGAACAGTCTGCCACCCACACATCTCCCCATTGTTCAGGTATGTCTGTAACGAGTCTATTGTGAGGGATTGTGTGAGTTACTGCACAGCTCCAGTTTGGAAGGTCTCTGAACAGATTTTGGAGATTGCCAGTGTTTTGGAGTTCATGGTGAGGCCCAGTAACACTGTGTCTGAATTCAGGCTTTTCCTCAAAGTCATTTTCAACAGCTTTGCTGCCTGCAAGATGGTGTGTTCACTGATCTGTACATGAATCGGCTGTTTACTATAGTTACTGAATTGTGTAATAGTTAGTTGTGCGCTCTGGTATTTCAATTATTGTTCACTTCAATTGTTTTCAACAGAAAATTATTGATGTTTGGTTTATTCTAAAATATTTAAGAAATAAAGTGATATTAACTCTTCACTATACAAAATGTAAAATTGACCTGCTGCATATTTCCCTCAGACTAATCAAGCAACAATTAGTATTGTCTGGAAAGCAAGATTATGTGAACAGGACTATTTCCCAGGCAACATCACCATCCTCTCTCGTAGTTTCTGTCCCACTGACAGGACACAGCCAGGCAGAAGAGGGCAGGTCATAGGCATATAGGGCAGCATGGTGGCTCAGTGGTTAGCACTGTTGCCTTACAGTACCAGGGATCCAGGTTCGATTCCAGCTTTGGGCAACTGCCTGTGTGGAGTTTACACATTCACCCCGTGTCTGCGTGGGTTTCCTCCCACAGTCCAAATATGTGCAGCTCAGGTGAATTGGCCAGGTGGGTTGCTCTCTGGAGGGTTAGTGCGGGCTGGTTGGGCCGAAGGGTCTGTTCCCACACTGTAGGGAATCTATTCTAATCATAGTGCTTAGCATTGATGCTGGATTCTGTGACTGCTCTGCCGCAGGTTTTGCGGGAATCGACCACATTGTCACAGATCTGCCTGCTGTAGATACACCTCTCCATTTCCTACATCTGGAAGAATGGTCCCTACACAGCCCTTACGGGGAACAAGGGCTATCTTCACATTTTGCAGGCCCTCCACACAATGACATGTCCTGAATGGTACTGACTTTAAACAGGTTAAACAACTAATGATGATGCATCCATGAGGTACAATGGCCCATCGGCGGCGGCAGCAGCATCATATTCTGTACAACTCATACAGTCTGCAACTTCCTGGAGCGACATACCTCCCACTGTACAGTAACCATCACAGCCCGATGTACCTCTCACTGTACAGTAACTATCACGGCCCGACATCCCTCCCACTGTACAGTAACCATCACAGCCCGACATACCTCCCACTGTACAGTAACCATCACAGCCCGACATACCTTCACTGTACAGTAACCGTCACGGCCCAATATACCTCCCAGTCTACAGGTGCCATCAAGAGCGGTGTGGTGGCTCAGAGTTTAGCACTGCTCCCTCACAGCGCCAAGGTCCTCGGTTCGATTCTGGCCTTGGGTAACTTAGTGTGTGGAGTGTGCACATTCCCCCCATGTCTGCATGGGTTTCCACCACAGTCCAAAGATGTGCAGGTCAGGTGAATTGGCCACATGAAATTGCAAAGTGTTTTAGTCATAGGGAAATGGGTATGGATGGGTTACTCTCCGGAGGGTCAATGTGGACTGGTTAGGCCTAAGGACCTGTTTCCACACTGTAAGGAATCTAATCTACTCTCCAAGGTTCAAGTCAGGAATATGATAGAATAATCACTTGTCTGAATGAGTGCAGCTCCAACAGCACACTAGTATGGATTTACTAGCAACAGGCAACACAGTTGCATGAGGAAGATCATGTCTCACAAACTTGATTGAATGTTTCGAGGAAATGACAAAATTGATTGATGAAGGTATGGGGCTGGATGTTGTCAGTTTCGACCTTAGCAAGGCCTAAGATA
The DNA here is from genome assembly GCF_047496795.1 of Chiloscyllium punctatum. Taxonomy (NCBI): domain Eukaryota; kingdom Metazoa; phylum Chordata; class Chondrichthyes; order Orectolobiformes; family Hemiscylliidae; genus Chiloscyllium; species Chiloscyllium punctatum. The sequence continues at coordinate 77,820,129 of NC_092766.1, forward strand.
TGGTTCCTTATGGCAGGCTCATACAGAAGGTGAAGTGAAATGTGATCAGCGGTCAGTTAGTAAGGTGGATAGAGAACTGCTTGGTCATAGAAGACAGAGTAGTGGTGGAACAGTGTTTTTGTGACTGGAGATCTGTAAATTGATTGGCGGAGTTGCAGATTGTGAGGATGATTGCCAGAGAATACAGCAGGATATAGGTCAGCTACAGACTTGGACAGAGAAAACACCGATGTAACGTTATTTGGACAATTGTGACGTGATACATTTTAGAAGATCTAAAACAGGAGAGAAGTATAAAGTGGATGGAAAAACTACTGGCCGCATCAACATCCAAAAGGACCTCGGTGTACCGCTCCACAGTTCCCGGAAAGTGGTAACACGGGTGGAGAGGGTGATCAAGAAGATTGACGGCAAACTTGCAGACAGGCATCGGAGCATCCAGTATGAAAATTAGCAGGTCATATTGCAACTGTTGAGAAACTTAGTTCAGGCACATTTAGAATGTTGTATACAGTACTGGTTGCCACACCAGCAGAACGATGTGGAAGTGTTGGAGAGGGTATGGAAACGTTTTACCTGCACGTTGTCTGGTTTGGAGGGTATTAGCCAGAAGGGGAAATTGAACACACATGGTTTGTGTGCACCTGGGCATCATTGGCTATGGGGCTACCTGATAGAGATTTACAAAATTATCAGAGTCATAGATAAAAGGACAGTTAGAGGCTCCCCCCCCCCCCCCCCCCCCCCCCCCCCCCCCGCCGGAGTAGAAATATCAATTAATCAGGACCGTAGGTTTTTGGTAAAAGGGAGAAAGTTTAGGAGATGTGATAGGAAAGCTTTTTTTGCTTTTGGACAGAATGTGAAAGTGCCTGGAATGCACTGATAGAGGGGAAGAAGCCAATATAAAAAGGTTTAAGAGGGATCTTGGCACAAGTATGAGTAAGTAGGGAACAGAATGACATAGAGGGTGTCGGAGCAAAAAACTTTTGTTTTAACTTTAGAAAGGCATCATGTGTCAGTGTGGGCTTGCTGGGCTGAAGGGCCTGTTCCTGTCCTGGACTGTTCTTTAAGACAAGATTTGAGCGCAGGAGTGACGAGATGCTCACTGAATGATGACTGATGATCAACAGCCACATTATTGTGGAGCACCCCCCAACCCAACAACTTGCAGCTTCATATCCTCCCTCACTGTGGGGAAACTCATTATGGAGAATTTGACATGAAAGTCAGACCTGGTACCTGGTGATTCCATGTCGCCGCTCGCTCCTGCAGACTTCTATCCTGGACACCAACGTCTCGGGGGAAACTGCATGAACAGAAGCTGCATGTAATCCACACCCACCAATGCTGACATCTGACACATGCCAGCCTCACCATGCCATCCCAGCACATCTCCGACCCACTGACAGTACACTTCTGTGCTTCAATGCTGCAGCTCAGGGGGCACTGACAACTCACATTGAATTATTGCTGCAAGGACACTGTGCTCATGGACACACACCCAGCTCATGGACTGCCCCTCTGGGATGCTCAGTCCGTGTTTTTAAACACTCACTTTGAGCTGACCTGAATGCTCACAGAACTATTGCCTTGCCTTACCCTGTCTTTAGCGGTGTTTCCCCTCAGCCAGAGCTACCAGGCTCACCCGCCTGCTGTATTGTCTTGGTGTTTAGCGCAGACACAAACCCAGGAACCCTGATATCATTGTCCACAGTCAGTCACGGTGCCCAGCACAGTGAGTCAAGAGGAGTCTCAGATCCCAGTCTGGGAGTTTGGATATGGTCAGTCACGGTGCCCTGCACAGTGAGTCAGGGGGAGTCTCAGATCCCAGTCTGGGAGCTTGGACACGATCAGTCACGGTGCCCAGCACAGTGAGTCAGGGGGAGTCTCAGATCCCAGTCTGGGAGCTTGGACACGGTCAGTAACGGTGCCCAGCACAGTGAGTCAGGGTGAGTCTCAGATCCCAGTCTGGGAGCTTGGACACGGTCAGTAACGGTGCCCAGCACAGTGAGTCAGGGTGAGTCTCAGATCCCAGTCTGGGAGTTTGGATATGGTCAGTCACGGTGCCCTGCACAGTGAGTCAGGGGGAGTGTTAGATCCCAGTCTGGGAGCTTGGACACGGTCAGTCATGGTGCCCAGCCCAGTGAGTCAGGGGGAGTCTCAGATCCCAGTCCGGGAGCTCGGACACGATCAGTCACGGTGCCCAGCACAGTGAGTCAGGGGGAGTCTCAGATCCCAGTCTGGGAGCTTGGACACGATCAGTCACGGTGCCCAGCACAGTGAGTCAGGGGGAGTCTCAGATCCCAGTCTGGGAGCTTGGACACGGTCAGTAACGGTGCCCAGCACAGTGAGTCAGGGTGAGTCTCAGATCCCAGTCTGGGAGCTTGGACACAGTCAGACAGCCTCTCGTGGTTGTTAGGGTCAGGATCCTTCCACGGTTAGCGGGCGAGGAGCAGAATGTTGGGAGCTGGGCTGTTGGCTGTTTCTCCTCTCGTGTGGGGTGGTTCCTTCCAAAACGTGACAATTACCAAGCAGTATTAAAGAAGGTAGAATTGTTTGTTACAGCTGGTACAGATCGAGAGAAGGTGCTGCATTCAGTGAGAGTGGGAGAACATGAGCCTTTGTGGGAGATGGGTGCAGTAACGGAGAGACAGTGAGGGTGGTACTTACCATGGTGGAGTGGAGAAGGTCGCTGACCTCCTTCCAACACTTCTGGGCAATCACCCAGCAGGACGGCACCTCACTGACACAGGGGACAGTAGGGTATAGTATCATGTCCTCCACTGCCAGTCCTGGAGGAAGATAATGTCCCTCTCGTGCACCATGCCATCCACCAGAACTTCAGCGGCTTGGTCTCAAAGTGAAGCCCTAGTTTTATCCCCATGCCATGTCTTGGGCAGTTTCGTATTGACAATCTAAGAGTGTAATGACTTTTTTTACTAATGGTACCTGGAACAGGGAGGCCGGTGCATTCTGGGATATTCAGGCAGTGAGCAGTTGTTATGGCCAAGGGGAAAATCATCGTGTTAGTGTCAGATCAGAAGATAACCAAGTGTGCAGGGAGGGTAGTTAATGGGGCAGATTGGGGATGGTGTCATGAGAAAATGCACTTCACCTTGTGGAGAGAAACCGTCCATAAAACCTGACTAAAATGAGACTTGACCAAATCATAAGATGGGTTAGGCCTCTGTTTGTCTGAAACATTGGATGCAGTGTGAAACATTGGGAGCAACAAGCTTGGAGTGGAGAATTACAAAGGAGATTCAAATCATTAAAAAGGGGTAACGCAACGTTCCAGACTGTTAAAAGGAGCCGGGAAAATTCCCTGCCTTATAGTTACCTACATTATCCAATCCTCATTGGATGAAGGAATGGTGCTGGAGGCCTGGCGAATGGCTAATACCACAATTTTGTTTAATGTGGACTGACTGAATAGGTCGAGGCTGGAATTCTGAGACAGTGGATAAACGGTCACTGAGGAAGTCTCAGGGACTCCAGGACAGTCGGTCTGGATTTGTGCAAGGAAGATCGTGTGTAATTTATCTGAGTGTATCGTTCTGAGGCAGTAACTTGGAACTGCATGTGACTTATTTGGATTTGATGAGCGATCTCATGGCAGATTGTTTAAAAACAGAAACTATGGGGTCCAGGTGAACGGAGCAAACAACCCAGAGAAGTGCAAGGCAAGGCATTTGGCGACATCAGCAATAGAGAGGAATGCACAATAAATGAGAGCACAGTCTGTGTGGGTGGATAAATGAAGATAGCTGGAAACATCAATAATCTCGTTAATGTAGCAAATGGCATCATTTCCTCTGTCAGCCAAAGTGCAGAATTTCACAGCAGGAAGCTTATGCTGGAAATGCATAAATAATGAGTTCAGTCACAGCTTGGGGACTGTGTACAGTTCTGGTCAACCCATCACATGGAAGGATGGAATTGGACTGGAGAGAGTACAGAGGAGATTCTTCACCCTGTGAAAGTGGAAGTGCAGTTCTGAGGAAAGATAGGAATGGAGGATGCTGAGAGGAGATTTGATTGGGGTGCACATGCTGTCAGAGGCCTGGGTACAGAGGGAAATAACATCTTGTTCCTGTTGGTAAACTGCTTTACCAGCGGTGAGTATTTAATATAATTGACTAAAATATCAGAAAAGTGGTGAGGAAAGTTGTTATTTCACCCGGAGTATGGTCGGGATCTGGGAGGCACACATGGAAGCGGAGTAGAGGCAGAAACTCTCACACCATTTTATAAAGGTGCCGGGATCTGCAGCTGAAGTCCTATAGTATCCGGGGAGGCAGAACTAGGACTTTAAAAAAACAATATTACCTCTTGTCCAATGCAGACAGTGGACAGATTGATCTTGTCTATAACTGTGCTATTTTCTGAAATTTTCAAAGGTTACCAATATCTGATAGAATCAATACGCAGAGATGAGGGTGAGGGCAAGAAGGAGCAGTGTGTGAATTGATTAGCATCACAATATTACTGGTCCCATCCTTTATACACAATGCTCCTTCACTGTGTTGGCCTATTTACCCTTCCTGTAGAAATGGGGAAAACCCTTAATTATCCAGTTCCCAGTCATGGTCACACTGCAACCCCATCTCCATAATCCCAGCTACATCTGAGCTGGTTCACACTGTTTAAAGCTAACATTTCACTGGCCTTGTTGAAAAGTTCCCAGCTTCATTCTTGCCCCATTGAAGGCTGCTCTCAGTCAACTAATTCTCACTCTCAATTATTGCATAGCATTCTCTATCATCATCCTGAACGTAACAACAAAATGATCGCTGTCCCCCAAAACGATCCCCTACTGACACTGGATCCACTTGGCCCACTTCTTCCCCAAGGACCAAGTCCAACAGTACATGCTGTCTTGGGCTGGACACATACGCCTGAAGTGATCTCTCCTCTATGTAATCCAGGAACACTCGCCCCCTCAGGACGCTGCACCACCAGTAACCCATTCAATATCTGAATAATTAAGTTTCTCATTATAACTAATCTGTAATACTGTCATCGCTCTCAAATGCGCCTGCATAATTATTCTCTCCATCATTTCTTTGGTTGCTTGCTGACAGACTGTACCTCACTGTGTAATTGTATACTTTTTGTTCTGTAGCTCCAGACAAATTTATTCTGTCCTTGGACAGATCCTCTTTCTCTTGGACTCCTTAACTAACGCTAATCTAAACTAATACTTCTACCTTCATCCTTTCCTTTCCCTTCTATCATTTTGGAATATTTTATACCCAGCAATATTTAACATGCCGTCCAGCCATCCCTTGAGCCAGCTCTCGGTGATCAGTACATCAGATTTCCATACACCAAACTGCATCTGTAACTCCACACACTCCCAGTATTCAGGTCTATGCAGATTACCTCAGATTAAGGCTTTCTTTCTCACTCCATCTTCTACTGTTTATCGTGTTGTTGTAAATTATTACCAACTGTATCTCCCATTATTTTGAGAATCCTGGTACTCTCCTCTACTGTTTCTTTTTGGATCCTAAGCACACACCAACTTATTTTCAATCCCTCCCAAAAAAAGCCCCATAAGAAATTCAGTCCCAGCTCTGTCACGTTAGCCGATCCAGCTTGTACAGTAGCTGCCTTCCGTAGAACCAGTCCCAATGTCCCAGGAATCTGAAGCCCTTCCTGCTGCACCATCGTTCCAGTCACACTCTCATCTACCTAAAACTCCGAGTCCTGTTCTCACTTGGACACCGCACTGGGAGTATTCCAGGGATTGCTACATTTGCGGACCAGCTTGCTAACCATCCACCTAGCTCCCTAAGTTCGGACTTCCAGACCACTTCACCCTTCCTACCCAGGTCATTCCTACCAACATGGGCATGATCTTTGACTGCTCACTGTGCCCCAGACGAATGTTCTGCAGACACAGCGAAATTCTTAACCCCACTATCCTGGAATTACAGACACACTGACACCTTCTTGACTTCCCTATCTCCCCTGTGACTATTGCCCCTCCTTCCTTCCCCGTCCCGTCCTGTACTGTCAGGCTGCTTGTGGTGCCACAGACATGGCTCTGACTGCCCTCCCTTGAGCAGCCTACACCTTCATCAGCTTCCAAACTGGGAAACTAAATTGGGAGGGAAACACCAGGATATGCTTGCATTCCCTGACTGTTTCTCTTCAATTGGCAAACCCCCCAGACCCTTCCTTCTTCCAGGCCGTCGTGTCTGCAGGGTGATCTGCTCTGTGTGTGTGCTTTCCACTTAATCTCAGCATCACAGATGTCCCATAGTGTCTCTAGTCACTGTCTGAGCTCCATGACCCAGTGTCCATCTAGGACACGAGCAGGGGCTATGACTTCCCAATGTAACATTCCACATTTTCCATCTGACAAACATGTCCTAAAATGCATTTTGTCTCGAGTTACTTAATTAACTACTTAGAATGAAGTTAACATCCAGGAAATAACAATATGCTTAAATCCCTTATTCAACAGTGGCTTACTGAGGGTAAGTTATTATATTGGCTCACAATTTTACTTCTCCCGCTTATTTCTGTGTTCAACCCTTATTTCAGATGTTGAAAAAAAATTGCCAACTTATAGCAATTAACTGACAGTCACTAATAACAGACAATGTATCAGCCAACAAACTTACAGCCTTTTCTTTGCTGGCTCTTGCAGTTGTTTCAAACTCAGTGCAGGCAGGTCCCAGCAGCAGAAAGTTATCTCTGTGACTCCCAGGTACGTGTAATCCTCCAGCTCAGACTGCACTCTGTTCCCTCACAGGGTCACCATCTCTGTGACTCCCAGGTATGTGTAATGCTCCAGCTCCCACTCCATTCTGCTCCTTCACAGGGTCACTGTCTCTGTGATTTCCAGGTATGACTAGGCCTCGATCCTCAGTGCTGATTTATATCCTCTCACTTTGGTGCTTCTGTAACTCCCAGGCGTGAGTGAACCTCATGTTCCTGCTTCAAGTTGCTCCCTCACATGGTCACCCCCATTTGGCTCGGTGCTGATTTTGCGCCTCCTGCTCTGCTGTTTCTCCAACTCCAAGTCCCAGTCTGCCTCAATCCTCGCTGCTGATTAATATTCTCCAGCTCTGTGGTTCTCTCTCTCAGGATCTCTCCCTTTGTGACTTCCAGGTAATGGTAGGCCTCGAGCCTCAGCTGAGATGTATAATATCCCATTGCACACTGGTCCCTCACAGGATCGCCGCTGTGCCTGGAAGACAGTGGAAAAGAGAAGGATTAGACAGAGCAGAGGGTGTTACAGTGATTGAGGGAGCTGTTGGGGATGGAACAGGTTATCTCGAGAGGTGCAGACCTGCAGTGTCTAAAGCAGTTTACTAGAAGATACAGGGAGGGTTATAGGCACTGAGGGGAGCAGAAGAAGTAGAGAGATGGCAGCTTGTTGGTGATGGAGTCTTGTAGAGTCTAAAGGGATTTTTGTGAGCTGTTTACTGAGATGTGAAGACTTCAACAAATTCAAATTGATTGCCAGTAAGTGTTGTATGGCACTGGAGACTATTGGGATGTTACAGAGTTAGAAGACTCGCAGTAACTGGGGGGGGGGGGGGGGGGAAGGGGGGGGGGGTTACAGATGTTTGAAGCACTCGTGGTGTTCAAGGACCCTAAGAACATAAGGAGGTACAGAGAATGGGAGCATTCTAAATAGTGGGAATGTAGGGGTTGGAAGAGCGATGATGGACGACGAGAATGAAAAGTACCAATTTAGCAACAACCAGCCTCTGTAATTCATAGATTTAAGGAAGGGAACCTGTGCTGTCATTGAATACAGTGATATGGAGAGTTACAGATACTGAGGAGTTACAAATTTAGGAAGGAAGAGGTTATAGGTGATCGGAAGTATAAACAACAAAAAAGAAATTTGAGAGATCACTAGCACAGATGGCAATGGAGGTGGTGAGACATTCTGATGAACAAAAAGAGTTGTCGGCAGAGGAGGATGCCACATGTACAGGAAGAGCTGCATTGTCTGTATGCAGTTACAGACGTGAGGAGTGTTGTAGCGCCTGCTGGAGGGTACACAGATAACAACAATTCCAACGACTGGTGCAGTGGTTCAGGAAGGCAGCTCACCACCACCTTCTCAGGGACAACTCCAAATCAACAATACATCCAGCAATGTTCATGACCACGAGTGAATAAATAAATAAAGTATCAACAAGCAGCACTGAGGTCACTCAGGAAGGCCCTTTCAGCACCACTTCACAAACCCGGAGCAACTACATCTTGGAAGGACATGAGCTCCAGGTGCACGGTAACTTCAGCATTTCCAAGGTGCTCTTCAAGCCACGCTCCAGCCTCCAACACCTAAAGGAAGGCAGCTTCCCACCACCTTCTCCAGGAAATTACAAATGGAAAGGTAATGATGGCCAAGCAAGTGATGGCCACATCCCATCAATGCATTTGTACAAGGGAAACTCATGGACTGTTCATGTCACCTTTGTTTCCTCCACACAATCCACATTCCCATCTCATTCTGTGTCAGCAACAAACATGGAAGCAGTAGATTTTGCCCATCCATCAAATGTATCAAATCCCTTTGTGAATAGTTAGGGGTCAAGCACTAATCCATTTATTCCCACTTAGTTTTATGTTAAAGAATTCCCAATCCATGCCAGTACATTCCCTCCAATCCCATATTTGCCAAATTTGGTTATCCACATCTTCAGAGGGACCTTGTTGAAATGTTTCTGAAAATCCCGACAAACCATTCCTCCCTTTTATCTACTCTGCTTATTCACAGCCAGACAGGAAAACAAATCCAGCAGGGTTTGTGAAATAAAATTTCAGTTTCAGAACAACATGCTTGGCATGGGTAGAGGATTGGCTGATTAGCAAAAGACAGAGTAGGTATAAAGGGGTCGTTTTCACAATGGGAACTGGTGACGAGGGGAACTCCGCAGAGGTCAGTGTTGGTAACACGCTGTACATGTTATACATTAACAGTCTGGACAAAGGATGTGAAGGGGTACAACAACTCGTTTTACAAGAAAGAGCCCAGGATGAAATGTTTGTCATATGAGAAGCTGGTGAAGTCTCTGAGTCTGTACTTGATGAATTTTCAGAGGCGGCGGTGGCAGGATCTGATTCAAACTTACAGAATACTGAGGGGCCTAGATGGAGTGGACGGGGATGGGGAGATGTTTTCACTGCTGGAGAGACCAGGGCTCAAGAGCAATGCTTCAGAGTGAAGGAAGAACCCTTTAGAATGGAGATCTGGAGGAATGTATTCAGCCAGAGGGTGATGAATCTGTCGAACGGTTCCTGCTATCGGGAGGGTTCTAGATGAGGGTGGCATTTACTAGATAGGGTACAAGAGCTGGAGAAGGTTTATGGAGATGATTAGATGGATGGAGATACTAGAGGAGCTTACATTGACAGAGTGGGGCGATAGCGACGGGAGACTGTTATACAGATAGTGAGTCTTGCAGGAACTGGATTGGACTGGGTTCTGCAGATCGGGAGTAATGCAGGGACCTGTTGGATTACACAGATAGGGAGGATTGTGGGGTTTCCATATGTTGAGAGGGTTTCCAGAAGAGGTTACACCAATATCTGTTGGAGCTGTCACAGTTTACAGAGTTTGGGATGTTTGGAGCTGTTTAAAGTGTTACAGTGATATTTTTAGGGTCATTAATATAGAACGCAGATGGAGTGTTTAGATTTTATTAGATTCCCTACAATATGGAAATAGTACTTCGGCCCAACACGTCCACACCAACTCGCCAAAGAGTAATCCAGCCAGACCCACTTCCCTTTGAATGATGCACCCAACGCTCGGTCAGTTTAGAATGGCCAATTTATCTGACCTGCACATCTTTGGTTCTGTGGGAGGAAACCCATGAAGACACGGAGACAATGTGCCAACTCCATACAGATAGTCACCCGAGGCTGGAATTGAACCTGCGTCTCTGGTGCTGTGAAGCAGCAGTGCTCACCACCGAACCACCCCAAACTGCAGAGCGACACAAAGAGAGAGCATTGGACGGACAGGGAGGAGCACACAGAGATGGGAAGTGTTGTTGCAGCTGAAAAAGGGTCTGGAGTTTTTTTCACAGATAAGGAGTCCGGTCGGGATGGGAGACGGTTACAGAGGGCATGTGGTGCTATAGGCCAGGAGGCAGCAATGTGATCTGGCCTGCAGAAGGTTACAGTGATATCATGTTCTCTTGGGGCTTGGGGAAAGTACACAGGTGAGTATTTTTTTCCGGCTGGAGGATTTCATAGAGACAGTGTGGACTGTAGTTATTGTGGAAAACGACAGAAATAGAGATTATTGTACTGAGTGCAGGATGAGGTTACTGAGACTGGGCACGTTACCGAGTTTGGAGCAAATTACACATAGGGAACATCGTCAGCATTGGAGTAGGTTTCAAATAAACAGCAGGATTATGGGAGGGGTGGAGGTTACAGAAATTGGAACTTTTCTGTGAATTACAAGCATTCAAGACCCTGGCACAGATGCGTTGGAACGGAAGTTATGTCTCCTTGCTGTGTGACTCTATCACACGACAAGAGACAGTATGAGTGGGGGGAATATAGAACAGAAAGATCCCAGGTTTTAATACCACCTTCTTAAGGGAGGCCTGCTTTCCCCTCTGTTGTCCTGATCCTCACTAAGACAGCACAGGCCTGGATTGATAACGGTCAACGTCCTATATTGACATAGGAAGGCTCAGTACAGCAGTGATGAAAGTAAACAAGAGAGTGTGGATTGAGTCTTGACCCATCATGCTCTGTATTCTCCACTCAACACTATCTCTGTGTCATGTCTTCCGGACTAAACATCGATCCCTTAAATTCGCTCTGCTCTGTTCACTGTGAGTGATCGTACCTTGCTGTAGGATTTATTCAAGAAACCAGATCTCCCTGACCAATTGTGTTCAATGAGATGATGAATGACACACCCAGCAATTGGGAGGTCTATTGAGTCAGGAACATCCTGAGAGTACCTGCAGGAGACAGAAAGATAGACATAATGGGAAATTAGGCTAATGCAGTGAGGGTTGCACAGGGAGAATGGCGCTGAGTACCACAGAGATCTGGAATATCCCAGTCTCCATCCCTGGCCTATTCTGCTGCGTCTCTCAAGAGTGGAGAGTTCTGTTGGCTCAGGATCTGGAGTAACTGCAAAAGCTGCAGTCACTGGCAGCAATTAGACTCTCACAGGGACAGATACCACATGGAGTGAGACTGAGTGATCGCATCAAATTGCAGGAAGGTGTCAGGATCAAACCATGGTCAAGAAGAAGGGTTTTGATTCATGGTGCACTGGGATCAGTACTCAGGGATGAGGGAGCTATCAGTGGGACAGGCGATGGCCTAGTGTTACTCTCACTAGAGTGTTCATCCAGAATTTAATGACAGTGGCAGGGATACCCATCTGAATGCTCAATATCCTTTCAGGAACGAAATCTGCGATAGGCAGCTGGTCTGACCTACACATGACTCCAGACCCAGAGCAATGGGGTTGACTCTAAACTGCCTTCTCTAATAGTCTCACAAGGCACTCGGCTCAATGGCAGCTCGAGGGTGGGCATGAAATGCTGGCCAGCCAGAGGCAGCAACATACCATGGAGTGAATTAAAAACAACACTGTTGGTACCAGTGTCCTGGCAAATTATGTCGGTGGGTTTATGGACAGGGCTTTAATTGACAGAGAAGATGCAGGGACAGGGTTCAGGTGAAAGGAGCTTTCCAAATCCAAAGAGCAAAGGGGACACATTGGAACAGCATGGGAATGTGGCTGAAGACAAGCAGAAAGGAACAGGAAGGGACAGAGTTTAACTAAAACTGTACATCAGTGAATTTAGGCTGTGACAGGACATTCTGGGAAAAAGTCAATTACAATGTTCTTTTTTTGGAATGGACAAAGTATCTGCAATCAGGAAATAGACTTGTGACACAGAGATAAATAAGATTTAGTCACCAGTAAGATGTGGTTAGAGGAGAAGCGAAAGGTGGAACATAAATATTCTATTGTATACCTCCTTGAGGGGTCTCAGGGAGTGCAGGATGGATAACCCTGACAGTAATGGGGAACAAAGGCATTACAGAGAAAGCATTTGGCATCTGATGATGCAGCTGAATCAGCCTGAATGCAGATTATGAGTAACACGTGTCAAAAACACAAGCAGGAGAACAGTTTTGAGGCTGCCTGATAGCATTTCATTGCTCAACACTGTTACACTTTCCAATGAATTCCTGTCTAATGCAAAGGCAATGTGATCATTTTGGGAGACTTCAACCTTTGTCAAAAATGATATTCTCCGAACTCCTCTTCAAGTGTTTGCGTCAGTGTTTCTTTGAATAACATATTGTGTAAATGGCCAGGGACGTGATTATCTCAGATCGACCGTTGGGTGAAGAAGCTGAGTGTAGGAGTAATGTCACACTGAGATATCTTCTGGGAAATTGTAGTGTAGTGGAATTCAGTGCGATGATGGATTTTTAAAGTGAGCATAAAGCACACCCGACAATCACAACCAAAGCCATTTACATGTGTTTGGGAGGAGAACTGACCAAGGTAAACAGGGGAAACAATGAAATGTGTGGCTGGAAATGGACAGTACAAAACATTCTCACATCTCCCTCTGCCTGAAAACGTTGCCCCTTCGGTTCCTTTTATATATTTCCCTTCTCATCCTGAACCTAGGCCGTCTGGTTCTGGACTCCACTACCTCAGGGAAAAGACCTTGTCTGTTAAACCTATCCATGCCTCTCATGGTTGTATAAATCTCTATATGGTCACCCCTCAGCCTCACGTAGCCCCAGCCCATTCAACCTCTCCCTTTTGCTCAAATCTTCCAATCCTGGCAACATCCTTGTAAATCTTTTCTGAAACCTTGCAATTTATGCAACATCCTTCTGATAGGGAGAGGACAAGAACTGCATGCAATATTCCAAAAGTGGCTTATCCAATGTCCTGTACAGCCACAACATGACCTCCCAACTCCTCGACTCAGTGCTCTGATCAGTAAACGCAAGCAGAATAAACAACTTCTTCATTATCCTATTTACCTGGGATCATACTTGCAAGGAACTATGAACCTGGACTCCAAGGTCTCTTTTTTCAGTAACACTCCCTAGGTCCTTACCACTCAGTGCACCAAGATCCTTCTGTATATCAATGTCCCTCAGTTTCCTAACTTACTTCTTGAATTTGACATGACCTTACACTTGACAGATTAAACTCATTTTGCCATTTCTCTGCACATCTTTCCAACTGATCAGTAACCTCCTGCACCCTTGGATCTCCTTGCTCATTCACCCCAACTCCACCAATTTTCATTTCATCTGCAATAATTACCTTTGTCACTTCCTTTCGTTTCAATTGTGTGAGAATGTGTAACCAGACTGCAGAAAATCCCAGCAAGAGCTCACCCATTTAAGATGGAGATGAGGAGGAATGTCTTCACTCAGTGGGTAGGGAATCTGTGGTAATTCCTGACTGCAGGGGGATGTCGAGGCTGGGTCATTAAGAATATTGACAGCAGAGATGGTCAGATATTAATGGATCAGGGAAACAAGGGATTTGTGGAAAAGGCAGGAATGTGGAGTTGGAGAGTATCAGATCAGCCATGATCTGATTGAAGGGCAGAGCATCCTCAATGGGCCAAATGGCCTCATCCTGCTCCGACATCTTATGGTCTTAACTCGAACTCAATATCTGCATTATAAGACTATGGGTCTTTCCTCACAAAACTCCTCTAAAATGGGTCTATTGGATATTTATTACTACACAGCATTTGAACTCCACTGGACAAATTTGTTGCTGGCTCCGTGATATGATGTTATAGAAAACCATCTCGTATCCAATCCAGGATTCCATCCATTACAGCCCTGATACTCATTAGTTATCCAGTCGGGATGGAGACCACTGTCACCCACAGTTACTGTACTGCCCTTGCTACAAGTACTTTCAGTGTCCTGAATGTAACCATATTGACATTCCCATCACTGCTTGATTCCTTTAAAAGAATTCCAGCCAATGATTGCTGCTGCTGCTTCTTCATTCCCAGCTCTATCCAAATAGACTCCAAATTTTGATCTTCAGTTCCACGTGGCGATCTCATTAATGCATTAAACTCATCCTTTCTTCACAACTTGGTTGCCTTTTTGCCTGTCCTGCCGAGATCCCAACAACCCTTCAATATTCTCTTCCCAGCGATGGTCATTCTGCAGCTACATCTCCAGAATGACAGTTCCATCATATCTGTTCCCTGTCATTCCATCTGCCTTATGGTAAATGCAGGGAGTCATTCCTCAGTAGTGGGGGGGGGGGGGGGGGATGAACGGATGGAAAGAGGTTACAGAGATAGGGAGACTTACAGGGACTCGAGGATTTTCGAGCTAAATCTGGCCAATAATGTTCATGGGACAAAGGGGATGGCGGATTCGAGGAATTTACAGAGGTAGAGGGAGCTGGATTAGATTCTGGACATAGGGATAGGGATGGATATGGAGAGAGGCTGGCAGACTGAGAGGCACAGACAGGGAGTGTTTTAGTAGGAAATTATTGTGTATATTGACAGAGATATGGAAGGTTGTAGTGACTACAGATGTTTACAGATATAAGAAGGCTTCTCAGTTCTGGAGGCTGCATAGACAGGAAGGCAATGGAGAATGCCAGGTTACTGGGTTGGAGACAGTTACACAAATGGGGAGGGTTGCACAAAATGAACGAGGTTCCTGTGGTCGGGAGGGTTGGTGGGGAGAGGGTGAAGTTTAAGTAGATTAAGATCAAAGATTAGTAGAACAATAAGGAGGTTTCGATTTTCTTCACAGGTAAGGAAGGGTTGTAAGAGCTGGAGAGGTTTACTCAGATAGGGATGGATGGAGAGGTTAGAGACAAAACACATTTACATGGAGGGTGGCATTGGTAGGAGGAGCTTACAGGGATACACAGGGCTCGGCAATTACAAGCATGAAGGAATTTAGTATCTAGTGGAGAAGTTTAGGGATTAGGGTGTCAGGGATTGTAGAACCTGACAGAGACAGATAGCATTGTGTGTACTAGAGGAGATTCCAAATAGAGGAAGGATTATCGGGACTGTAGTATATTACTGAGATCACTAATAGAGTATGTGCCAAGACTGATGCCTGGGACCTCCTTCGCAGTCTCAGGGAGTTCCAGTACAGCAAAGGTGACAACAGGGCCCTCACAAGATGGTGGGAATGAAGCCTAGAATGTTGCTGTTCCTTGCCCAGCATTGTAACTGTGTCCTGTGTTCCAGGTCTGAATAAAGATGGCCACTAACTCCACCCTGTGCTGTTTACTATGATTGATCTTACCGGCTGCAGGATTTACTGAAGGCTCCAGATCTCCCTCTCCATCTCTCTCTGGCTGACCAAGCGTCTTCAATGTGGTGATGGATGAGACAGGAGTTAGAAATATCCAGATTACCTGCATGAGACAGAAATAGACAGAATGGGAAATTAGACTGATGCAGTGAGGATACCTCATGGAGAGTAGCACTGAGTCCAACAGAGATCACAAAAATCCCAGTCTCCATCCCTGGTCTGTGCTGTTACGGATCGGAGGATTCTTTTGGCTCCGGATCCGGAGTAGCTGTAAGAGTGAGAGACGCTGACAGAAGCAGCAATTAGACCCACACAGTGAGGGATATCACATGGAGAGAGACAGTGATATCAGCAGAGTGCAGGAAGATTTCAGGATCAAACCATGGTGTCAGAAGAAGTGGGTCTGATGCAGTGGGCACTGCTACCAGTACTCAGGGAGGTGTCAGCCATTTTATTGAGATGGTTCAGTGCTGGGACCAGTGTGTGTCCTGGTCAATCATATGACCAGGACAATGTAGAGTGCTTTAAACTGACAAAGACAAGGAGGGACAGGGCTCAGCTGAAAGGAAATTCCCAATTCCATAGAGAAATGTTCAAATATTGAAACACGCGGCTGTGGCTGAGGAAAAACAGGAAGAAACAGGAAGAGACTAAGTTTATCTAAAACTATACATCAGCAGATCGGTTTGTGACAGGAATTTGTGATTTCAAAAGTAAATTACTATTTCGTAATTTGAATGCACGAAGCATTTGTAATAAGGGATATGCTCGTGTGACTGTGATTTCGATATAATCACCATCAGGGAGACGTGGTCCCAGGGTGAACAAAAGTTGAGGCCATAATATTCACGGCTACACAACATTGTGGAAAGTCAGGCAGAGTGG
This sequence comes from Chiloscyllium punctatum, assembly GCF_047496795.1. Taxonomy (NCBI): domain Eukaryota; kingdom Metazoa; phylum Chordata; class Chondrichthyes; order Orectolobiformes; family Hemiscylliidae; genus Chiloscyllium; species Chiloscyllium punctatum. The sequence continues at coordinate 77,836,326 of NC_092766.1, forward strand.
GAAGGAGAATGGGGAACTCTCATCGTTCGGGATAACAATGGGATTATATGGGGGCTCAGATTATCAATCATTAGGAAACCAAATTCTGGGTAATAAGACTCAGAACACAGAAGGTGAAGGGCAGTGTTAAGGCCCCATTACAGCATTACATTGTGAGGCATGGCATTGGACAGGGAATTATTGGAATTTGTTACAAAGACAGTAGGACAACTGAAAGGGGATTCAACTTCCCTATCTCTCCATCTCATTGGCGGTGGGTCACAGACGAGGCTGACTCTCTCCCACGCTCAGGGGAGTCTGTGGGTGGCTGTACAGACTGATGTGGCCTTGCACACTTGGGGCAGAAGGTGGCCGTGGGATGGGGATGGTTGGGATGTTGGTGTGACAACGCGCTCCTTGTGCTGTTTTCTCCTGGATTCCCCTTTTTCCCCACGTCAAGTGTCCAACTCCTCGACGCTGTCCTAATGCTCCTCCCCCACTTTGGACGGTCTTGGCTCAGTAATTTCCAGGATTTAACAGACTTCATTAAGCGATGCGCAGAAGACCAAAAAACCTAACAATTCTGAAGAAGTCAATGCTTTAGAAATATGGAAGTATTTGTAAAAGGGATTGCTATGGGTCTACTAGCAGGAGGAGTGCAGTAGGAAGGGGGAAACATTGTCAGGGTTTAATCAGATGATAGGAACAGGGAGAGGAGAAGGTGCTGGAGGTGGTGAGAGTGTTACAGAGAGGGGCAAGGGCCTGAATGGTGTTACAAAGCCAGTACGGATTGCTGCGCTGGAGGGGTTTGCAGTGGTAGGGAGGGACACATTTTTTTAATGTACTCATTCATTCAATAAGTATGTCACTGATTGAGTCAGCATTCTTTGCCCCACAGCTAATTTCGCAGAGGGCAGCTCAGAGTCTGCCATATTGCTACGGGTCTGGAGTCACACGTGAACCATGGTGTCAGATGTCAGGTAACAATGTCAGTGTCCTTCACTCAAGGACAGACATGAACCAGTTAACTTTTTCCAGGTAATCAGCACTATTTTTATGGTGGCCTCACTAATGTCCTGTACAGATATAACATGACATGACATCCCAACTCCTAATCTCAATGCACTGACCAATGAAGGTAAGCATCCCAAACATCTGCTTCACCAACCTGTCTACCTGTCACACCACTTTCAAAGAACCTTTTACCTGCATCCCTGGTTCTCTGACAGTACAAGTCCAGCTCTTGTCAGCTTTACCAGAGTGCAACATTGTGTATTTCTCCACTTGCAATTCCTAAATTCACTGGCCCACTCTCAGATAATCCTCTTCACTGTCCACTTTACCACCACTTCCAGTCTCACTTGCAAACTTGCTAACCATGACTCCTGTATTATCATCCAAACCGTTTATATAAATGATGCACAACAATTACCCAGCACCGAACCCCATGACACACCGTTGGTCACAGGGCTTCAGTTTGAGCAGCAACTCTCTATGAGCATGCTCCGTCTCTTCCCGTCAATCCAATTTTGTTTCCAGTTGGTGAATGATCCCTGGTTATGAGTGATCTAAATTTATTAACCAATCTGCCATGCAGAACCTTGTCAAAGGCCTTGCTAAATCCAATGTGGACATCATCCACTGCTCTGCCTTGATCTATCACTTTTCTACCTCCACAAACACTCCATCCAGTTTGTGAGCCATGGTTTCCCATGCACAAAGCCATGCTGACTATCGCTGATCCATCCTTGCCTTTCCAAATGCATGATGATCCTTTCTCTCAGAATCTCCTCCTACAACTTACCCACCTCTTCCATCAGTCTCACTGGTCTGTAATGGCTGTTGATGATATAAATATTTCTGTGACGTGCCCTGTAAATTCCTCCCGAGCGTATCATCGAGCGCTGGGATACATCTGATCACGTCCCAAGGTTTTATCAACCTTTTTTCATTTTAAACCATCCTGTTATCCAATGTGAACTCTGTTCAATACATCACATCATTGATCTTTCTGGGTCCCTATTCTCTCCCGAGCTAATATTTAGCCCCTTTTGAAACTTATCAAAATGCTTCCTAAATTTCAACTGCTACTAGCCTCCCCCACCCTTATCTATTCTGCCATTTATAGTCACACGAAAATATAGGATCCAACAGATTTTTATAAAAATTCCCCTTTTATAAAACCACACATCGCCCATTGCACAAACTGGGAGTGTTGTACACAGTGGAGGAGATCACACTGATAGGGATTGTTTTAAAGACGAAGCAATGTTGAGTAATAATGGGGGTTGCAATGGTGACAGCAGGTTTCAGCAAGTTGGAGGATATAGACCTGAAGGAGGTTACACAGATAGCGATGGCTTTAGGGTCTGATGGGGGCTACAGAGTAAAGAGGCTGTAGAAACTGGAGGCAGTTACACAGATAGGGACAGTAATATTCACAAAATTCAGCAGAATTCACAAAAACGGGGAGGATTGTAGGGTCTGCAGGGCACTACAGACATGAGACAAGTTGTATCAACTTGATGATGAACACAGGCAGGGAGAGTTGAGAGATTTGGAGCAGTACACCATGATCGGCAGGACCACGGAGACTGGAGATGTTATTGAATTGCAGAAGTTTCAAATCACTGTAGGCAGTCATAGATCATGAGGGAGTGACAATGTCTGCTGGAGTTTCCTCAGATCTGGAGGATTGCAAGGACTTGATGATGTTGTATATGGAAGTAGGGTTGTCGGGACTGAAGCTGGGAACAGAGATAGAGGGATCAGCAGGGATTAGAAATATGGTGGGTAGTGGTCTCTGGTGGAAGTTCCACATAGAGGGACGTTTTGTGGAACTGCAGGATCCTGCAGAGATGTGGAGAGCTGGAGGGGTTTCACTGAGCAAAGAAGATTGGGAGGGGTGGAGTACTTTACAGGGATAAGGATGTTGTTAGGTTGGGGAGGTTTACACAGACAGGGATTGTTTAGGGACCGGAGCAGATGACAGAGGTAAAGACGGTTGTACAGATGGGAAGAACATACAGACATATGGAGGGTAGTCGTGACAGTAGATGTTTATAGATACAGAAAGGTTTAGGTTGTGCAGGTTATTTAGACATGGAGGATGTGGAATCGGACAGATCTTCCAGGAGATAACAAGGGCAATTTTGGTTGGAGACAGTTTCACAAATAAGGGAGCAGGAGTAATCTCTTACAGTTGGTCAAAGTGGGAAGTGTTGTAGGGGAGGGTGACGTTTACACAGATAGGGGTGTAAGAGCTGGAGAACGTTATAGAGATGGGCGGATAGATAGAGAGACTGGAGGAGCTTGCATTGACAGGGTGTGTGCTGGCGACGGTTGGATGTCACACAGATAGGGAATCTTATAGGAGCTGGACTGGGAGAGTCACAGGCATTGGAGCAGGTTCCACAGATCGGAATGCTGCAGGGACCTGCGATGAATGGAGGGTCTTCACAGATTGATTGTGTCAATCAGTCTGGTGAGCTAGGTGAGGTAGACATGGAAAGCTTAAATGCAATGTATACAATCTTCATTTTCCAGACCAGAACTTCAATATCCCTCATAAGCCACGAATCCCTAAACCTGCCAGCTTTTCACTTCACTCTACCAGGGACAAATTTGCCCTGGATTCTTATCATCACACTTTTAAAAGGCTCCCATTTGCCAGTCATTCCTTTTCCTTCAAACAGACTCACCCAGTTGACAGTAGCATGATGTGGAGGAGCCGGTGGTGACTGGGATGGGCAAAGTTAAAAATCACACAACACCAGCTTCCAGTCCAGCGGGTTTATTTGGAGGCACTAGGTATCAGAGGACTGCTTCATCAGGGGGTTGTGGAGCACAATCATAAGGCACAGAACTTATAGCAACAGGATTGCAGTGTCATGGAATGTAATACCAAGCACATTTAGTTTAAGTTTTCATCTTTTAGGATGATCATCTGCGCTTTGAAAGCTGGTGCTTTGAGATAAACCTGTTGGAGTATAACCTGGTTTTGTGTTATTTTTAATTCTCCCAATCGACCTCTGCTAGATCCTGCCTCATGGCCCCAAACCTGGCCCTGCTCCAGTTTCACACCTTAATCAGTGGATCTGTCTGATCTTTTTCTGTAACTATGTTAAAACTAAGACAGTTGTGGGCACTGGACCCAAAGTGCTCTCCGACTGACACTTCAGTCACTTGCCCGACCACAGTTTCTGAGGGGAGGTCCAGTGTTGCACCCGCCTGAGTAGAGTTGGACCTTGTTAGAGTTGCATCTTGATTTAGCAAACATTCTTGGACACATTTGACAAATTGCACACAGTACGGGCCTTTTAATCTGTGGGTGATCCAGTCAATGCTGGGAAAATTAAAATCTCCAACCAATACTACTCTATTATTCATACAGGTATTTCCAATCTCTCTACACATCAGCTCCTCTAGTACCTGCCGGCTATTTGGGAGTCTATAATACAGTCTAACAGAGTGACCACCCCTGGTTTGTTTCTATGTTCTAAACATGTGGCCTCATTTGATGACTCTTTAAGCGTATCCTGTCTAAGCACTGGTGTTATACCCTCCCTTATCAAAAGGACAACTCCCCTCCTCACTTACCTGTCCTTCTGTCCCGCCTGTAGCTTCTGTATCTTGGAACACAGAGCTGCCAGCCCGACCCTTCTCTCAGCCATGTTTCAGTTATAGGTATAATATCCCAGTCCCCAGAGCTAATCCATGCTCTGAGCTCATCTGCCTTACCAGTCAGGCCTCATGCATTGAAATAAATGAACTTTAAACCAGAAGTCTTTTCCCTCCCTCGCCTGTGCCCCTGGATATCCTGAATAGGAAACTTGCTCTCGATGGCTAATGTATTTTCTCCTCAGCTTTCGATGGTCCCTCTCTTAATCAGAATCCCAATTTCCTGCCAAACTAGTTTAAACCTCCCAGGGTAACACGAGCAAATCTCCCCGCAGTGATACTGGTGCCCCTCTGGTTCAAGTCTAACCAACCCCCCCCCCCCCCCCCTTATACAGGTCACCTCTATCCCAGAAGAGATCCCAATGATCCAAGAACTGAAAACCCTGCCCCCTCCAACAGGTCCTCAGGCATACATCCACCCCCCGGCCTATCTTTCTATGTCTATCCTCACTGCGGCAGTTGGCACCAGGAGTAATCTAGAGATCACTGTCCTTGGGGTCCTGCTTTTTAACTTCTTACCTAACGCCTGATACTCATTTCACAGGACCCCATCCCATTGTGTTCATGAAGAGGGAGTAGGAAAGGCAGCAAGTCCAGCAAATACAGATCAGGCGATTTCGTGAGTTTGATCAAGAAAACACAGTGCAATAAAACCAGGTGAAGCCATTCACAAGGATAGGGAGTGCAACGGGGTTCTTAGAAATGGCTGTGAAATATCCTTGTCAGATCCTATGAAGGAAAAGCCACAAGGTACTTTGTCAGTATAGTTAGAATAAAAGGGTAACTGAGGAAAGGGTGAGGCCTATTAGAAACCAAAGAAACAATCTGTGCATGGAGCCAGAGGAAATAGGTGAAGTCTTCAATGAATACTTCCCATCTGTATTCATGCAGGAGAAAGGCATTGTAGCCGGGGATATCAGACAGGATGGTGAGGTTCTAGGACATGTTACGATCAATAAGGAGGAGGTACTAAATATTTTCACAGGCATAAAAAGTGCACAAATCCCCAGTGCCCAATGAATGTATCCCTGGCTGCTATGGGAGGTAAGGGAGGAGATTGCTGGGGCTCTGGTGGATATATTTACTACTTTACTGGCCACAGGTGAAGTGCTGAATGACTGGAAGATCGCTAATGTGTTTTTTTTTGTTCAGGAAGGGCAGCAGGGATAGGACAGGTAATTGCAGAGCAGATAGTCTGACAGCAGGGGGGGGGGGGGGGGGGGAATCATTGGATACCACCCTGAGGATGAATCAAAACTTGCAAATGCAAGGATCAACTCAGATAAGTCATCACGGATTTGATAGAGGAAGATACGGTAGGAGGAATTCAGTTTAGTTGTTTGAAATGGTGTCTAAAAATACTGAAGAAGGCAGTGCAGATGATGTGGATTACATGGAGTTCATTAAGGCCTTTGACAAGTTCCCACATGGAAGGCTGATCCAAAAGGAAAGAGCCCATGGGATGCAAGGCAAGTTGGCAAATTGGATACAAAATTGGCGGATAATCTTTTTCGTGTTTGAAATTGTTTCACCACCGGGTGTACCACAGGGATCTGTGCAGGAACGATCGCTGGTTATTCTGGGGAATAATAACTTCGATGTGAAAGCAGAAGATATCATTAGTCTGTTTGCAGATGACATGAAAGGTGAGGGTGTTGTTCAGAGTGAGGGGGGTGGTCTCTGGCTACAGTCTGATGACGATCTGATGATAATTTGAGCAGAGTTTAGTTCTGATCAATGTGAGGTCATACCCTGTGGGAGGTACGATAAGCGAAGGACAGACAAAATGAATGCTTGGACCTTGCGGAGTGCTGAGGAACACAGGGACCTCAGTGGACAACCCAAAGATGCCTGAAGGTGTCAGCACAGGTGGACCGGGTGGGGAAAGCACCTGAACTGGGAGCAGGAGCGGGACCCATATCCTGATGGGGGGAATTGCTAGAGTTGCTTGAGAAGATATAATCTAATCTGGCAGTGTGTTGTATCTTAAACAGTCGAAGGGTCAGAACGAAGATTGAGGCTAGTACGCAAGTTAAAGAGAGCCATTTCAAGAGATAAGGCAGGCAAGAACATAGCAGGGAATGGGGGAAAACTGATGTTTAAACTGCATTTATTTCAATGCAAGGGGCCTGACAGCTGAGGAAGATGAACTCAAGGCATAGATTGGAACATGGGACTGGGAGATTATAGTTATTATAGAAACACAGCTGAGGGAGGGGCAGGACTGGCAGCTCATTGTTCCAAGGTAGAGGGACTGCAGGAAGCATCGAAGGGGAGGCAAGACAGGATGTGTGGTGATGGGTTTTGATTGCATGACTCATACCAGCAGTACTTAGAGAGGATATTCCTGTGGGATCACCCAGCGAAGCTATGTTAGTGGAACTGAGAAATAAGAATGGGTTATCACTTCGATTTGATTGTCCTACTAATCCCTAATAACAAGTGGCAGACTGAGGAACAAATATGTCGGGAGATCTCAAATGTCAATCATAATAATAGGGCTGTTATGGTAGATGATTTTTTTAACTTTCCATCTTAGACCAGGACTGCCAGTGTTCAGCGTTTGCAAGGGAGGAATTTGGTAATTGATTTCCAGTAAACTTGCAATCAATATATAAATAGCCTGAAAACAGAATTGGGCAAAATCTGACCTCCCTTTGGGAAACAAGGTAGGGAAAGGGACTGAGGTGTTAGTGGGAAAGCATTTTGCCAAAGTGACCACATTTCTATTAGTTTGGAAACAGCGATGGAAAAGGACAGGCCTGGCCCACAAGTTCAAGTTATAAAATGGGGCCAGTCTAGTCTTGATCGTATTAGCCAGGACCTTTCAAAAGGTGATTACAGGGAAAGCGAAGTCTGGCAAGTGAGAATATTTTAAAAGTGAGTGAAACTGAGCGGTCACCACCAGCGTGTTCCTGTTTGTGTGCAGGTTAATGCTGACAGCATTCGGAAGCATTGGCTGTCTATGGAGGGTCTGGTCAAGGAAAAAGGGGCACTTGTCAGGTAGAGCCAGCTGGATCAAGGGAATCCCTGAGGATAACAGGGGCTGTTGGATGGAAATCAGGAATGCAGAAAGGGGACATGAAATCGCCTCGGCAAAGAAGGACGAGTACAATCCAAAACTGATTTTGATAATATAGATACAATAAGAGTAAACGACTAACTCGGGACAAAGTAGAGGCCCTTAAAGATCAATGAAGCCATCGATGTGCATGACTTCTGGATATGGCTAATATCCTAAACAAATTGTTCATTCCAGGACATACTGTGCACCAAGACTGGGGTACTCAGATTACTACGTTACAACACAATTGGAGTACACTATGCAATTCTAGTCTCCCTGCTGTCAGAAGGATTTTGTGAAACACGAAAGGGTTTAGAAAAAAATAATAAGATGTTTCTAGGGTTGTTGCTGAATCGGGTGGGGCTATTTTCCCTGGAGCATCGGAGCCTGAGGGGTGAATCTACAGACATTTATATAAACATGTTTATATACATTTACCCCTTCACCTAACACTATGGGCAATTTAGCGTGGCCAATTCACCTAAACTGCACATGTTGGATTGTGGGAGGAAACCGGAACAGCAGGAGGAAACCCACACAAACACTAAAAGAATGTGCAAAATCCACACAGACAGTTGGCTGGGAAAAGAATTGAAGCCGGGTCTCTGGTGCTCTGAGGCAGTAGTGCTAACCACTGTGTCACCGTGCCACCCCTAGCAGGGGAGTGGAGACTATCCTGGTAGTTATAGACCTGTGAGCCTTACTTTGATTCTGGGTAAAGTGTTGGAAAGGCTTGTAGGGAATAGAATTTATAATCATCTGGAGATGAGTCAGTTGGTTAGGGATAGTCGAAACGGTTTTGTGAAGGGTAGGTCGTGCCTTCACAAACCTTATTGAGTTCTTTAAAAAGATGAACAAAGAGATGGATAAGGGTAAAGCAGTTGGTGTGGTGTATATGTATTTCAGTCAGGCGTTTGTTAAGGTTCCCCGTGGTAGGCTATTGCCGATAATACGGAGGCATTGGATTGTGGGTGATTTAGCAGATTGTATCAGAAATTGGCTCACTGAAAGAAGGCAAAGGGTAGTAGTTGATGGGAAATATCGATCCTGGAGTTCTGTTACTGGTGGGTACTGCCAGGATGTGTTTTGGGTCCACTGTTACTGTCAATTATATAAATGACCTGAATGAGGGCATTGAAGGATGGGTTAGTAAATTTGCAGAAGACACTAAAGTCAGTCGAGTTGTGGATATTGACGAAGGATGTTGTAGGTTACTGAAAGGTTTAGATAAGCTGCACAGCTGGACTGAACGTTCGCAAATGGAGTTTAATGTGGAAAGGTGTGAGGCGATTCACTCTGGAGGTAGTAACAGGAACACAGGGTACTGGGATAATGGTAAGATTGTTGGTAATGCAGATGAACAGAGAGATTTCTATATCCATGTACAGAGATCCTTGAAAGTTTCCACTCAGGTTTATGGGTTTTTTAAGAAGCCATTCAGTGTGTGAGCTTGTCTTGGTAGAGGGATTGAGTTTCAGAACAATTAGATCATGCTGCAGCTGTACAAAAGTCTGGGTGTGGCCACATTTTTTCAGGTCACTGCATTACAGGATGGATGTGTAAACTTTCGAAATGATTCCGAGCAGATTTCCTAGGAAGTTACCCAGTATGGAGGGAAGGTCTTATGAAAGGAAAGGCTGAGGGACTTCAAGCTGTTTTTGTTCAAAAGAATGTGTTTGAGGTCAATTAATTGAGACACATAAGATAATCAGCATGTGAGATGGGTTGGACAGTGAGAGTATTTTCTCTTGGGTGGAGATGCCTACCACGAGGGGAGATAGCTTTACATTGAGGTAGATATAATAGATATATAGATATGGGACAGATGCCAGAGGTAGGTTTTTTACTCAGAATAGTCGGGGCATGGAATGCATTATCTGGAGCAATGGTAGACTCACCAACTTTAAGGGCATTTAAACGGTCATTGGATGGGCATCTGGACAAGAATTGGAATAGTGTTGGGCTTTAGATTGGTTCCACACGTTGGTGCAAAATCGAAGGCCAAAGGGTCTGTATTGCGCTGTCATGTTCTGTGTTCTAGTGGGCAAAAATATGGGGTGGAGAGGAAAGACTTAAAAGCGATTTTAGGAGAAAAGTTTGTACACAGAGGATGGTGCAGTTATGGAATGAGCTTCCAGGGGAAGTGGTAGAGAAATGTTCAATTTGGGCAGGTACGTGCCTCGACTCTCTGGGGTGGGGAATTCTGTTGCCTCAGGTTCTGGTGTAGCTTCAATAGAGAGAGAGAGAGAGAGAGAGAGAGAGAGAGAGAGAGAGAGAGAGAGAGAGAGAGAGAGAGAGAGAGAGAGAGAGAGAGAGAGAGAAAGAAAGAAAGAAAGAAAGGGCGAGATACTAAGTGATATCACCAGAGTGCTGGAAGATATCAGGATCACACACAACTGTGTTGGAAGAACAGGTTTTGCTTCATCATGCACTGGTATAACCGGTCAGGAATGAGCAACCTGTGAGCAGGTGAAGTGATGGCTGAGTGGTATTATTGCTAGAGCAGGTACACAAAATCTCAGCTAATGTTCAGGGGAGACAGGTTTGAATCCCAACATCAGAAATGGTGGAATTTGAAATCAATAATTTTAAAAATAGTAATTAACAATCCACAAATAAGTATGAGACCATTGCTGTTGCACACAAAACCCAAACACTTGTTCTTTTGGGAAAGACATCTGCCCATCCTGATATGGTCTGCACGACATCCCCACAGCAAAGTCTTTGCCTCTCAAAGGCCCTCTGACATAGCCGAGCAAGTTACTCAGCTCAAGGTCAGCGAGGGCTTGGCAAGAAAGGCTGGTCAGCCAGAGACACCCACATCCCATACCTGATTCAATAAATAATCCATTAGGATGGTCCCACTGGAACGTTCCGGGAGCAGTGTCCTGGCCAATCATGAAGGTATGTTTATGGACAGGGCTTTCAAATGACAGACAGGATGCAGGGACAGGCTTCAGGTGAAAGGAGCTTTCCAAATCCAGAGAGAAAACATGGAGCATCGGAACAGTATGTGAGTGCAGCTGAAGACAAGCAGAACGGAGCAGGAAGGGACAGAGTTGAACTAAAATTGTACATCAGCGAATAGATTTGTGACAGAAAATTGTGGAAAAGAGGAAGTTGTGGGTTTTTTTAAATAGACAACGTCGCTGTCATGAGGTGGATGGATTTGAGACACAGAGATAAAAGAGATTTAGACAGCTGGGAGAGATGAATACAGGGTGAACAAAAATATTCAGTGGTTCACAATCTTGTGCAAACTCAGGGAAAACGGACAACACAAACAATAATGGATAACAAAGGCATTACAGAGAAAGCATTTGGTTTCAGATCATGAAGTAGAGTCAGTCTGAATGTAAATTCTGGCTACTACTTGCCAAGGACACAAGCAACAGAACAGTTTTAGCCACCGAACAGTATTTCATTGCTCATCACTGCATTCAACAGGAACTCATTGGAATTTTCTAAAAAGGGCATAGTGGTAATTTTGGAAAACTTCAATATTTGTCTAATCTGGGACAATCACACGGACAACATTGATATTGGAAGAGGAGTTTGGAGAATTTTTTTCAGTGTTTCTTTGAAAAACACATTGTGCGACTGGCTTGAGACATAACTATCGCAGAGCGACCGTGTAATGAAACATAGTGAATGAGTAATGTCACCTGGAGAGATCCTTCGGGAAATTGTGATAAAGTGCAGTTTAAAGAAATATAATGTTTTAAAGTAAATCAAGCTACAACTAGAAACAAAAATAGCCAATTACATGCGTGTGAGAGGAGAACTGACCAAGGTAAACAGGCTAAACAGACCGAAATATGTGCCTGTAAATGAACAGTGGAAAACATTTGAAGGAACTGTGTAAAACACAACAGAAGGTCATTCGATTGAAACAGTAAAACCCTCAGCAAGAAATTCCCACTGATCCCGCACTCAGGACAAAAGGGATCATACTAGAGTATGAGTCTGAGAAGATCACCAAAAAGTACTTGAAATCCTGAAGTGAGAGAGTACTTTAGGAGTAAATCTTGATGGATTGCAATGCGTCTGCTCGCAGGAGGAGGGCTGTGGGAAGGGGAGCCACGGTCAGGGTTCATTGACACGATAGGAACAGGCAGAGGTGAAGGTGCTGGAGGTGGTGAGAGTGTTACAGAGAGTGGTCAGGGTGTTACAAAGCCAGTACGGATTGCTGCAGCTGGAGGGGTTTGCAGAGGTAGGGAGGGACATAGGTATTTTTATATATTCGTTCATGGGATGTGGGTGTCACTGCATGAAAGAACGTTCTTTGACCCCTCTGCTAATTACCCAGAGGATAGATCGAAGTCAGTCATATTGCTGTGGGTCTGGAGTCACATGTCGGCCAGACCAGGTTAGAATATTTGATGCCCTTCCCTAAAGGAGGTCAGTGAACTAGATGAGTTCTTCCCACTGATCAACAATGGTTTTATGGTGGCCCGACCAATGTCTTTTACAGCCACAACATGACATCCCAACTCTTACTCTTAATGCTCTCCTGAATGAAGGTAACCATCCCAAACACCTGCTTCACCAGCCTGTCTACCTGTGACACCACATTCAAAGAACTGTGTACCTGGGTCACTGGATCCCTGACTGACAACACTACCCAGGGCCCGAACATTAACTGTATAGGTCCCACCCTGGTTTGTTTCACCAAAATGGAACACCTCACCTTTATCTAATTAAACTCCATCTGCTATTCTTCAGCCCACTATCCCTGCAGTACTGTCCATCCTGTTGTCTCATCAATAACCTTCTTCACCGTCCACTTTCCCACCAATTTCAGTGTCACCCAAAAACCTTACTTACCAGGAAACCAATATTCCCATCTAAACCATTTATCCAAATGTCAAACAACAGGGGACTCACTCCACCGCTGGTCACATGCCTCCAGTCAGAAAAACATGTCTCCCATCACCCTCTGTCTCCTACCATCAGGCCAATTTTGTTTCCTGTTCACGAGCTCCTCCGGAATGCCATATCATTTTACACTGATCTGAGCTGATTACCCAGTTTACCATACGACACGTAGAACACAGAACAGTTCAGCCCAAGGCCCTTCGGCCATGATTTCATGCCAACCTTTTATCCAACTGTAATATCAAACTAACCTACATACCTTTCATTTTATTGTTATCAATGTGTCTATCCAAGAGTCTATTAAATGTTCCGAAAGTATCTAATTTTACTATCACCATTGGCAGTGCATTCCAACCACCTACCATTCTCTATCTCTTATCCATCCTTCAATCACCTTAAAATTATGCCGCTTTGTAATCGCCATTTATTCCATAGGAGGAAAGGTCTCTGACTATTCACTCTCTCTATGTGATTCTCATCATCTTGTTCACCTCTACCAGGTCGCCCCACTCCCTTCTTCACTCCCATGAGAAAAGCCTTAGCTCCCTCAAACGTTCTCCATAAGAAATGCCCTCCATTACAGGCAGCATCTTGGTAAATCTCCTGTGTACACTCTCTAAAACTTGCACAGCCTTCCTGTAAACAGGGGACCAGAACTGAACACAATATTCCAAATGTGATCTCGCCAGTACGCTATAAAGATGCAGTAAAATCTCACCGCTCTTACAGTCAATCCCCTTCTCAGGGGAGCCAACACAACATATGCCTTTTTAACAACCCTACCAACGTGCGTGGCAATTTTGAGGGATCTATGGACACAGACCCCATGATCTCTGTCCCTCCACACTGCCAAGTATTCTGCCTTTCACCCTGTATTCTGTATTCAAATTCGACCTTCCAAAATGAATCACTTCACACTTTTCCAGATTGGACCCCAGCTGCCACTTCCAGCCCAGCTCTGCGTCCTGTCAATGTCCCATTGCAACCTACAAGAGCCCTCCACATTCCCCACCACTCCACCAAGCTTCATGTGATTGGCAAACTTACTAACCCACTCTCCAACATACTTGTCAAAGCCATTTATAAAAATCACAGAGAGCAGAGTCCCGGAGCTGATTGATACAGAACCCCACTGGTCACTGAGCTCCAGGCTCAATACTGTCCATCTGCTGCCACCCTCTGTCATCTCTGGGCCATCCAATCCTGTATCCAGACAGACAGATTTCCCTGTATCCCAATCATCCTTCTTTTCTGAATGAGCCATCAACGTATTCTGTCATATCCTCAAAGAATTCAATACGGTTTGTGAGGCATGACCTGACCCCTCACAAACCCATGCTGACCGTGACTAATTTAACTATGGTTTTCCAAGTAGTCATAAATCCTGTCTTTAGAGTCCTCGCCAATAATCTGCACACCACAGACATTCGACCAAATCTGTAATTCCCAGAATTCTACCTCCGTAACATGGCCCGAACTTTACAAATCTTCCCTCCTCTGCAATGTTCCCCAGAAGGGTACTGGAGAGTGGTGGGAGTTACAGCGATAGAGAGGAATATCAGGACAGGAGGATTTTGCAGGCATTCGGAGGGTTGCAATGCCAAAAGGAGGCTTCAGTAATTGTGAGGTTTAATGGTGATGAAGGCATTTGAGGAGGGAGGGAGGGAGGATTGTAGGGAATTAAGAGGTTTTACAGTTTATTTGCTTTGTTAGGACTGTAAGAGGTTACTGAGTTGGGGAGGGTGTAAGCACTGGTTGATATTACAGAAACATGTGGTTTTGGTTGCAATGGCATGAAGAGGATTCAGGAAGCTGGAGAGTATGGGGTCTGAACGAGGTTACACAAATGGGAAGAGTTGTCAGAGGTGGAGGTGTTTACAGAGACAGCAATGGCCTGATCTGGAGCAGAGGACCCAGATTGGGAGGGATGTGGGGACTGGAGGTGGTTTCACAGGGAGGGAGGACCATAGACCCACAGGAGGTTGCAGAAATGTGGAGAGCTGTAGGGGTGAAGGGTTCATGGAGATGGGAATGTTGGGAGGGATGGAGTAGTTTACAGGGAAAAGGATGTTTGTAGGACAGGGCTGGATTACACAGACAGGGACTATTTTAGGGAGCTGAGCAGATTACAGAGATAAAGAGGTTTGTATCATCTGGCAAAACAAACAGAGATATGGAGGGTCATCGTGACTGAAGATGTTTATAGATATAGGAAGGTATGGGTTCTGGGGGTTATTTAGACATGCAAGCTGTGGAATCTGGATTCTTTTTTGAGAGATTGGGGTTGCAAGTTTAGTTGGAGACAGTTTCACAGATAAGGGAGCATAGCACAAACAGGACGAAGTTCCTGTGATAGGAAGGGTTCGAGTGGAGAGTGATGTTTACACAGATGGGGGTGTAAGAGCTGGAGAAGGTTATGGAGATGGGTAAATGGATGGAGGTACAGGAGGAGCTTACATTTACAGAGTGGATAATAGTGACGGGAGGATGTTACATTGTTAATGAATCTTGTCGGAACAGGACCGGGAGAGGCACAGGCATTGGAGTGGGATTTACAGATCAAGAGTGTTGCAGGGACCTGAGAGGATAACACAGATAGGGATGGTGGTAGGGTCTCCACAGACTGATGGTGTTTTAGAGACTGGAAGAGGTTTGGTAGATAGGGAGGGCTGGAAGAGCTGCAGGAGCTTGTGGAGAGTTGAAGAGTTGGAGCAGTTCACAGAGGAAGGGTTCTCCGACAGGAGTAGGTTACAGATAGTGAGGGCTGTGTGGCCTGAGAAAGTTAAAGAGATGGAGAGCTTTCGGGTTTGGAAGATATTACACTGACAGGAACAGTTGAAGAGACTGAAGCAAAAATGCATGGAGAAGGTTACACAGATAGGGAGGGATGTAGGGACTGAAAGTGAATACACAAACATGGAGGGTTGTATTGTTAGACAGAGCTTAGAGGGATAGGGACTGGTGCAGGGATGCACACAGATAGGGAAGGTTGTGTTTTTTTAGAAGGTTACACTGATACAGACAGTGTTAGGGAGTGTTTAATGGACTACAGAGGAGCTCAGAGAGAATGTATTATGGGGAGTGGAGGAGATTACAGACACAGAGATGGCTGCCTGTTTGAAAAGAGCTTCTACAGATCCTCAGTGCTGTAAGGCTGGTGGGAGGTTACAATAATAAGCGTTACCGACTCTTAATGACTTTTTTGATATAGAGAAAGTCTCAGAACGGGACTGTCAAAAGGAAGTATAGACAGTCCAGATGGGTTTACAGAGATATAAGTGTTTTTGGGGGCTTCAGGATGGAACAGTGATTGGGTGTGATGTAACAAATGGCAACAGTTATAGGGATTGTTCTAAAAGCAGGAAGAGGTGACAGTCATATCGATCGTGGTAAGGACTGGAGAAGCTTACATAGGCAAGGAGTGTTTTAGAGACTGTTGGAGATTACACGTATAAGGAGAGTATTGGAGATGAGGCAAGGTTTAAGAGACAGGGATGGTTGACAGGACTGGACAATCACCTGAAGAGAATCTCCACATTGTGTAAACAGGCCATTCGGCCCAACAAGTCCACACCAACCCCTCTAAAGAGCATCCTAACCAGACCCATCCCTCTCCTGCATTCCTCATGGTGAACACACATAAAACACACTTGCCTGAATACTACAGTCAATTTATGACGGCCCACCCACATATCGTGCAAATGTTGGGCTATGGCAGGAGACCAGAGCACCCGAAGAAACCCACACATCAGGGGGAGAACATGCAAAGTCCACACAGACAGTCGGCCAAGGCTGGAATTGAAGCCAGGTTCCAGGTACAGTGAGGCTGATTATACAGAGCACTGCAGAGATTGGACTAGGTCACAAAGGTTTATTGGAACAGGAGGAAAATATAGTCAGGAACAGGAGAAGTTTACATAGATGATGTCCATGAGAGGGACTGGAGGAGGTTAACGCAATAGGGAAGGTTGTGGATTCTCTCTACAATTAAAGGTAGGGACAGTTGGGGAGACTGGATGAAGTTCGTCATACTCAGAGTTGTACACATTGAGTGAGGTTACTGAGTTAGCAAGGATTCTACGGACTGGCTGAGGTTATGGACAGATGCAGTTGAGAGTTGTTACAACAATTGAGAGGATACTTCAGGCACATGGATGGTTTTAGTGGCTGCAGGATGTTCGAGAGCTCGGAAGGCTAGTCGTGACTGGAGGTGGTCAGAGGTAAGGAATATTGTAGTGATGGGAGTTAGTCACAGAGACAGAGAAGATTAAAAAGAGAGAGAGGGCAAGTTTATAGATCTCGGGAGCGTTCAGGTGGCTTCAGAACGTTACACATAGGGAGGGCTGGTAGGAAACGCTGTAGGAACTGGAGGACTCTGGACAGACAGTGAGGTGAAATGGATGGTGGAAGGTTAGAGGTGATGAGGTGCTGTAGGGCAGGGTGGAGGAGTGCTGTGGGTACTTGAGAAGGCTACAGTGGCATCATGTGCTGGAGAGGCTGGTGGAAGGTACATAGATGGGGAGGTCAGTATGGGCTGGATGTTACAGACAGAGTGGGCTGTTGGTGCTAGACAAGATGACAGACGTAAGGATTTTTATAGGGTTTTGGTGATATGGTCATAACACGAGGTTTCAAAGTCGTTTTGGAAAAATATAAGGATAGGGCAGGAGTGAAGAGGCCACATTTGTGGAAGCCCCCTAATCGTTAGAATATCACCATCACTGGGCATTATCACGATCACGGAACAGGATCTGCCAAACACAGACTGGGAGGAACTATTTGCTGTTGGGTTCATATTCAGAAAGAGAAAGTATGTTAAAGTGATACAGGGAGAATTCAAAGCCAGTGTGTTCTCCAAAGAGTGAATGACAAAGGCAGTAACTCCAGTGAATACTGTTCAAGCGATATCATGAGTTTGATAATGGAAATACAATGCGATGAAAACAGGCAAAGACTGACCAAGGTATAGAGAGTGCAAGGGGATCTTTAAAATGACGGGCAAGTAATGGGCATGAAATATCCTTGGCAGATACTGTTAAGGAGAGGCCACAAGGTATTTAATGAGCATAGTTGGAGCAAGAGGATTCCCAGGCAAACAGCGAGGCCTGTTAGAAACCAAAGGGACACAGTGCATGGAGCCAGAGGAAGTAGGTGAGGTCTTCAATGAATACTTCCCGTCTGTATTCACACAGGAGAAAGGCATTGTAGCTGGGGATTTCAGTTGAGATGGTGAGGTCATGTAAAGATCAATAAGGAGGAGGTAGTAAATGTTATCACAGTCATAAAGGTGGAGAAATCCCCCGTGCTCAATGAAATGTATCCCAGGCTGCTATGGGAGGTAAGGGAGGAGATTGCTGGGGCCCTGGCACTTTGCTGGCAATAGGTGAAGTGCTGAATGACTGGAGGATCGCTAATGTGGGTCATTTGTTCAAGAAGGGGAGCAGGGATAGGCCGGGTAATTACAGAGCAGATAGTCTGACAGCAGGTGAAGGGAAATTATTGGGAACAATTGTGAGGATGAATCAACACTTCCAAAGGCAAGGATCACCTCGGCAGCGTCATCACGGATTTGGTAGAGGGAGATACTGTCTGAGGAATTCAGTTCAGTTTTTTGGAAATGGTATGTAAAAATATTGATGAGGGCAGTGCAGATGATGCGGTTTACATGGACTTGAATAAGACCTTTGACAAGGCCCCTCATGGAAGGCTGGTCCAAAAGGGAAGAGCCACTGGGATCCAAGGCATTTTGATAATTTGGATACAAAATTAGTGGATAGACTTCTTCGTGTTTGAAATGCTTTCACCATCGGGTGTACCACAGGGATCTGTGCAGCAACCATTGTTGGTTATTCTGTGGAATAATAACTCCAATGTGAAAGCAGAAGGAATCATTAGTATGTGTGCAGATGACATGAAAGGTGAGGGGGATGGTCTCAGGCTGCAGTCATACATCAATCAGATGATAAACTGAGCAGAGTAATGGCAGATGGAGTTTACTTCTGATCACTGTGAGGTAATGCACTGTGGGAAGTCTCATAAGCGAAGAATGTACATCATGATTGGTAGGTCCTCCTGGAGTACTGAGGAGCACAGGTGGGCAAGTCTCTGGATGTCTGAAGGTGTCAGCACAGGTTGACAGGGTGGGGAAGGCACCTGAACTGGGAGCAGGAGGGGGACCCACATCCTGATGGGGCAAAGTGTTAGAGCTGCTTGAGAGGATATAATCTAATCTGGCAGGGTGTTGCACCTTAAACAGTCATAAGGCCAGAAAGAAGATTCAGGTTGGTGCACAAGTTAAAGACAGCAATTTCAGCAGACAAGGCAGGCAAGAACATAGCAGGGAATTGGGGGGTGGGGGGGCGGTGGAAACTGATAATTAAACTTCATTTATTTCAATACAAGGGGATTGGCAGCTAAGGAAGATGAGCTCAGGGCATGGATTGGAACATGGGACTGGGAGATTATAGTTATTACAGAAACAAAGCTGAGGGAGGGACAGGATTGGCAGTTCATTATTTCAAGGTAGAGATGCTACAGGAAGTGGAGACAAGAGAGGACGTGTGGTGTTGGGTTTTGATTGCATGAATCATCTCAGCAGTACTTAGAGAGGATATTCCTGTGGGATCGCCCAGTGAAGCTATGTTAGCGGAACAGAGAAATAAGAATGGGTCATCACTCTGACACGATTGTCTTACTGACCCCGAATAATCCGTGGCAGACTGAGGAACAAATATGTTGGGAGATCTCAAATATCAACCATAATAAAAGGGCTGTTATGGTTGGGGTTTTTAAACTTTCCAAACCTAGACTGGGACTGCCAGTGTTCTGTGTTTAAGGGAGGAATTTGGTAATTGTGTTCCAGAAAACTCCCACTCAATAAGTAAATGGCCTGAAAAGAGAAAGGGGCAAAACCTGACCTTCCCTTGGGAAACAAGGTAGGGAAAGGGACTAAGGTGTGAGTGGGAAAGCATTTTGCCAAAGTGACCCCAGTTCCATTAGTTTGAAAACAGCAATGGAAAAGGACACGCCTGGTCCACAAGTTCAAGTTATAAAATGGGGCCAGACCAATCATGATCGTAGTAGCCAGGAACTTTCAAAAGGTGACTGGGGAGTCTATTTACAGAGAAAGGGAAGTCTGGCAAGTGAGAATATTTTAAAGGGGAGATAAATTGAGTGATCACCACCAGCATGTTCCTGTTTGTGTGCAGGTCAATGCTAACAGCATTCGGAAACATTAGCTCTCTACTGAGTGTCTGGTCAAGGAAAAGGGGGCACATGTCAAGTATAACCAGCTGGATCAAGGGAATCCCTGAGGGTGTACAGGGGCTATAGGAACACACTTCGGGTAGAAATCAGGAATGCAGAAAGGGTACATGAAATAGCCTCAGCAGAAAATGATAAGGAGAATCCAAGAGTGATTGTATAAATATATTGAATAAAAGAGTAACTCAAGACAAAATAGTGTCCCTTAAAGATCAATGAGGCCATTGATGTGTGGAACAGCAGGATATGGCTAAGAACTTAAATACATTTTCTATTCCAGAATTTACTGTGGACAAAGACTGGGGAACTCAGGGAACAAGAGTAATACGTTAGAACATATTTGGAGTTCTCTGCAATTCCAGTGTCCCTGCTATAGGAAGGATGCTGTGAAAGTTGAAAGTGTTCAGAAAAGATTAACAACATGTTGCCAGGATTGTTGCTGAATAAGCTGGGGTTATTATCCCTGGAGCATCAAAGACTGAGAGGTGACCTGACAGAGGTTTATATAAACGTGAGGGGTATGGATTGGGTAAACAGTCAAGGTCTTTTCCCAGGGGTTGGGGAGTCCTAGAGAGCATAGGTTTAACGTTGAAGGGGAAAGGTTTAAATGGCTTTTTTATGCACATTGTGATGTATGTATGGAATGAGCTGAGAGAGAAAGTAGCAGATACTGATACTATGACAACATTTAAAAGGCATCTGGATGGGTATATGAATAATAAGGGTTTAGAGGTACATGGGCCAAATGCTGGTAAATGGGATGGATTTATTTCGATCTTCTGGTCAGCATAGATGAGTTGGTTACATGCTGCCCATCTCTATGACTTAAAAAGAGGCATGTTATAGAAGAGGGGGTGCTGGAGGTTTTACAACACAAAGGAATGGAAAGACCCATGACCTGATTAAGTGTATCACAGGACATTGTGCGATGCTAGGGAAGAAATTCTGGAGCCACGAGCAAAGATATTTATACCATTGACAACAATGTGTGAGGTGCTGGAAAGGCTGGAGGGTGGCATCATGGACAGTGAAGGAGGTTTTTTGAGATTACAAAGGGATCTTGATGAAATGGGTGAATGGGCTGAAAAACTGTAGATGGTATTCAATCTGAATAAATGCGAGGAAGTGCACTTGGTAAAACAAACAAAGGGTAGAGCTTATAGAATTAATGTTTGGGCCTCAGTTAGTGTTTTAGAGCAGAGGGACCTCCGGGTTCAGGTACATAATTCTTGAAGTTTGCATCACAGGATGGATAAGACAGTGCTTGGCATGCCTGACTATGGCTCAGCCCATTGAGTGGAGGATTTGGGACGTCATGTTGAGATTATGCAGACATTTAGGAGGCCTCTTCTGCACTACTCTGTCGAATTCTGGTCGCCCAGTTATAGGGAGGATATTATTAAGCTGCAGGGGGTTCAGAAGACATTTACCAAGACGTTGCTGAATATGAAAGACTTGAGTTCTGAAAAATGGCTGGATAGGCTGAGTCTTTTTTCACTGGAGTTTGAGATGTGATGTTATAAAAGTTTATTTTTTAAAAAATGAGATATAGATCGTTTTAATGGTAGTTGCCTTTTCCGAAGGATGGGGGAGTCTCAAGAGGAGGGAACACATTTTTAAGGTTAGAAGAGAGAGATGTTCAAGAAAAAGACATGGGGGCAAATTGTTACACAGAGAGTGTTTTGATTGTGGAATGAACTTCCTGAGGAAGGGGTGGACGTGGTTACAATGACAACGTTTAAAAGACAGTGATAGTAAACGAATATTTTGCATCAGGTTTTACTGGGGAAAAGGATATGGAAGATATAGAATGTAGGGAAACAGATGGTGACACCTTGCAAAATGTCCATATTACAGAGAAGCAAGTGCTGGATGTCTTGAAATGCTAAAGGTGGATAAATTCCCAGGACCTGATCAGGTGTACTCTCGAACCCTGTGGGAAGCTAAAAAAGTGATTAATGGGCCTTATGTTGAGATATTTGTATCATCGATAGTCACAGGTGAGGTGCTGGAAGACTTGGGTCGGCAAACGTGGTGCCACTGTTTAAGAAGAGTTGTAAGGACAAGCCAGGGAATTATAGAGCATTGAGCCTGACGTCGCTGGTGGGCAAGTTGTGTAAGGGAATCCTGAGGGACAGGATGTACATGTATTTGGAAAAGCAAGGACTGATTAGAGATAGAGATTTGTGCATGGGAGATCATGTCTTACAAACTTGATCGAGTTTTTTGAAGAAGTATCAAAGAGGATTGAAGAGGGCTGAGCGGTAGATGTGATCTATATGGACTTCAGTAAGGCGTTCGACAAGGTTCCCCATGGGAGACTGATTAGCAACATTCAATCTCATGGAATACAGGGAGAACTAGCCATTTGGATACAGAACTGGCTCAAAGGTAGAAGACAGAGGGTGGTGGTGGAGGTTTGCTTATCAGACTGGAGGTCTGTGACCAGTGGAGTGCCACAAGAATTGGGCCTAAGAATGGTGAACAGCCAAAGGTAAGGGAGTCCAAAACTCGAGAGTACAATCGGTACATGAGAGAGCAAAGATTTAAAGAGGGAGCTGAGGGGCAACATTATCCACAGAGGATGGTGCACAGACTGCCAGGGGAACATGGGAGAAACAAGAACAATGACAACATGGAAAAGACATTTGGGCAGGTACATGGAGGGGAGAAGGTTTGAAGAGATAAGGTCCAAACGCAGGCAAATGAGACTCATTCATTATAGGAAACATGGAGAGCATTGATCAGTTGTACCACAGGTTCTGTTTCCGTGCTGTATCACTCTGTATCCAGTTAAAGAGGATTACAGTACCAATATAAAGCATGTTGTAAACACTGAAGGAATTTACAGCGATAAGGATATTAGTCTGGAATGCAATACATTTCAAATATGTGGAGGACTATCGGGAAGGGAGGTAGTTACAGGGACAGGAACTATTATATGAATTAAAAATTACTGAAGACACTGGTGCTTAAGCCATGCCATAGACACAGAGTTGCAGAATAGTGAGTCTTAGCACAGTGATGGAGGGAGAACACAGAACAGAAAGATCCCAGGCAGCATTCCCAACCTCTCGTCGAAGGACTGCTTGCCCCTCTGTTGTCCTGATGCTCACTAAGACAGCACAGGCCTGGATTGATAACTATGAACTCCCCATTCTGTCTCAGTGCAACATACATTAAAGTAGAGGTGGTGATTGAGTCTGGGGTGTGTCTGTACTTTACTGTGCTCCCCATCCAGCCCTGTATCTATGTCATGTCCTGTTAGCGATGTTTGGATCCCTCTCATTGCTCCCTGCTCTGTGCACCGAGTGATCTTTCCTCACTGCAGGATTTATTGAAGACTCCACATCTCCCTGCCCTTTGTCTCTCTGGCTGACCAACCATCTTTAATGAGGTGTTGGACGAGTCCCCCAGCAATTGGGAGGTCTATCGATTCAGGAACTTCCTAAATACCTACAGGAGACAGAGAAATAGACAGAATAGAAACTTAGACTGATGCAATGAGGGTTACACATGGAGAATGGAAATGAGCCCCACAGATATCTGGAAAATCCCACTCCATCCCTGGGTTGTGCTGCTGCATTTCTCTGGAGTGGAGAATTCTGTTAGCTCAGGATCTGGAGTAACTGGAAGAGGAGGAGCTGACAGAGGCAGCAATTAGACCCACACAGTGAGGGATACCACATGGAGAGAGACTGAGAGATATCACCAGAGTGCTGCAAGACTTCAGAATCAAACAGTCATGGTGGAAGGATGGGTTTAGCTTCATGATGCTCTGGTATCAGAGCTCACGGATGAGCAACCAGTGAGCAGGCGAAGTGATGGCCTAGTGGTATTATTGCGAGAGTATGTATCCAAAACCTCAGCTAATGTTCAGGGGAAGAGGGTTTGAATCCCACCATCAGAAATGGTGGAGTTTGAAATGAATAATTTTAAAAATAGTAATTAACAATCCGTAAATAAATATGAAACCATTGCTGATGTACAAAAACATCAAATACTTGTCCTTTAGATCAGGGCATCTGCTTATCATGTGGTCCACACGACATACCCACAGCAAAGTGTTTGCCTCTCAATTACCCTCTGAAATGGCCGAGCAAGTTACATCGCTCGAAGGCAGCTAGGGCTGGGCAAGAAAGGCTGGTCAGCCAGAGGCACCCACATCCCATACCTGATTTGATAAATAATCCATTAGGAAGGTCCCACTGGAACTGTACTGGAACCAGTGTCCTGGCCAATCATGTCGGTAGGTTTATGGGACAGGGCTTTAAACTGACACAGAAGATGCAGGGACAGGGTTCAGGTGAAACGAGCTTTCCAAATTTAAAGAGAAAAGGAGAAATATGGGAGCAGCATGGGAATGTGACTGAAGACAAGCAGAAAGGAACAGGATGGGACAGAGTTTAACTAGATCAGGGAATGTACATCAGGGAATAGGTCTGTGACAGGAAATTGTTGGAAAGAGTAAATTATGTTTTTTTTGGAATGGATAATGTCTCTTCAACAAGGTAGATTGATTTGTGACACAGAGATAAAAGAGATTTAGACACAAGAGAGACATGCGTACAGGGCGAACAAAACGCGGGCATAAACATTCAATGGTTCACCACCTTGTGCAAACTCAGGCAAAATGGGCAACGCTATCAGTAATGGATAACAAAGGCATTACAGAGAAAGCATTTGGCATCAGATCATGAAGTAGATTCAGTCTGAATTTAAATTCTGGTTACTACTTGCAAAGGACACAAGCAGCAGAACAGTTTTAAGCTACCGAACTGCATTCCATTGCTCATCATTGCATTAAACAGGAACTCATTGGAATTTTTTAACAAACACATTGTGATAATTTTGGGAAACTTCAATATTACCATAATCTGCGGCAATCACACTGACAACAGTGATATTGGAAGAGGAGTTCAGAAAAACTTTTTTTCGGTGTTTTTTTTGAATAACACATTGTGCAACTTGCGAAGGACATAACGATCTCACAGCGACCATTGTGTGAGGAAACTTAGTGAATGAGTAATGTCACCTAGAGAGATCCTCAGAGATATTGTGATAAAGTGCAGTTTAAAGAAATATGAAATTTTAAAGTGAACCACAGAAAGGATAAGCTACAACTAGAAACAAAAACAGCCAATTTCATGTGTTTGAGATGAGAACTGACCAAGGTAAAGAGGTGAAACAGACTGAAATATGTGCCTGTATAATAACAGTTTGAAGGAAGTGTAAATCACTCATCAAAAGAACATTCCATTGAAACAGACAAAATCTCAGCAAGAAATTCCCACCGGCCCCTCTATCAGGACAGAATAGACCATATTAGATTGTGAGGCTGAGAAGATCACCAAAAAGTACTTAAAATCCTGAAGTGACAGAATGTTCTAGGAGTAAGTGTTAAAGGGATTGCAAAGGGTCTGCTCGCAGGAGTTGGGCAGAGGGAAGTGGAATCATTATCAGGGTTTAATGTCACAAAAGGAACAGGGAGGGGTGTAGGTGCTGGAGGTGGTGAGAGTGTTACAGAGAGGGGTCAGGGCCTGAACGGTGTTACAAAGCCAGTACGGATTGCTGCAGCTGGAGGTGTTCGCAGAGATAGGGAGGGACATATGTATTTTTATTTATTCATTCATGGGATGTGGGTGTCACTGCTAATTACACAGAGGACAGCTCAGAGTCAGCCATGTTGTCGTGGGTCTGGAGTCACATGTTAGCCAGGCCAAGTTAGAATGTCAGATGTTCTACACAAAAGGAGGTCAGTGAACCAGATGAGTTCTTCCCACTGATCAACAATGCTTTTATGGTGGCCTGACCGATGTCTTGTACAGATACAACATGACGTCCCAACTCCTACTGTTAATGCTCTGCCCAGTGAAGGAAACCATCCCAAACGCCTTCTTCACCAGCCTGTCTATCTGTGACACCACTTTTAAAGAACTGTGTACCTGGGTCACTGATTGACAACACGACCCAGGCCTCTAACATTAACTGGACAAAACCCACCCTGGTTTGTTTATCCAAAATGACACAATTCACATTTATCTAATTAAACACCATCTGCTTTTCTTCAGCCCAATATCCCAGCGTACTGTTCATCCTGTTGTATCACAGATAACCTTCATCACTGTCCAGTTTACCACCAATTTCAGTTATCACCCAAAAAACTTACTTAACAATATTCCCATCCAAACCATTTATCCAAATGACAAACAACAGGGAACCCACTTCACCACTGGTCACATGGCTCCAGTCAGAAAGGCAACATGTCTCCCATCACCCTCAGTCTCCTACAATCAAGCCCAATTTTCTGTCCAGTTGACGAGCTCCTCCTGAATGCCATATCGTTTTACACTGATCTGAGCTTATTACCCAGTTTACCATTCGACACGCAGAACACAGAACAGTATAGAACAAGACCCTTCGGCCATGATGATATGCCAATCTTTTATCTGACCATAATTTTAAAAAAATGGCAGATAGATTTGAATTCAGATAAATGCGAGGAGCTGCATTTTGTGAAAGCAAATCTTAGACTTACACACTTAATGGTAAGGTCCTAGGGAGTGTTGCTGAACCAAGAGACCTTGGGGTTCAGGTTCATAGCACCTTGAAAGTGGAGTCGCAGGTAGATAGGATAGGGAAGAAGGCGTTTGGTATGATTTCCTTTATTGGTCAGAGTATTGAGTACAGGAGGTGGGAGGTCATGTTGCGACAGTACAGCATACTGGTTAGGCCACTGTTGTAATATTGCGTGCAATTCCTGTCTCCTTACTATTGGAAAAATGTTGGGAAACTTGAAAGCATTCAGAAAAGATTTACAAGTATGTTGCCAGGTTTGGAGCATTTGAGCTATAGGGAGAGGCTGAACTGGCTTGGGCTTTTTTTCATTGGAGTGTCGGAGGCTGAAGGGTGACCTGATAGAGGTTTACAAAATTATGAAGGGCATGGATAGGATAAATAGACAAAGTATTTCCCTGAGGTTGGGAAGTCCATAGGTTTAGGATAAGAGGGGAAAGATATAAAAGAGACCTAAGGGGCAACTTTTTCACACAGAGGGTGGTACGTGTATGGAATGAGCCGCCAGAAGTAGTGGTGGAGGCTGGTACAATTGCAACATTTAAGAGGTATTTGGATGGGTATATGAATATGAAGGGTTTGGAGGGATATGGACCAGGTGCTGGCAGGTGGGACTAGATTGGGTTGGGATATCTGGTCAGCATGGACGGGTTGGACTGAAGTGTCTGTTTCCATGCTGTACATCCCTACGATTCTAACCTCCATTCCCTTCATTTTATTATCATCCATGTGCCTATCCAGAAGTATATTAAATGTCCCCAATGCATCGAAGTTTACTGCCACCGCTGGCAGTGCATTCCACATACACCACTCTATATGTAACGAACCTACCTCTGAGATCTCCCCTTAACCATCTGCTAATCACCAGAAAATTATAACCCCTTGTAATAGCTATTTATGTCAGGGTAAACAAAATCTCTCTCTATTCACGCTATTTATGACTTTCATCACCTTGTTCACCTCTGCCAAGTCACCCCTCGTCCTTTTTCACTCCAATGAGAAAAGCCTTAGCTCCTTCTACCTTTCTTCATAAGACATGCCCTCCAGTAAAGGCAGCATCTTGGTAAATCTCCTCTTTACCCTCTCTAAAGCTTCCACATCCTTCCTGTAATGAAGGGACCAGAACGGAACACAATATTCCAACTGGGGTCTAACCAGGGCTCTATAGAGCTGCAACATAACCTCACGGCTTTAAAACTCAATCCCCAAACTATGGTAATCCCACACAATATATTCCTTCTTAACAAGCCGATCAGCTTGGGTGGCAACTTTGAGGGATCGATGGATCTGTTCCTCCACACTGCCAAGGATCCTTCCATTAACCATGAATTCTGCATTCAAATTCAATCTTCTAAAAAGAATGATCTCACATTTTTCCAGATTGAACTCCATCTGCTACTTCTCAGCATCTTGTCAATGTCCCGTTGCAACCTACAACAGCCCCCCCACACTATCCACCACTCCACCAACCTTTGTGTCATTGGGAAACTTACTAACCAACTCTTCCACTCACACATCCAACTTATTCATGAAATCACAAAGAGCAGAGGTCCTGTAACCACTCCCGGCACAAAACCACTGGTCACTGAGCTCCAGGACGAATAGTTTCTATCATTGCACTCTGTCTTCTGTGGGCCAGTAATCCCGTATCCAGACAGACAGGTTTCCCTGTATCCCATGTCTCCATACATTCTGAATTAGCCATAAAGGTGTTTCGTCACATTCTCAAAAGATTCAACAAGACTTGTAAGGCATGACAAGCCCCTGACAAAATTAAGCTGACTATCTCTGATCAAACTATGGTTTCCCAAGGAATAATAATAAATCCTGTCTCTCAGAGTCCTCTCCAATAATCTGCACACCACAGACATAAGACTGACAGATGTGCAATTCCCAGGATTATCCCTATTCCCTTTCCTGAACAAGGGAATAATATTTTCCTGCCTCCAATCATCTGGTCCGACTCCACTGGACAGTGAGGGTGCAAATGTCATCACCCAGGTGCGCAGCAATCAATTCCCTCGCTTTGTTTAGTAACTTTGCACGCATCCATCAATTACAAAATTCTCAGCACATCCTCCTTAACATCAACCTGTTCACGTACATCAGACTGTTTCACCCTGTCCTCACAAACGACAAGGTCCCTCTCAGCAGTGAATACTGAGGCATAGTATTCATTAAGGACCTCGCCTTCCTCCTGTGACTCCAAGTACAAGTTCCTTCCACTATCCCTGACCAGCCCTATTCTCACTCTGGCCATGCTCTTGTTCCTCCCATAAGTGGAGAATACCTTACGGTTTTCCTTCATCCTTCCCAACAATGCTTTTTCACGTCCTCTTCTAGTTGCCCTAAGTCCATTCCACGGTTCCTTCCTGGTACCTTCAGATAATCCCGACAGTGTGGAAATGGGCCATTTGTCCCAACACCTCCATACCAACCTTCCAAACAGTAAATAACCCAGCCCCATTCCCCACTCTATTACTCTCCATTTGCCCTGACTAATGTGCCACACCTACATATCCGTGAACACTATTGGTAATTTAGCATGGCTGAGTCACATAAACTGCACATCTTTGGGCTGTGGTGGGAAACCAGAGCACCTGGAGGAAAACCACGCAGACATGGGAAGAATGTCCAAAATCCCCACAGACAGTCGCCTGAGGCTGGAATCGATATGGAGTCCGTGGTGCTATGAGATCGCAGTGCTAACCACAGAGACACCGTGCCACCCAATGTAACTCTCTGCAATCCTGTCTGGTCCTTGCTTCCTCAACCTTAAGTAAACTTCCTCCTTCCTCTTGACTATGTGGACAACGTTGACTGCTCTGCGTTCATCTATCTTTGGCAACCTCCTTGAAGAGTCAATCCGGTTTGTGAAACATGGTTTCCCACTCACAAAGCCATGCTGACCATCTCGAATCAGCCCTTGCCTTTGTAAATGTAAGGAGCTCCTTTCTCTCAGAATCTCCTCCAACAACTTCCCCGTCATTGGGCTCACGGGGCTGTAATTTCCTGGCTTTTCCCTGCAATCCTTTAGTGATGGAACAGCATTAGCCGCCCTCCAGTCTTCCAGTGCCTCACTGTGTCTGTTGATAATATAAGTATCTCTGTTAGAGACACTGAAATCTCTTCCCTAGCTTCCATTAATATTCTAGGATCGACCCAGTGAACTACTGAGGATTGATCTACCTTTATTTGTTTTAAGATTCCAGCACTTTTTCTTCTATGGTGAGGATTCCTTCCAAGACATCACTATTTATTTCCCCAAGTTCCCGAGCTTCCGTGTCTTTCACCACAGTAAATACTGACAAGATTATTTTGTCTAATATCTCACCCATGTCCTCTGGTTCCACACATGGGTGATCTTATTGATCTTTAAGGGGTCCTATTCTCGAACAAGTTGCTCTTTAGCCCTTATTGAAACTTGCGTAAAGGCCTCTGATAATTGAAATACACCATATCCCCCGTATCACCACACCCTCTTACACCATTACAATTCTGCCACTTATATTCACACCAACAAATTAAATTCAACAGGCTTAAAAACAAGTTCTCTTTTAATCAATTGGCTTTCTAAGTGGCCAGTTATTGTATGTTGACATATCCTTTCGAACAATTTCCGTACGCTCCCGACTTACTGTTAGGCTAACAATATTTGGTTTCAGACTGACAGCAGAAAGGGTTGAGGGAGTTCTTGCTTATCAATCTGAAAAAGGTAGCTTACAGGGTCAGCAGGTAATAGAGTAGGCAAATCAAATGCTGACATTTATTACAGAGGGAATGGAGTCTAAAAATAGGCAGGTCTAGCTAAAACTATGCAAGGTACAAGTCAGACCACACCTAGAATATTATGAGCAGCGTGAGTGCCCGCAGGAAAGATATTGTCGCATTGGAGACAGTCCAGAGAAGGTTCACTCGGCTGATCCTGGGAATGCAGGGATTTTCTAATGAGAAGAGGTGGAGGACGTGGAGGTTGAATCCATTGAAGTTTAGATAATGAGAGAGAAATGGAATGAAACATCCAAGATTCTGAGGGGCTCTGATCGGGCAGATGCTGGGAAGTTGATAAATAGAACAGTAGAGCACAGCAACAGTCCCTTCGGCCCACCACGTCTATGCTGTCCAAGGTACTATTCTAACTCATACCATCTGCCTGCACGTGGTCCATAAACCTCTGTTCTCTGCCTGTTCATGTTTCTGTCTAAATCCCACTTCAAAACTTTACTCACATTTCTGCTTCTACCACCTCAGTCAGTAACATCCACTCCACGTAAAAAACACTTGCTTCACACATCTCGTTTAAACTTCCTCTTTCTCACCTTAAACCGATGCGCTCCAGTATTTGAAACGTACACATTGGAAAAGCGATTCTGACTATCTACATTATTTATCCCTGATCCAAATATTATATTCCTGTACCTGGTCACCTGTCAGCCTCTGATACTCCCACAAAACAATCCAACTTTGTTTAATTTCCTCTTACACCTAAAACACCCTTAAAAACCCTAACACAGGCAACATGCTGATAAACCCGTTTTGCACCCCACCTCCAAACCCTCCCCATCCTCCCTATTGTGTGGAGATGAGACCTGCACACAGTACTCCAGATATGGCCAAACAAACGATTTATAGAATCACAACATCAGATGCAAACCACTATCCCCAACATTGTGACTGATGAAGGCTAGTACTCCATCTGCTTTCTTTCCCATCTGAAACACTTCTGTTGCCATTTTCTGGGAGTTACTGACTTGCACCAAGATCCTTCTGTATATCAATATCCCTCAGTATGCTAACGTTCTTATTGAATTTGACATCATCTCACACTTGTCCAGATTAAACTCATTTTGCCATTTCTGTCTATCTCTCCAACTGTTCTGTAACCTCCTGCAGATGTTAATGAATCAGCGAAACAAGGGTTTTGTGGAAAAGGCAGGAAAGTAGAGTTGAACAGTATCAGATCAGCCATGATCTGATTGAAGGACAGAGCAAATTCATGGGCCAAATGGCCTCATTCCCCTCCTACATCTCATGGTCTGAGCACAAACTCAAGAAATCCTGCAAAATATTATGGGTCTCTGCTTACAAAACTCCTTTATAATGGGTTACTGGATTTTTATTCGTACACAGCATTTGATCGACAAATATGATATGATGTTATAGAAACAATCTCACACACAATCCAGGATTCTATCCATCACAGCACTGATAGTCAGTGCTGTATCGGTCGGCATCGAGACCACTGTCACACACAGTTACTGTACTGCCCTTGCCATAAGTACATTCAGTGTCCTGACTGTAACCATAATGACATTCTCATCACTGTCTGGTGCCTACAAAAGAATTCCTGCTAACGGTTGCTGCTGATTGCTTATTCTCAGCTCCACGTTTGATATTCAGATCCACATGACTGGCTCATTAATACATTTACCTCATCCTTCCTTCACAAGTTGTTGGCTTTTTGCCTAGTCTGCCTATTGGGACAAGATTGGGTTGGGATATCTGCTCAGCATGGATGGGTTGGACCGAAGGGTCGGTTTCCATGCTGCACATCTCTCCGATTCTATAACTCTATCCCAACAAACCATCAGTATTCACTTCCCAGCGATGGTCATTCTGCAGCTAAATCTCCGAAATGACAGTTCCATCATATCTGTTCCCTGTCATTCCATCTGCCTTATGGCGAATACAGGGAGTCATTCCTCAGTAGTGGGGGGTTGAACAGATGGGTAGAGGTTACAGAGATACGGAGGCTTACAGCGACTCGAGGATGTTAGAGTTAAACAAAGTTACATCAGGTTAAGAATGTCAGAGGGACAAAGGGGTTTGGAGATTGGAGGAATTTACAGAGATAAGGGAGCTGGAATAGATTCTGGAGATAGGGATAGGGATGGATGTAGGGAGAGGCAGGCACTCTGAGAGGCACAGACAGGGAGTGTGTCCGGGAGAAGTGTATTGTGAATACTAACAGACATATGGAAGATTGTCGTGACTGAAGACGTTTACAGTTATAAGAAGGCTTCTCGGTTCTGAAGGTTACAGAGATCAGAAGGCAATGGAAAATGCCAGGTTGCTGGGATGGAGACAGTTACACAGATGGGGAGGGTTGCACAAATTGAAAGAGGTTCCTGTGGTCGGGAGGGGTATGGTGTCGGGAATGAGGGTGAAATTTAACAAGATAAAGATCAAAGAATTGGAGAAGGATAAGGAGATTACAAAGTTTTCACAGCCAAGTAAGGGTGGTAGGAGCTGGAGAAAATTACATAGATAGGGACCGATGGAGAGGTTAAAGACAAATACATTGATATGGAGGGTAGTATTGGTGGGTGTTACAGGGATAGACAGGACTGTCAGGGTTTACCGGGATGAAGAAATTTACTATCTACTGCAGAAGTTTAGGAATTAGGGTGTTAGGGATTGGAGAACCTGAGAGAGACAAAGAGAATGGTGTGGACTAGACGAGATTCCTCACAGAGGTAGGATTATCGGGACTGGAGGATATTACAGAGATCACGAACACAGCATGGGCCAGGATTGAACCCTGCGATCCCCTGTGCTGTCGCATTGAGGACCAGTACAGCAGAGGTGAAAGCAGGACCCTCACAAGATGGTGGAAATGAAGCCTAGAATGTTGCTGTTCCTTGCCCAGGTCTGTATCTATGTCCTGTCTTCCACGTCTGAATATAGAAGTCTACTACCTCCACCCTGTGCTGTTTACTGTGAGTGACCTTACCGGCTGCAGGATTTACTGAAGGTTCCAGATCTCCCTCTCCATCTCTCTCTGGCTGACCAACCAGCTTCAATGAGGTGATGGATGAGACAGGAGTTGGGAATATCCTGATTACCTGTATGAGACAGAATGGCAAATTAGACTGATGCAATGAGGATAACTCATGCAGAGTGGCACAGAGACCAGCAGAGACCACGAAAATCCCAGTCTCAATCCCTTGCCTGTGCTGCTGCGTCTCTCTGTTGTGGACAATTCTGTTGACTCAGGATCTCAGACCATCTGTAAGAGGGAGAAATGCTGACAGAGGCAGCAAATAGACCGACACAGCGAGGGGTACCACATGGAGAGACACTGAGTGATATCACATTATTAGACACTGCATTAACAGGGAATTGTTTGAATTTGTAACAAAGGCACTGGGATAATTTTGAGGGGATTCAACTTTCCTATCTCATCATCTCTTTGGTGGTGGGTCACAGACGAGGCTGACTCTCTCCCACTCTGGGGCGGTGCGGGTCCTGAGTTGGCTGGACAGACCGATGTTGCCTTTCACAGATTCTGTTACACTTGGGGCAGAAGGTGGCCATGGGAAGGGGGTGGGTGGGGCGTTGGTGTGGCAGCACGCTCCTTGTACTGTTTTCTCCTGGATTCCGATTTTTCCCCACAGCAAGTCTCGATGTGCTCAACACCTGCCCAGTGCTCCTTCCCCACTTCGGACGGTCTTGGCCCAGGACTTAACGGATTTGATTAAGAGATGAAAAAAAAGTATCAATTCTGAAGAAGCCAACATTTAGAAATGTGGACACATTTGTGAAAGAGATCACGAGGGAGTCTCAGAGCAGGAGTGCAGTAGGAAGAGGAAACGTCAGCGTTTAATCAGATGATCAGAACAGGGAGAATTGAAGGTGCTGGAGGTGGTGAGGGTGTTACAGAGAGGGGCAAAGGCCTGAACAATGTTACAAAGCCACTACGAATTGCTGCAGCTAGAGCTGTTTGCAGAGGTAGGGATGGACATCTGTATTTTCATTGATTCATTCTTGACCTGAGGATGTCACCGGATGGACCAGTACACATTACCCCACCGCTAATTGCCCAGAGGCAGCTCAGAGTCAGCCATATTGCTGTCTGACTGGAGTCACATGTGAGCCAGACCAGGCAAGAATGCCAGATATCACTCTCGAATGGACATACGTGAACAAGTTGATTTTTTCCAGATAATCAACAATGCTTATACGGTGGCCTCACTAATATCCTGTACAGATACACCATGACATCCCAACTCCTACTCTCAATGCTCTGCCCAATGAAGGGTGACCATCTCAAACGCCTTCTTCACCACCCTGTCTATCTGTGACGCTACTTTCATCTCTGCATCCCTGGGTCACTGATTGACAACAGTACAGGGCCCGAACATTAACTGTACAAGTCCAGCCTGGTCTGCTTTACCACAATAAAACATGTTGCATTTCTCCACCTGTTATTCCTAACCTCACTGGTCCATCAGTACTGTTGATTCCATTGTACTCGTCGATAATCCTCTTCACTGTCCACATTATCACCAATTTCATTCTCACTCACAAACTTGCTAACCATGGCTCCTGTATTATCATCCAAACTGTTCATATAAATGATGCACAGCAGTGACCCAGCACCGAACCCCCGGGCACACTGTTGGTCACAGGCCTGCAGTTTGAGCAGTAACCGTCTATGAACATGTTCTGTCTCCTACAGTCAATCCTGTTTTGTATCCAGTTGGTGAGCACTCTCTGGTTATGTGTGATCTTAACTTATGATCCAGTCTGCCATGCAGAACCTTGTCAAAGGCCTTGATAAAGTTCATGTGGACATCGTGTACTGCTCTGCTTTGATCTCTCACTTGTCTATCTCCACACTCACATTTGAGGCATGATTTCCCGTGCACAAAGCCATGCTGACGATCGTTAATCTGTCCTTACCTTTCCAAAGGCATGATGATCGTTTCCCTCAGAATCTCCTCCAACACCTTACCACCCTGCATCAGTCTCACTGGTCTGTAGTGGCTGTTGATGATGCAAATATCTCTGGGAGGGGCCCTGCAATTTTCTCCCTCGCTTCTCAAAAGGCGCTGGGATACATCTGATCATGTCCCAAGGTTTTATCTAACTTTTTGCATTTTAAGACATCCAGCACCTCCTGTTCTCCAAGTGAACTCTTTTCAAGACATCCCGATGTATTTTCCTAAGTTCCCGAGCTTCCATGTCTTTCTCCGTAGTAAATCCGAATACAAAATATTTGTTCAGTGTCTCCCCCATCAGCAGTGATTCCATTGTTTCTAAGTATCCAGTTATTATTTATTGTCATATTCTTTATAACACATTAGCACGTTCCCGACTTACTGTCAGGCTAAAACCGTTTGGTTTCAGACTGACTGCACAAAGGGTTTTGGGAATCCTTGTGGATCAATCTGAAACAGGTAGCTTACAGGATCAGCAGGTCATAGAGAAGGCAAATCAAATGTTGCCATTTATTACAAGGGGACTGGAGTCTAAAAATAGGGAGGTCTTGCTAAAACGATGCAAGGTACAAGTCAGACCACACCTAGATTATACTGAACAGTATGCGTGCCCTAAGGAAAGACATTCTTGTGTTGGAGGCAGGCCAGGGAAGGTTCACTCAGATGATCCTGGAGTTGGCAGGATTTTCTCATGAGAAGATGTGGAGTAGATTGACCTTGAACCTATTGGGGTTTTGAAGAATGGGAAAGAAAATGAATGAAACTTCCAGGATTCGGAGGGGCTTTGACAGGTTAGATGTCGTTAAGTTAGAAAATCGAACAGTACAGCAGAGTAATAGACCCTTCGGCCCACCATGGCTGTGCTGACCATGATGCTATTCTAAACTAATCCCATCTGCCTGCACATGGGCGATATCTCTCTATTCTCTGCCTGTTCATGTTTCTGTCTAAATGCCCTTCAAATGTTTGCTCTGGTTGCCACCTCTCCCACCTCCTGAGCAGCTACTACCCTCTCGCTAAAGACAACTGGCCTCATGCATCTCACTTAAAACTTCTCACTCTCACCTCAAACCGAGGCGCCGTAGTATTTGATATTTCGACATTGGAAGAAGGATTCCAACTGTCCACACTATTCATGCCTTTCCTAATGCTGTACCCAGTCACCCCTCAGTCTCCGATACTCACGCAACTGCGCCCAACCTCCTTACAGTAAACACATATTCCGACATTTGTACCATCCTCCAGGTTCTGCAGCCCTTCATACCTCTTAACATGGCCCAGACTCTCCAACTCCTCCTTCCTCTGCAATGTTCCCCCAGAAGGGCACTGGAGGATGGTGGGGGTTACAGAGATATGGAGGGACATCAGGACGGGAGGATTTTGCAGACATTAGGAATATATGGACTTGAGGAGGTTTCACAGTTTATGAGTGTTGTAGGGACTGGAGGAACTTACAAAGAGAGGGAAAGTTTTAGATTTGAGGATTCTGCAGGAAACCTTTAAGTGGTTAAAGGCAGGATTCTTAGCAGCGAGCAGGAACAAAGGGACCTGTGTCCCTCAGGTTCCCACCCAAGTTGAAAGGCTGTTAAGAAGGCGGATGGTGTGTTGGCTTTCATTAGCAGGGGGATTGAATTTAAGAGATGTGAGGTTTTGCTGCAGCTCTACAGAACCCTAGTTCGACCACACTTCGAATGTTGTGAACAGTTCTGTTCGCTTCATTATAGGGAGGACGTGGAAGCTTTAAAGACAGTGTAGAGGAGATTTAGCAGGATGCAGCCTGGACTGGAGGGCATGCGCATAGAAGTGAGGTTGCGGAAGCTAGGGCTTTTCTGATCACAGCGAGGGAAGAAGAAAGGTGACTTGATAGAGGTGTACAAGGGAATGAGAGGCATAGATAGAGTGGATAACCAGAGACTACCTCCCATGGCGAAATGGCTATCACAAGGGGGCATAAGTTTAAGGTAATTGGCGGAAGGTTTAGCTTAGATATCAGAGGGATATGGGCCAGGTGCTGACAGGTAGGACTAGATTGGGTTGGGATATCCTGTCGGCATGGACGGGACTGGTACGTTATTTACACAGATTGTGGTGGGTGCGTGGAATGGACTGCCAGCCGTGGTAGTAGATTCAGACACATTACAGACATCTGAGCAACTCTTGGATCGGCACATCAATGATAGTAAAATGTAAGGTATGTAGGTTTGTTTCATCTTCAGAGTAGGATCAAAGGTCAGCACAATATTGAGGGTGGAAGGGCATGTACTGGAATGTGCTATTCCATGTTCTCAATAGCAAGGGTTATGATGGCAGCAAGAGGTTTTGGGAAGCGGGAGAGGATGCGATCTTAATGAAGTGACACAAATAGGAGGCGTTTCTAAAGTTGTATGAGGTAACAGAGACAGCAATGGCCTGATCTGGAGCAGATGACCAGACTGGGAGAATTGTGGGGACTGGAGGTGCTTTCACAGGGAGGGAGGAGCATAGAGCCACAGGAGGTTACAGAAATGTGGAGAGCTGTCGGGCCTCCAGGAGTTCATGGAGATGGGGAGGTTGGGAGGAATGGAGCAGTTTACAGGGATAAGGATGTTGGTAAGATGGGGTGTTTTACACAGACAGGAATGTTTCAGGTGAATGAGGCTGAGTACAGAGATAGAGTGGGTTCTACAGATTGGAAAAACAAACAGACATATGGAGGGTAGTCGTGACTGAATTTGTTTACAGGTGCAGGAAGGCTTAGGTTCTGCAGGTTATTTAGATAAAGAGGTTGTGGATTCAGACAGATTCTCCAAGTGATAAAGACAGCAATTTTAGTTGGAGACAGTTTCACAGATTAGGGAGTATTAGTAACCTCCGCCAGTTTGGTCAGAGTGGGAAGGGTTGTAGGGGAGGGTGATGTTTACACATGGAAGAGCTGGAGACGATTGTGGAAATGAGTAGATGGATGGAGACACTGGAGGAGCTTACATTGACAGGGTGTGTGCTGACAATGAAAAGATATCACATTGATAGTGGGTCTTGTAGGAACTGTATTGAAAGAGTCACAGACATTGGAATGACTTCTGCAGATTGGGAGTGTTACAGGGACTGAGAGGATTGTAGGGCCTCCACAGATTGATCGTGTCTTTAAGAATATGTAGATATGGAAATCTTAAACCCAATGCATGAAGTCTTCATTTCAAGACCAGAGCCTTATTATCCCTCACCAGCCAAGGATCCCTAACCCTGCCAGCTTTTCCTTTTATCCCAATGGGGCATACTGGCCCTGGATTCTTGAGATCACACTTTGAAAAGCCTCCCATTTGCCAGTTGTTACTTTTCCTTCAAACAGACTCACCCAATCGATTAGAATCATAATGTGGCGGTGCTGGTGTCGGACTGGGGATGTACTAAGTTAAAAATCACCCGACACTCGGTTCCAGTCCAACCGGTTTATTTGAAAGCAATAGCTTTCAGAGCACTGCTTCTTCATCAGGTGGTTGTGGAGCACAATCCTAAAGGTACAGAATTATAGCAACAGGATGGCAGTGTCATGGAATGTAATATCAAACAAATTTAGTTTAAGCCTTTCATCTGTTACAGTGATCACCAGCGCTTCCAAGGCGAGTTGGATTATAACTGGGTGTTGTGCAATTTTAATTTCACAGCATTGACGCTGGCCAGATTCTGCAGAATGTCCCCAAACCTGGCCCTATTCCAGTATTCCTCTTCAATCTGTGGACCTGCTGATTTTTTTCCATAACTATGTTAAAACGAAGACAGTTGTGGGCACTGGACCCAAAGTGCTCTCTGAATGACACTTCAGTCACTTGCCCGACCTCGTTATCTGAGGGGAGGTCCAGTGTTGCACCCGCCTGAGTAGAGTAGGGCCCTCTGCATAACGATTTAGGAACCTTCCTTGGACACATTTGAAAAATTGGCCTCCGGCCAGTTCTTTTTATACTCAGTCAATACAGGGAATATTAAAATCTCCAGCCTGCACTCCTCTATTCTTCCTACAATCTCTCTACAATCGCTCTACACAGCTGCTCCTCTGGTATCTGTTGGGTCTACGACAGTCGACAATACAGGCCCAACAAAATGACTACCCGCCCCCTTCTTTTTTCTAACTTCTAACCATGTGGAATTTTAAATGAATATATGTTTTAAAAATTGGAATTAACAATCCATAAATAAGTATTGATATAAATCCAAACACTTGACCTTCAGAGAAAGACAACAGTTCACTCTCGTGTGGTCTGCACGACATACCCACAGCAAAGTGTTTGCCTCTCAATTACCCTGTGAAATGGGCGAGCCAGCTGCTTAGCTCAAGCGCAGCAAGGGATGGGCAATAAAGGCTAGTCAGCCAGAGACACCCACATCCCATACCTGATTTTTAAAAATATCCATTCAGATTGGTCCCAGCTCAGTTCCAGTGGAACAATGTCCTGGCCAATCACGTTGGTAGATTTATGGACAGGACTTTAAACTGACAGAGAGGATGCAGGGACAGGCTTCAGGTGAAAGGAGCTCTCCAAATCCAAAGAGAAAACGTGAAGCATCAGAGCAGCATGGGAATGTGACCGAAAACAACAGAAAGGAACAGGATGGGACAAACTTTAACTAAAACTGTAGATCAGCCAATCCATTTGTGACAGGAAATTGTGGGAACGAGTAAATTATGTTTTTTTATTAATGGACAAAGTCTCTGCGAAAAGGTAGAAGGATTTGTGACACAGAGATAAAAGGGATGTAGACACCAGAGAGATGTGGTTACAGGGCGATCAAAAGGTGGAACGTAAATATTCAATGGTTCACAACCTTGTGCAAATTCAGGCAAAATGGACGACACTAACAATAATGGGTAAGAAAGGCATTACAGAGAAAGCATTTGGCATCAGATCATGAAGTAGAGTCAGTCTGAATGTAAATTCTGGCTACTACTTGCCAAGGACACAAGCAGCAGAACAGTTTTAGACCACCCACCGAACAGCATTTCATGGCTCGTCACTGCAATAAAGAGGAATTCATTGGACAGACATGGTGAACATTTAGTGAAACGTCAATATTCGCAAAGTCTGGGACAATCACACTGACAACAATGATATTGGAAGGGGAGTTCAGAGAATTTTTTTCAGTTTTTCTTAGAATAGCATATTGTACAAATGGCGAGGGACGTAACTGTCTCAGAGAGACTGTTGTGTGATTAAACATAGTGAATGAGTAATGTCACCTGGAGAGATCCTCTGGGAAATTGTGATAAAGTGCAGTTTAAAGAAATATAAAGTTTTAAAGTGAAACACAGAAAGGACAAGCTACAACTAGACAACAAAAACAGCCAATTACATGATTTTGAGAGGAGAACTGACCAAGATAAACAGGCTAAACAGCATGAAATATGTGCCTGTAAATGAACAGTGGAAAACATTTGAAGGAACAGTGTAAAACACTCAACAAAAGGACACTCCACTGAAACAGACAAAAACTCAGCAAGAAATCCCCACCGTCCCTCACTTAGGACAAAATGGCTCATTTAGATTATGAGGCTGAGAAGATCACAGCAAAGTACTTAAAATCCAGAAGTGGGAGAGAGTTTTTGGAGTAAGCTTTAAAGGGATGGCAGTGGGTCTGCTAGCAGGAGGAGGGCAATGGGAAGGGGAATCGTTGTCAAGGTTTATTGACACGATACGGACATGGAGAGGTGAAGGTGGTGGAGGTGGTGAGAGTGTTACAGAGAGTGGTCAGGGCCTGAACTGTGTTACAAAGCCAGTACGGATTGCTGCAGCTGGAGGGGTTTGCAGAGTTAGGGAGGGACATAGGTATTTTTTTTTTATTTATTCATGGGATGTGGATGTCACTGCCTGGAAAAGGATTCTTTAACCCCATGCTAATTGCCCAGAGATTGTTGAGGCACTGGTGGATATATTTAATACTTTGCTGGCCACAGGTGAAGTGCTGAATGACTGGAGGATCACTAATGTGGTTCCTTTGTTCCAGAAGGGCAGCAGGGATAGGCCAGGTAATTACAGAGCAGATAGTATGACAGCAGGGGGAGGAAAATTATTGGAAACTACTGTGAGGATGAATCGACACTTGCAAAGTTAAGGATCAACTCAGTTTAGTCATCACGGATTTGGCAGAGGCAGATACTGTCTGAGGAATTCAGTTCAGTTTTTTTTTAAAGTGGTGCTTAAGTATATTGATGAGGGCTGTGCAGATGATGTGGTTTACATGGACTTGAATAAGTCCTTAAACAAGATCGAACATGGCAGGCTGGTACAAAAGGACTGGGTTCCAAGGAAAGTTGGCAAATTGGATGCAAAATTGGTGGATAGAATACTTTCATCGGGTGTACCACAGAGATCTGTGCAGGAAGCCTTGAACATTAATAACTCAGATGTGAAAGCAGAAGGTATCAATAGTCGGTTTGCAGATGACATGAAAGGTGAGGGTGTTGTTCACAATGAGGAGGATGGTCTCTGTCTGCAGTCCGATGTTGATCGGATCATAATCGAAGCAGAGTTTAGTTCTGATTGAAGTGAGGGAATACCCTGTGGGAGGTACGATAAGCGAAGTACAGACATAATAAATGGTAGGTCCTTGCGGAGTACTGAGGAATACAGGGACCTTGGTGGACAAGTCCATAGATCCCTGAAGTTGTCAGCACAGGGAGACAGGGTGGGAAAGTCACTTCAACTCGGAGCGGGAGAGGGACCCATATCCTGGTGGGGTGAATTTCTGGAGCTGCTTGAGAGGATATAAACCTAGTCTGGCAGGGTATTGGACCTTAAATAAACGTAAGGCCAGTTAGAAGATTGATTTTGGTACACGAGTTAAAGACAAGGCAGGCAAGAACATATCAGGGAATGGGGGAAAACTGATGATTAAACTGCATTTATTTCAATGCAAGGGGCCAGACAGCTAAGGAAGATGAACTCAAGGCATTGATTAGAACATGGGACTGGGATATTATAGTTTTTACAGAAACACAGCTG
This sequence comes from Chiloscyllium punctatum, assembly GCF_047496795.1. Classification (NCBI taxonomy): domain Eukaryota; kingdom Metazoa; phylum Chordata; class Chondrichthyes; order Orectolobiformes; family Hemiscylliidae; genus Chiloscyllium; species Chiloscyllium punctatum. Next base: position 77,878,463 of record NC_092766.1, read on the forward strand.
AGGGAGGGGCAAGACTGGCAGTTCATTGTTTCAATGTAGAGATACTAAACTAAGGGGAGGCAAGAGAGGACGTGTGGTGGTTGGTTTTGTTTGCATTAATCATCACAGCAAGCCTTAGAGAGGATATTCCTGTAGGATCGCCCAGTGAAGCTATGTTAGTGGAACTGAGAAATAAGAATGGGTCATCACTTTGATACGATCGGACTGCTGACCCCGAATAACCTGTGGCAGACAGAGGAACAAATATGTCGGGGCATCTTAAATATCACAGATAATAAGAGGGCTGGTATGGTACGGTTTTTGAACTTTCCAAACCTCGACTGGGACTGCCAGTCTTCAGTGTTTAAGGGAGGAATTTGGTAATTGTGTTCCAGAAAACTCCCAATCAATATGTAAATAGCCTGAAAAGAGAAAGGGCAAAACCTGACCTCCCCTTGGGAATTAAGGTAGGGAAAGGGACTGAGATGTGAGTGGGAAAGCGTTTTGCCAAAGTGACCACAGTTCTTGCAGTTTGAAAACAGCTTTGGAAAAGGACAGGCTTGGTCCACAAGTGTAAGCTGAAAAATGGAGCCTGACCAATCTTGATCGTATTAGCCAGGAACTTTCAAAATGTGACTGGGGAAAGGAATTGTTTACATGGAAAGGGAAGTTTGGCAAAAGAGAATATTTTAAAAGTGAGATAAACTGATCGATCAGCGCCAGCATGTTCCTGTTTGAGTGCAGGTCAATGCTGACAGCATTAGGAATCACTGGCTGTCTATTGAGGGTCTGGTCAAGGAAAAGGGGGCACGTCAGGTATAGCCAGCTGGATCAAGGGACTCCCTGAGGATATACAGGGGCTATAGGAAGATAGAAAACAGGAATGGAGAAAGGTTAAATGAAATAGCCTCAGCAGAGTAGGAAAGGGGAATCCAAAAGTTATTGTATCAGTATATTCAGTGTGCATAAGTAACTCGGGACAAAATAGTGTCAATTAAAGATGAATCAGGCCATCGTTGTTTGGAACTGCAGGATATTTGCTCAGATCGTAAACCATTTTTTTTCACTCCAGAACTTACTGTGGAGAAAGACTGGGGAACTCATGGAACAAGAGTAATATGTTAGACCACAAATGGAGTTCTCTGCAATTCAAATCTCTCTCCTACAGGAAGGATGTTGTGAGACTTGAAAGGGTTCAGAAAAGATTAACAAGATATTGCCCGGGTTGTTGGTGAATAAGCTGGGGTTACTGTCACTGGAGAATCGGAGACTGAGGGGTGAACTTACAGAGGTTTATAGAAACATGAGGGGCATGGATAGGGTAAGCATTCAAGGCCTATTCCCAGAAGTTGGGGAGTCCAAAACTAGAGGTCATAAGTTTAAGGTTAGGGGTGAATGGTTTACAGAGGGACTGAAGGGACAGCTTCTTCATACACATGATGATGTGTGTATGGAATGAGTTGAGAAAGTAATGCAGCCTGATACAATGACAACATTTAAAAGGTATCTGGATGGGCATCTGAATAGTAAGGGTGTAGACGTATATGGGCCAAATTCTGGAAAAGAGAATGGATTTATTTAGATCTTCTTGTAATCCTGGACGAGTTGGGGACCGAAGGGTCTGTTTCTATGCTGTATATCTCTATGAATTGAAAAGTGTGCATTTTATAGAAGAGGTGGTGCTGGAGGTTTTAAAACACAAAGCTTTGGCAAGTCCCAGAACCTGATTAAGTGTATCACAGGACACTGTGGGATGCTAGGGAAGATATTGTGGAGCCCCTAGCAAAGGTATGTGTACTACAGACAGCCATTTGTGATGGGCTGGCAGGCTGGAGGGTGGCATCATGGACAGTGAAGGATGTTTTCTGAGAGTATAAAGGGATCTTGATGAAATGGGTGAATGGGCTGAAAAACGGTAGATGGAATTCAATCTGAATAAATACGAGGTAATGCATTTTGTAAAACAAACAAGGGGAGAGCTTATACAATTAATGTTTGGGCCTCAGACAGTATTTTAGAGCAGAGGGACCTCCGGGTTCAGGTACATAATTCTTGAAGTTTGCATCACAGGATGGATAAGACAGTGCTTGGCATGCTTGGCTATTGCTCAGTTCATTGAGTGGAGGATTTGGGACGTCATGTTGAGATTGTACAGTCATATATGAGGCCTGTTCTGCAATACTCCATCCAGTTCTCGTCGCCTAGTTATAGGGAGGATATTATTAAGCAGCGGGGGGTTCAGAAGAGATTTACCAGGATATTGCTGGGTATGGAATGCTTGAGTTCTGAAAAATGGCTGGATAGGCTGAGTCTTTTTTCATGGAGCCTGGGGGTTGAGACATGATGCTATAAAAGCTTATGAAAAAAAAGTGATTTATAGATCAATTTAATGGTAGTTGCCTTTTCCTCAGGACGGGGGAGTCTCAAGAGGAGGGGCCACATTTTTAAGGTTAGAGGAGAGAGATGTTCAAAAAAATATATGGGGCAATTTGCTACACAGAGGGTGGTTTGAGTGTGGAATGAACTTCCTGAGAAAGGGGTTGATGTGGGTACAATTACAACATTTAAAAGATAGTTGGATAAACAGGTGAATAGGGAAGGGTTGGAGTGATATGGGCCAGCAACAGGCAGCGGGGAAGAGTTTAGTTTTAGATTATGGTGGGTATCAACTGAAGGGTCAGTTTCCATGCTGTATGGCTCTATGACAAGAATATGGTTATTTCCATTATTGAAGAAAGGATCAGGGCTGGGTCCACTGATGTGCATCCTCTACATAAACGACTTGGTTGAAAATATAGGAGTGATTGTGCGAAAGTTTGTTGATGACCAAATGAATGGTGTAGTGGGCAGTAAATACAGTTATCAAAGGGGATCTTGACCAACTGGGCCAGTGGGCCAAGGAATGAAAGATGGAGTTTAACTCAGGTGTTGGATTTTGTTAAGACAAACCAGGGAGGACTAATACAGTTAATGGAAGGGCTCTGCCAGGGTTGTCGAACAGAGAGATAGAGAGAGAGAGAGACCAGGGGGTGCAAGTTACATTGTTCCTCGGAAGTGTCATCACAGGTGGACAGGGTGGGGAAAGCGACATTTGGCACATTTGACGACATTGGCCAGCACTTTGTTACAAACGTTGGAGATATTTGTAATATTGTCCTAAATATTTCCCTTGGGCAGAGGAGGCCACAGGTTGACCAGAAGAATGGTGAATAACCAAGGGTAGGTGAGTCCAAAGCTAGCGGGGATAAACGGGAGGTGAGAGAGCAGGGATTTAAAGAGGAAGCTGAGGGGGAACATTATCCACAGAGGATGGTGCATAAACGGAACAGGCTGCCTCAGGCAAGAAACAAGAACAATTACAGCATGGAAGAGACATTTGGGCACGTACATGGAGAGGAGAAGGTTTGAAGAGATAAGGGCCAAATGCAGGCAAATGAGACTCATTCAGTTTAGGTAACATGGGCAATATTGAGGAGTTGGACCACAAGTTCTGTTTTCATGGTGTATCACTCTAAAGAGGATTAGTGTACCAGAATAGGACACGTTGTAGACACTGAAGCAAGTTACAGCGATAGGGATGGTAGTCTGGAATGCAGTACATCTCAAATATGTGGAGGAACTATCGGGAATGGAGCAGGTTCCAGGGACAACTACTGTTATAGGAGTTAAAAATTACTGAAGACACTGGTGCACAAGCCATGCCATAGATACAATGTTGCAGAGTACTGAGTCTGAGTACAGTGTTGGAGGGAGAACACAGAATATAAAGATCCCAGGCAGCATTCCCAATCTCTCGTTGGAGGCCTACTCTCCCCTCTGTTGTACTGATGCTCACTAAGACAGCGCAGACCTGGATTGATAACTCTGAACTCTCGATGCTGTCTTCGTGCAACATAAGTTAAAGTAGACGTGGTAATTGAGCACGGGGTGTGTCCAGACTGTGCTCCCCATCCAGCAATGTATCTATGTCATGTCTTGTTAGCCAATGTTTGGAGCCCTCTCATTGCTCCCTGCTCTGTGCACTGTGAGTGATCTGACCTCACTCCAGGATTTATTGAAGGCTCCAGATCTCCCTTCCCTTTGTCTCTCTGGCTGACCAACAATCTTCAAGGAGGTGATGGATGAGACACACAGCAGTTGGGAAGTCTATTGAGTCAGCAACTTCCTGAGTACCTACAGGAGACAGAGAGATAGACAGAATGGGAAAATAGACTGATGCAGTGACGATTATACAAGGAGAATGGAAATGAGCCACACAGATATCTGGAAAATCCCAAACTCCATACTGGGTTGTGCTGTTGCGTCTCTCTGGAGTAGAGAATTCTGTTGGTCCAGGATCTGGAGTAGCTGCAAGAGTGAGAGACACTGACAGAGGCAGCAATTAGACCCACACAGTGAGGGATACCACATGGAGAGAGACTGAGTGATATCACCGGAGTGCTGGAAGACTTCAGGATCACACAATCATGTTGCAAGAATGGGTTTAGCTTCATGTGTCAGTGCTCAGGGATGAGCAACCTGTGAGCAGGTGAAGTGATGACCGAGTAACATTATTGTTAGGGCATTTGTCCAAAACATCAGCTAATGCTCAGGTGAGGCAGGTTTGAATCCCATCATAAGATATGGTGGAATTAAAAATCAATAATTTTAAAAATAGCAATTAACAATCCATAAACAAATATGAAACCATTGCTGATGTACAAAAATCACAATCCCTGAGATTAGATTCCCTACAGTGTGGAAACAGGCCTTTCGACCCAACCAGTCCACGCCATCCCTCCGAAGAGTAACCCACTCAGACCCATCTCCCCTGACCTAATACACCTATCATTATGGGCAATTGAGCATGGCCAATTCGCCGGACCGGAGCATCCGGAGGCAATTCACGCAGACTAAGGGAGAATGTGCATACTCCACACAGTCGCCCGCGGCTGGAATCGAACCTGGGGCCCTGGTGCTGTGAGGCAGGAGTGCGATCTCAGAGCGACCATTGTGTGATGAAACTTCGTGAATGAGTAATGTCACTGGGAGAGATCCTCTGCGAAATTGTGATAAAGTGCAGTTTAAAGAAATATAAAGTTTTAAAGTGAATCACAGAAAGGACAAGCTACAACTAGAAACAAAAATAACCAATGACATGATTTTGAGAGGAGAACTGACCAAGGTAAATAGGCTAAGCAGACTGAAATATGTGTCTGTAAATGAACAGTGCAAAACATTTGAAGGGACAATGCAAAATAGTAAACAAAAGGACATTCCTTTGAAACAGTTAAATCCTCAGCAGGAAATCCCCATCGGTTCCTCACTCAAGTAAAAAGGATCATATTAGATTATCGGGCTTAGAGGATCACCAAAAAGTACTTAAAATCCTCAAGTGAGAGAACGTTTTAGGATTAAGTTTTAAAGGGATTGAAAAGGGCCCGCTCGCAGGAGGAGGTCAGATGGACGAGGGAATAATTGTCAAGGTTGAATGTCACAAAAGGAATCGGGAGATCTGAAGGTGCTGGAGGTTGGTGAGAGTGTTACAGAGTGTGGTCAGGGTCTGAACGGTGTTACAAAGCCAGTCTGGATTGCTGCAGCTGAAGCAGTTTGCAGAGGTAGGGAGGGATATATGTATTTTTATTTATTCATTCATGGGATGAGGGTGTCACTGATTGGACCAACATTCTTTGCCCCACTGCTAATTATCCAGAGTATAGCACAGAGTCACATGCAAGTCAGACCAGGTTAGAATGTCAGATGTTCTTCCCTCAAGAACATAAGTGAACCAGATGAGTACTTCCTACTGGTCAACAATGCTTTTCTGGTGGTCCCACCAACGTCCTTTACAGCCACAACGTGACATCCCAAGTTCTACTCTCAATTCTCTGCCCAAAAAAGGTAACCATCCCAAACGCCTGCTTCACCAACCTGTCTACCTGTGACACCACTTTCAAAGAACTGTCTACCTGCATCCCTGGGTCTCTGACTGACAACACTACCCAGGGCCCGAACATTAACTGTACAAGTCCCACCCTGGTTTGTTTCACCAAAATGGAACACCTCAGATTTATCTAATTAAACTCCATCTGCTATCCTTCAGCCCACTATCCCAGCAGTACTGTTCATCCTGTTGCAACACAGATGACCTTCTTCACTGTCCACTTCACCAACAATTTCAGTGTCACTCAAAAAATTTACTTACCACAAAACCAATATTCCCATCCAAACCATTTATCCAAATGACAATCAACAGGGGACCCACTTCACCGCTGGTCACATGACTCCAGTCAGAAAGGCAACATGTCTCCCATCACCCTCTGTCTCCCACCATCAAGCCCAATTTTGTATCCAGTTGACTAGCTCCTCCTGAATGCTATATCCTTTTACATTGATCTGAGCTTATTACCCAGTTTACCATACAGAATGTAGAACACAGAACAGTACAGCACAAGACACTTTGGTCATGATGCCATGCCCATCTTTGACTGTAAGATCAAACTAACTTACATATCCTTCATTTTGCTATCATCCATGTGCCTATCCAAGAGTTTGTTAAAATGTCCCGTTCCACCCACCTATCACTCTCTGTGTAAAGAAACTACATCTGAAATCTCCCCTTACCCATCCTCCTATCACCTTACAATTATGCCCCCTTGTACCATGTATGCCATGGGATAAAGAGGACTCTCACTGTTCACTCTATCTTTGCCTCACACCATCTTGTTCACCTCTACCAAATCACACCACACTCTTCTTCACTCCAATGAGAAAAGCCTTAGCTCCCTCAACCTTTCTCCATAAGACATGCCCTCCAGTCCTGGTAGCATCCTGGTAAATCTCCTCTTTACCCTCTCCAAAGCTTCCACATCCTTCCTGTAATGAAGGGACCAAAATTGAACAGAATATTCGAATTGGGATCAAAACAGGACTGTATAGAGCTGCAGCATAACCTTGTGGCTTTAAAACTCAATCCCCCAGGTAATGAAAGCCAATACAACATATTCTTTCTTAACAACACTATCAGCTTGGTGTCAGATTTGATGGATCTCTGGTCATGAAATCCAAGATCCATCTGTTCCTCCATGCTATTCAGTATTCTGCCTTTACCCCTGTATTCTGCATTCAAGTCTCACCTTCCAAAATGCATCACTTCACACTTTTCCAGATTTGACTTTATCTGCCACTTCTCAGCCCAGCTCTACATCCTGTCAATGTCCCATTGCAACCTCCAGCAGACATCCACACTGTTCACCATTCCACCAAACTTCGTGTCATTATCAAACTTACTTACACACTCTTTCACTCACTCATCCAAGTCGTTCATAAAATCACAAAGAGCAGAGATTTTTTGACCTCTCCCTGCAGAAAACTAGTGGTCACCAAGCTCCAGGCTGAATGCTTTCCATCTGTCATCACCCTCTGTCTTCTATGGGCCAGGAATTCTCTATCCAGACAGGCAGGTTTCCCTGTATCCCATGCTCTGTACTTTCTCAATGAGCCATAAATGTGTTTTGTCACATTCTCAAAGGATTCAATAAGATGTGTAGTCATGAACTGTCCCTTACAAAGCCATGATGACTTCCTCTTATCAAACTATGGTTTTCCAAGGAATCATAAGTCCTGTATCTCAGAGTCCTCTCCAATAATCTGCACATCACAGACAGAAGACTGACAGGTCTGTGATTCCCAGGATTATCTCTATTCCCTTTCTTGAACAACGCACTGCTGATTCACCTAACCTGCACATCTTTGGGCTGTGGGTGGCTGTGGGAGCACCTGTCGGAAACCCACGCAGACATGGAGAGAATGTACAAACTCCACACAGACAGTCGCCTGGGGCTGGAATTGAAATCGCGTCCCTAGTGCTGTGAGGGAGCAGTGCTAACCACTGAGTCACCGTGCTGCCCCATGTAACTCTCTAGAGCCCTGCTTCTGATCCTTGGTTCCTCAAACTTAAGTTAGCTTCCTTCTTCCTCTTGACTAGATGTTCTACATCCCTTGGAACCTTGTCAAATGCTTTGCTGAAGTTCATGTAGATAACGCTGACTGCTCTGCATTCATCTATCTCTTGGTCAACTCCTCGAAAAGTCAATCCGGTTTGTGAAACACGGTTTCCCACTCACAAAGCCATGCTGACTATCTCTAATCAGCCCTTGCCTTTCCAAATATATGTAGCTACTTTCTCTCAGAATCTCCTCCAACAACTTACCCATCACTGGGCTCACTGGGCTGTGATTTCCTGGCTGCTCCCTGAAGCACTTAAGTGATGGAACACCCTCCAGTCTTCCGGTAACTCATTGTGTCTGTTGATAATATAAATATCTCTGTTAGGGACACTGCAATCTCTTCCCCAGATTCCCACAATATTCTAGGATCAACCTAACAAGTGACTGAGGATTGATCTACCTTTATTTGTTTTAAGGTTGCAGCACTTTTTCTTCTCTGTTGAGAATTCTTTCAAAGACATCACTATTTATTTCCCCAAGTTCCTGAGCTTCCATGTCTTTCTCCACAGTAAATTCTGACAACACTATTTTGTCTAATATCTCACCCACCTCCTGACAGTTAAGGTGTCCTATTCTCTAACAGGGTACTCCTTAGCCCTTTTTGAAACTTGTGTAAAGGTTTCTGAAAATTCAAATAAACCGTTTCCTCGGTACAACCACCCCTACACCCGTATCTATTCTGCCATTTATATTCTCACCAATAAAAATAAAATCCAACAGGCTCAAAAACACATTCTCTTTTTATTAAAAGCGTTTCTAAGGGGCCAGTTATTGTTCATTGACATATCCTTTCAAACATATTTCAGCTCCCGACCTACTATCAGGCTAACACTGTTTGGTTTCAGACTGGCAGCAGAAAGGGTTATGGGAGTTCGTGTTTATCAATCTGAAAAAGGGAGCTTACAGGTTCAACAGGTAATAGAGGTTTTGGAAATAAGGAGGGTCGTGGGGACTGAAGGACACTATGGAGATAGGGAGTGATGTGGGGACTGTATGAGATTATGGACAAAGAGAGTGCAGTGGTGACTGAAGAACATTATGGAGATAGGGAGTGATATGGGGCCTGAAAGGGGCCAAAGAGATCTGCAGGGCTGTTGGGCCTGAAGGAGGTTGCACAGATCAGGAGGATCATGGGGATTGAAGAAGGTTACTCTGAATGGGAGGGTCGTTTGGTCAGGATGAGATTACGGAGATAGGGAGGGTTGTGGGGCCTTTTGGAGGTTATGAAGTTAGGGAGGTTTGTGGGGAATGATTCAGATTACATGGATAGGAAGAGTCGTGGGGTCTGAAGGAGTTTATGAAGATAGGGAGGGCTGTGGGGACTGAAGGAGGTTATATAGATAGTAAGTTTATAGAGAAGCACAGGAAAGAAGAGCAGGTATCGGCCATTTGACCACAGAGTCAGTCCCACCATTCAATATGATCACGACTGATCATTTAACCCAGTACAGTATTCCTGCTTTCAGACCTTACTCTGATATTATAGTGACTACTGGCATTTAGTGATACAGCGGGCTGGAGTAACTGGAACGGGGGTGGGTGGGGAGATGGTGTCTTACAGAGATAGGGAGGGTTGTGGAAGCTCGGACAGGTGACAGATACAGGGCGGGTTTTAGGAATGGGAGGACTTTACAGGGATTTGGAGGAATGCAGGGATGGGACGTGAAAACAATCACAGGGAGGATTTTGGGAGCTCGATCCGAGACGGGTAGAGCTGAGAACAGAAGCGAATCAAACAGTCAGGGACATGGTAGGACTAATAAATTAAACTGTATTTATTTCAATGCAAGGGGCCTAAGAAGGAAGGCAGATTAACTCTTGGCATGGTTAGGAACATGGGACTGGGATCTCATAGCAATTACAGAAACATGGCTCATGGATGGGCAAGACTGGCAGCTTAATGTTCCAGGATACAAATGCGACAGGAAGGATAGAAAGGGAGGCAAGAGAGAAGGGGAGTGGCATTTTTGATAAGGGATAGCATTACAGCTGTGCTGAGGAAGGATATTCCCAGAAATACATCTAGGGAAGTTATTTGGGTGGAACTGAGATATAAGAAAGGGATGATCAGCTTATTAGGATTGTATTACAGAACCCCCAATAGTCAAAAGGAAATTGCCAAACAAACTTGTAAGGAGATCGCAGCTATCTGTAAGAATAATAGGGTAGGTATGGTAGGGGATTTTAACCTTCCAAACATTGACTGGGACTGCCATAGTGTTAAAGGTTTAGATGGAGAGGAATTTCTTAAGTGTGTACAAGACAATTTTCTGATTCAGTATGTGGATGTACCTACTAGAGAAGGTGCAAAACTTGACCTACTCTTAGGAAATAAGGCAAGGGAGGTGAGTGAGCTTTCAGTGGGAGAGCTCTTTGAGGCCAGCGACCATATTTCTATTTGTTTTAAAATAGTGATGGAAAAGAATAGACCAGATCTAAAAGTTTATGTTCTAAATGGGAGAAAGGCCAATTTTGACGGTATAAGGCAAGACTTTTGAAAGCTGATTGGAGGCAGATGTTCGCAGCTAAAGGGACGGCTGGAAACTGGGAAGCTTTCAGAAATGAGATAATGAGAATCCAGAGAACGTATATTCCTGTCAGGGTGAAAGGGAAGGCTGGTAATTATTGGGAATTCTGGATGACTAAAGAAATTGAGTGTTTGGTTCAGAAAAAAGCAGGAAACATATGTCAGGTATAGACAGGGTAGATCGAGTAAATCCTTAGAAGAGTAAAAAGGAAGTAGGAGTATACTTAAGAGCGAAATCAGGAGGGAAAAACGCGGACATGAGATCGGTCTGACAAAGAGAATTAAGAAGAATGCAAAGGGTTTTTACAAATATATCAAGGAAAAAAGGGTAACTATGGAGAGAATTGGGCCCCACAAAGATCAGCAAGGCGGCCTTTGTGTGGAGCCGCAGAAAATGGGGGAGATATTAAATGAATATTTTGCATCAGTATATACTGTAGAAATGCATACGGAAGATATAGACTGTAGGGAAATCGATGGTGACATCTTCCAAAACGTCCAATTACAGAGGAGGAAGTGCTGGATGTCTTGAAACGGTAAAAGGAGAATAAATCCCCAGGAACTGATCAGGTGTACCCGAGAGCTCTGTGGGAAGCTAGAGAAGTGATTGCTGGGCCTCTTGTTGAGATATTTGTATCATCAATAATCACAGGTGAGGTTCCAGAAGACTGGAGGTTGGCAAAAGTGGTGCCAGTGTTTAAGAAGGATGGTAAAGTCAAGCGAGGGAACTATAGACCGGTGAGCCTGAACTCAGTGGTGGGCAAGTTGTTGGAGGGAATCCTGAGGGACAAAATGCACATGTATTTGGAAAGGCAAGGACTGATTAGGAATAGTTGACATGGCATTTGCGTGGGAAATCACGTCTCATAAACTTGATTGAGTTTTTTGAAAAAGTAACAAAGAATATTGAGGAGGGCAGATGATAAATGTGATCTATATAGACTTCAGTGAGGCTTTCGACAAGGTCCCCCATGGGAGGCTGATTAGCAAGGATAGATCTCATGGAATACAGGGAGAACTAGCCATTTGGATACAGAACTGGCTCAAAGGTAAAAGACACAGAGTGGTGGTGGAGGGCTGTTTTTCAGACTGGAGGCCTGCGACCAGTGCAGTGCCACAAGGATCAGTGCTGGGCCCTATTCTTTTTGTCATTTACATAAATGATTTGGATGCGAGCACAAGAGGTATAGTTAGTAAGTTTGTAGATGACACCAAAATTGGAGGTGTAGTGGACAGCGAAGACGGTTACAACAGGATCTGGACCACATGGGACAATGGGCTAAGTGGCAGATGGAGTTTAATTCAGATAAATGCGATGTGAGGCATTTTGGGAAAGCAAGTCTTAGCAGGACATATACACGTAATGGTAAAGTCCTAGGGAATGTTGCTGACCAAAGAGACCTTGGAGTGCAAGTTCATAGCTCCTTGAAAGTAGAGTCGCAGGTAGATAGGATAGTGAAGGCGGCATTTGGTATGCTTTCCTTTATTGGTCAGAGTATTAAGTACAGGAGATGGGAGGTCATGTTGTGGCTGTACAGCACAATGGTTTGGCCACTGTTGGAATATTTTGTGCAATTCCGGTCTCCTTCCTATCGGAAGAATTGTTGTGAAACTTGAAACGGTTCAGAAAAGATTTACAAGGATGTTGCCAGGATTGGAGGATTTGAGCTACAGGGAGAGGCTGAACAGGCTAGGGCGGTTTCCCGGGAGCTTCGGAGGCTGAGGGGTGACCTTACAGAGGTTTACAAAATTATTAGGGGCATGGATACGATAGGATAAATAGACAAAGTCTTTTCTCTGGGATCGGGGAGTCCAGAACCCGAGGGCATAGATTTAGATTGAGAGTGGAAAGATATAAAAGAGACCTAAGGGGCAACCTTTTCATGCAGAGGGTGGTACGTGTATGGAATGAGCTGCCAGAGGATGTGGTGGAGGATGGTACAATTGCAACATTTAAGAGGCATTTGGATGGGTATATGATTGGGAAGGGTTTGGAGGAATATGGGCCGGGTGCTGGCAGGTGGGACTAGATTGGGTTGGGATATCTGGTCGGCATGGACGGGTTGGACCGAACGGTCTGTTTCCGTGCTGTACATCTCTATGACTCTATCACTCACAGAGGTTATAGAAATAAACTGTGTGGTTGCGTTTGGAGGAGATTAAAGGTATAAAAGTTTGTAGTTACTGAATGAAATTACATCAATCGGGACCAGCAGAGTTTACAGAGACTGAGTGTATGTTTTAGAGACAGGAAGAGTTCATCGTCATCATTAGAAATGCAGAAACTAATTTATGAGAGAAGCAGGGTCACTCTGCTTTGTGCCCAGAGACAAGGAGGAGTCTTACAGCTGGAGGAGGTTACAAAGGTACAGAGCTTTTTTGTTGTCGTGACAGGAAGGTTATAGAGATCATGAAGGTCCTAGGAGTTCAAAAAAGTCACAAAGACAGGGAGATTTTTCAGATCTGGAAAGGACTGCACTGACCATGATGGCTTAAGGAACTGAAGAGTTGTTTTTCTTCAGTTAAGGAGAGATGTGACAGGACCCGGGATTAAAGGCAAAAGCAGAAACTTGGAGAGTTTTACTGATATGAGGAGCTTACAGGAATAAGTAGGATTTTAGGGGCTGATAGAGGTAGGGGAGGTGGAATCGATTAAACAGACAATGGAGAAACTGACAGACATAGGGAAGGTTCTGTGGAACAGATGAATTTACAGACAAGATGGTGATAATGAAGGCTGAGAATTTTCTCATGTTCTGTGTTCAGCATTGTTCCGACATCATGCCTTAGGGTCTGAATTAAAGTCAACTAACTCCTCCCTGTGCTGTTTACTGTGAATGATCTTACCGGCTGCAGGATTTACTGAAGGCTCCAGATCTCACTCTCCATCTCTCTCTGGTTGACCAACTGTCTTCAATGTGGTGATGGACGAGACAGGAATTGGGAATTCTGCTGAGTCAGGGACATCAGGAAGACCTACAGGAGACAGAGAAGTAGACAGAATGGGAAATTAGACTAATGGGCATTGAAGGTTACACATGGAGAATGGCACTGAGTTCCACAGAGATCTGGAAATTCCCAGTCTCCATCCATGGCCTGTGCAGTTGCTTCCATCTGGAATGGAGAATGCTGTTGGCTCAGGATCTGGAGTAGCTGCAAGAGTGAGAGACACTGACAGAGGCAGCAATTAGACCCACTGGTACCATGATTATACAGTGTGCTATAAATGGACACAGATGAGGAGGGGGGCAGGTCTGAGGTGAATGGAAATTCCTAAGTCCAAAGAGAAAGGTTGAAATATTGTAACACCATGGAGATGTGAATGAAGACCATAAGTAAGAAACAGTAAGGGACTGAGTTTAATTAAAATACAACATTGTCAAACAGATTTGTGAAAGGAAATTATTGGTTGAAATAAAGTAAATGCCATTTCCGCCCCTCACAATTCCTCATACACCACAAGTGACATCACTTCCGCCCCACAGATCATCGCTGATGTCACACACTCAGTGATTTCCACGCCCCCCCCACTGCTGTGTTTGCCAACACTTCCACCCCGACTAACGCCACTCATCTGCATTCTGCTGACACCTTCCCCAGGTCCCACTGTCACCATCCCTGCCCCCAGAACCCTGAGGGGAACACCACCCCTGCTCATGACTCCATCATCATTCCCCCTAACACCACACCCACTCCTGTTCCAGGCTCCGTCGCCTCCCCCAGCACTACACCTACGCTTGGTCCCAGCTACCAGTGCTGCCGTGTTTTCACCATTCTCCCTGACATCTCCCTCAATGAGGACGAATGATCAGTCCTCAGCAAAGGCCTCACCTTTATCCCCCTCCGTCCACACATCAATTAATTTAATACACGCCGTGACATCGAACACTTCTTCCACCACCTCCGCCTCAGAGCTTACTTTTCCAATGAAGACTCCCGCCTATTTTCTGAGGACCCCTTTGCCGGCCTCCAATACACTCCATCCACCTGTATACCCCGCATTGGCCTATTACCTGCCTTCGATTTCTTCATTTCCAACTTCCACCGAGCCATTAACCGCCTCAACCTATCTCCCCCCTCCCCCACTCCAACCTCTCACCCTCACAACTTTCAGCCCTGCACTTCCTCTGATCCAATACCGACCTCACCATCAAACCAGCAGATAAAGGGGGTGCAGTGGTAGTCTGGTGCACTGACCTCTACACCGCTGAAGCCATGATGCCAACTCAAAGACACCTCCTCCTACCACCCCCTCTACCATGACCCACCACCCATCACCAAACCGTCATCTCCCAGAGCAGACAGAACCTCATCATCTCAGGAGGAGATCTCCCACCCACAGCTTCCAACCTCATCGTCTGGGATCCCCCACTGCCCGGTTATACCTTCTTCCCAAGATCCACAAGGCTGACCACCCTGGCCGACCCATTGTCTCAGCATGCTCCTACCCAACCGAACTCATGGCTGCCTACCTCGACATTGTGCTATCCCCCAGTCCAGGAACTACCCACATTCGTTTGAAGACACCACTCACACCCTCCACTCCTCCAAGATATCCAGGCAGTGACACCCACATCCCATGAATGTATACATAAAAATACCTATGTCCCTCCCTACCTCTGCAAACCCCTCCAGCTGCAGCAATCCGTACTGGCTTTGTAGCACCATTCAGGCCCTGACCACTCTCACCATTCCAGCACCTTCACCTCTCCCTGTTCCTATCGTGTCAATAAACCCTGACCATGGCTCCGCTTCCCACAGCCCTCCTCCTGCGAGCAGACCCATTGCAATCCATTAACATTTAATCCTAAAACACTCTCTCACTTCAGGATTTTCAGTACTCTTTGGTGATCTTCTCAGCCTCATGATCTAGTATGATTCCTTTTGACCTAAGTGAGGGATCAGTGGGAATTTCTTGCTGAGGTTTTGTTGAGTATTTTGTCCCTTCAAATGTTTTCCACTGTTCATTTACAGACACATATTTCAGTCTGTTTAGCCTGTTTACCTTGGTCAGTTCTCCTCTCAAACTCATGTCATTGGCTGTTTTTGTTTCTAATTGTAGCTTGTCCTTTCTGTGATTCACTTTAAACTTTATATTTATTTAAACTGCACTTTATCACAATTTCCCGAAGGATCTCTGCAGGTGACATTACTCATTCACTGAGTTTCATTCCACGGTCTCTCTGCGATAGTTATGTCCCTTAACAGTTGCAAAATGTGTTTTTCAAAGAAACACTGAAAAAAAATTATCCGAACTTCTCTTCCAATATCAATGTTGTCCGTGTGATTGTCCCAGATTATACAAATTTGGAAGTTTTCCAAAATTATATTAATGCCTGTGTTAAAAATTTCCAATGAGTTCCTGTTTAATGTAGTGATGAGCAATGAAATGCTGTTCGGTGGCTAAAACTGTTCTGCTGCTTGTGTCCTTGGCAAGTAGTAACCAGAATGTACATTCAGACTGACTCTACTTCATGATCTGAGACCCAATGCTTTCTCTGTAATGCCTTTGTTATCCATTATTGTTAGCGTTGTCCGTTTTCCCTGAGTTTGCACAAGATTGTGAACCACTGAATATTTTTGTTCACCCTGTATCCATGTCTGCCTGGTGTCGAAATCTCTTTTATCTCTGTGTCACAAATCCATCGACCTTATTGCAGCAACGTTGTCCATTCAAAAAAAACCCATAATATACTCGCATCCACAATTTTCTGTCACATATCTATTTGCTGATGTACAATTTTAGTTAAACTCTGTCCCATCCTGTTCCTTTCTGCTTGTCTTCAGTAACATCCCCATGCTGCTCCCATACTTCACCTTTCTTCTATGGATTTGGAAAGCTCCTTTCTCCTGAAGCCTGTTCCTGCATCCTCTCTGTCAGTTTAATGCCCTGTCCATAAACCTACCGACATGATTGGCCAGGACACTGGTCCCAGCACAGTTCCAGGGGGACCATCCTAATGGATTTTTTTCTAAAATCAGGTATGGGATGTGGGTGTCTCTGACTGACCAGCCTTTCTTGCCCAGCCCGAGAAGCCCTTGAACTGAATGACATTCTCAGCCATTTCAGAGGGTAATTGAGAGGCAAACCCTTTGCTGTGGGGATGTCGTGCAGACCACGTGAGGATGGGCAGATGTCCTTCTCTAAAGGACAAGTGTTTGGATTAGTTGCACATCAGTAATGGTTTCATACTTATTTGTGGATTGTTAATTATTATTTTTAAAATTATTGATTTCAAATGTCTCCTTTTCAGATGGTGGGATTCAATCCTGCCTCCCCTGAACATTAGCTGAGGTTTTGGATACATGCTCTCGCAATAATGCCACTAGGCCATTACTTCACCTGCTCACTGGGTGCTCATCCCTGAGCACTGATACCAGGGCATCATGAAGCTAAACCCATTCTTCCGACACAATTGTGTGATCCTGACATCTTCCAGCAATCTGGGACTATTACTTAACATCGCTCCATTTTCCAGATCTCTGTGGGACTCAGTGCCATTCTCCATGTGTAACCCTCACTGCATCTGTTTAATTTCCCATTCTGTCTATTTCTCTGTCTCCTGTAGGTACTCAGGAAATTCCTGACTCAATAGCCTTCCCAGCTGCTGGGTGGATCGTCCATCACTTCATTGTACGCAGTTGGTCTGCCAGAGAGAGACAAAGGGAAAGGAGATCTGGAGCCTTCAATAAATCCAGTAGTGAGGTATGGTCTCCCACAGTGCACAGAGCAAAGAACAATGAGAGGGCTACAAACATCTGTGAACACAACATGACATAGATACAGTGCTGGAGGGGAGCACAGTACACACACACATCCCAGGCTCAATCACCACTCCAATGTAAGTTCTGTTATATTAAAGCTCACTACTCTGCAACAGTGTATCTATGGCATGTCTTGTGGTCCAGTGTCTTCAATAATTTTTAATTCCTTTAACAGATCCTATCGCTGTCACTTCCTCCCTTCCCGATAGTCCCTCCACATATTTCAAATGTACTGCATTCCACACTACCATCCTCATCACTGTAATCTGCTTCAGTGTCTACAACATGCCTTATCATGGTAGTCTCCTCCTCCAATAAGGTAAAAACAAGGACTGCAGATGCTGTAAACCAGAGTCTAGATTAGAGTGGTGCTGGAAAACCACGGCAGGTCAGGCAGCATCCGAGGAGCAGGAAATCGACGTTTCAGGCAAAAGCCCTTCATCAGGAACAGAGGCCGGGAGCCTGCAGAGTGGGGAGATAAATGAGAGGGTGGTGGGGATGGGGAGAAAGTAGCATAGAGTTCAATAGGTGAATGGGGTGGGGAAGAAGGTGATAGGTCAGAGTGGAGGATGGGGGAAGGTAGCAAAGAGAACAATGCGTGAATGGGAGTGGGGATGGGGGTGATAGGTCAGAGAGGAGGTTGGAATGGATAGGTGGGAAGGGAGATAGGCCATTAGGACAAGTCATGAGGGCGGGGCTAAGCTGGAAGGCTGGAGGTGGGGTGAGATGTGGGAAGGGGAAACGAGGAAACTGGTGAAGTCCACATTGATGCCCTGGGGTTGAAGTGTTCTGAGGCGGAAGGTGAGGCGTTCTTCCTCCACGTGTCACGTGGTGAGGAAGTGGCGGAGGAGGGAGCCCAGGACCAGCATGTCCTCGGCAGAGTGGAAGGAGGAGTTGAAATGTTGGGTCACAGGGCGGTGGGGTTGATTGATGCGGGTGTACGAGAGATGTTCCCGAATGTGCTCTGCTAGGAGGTGTCCAGTCTCCCCAATGCAGAGGAGACCGCATCGGGAGCAACGGATACAATAAATGATATTGGTGGATGTGCAGGTAAAACTTTGGATGTGGAAGGCTCCTTTGGGGCCTTGGATGGTGGTGAGGGAGGAGGTGTGGGCGCAGGTTTTGCAATTCCTGCAGTGGCAGGAGAAGGTGCCAGGAAGGGAGGGTGGGTTTTTGGGGGGCATGTAACTGACCAGATAGTCACGGAGGGAAAGTGGAGAGGGGTGGGGAGGGAAATATATCCCTGGTGGTGGGGTCCGTTTGGAGGTGGAGGAAATGGCGGTGGATAATTTGGTTTATACGAAGGTTTGTAGGGTGGAAGGTCAACACCAGGAGCGTTCTGTCCTTGTTACGGTTGGAGGGGTGGGGTCTGAGGGCGGAGGTGCGGGATGTGGGCGAGATGCGTTGGAGGGCATCCTTTACCACGTGGGAAGGGAAATTCCGATCTCGAAAGAAGGAGGCTGTCTGCTGTGTTCTGTGGTGGAACTGGCCCTCCTGGGAGCAGGTACGGCGGTGGTCGAGGAATAGGGAATAGGGGTTGGGAATTTTGCAGGCGGTAGGGTGGGAAGATGTGTAATCTAGGTAGCTGTGGGAGTCGGTAGGTTTGTAAAAAATGTCGGTGTCAAGTCGATTGTCATTAATGGGGATTGAGAGGTCTAGGAAGGGGAGGGAGGTGTCTGAGATGGTCCAGGTAAATTTAAGGTCAGGGTGGAATGTGGTGGTGAAGTTGATGAATTGCTCAAACTCCTCGAGGGAGCACGAGGTGGTGCCAATGCAGTCATCAATGTAGCGGAGGAAGACGTGGGGAGTGCTGCCATTGTAACTACAGAAGATGGACTGTTCCACGTAGCTAACAGTCAGAGTTGGGGCCCATATGGGTGCCCATGGCTACCCCTTTGGTCAGGAGGAAGTGGGAGGATTTGAAGGAAAAATTGTTTAGGGTGAGGACAAGTTCAGCCAAACGAATGAGAGTCCCGGTGGAAGAGTACTGTTGTGGACGTCGGGAGAGGAAGAAACGGAGGGCTTGGAGGTCCTGGTCATGGTGGATGGAGGTGTAGAGGGATTGGATATCCATGGTGAAGATGATGCGTTGGGGGCCAGGGAAAGGGAAGTCTTGGAGGAGTGGAGGGTGTGAGTGGTCTCTCAAACGAATATGGGTAATTCCTGGACTGGGGGATTGGACAATGTTGAGGTAGGCAGACATGAGTTCGGTGGGGTAGGACCATGCTGAGACAATGGGTCGGCCAGGGTGGTCAGGCTTGTGGATCTTGGGAAGGAGATAGAACCGGACAGTGGGGGATCCCGGACAATGAGGTTGGAAGCTGTGGGTGGGAGATCTCCTCCTGAGGTGATGAGGTTCTGTATGCTCTGGGAGATGACGGTTTGGTGATGGGAGGTGGGTCATGGTAGAGGGGCTGATAGGAGGAGGTGTCACACAATGGTCGCTCTGAGACAGTTATATCCCTAGCCAGTTGCACAATTTGTTATTCAAAGAAACACTGATTTTTTTTTTTTCTGAACTCCTCTTCCAATATTCCTGTTGTCAGTGTGACTGTCCCAGATTATGGGAATATTGAAGTTTCCCAAAATTATCACAATGTGTCTGTTAAAAAAATTCCAATCAGTTCTTGTGTAATGCAGTGATGAGCAATCGAATGCTGTTCGGTGACTTAAAACTGTTCTGCTGCCTGTGTCCTTTGCAAGTAGTAGCCAGAATTTACATTCAGACTGACTCTTCTTCATGATCTGAGACCAAATGCTTTCTCTGTGATGTCTTTCTTACCGATTATTGTTAGTGTTACCCATTTTGCCTGAGTTTCCGCAAGGCTGTGATCCATTGAATATTTATGTCCAACTTTTGTTCGCCCTGTAACCACATCTCTCTGGTGTCTAAATCTTTTTTTATCTCAGTGTCAGAAATCCATCTACCTTATTGATAAGACTTCGTCCATTTTTTAAAAAATCATAATTTTCTCTTTCCCAGAATTTCCCGTCACAAACCTATTCACTGATGTACAGTTTTAGTTAAACTTTGTCCCCATTTTGTTCCTTTCAGCCACATTCTCATGTTGCTCCATCACTTCACCTATTCTCTTTGGATTTGGAAAGCTCCTTTCACCTGGACCCTGTCCCAGCATTCTCTCTGTCAGTTTAAAGCCCTATCCATAAACCTACCGACATGATTGGCTAGGTCACAGGCCCTAGCACAGTTCCAGTAGGACCACCCTAATGGATTTTTTTATAAATCAGGTAGGGGATGTGGGTGTCTCTGGCTGACAAGCCTTTATTGCCTATCACTAGCTGCCCATGAGCTGAATAGCTTGCTCGGCCATTTCAGAAGGCAATTGAGAGGCAAACACTTTGCTGTTGGTATGTAGTGCAGACCACGTGAGGATGAACATATTTTGTTGTCGCAAGGGCAAGTGGGCGGCACGGTGGCTCAGTGATTAGCACTCCTGCTTCACAGCACCAGCGTCCCAGGTTCAATTCCAGCCCCGGGCGACTTTGTGGAGTTTGCACATTCTCCGCATGTCTGCGTGAATTGCCTCCGGATACTCCGGTTTCCTTCGACGGTCCCAAGATGCGGAGGTCAGGCGAATTGGCCATGCTACATTGCCCATAATGTTAGGTGTATTTGGTCGATGGTGATGGGTCTGAGTGGGTTAATCTTGGGTCGAAAGGCCTGTTTCCACACTGTAGGTAATCTAAGGGATTGTGTTTTTGTACATCAGCAAAGGTTTCATATTTGTTTATGGATTGTTAATTGCTATTTTTAAAATTATTGATTTTAAATTCCACCATATCTTATGATGAGATTCAAACCTGCCTCCCCTGAACATTAGCTGAGGTTTTGGATAAATGCCCTAACAATAATGTTACTAGGCCATCACTTCACCTGCTCACTGGTTGCTCATCCCTGAGCACTGATACATGAAGCTAAACCCATTCTTCCAACATGATTGTGTGATCCTGAAGTCTTTCAGCACTCTGGTGATATCACTCAGTCTCTCTCCATGTGGTATCCCTGACTGTGTGGGTCTAATTGCTGCCTTTATCAGTGTCTCTCACTCTTGCAGCTTCTCCAGATCCTGAGCCAACATAATTCTACACTTCAGAGAGACGCAACAGCACAGGCCAGGGATGGAGACTGGGATTTTCCAGATTCCTGTGGGGCTCATTTCCATTCTCCTTGTGTAATCGTCACTGCATCAGTCTAATTTCCCATTCTGTCTATCTCTCTGTCTCCTGTAGGTACTCAGGAAGTTGCTCACTCAATAGACTTCTCAACTGCTGTGTGTCTCATCCATCACCTCATTGAAGATGACTGGTCAACCAGAGAGACAAAGGGAAGGCAGAGCTGGAGCCTTCAATAAATCCTGCAGTGAGCTAAGATCACTCATAGTGCACAGAGCAGAGAGCAATGAGAGGGCTCCAAACATTGGCTAACAAGACATGATATAGATACAGTGGTGGATGGGGAACACAGTATAGACACACCCCATTCTCAAACACCAGGTCCACTTTAAATTACGTTGCACTGAGACAGCATGGGGAGTTCACAGTTATCAATCCAGTCCTGTGCTGTCTTAGTGAGCATCAGTACAACAGAGGGGAGAGTAGGCCTCCGACGAGAGGTTGTGAATGCTGCCGGGGATCTTTCTGTTGTGTTTTCTCCCTCCAACACTGTGCTAAGACTCACTACTCTACAACACTGTATCTGTGGCATGGCTTGTGCAAGTGTCTTCAGATATTTTTAACTCCTGCAATAGTCCCTGTCTCTGTAACCTCCTCCCTTCCCGATAGTCCCTCCACATATTTGAAATATACTGCATTCCAGACTACCATCCCAACCGCTGGAACTTGCTTCAGTGTCTACAACATGCCTTATTTCGGTGCACTAATCCTCTTTAACTGGATACAGAGTGATACAGCACAGAAACAGAACCTGTGGTCCAACTCCTCAATGCTGCCCATGTTACCTAAACTGAATGAGTCTCATTTGCCTGCCTTTGGCCCTTATCTCTTCAAACCGTCTCCTCTCCATGTACCTGCCCAAATGTCTTTTCCATGCTGTACAATTGTTCTTGTTTCTCCCATGTGCCTGAGCAAGTCTGTTCCGTCTATGCACCAGCCTCTGTGGATAATGTTCCCCCTCAGCTCCCTCTTTAAATCCTTGCACTCTCACCTCCTGTTTGTACCCTCTAGTTTTGGACTCACCTACCCTTGGTTATTCACCATTCTTAGGGTCAACCCGTGGCCTCCTCTGCCCAAGGGAAATATTTAGGACAATGTTAAAAATATCTCCAACGTATATGACAAAGTGCCGGCCAATGTCAGCAAATGTGCCAAATGTCGCTTTCCCCACCCTGTCCACCTGTGATGCCACTTCCGAGGAACAATGTAACTTGCACCCCCTGGTCTCTCTCTCTCTCTGTTCGACAACCCTGGCCAGAACCCTTCCATTAACCGTCTTCATCCTCCCTGGTTTGTCTTAACAAAATATTAACACCTGAATTAAACTCCATCTTTCATTCCTTGGTCCACTGGCCCAGTTGGTCAAGATCCCCTTTGATAATTATATTTACTGCCCACTACACCATTCATTTGATCATCAACAAACTTTCGCACAATCACTCCTATATTTTCAACCAAATTGTTTATGTAGATGATGCACATCAGTGGACCCAGCCCTGATCCTTTCTTCAATAATGGAATCAAACCATATTCTTGTCATAGAGCCATACAGCATGGAAACTGACCCTTCAGTTGATACCCACCATAATCTAAAACTAAACTCTTCCCAGCTGCCTGTTGCTGGCCCATATCACTCCACCCCTTCCCTATTCACCTGTTTATCCAAATATCTTTTAAACGTTGGAATTGTACCCACATCAACCCTTTCTCAGGAAGTTCATTCCACACTCAAACCACCCTCTGTGTAGCAAATTGGCCCATATCTTTTTTTTTTGAACATCTCTCCCCTCTAACCTTAAAAATGTGGCCCCTCCTCTTGAGACTCCCCCATCCTGAGAAAAAGGCAACTACCTTTAAATTGATCTATATATCTCAATTTTTTCATAAACCTTTATAGCATCAACCTCCAGGCTCCAGTGAAAAAAGACTCAGCCTATCCAGCCATTTTTCAGAACTCAAGCCTTCCATACCCAGCAATATCCTGGTAAATCTCTTCTGAATGCCTTGCAGCTTAATAATCTCCTCCGTGTTAACTGAGTGACCAGAACTGGACAGAGTATTGCAGAACAGGCCTCACAAATGTCTGTGCAATCTCAACATGACGTCCCAAATCCTCCACTCAATGGACTGAGCAATAGTCAGGCATGCCAAGCACTGCCTTATCCATCCTGTGATGCAAACTTCAAGGATTATGTACCTTAACCCGGAGGTACCTCTGCCCTAAAACACTAACTGAGGCCCGAACATTAATTGTATAAGCTCTACCCTTGTTTGTTTTACAAAATGCATTTCCTCGTATTTATTCAGATTGAATTCCATCTCTAGTTTTTCAGCCCATTCACTCCCTTCATCAAGATCCGTTTGTAATCTCAGAATCACCCTTCACTGTCCATTATGCCAACCTCCAGCCTGCCAGCCCATCACACATGGCTGTCACCAGTATACATACCTTTGCTAGGGGCTCCACAATATCTTCCCTAGCATCCCACAGTGTCCTATGATGCACTTAATCAGGTTCTGGAACTTGCCATAAATTAGTATTTAAAACCTCCAGTACCACCTCTTCTCTTACATGCACTCTTTTATAACTTGCACTTGTGGACCAGGCCTGTCCTTTTCCAAAGCTATTTTCAAACTACTAGAACTGTGGTCACTTTGGCAAAAAGCTTTCCCACTCAAATGTTAGTCCCTCTCCCTACCTTAATTCCCAAGTGGAGGTCAGGTTTTGCCCCATTCTCTTTTCAGGCCATTTACATATTGATTGGGAGTTTTCTGGAACACAATTAACAAATTCCTCCCTTGCAAACACTGAACATTGGCAGTCCCAGTCTAGGTTTGGAATGTTTAAAAACCCCAACCATAACAGCCCTATTATTATGGTTCATATTTAAAATGTCCAGATATCTGCCACAGATTATTCGGGGTCAGCAGTCCGATCGTATCAAAGTGATGACCCATTCTTATTTCTCTGTTCCACTATCATAGCTTCACTGGGTGATCCCACAGGAATATCCTCTCTAAGTACTGCTGTGATGACTCATGCATTCAAAACCCAACACCACACGTCCTCTCTTGTCTCCACTTCCTGCAGCATCTCTACCTTGAAACAATGAACTGTCAGTCCTGCCCCTCCCTCAGCTGTGTTTCTGTAATAACTATAATATCCCAGTCCCATGTTCCAATCCAGGCCTTGAGTAAATCTTCCTTAGCTGTCAGGCCCCTTGCATTGAAATAAATGCAGTTTAATCATCAGTTTTCCCCCATTCCCTGCTATGTTCTTGCCTGCCTTGTCTGCTGAAATTGCTGTCTTTAACTCGTGTACCATCCTCAATCTTCTTACTGGCCTTACGTTTATTTAAGGTCCAATACCCTGCCAGACTAGGTTATATCCTGTCAAGCAGCTCTAGCAATTCACCACACAAGGATATGGGTCCCTCTCCTGCTCCCAGTTGAGATGCCCTTCCCACCCTGTCAACATGTGCTGACACCTTCAGTGATCTGTGGACTTGTCCACTAAGGTCCCTATATTCCTCAGTACTCCACAAGGACCTACCGTTCATTATGTCTGTTCTTCGCTTCTCGTACCTCCCACAGGGTATTACCTCACTTCGATCAGAACTAAACTCTGCTTAGATTATCATCCGATCGCCATCGGACTGCAGACAGAGACCATCCTCCTCACTGTGAACAACACCCTCACCTTTCATGTCATCTGCAAACCGACTAATGATACCTTCTGCTTTCACATCCGAGTTATTAATGTTCAATGGTTCCTGCACAGATCTCTGTGGTACACCCGCTGGTGAAAGTCTTCGATCCACCAATTTTGCATCCAATTTGCCAACTTGCCTTGGAACCCCGTCCATTTGGATCAGCCTTCCATGTTGGATCTTGTTTAAGGACTCATTCAAGTCCATGTAAACCACATCATCTGCACTGCCTTCATCAATATACTTAAGCACCATCTAAAAAAAAACTGAACTGAATTCCTCAGACAGTATCTCCCTCTGCCAAATCCATGATGACTAAACCAAGTTGATCCTTACCTTTGCAAGGGTCAAATCATCCTCAGAATTGTTTCCAATAATTTCCCTCCCCCTGCTGTCAGACTATCTGCTCTGTAATCACCTGGCCTACCCCTGCTGCCCTTCTTGAACAAAGGAACCACATTAGTGATCCTCCAGTCATTCAGCACTTCACCTGTGGCCAGCAAAGTATTATATTTATCCACCAGGGCCCCAACAATCTCTGGGTAATTTGTATGGGGTCAAGGATTAGATTACTTACAGTGTAGAAGCAGGTCCTTCGGCCCAACAAGTCTACACCGACCCGCCGAAGCGCAACCCATCCATTCCCCAACATTTACCCCTTTACCTAACTGTATGGGCAATTTAGCATGACCCATTCACCTAACCTGCACATTTTTGGACTGTGGGAGGAAACCGGAGCACCCGGAGGAAACCCACGCAGACTTGGGGAGAATGTGCAAACTCCACACAGTCAGTCGCCTGAGTCGGGAATTGAACCCAGGTCTCTGGCGCTGTGAGGCAGCAGTGCTAACCACTGTTCCACGATGCCTGACTAAAGAATGCTTTTCCAGGCAGTGACACCCACATCCCATGAATGAAGAAATAAAAATACATATGTCCCTCCCTATCTCTGCAAACCCCTCCAGCTGCAGCAATCGGTACTGGCTTTGTAACACCGTTCAGGCCCTAACCACTCTCTGAAACACTCTCACCACCTCCAGCACCTTCACCTCTCCATGTTCCTATCGTGTCAATAAACCCTGACAACGATTCCCCTTCCCATTGCTCTCCTCCTGCTGGCAAGCCCATTGCAATCCCTTTAAAACTTACTCCTAAAACTCTCTCTCAATTCAGTATTTTAAGTACTTTGTGGTGATCTTCTCTGCCTCATAATCTGTTATGATCCATTTTGTCCTGCGTGAGTGACCGGTGGGGATTTCTTGCTGAGTTTTTGTCTGTTTCAGTGGATTGTCCTTTTGTTGAGTATTTTACACTGTTCCTTCAAATGTTTTCTACTGTTCATTTCCAGGCACATATTTCATTCTGTTTCGCCTGTTTATCTTGGTCAGTTCTCCTCTCCAACTCATGTAATTGGCTGTTATTGTTTTTAATTGTAGCTTGTCCTTTCTGTGTTTCACTTTAAAACTTTATATTTCTTTAAACTGCACTTTATCACAATTTCCCAGAGGATATCTCCAGGTGACATTACTCATTCACTAAGTTTTATCACACAACAGTCGTTCTGAGACAGTTACGTCCCTCGCCAGTTGCATAATATGCTATTCTAAGAAACACTGAAAAATTCCCTGAACTCCTGTTGTCAGTGTGATTGTCCCAGACTTTGTGAATATTGACGTTTCACTAAATGTTCACCATGCCTTTATTAAACATTCCAATGAATTCCTATTTATTGCAGTGACGAGCCATGAAATGCTGTTCGGTGGGTGGTCTAAAACTGTTCTGCTGCTTGTGTCCTTGGCAAGTAGTAGCCAGAATTTACATTCAGACTGACTCTACTTCATGATCTAAGACCAAATGCTTTCTCTGTAATGCCTTTCTTACCCATTATTGTTAGTGTCGTCCATTTTGCCTGAATTTGCACAAGGTTGTGAACCATTGAATATTTCTGTTCCACCTTTTGTTCTCCCTGTAACCACATCTCTCTGGAGTCTAAATCCCTTTTATCTCTGTGTCACAAATCCTTCTACCTTTTCGCAGAGACTTTGTCCATTAATAAAAAACATAATTTATTCGTTCCCACAATTTCCTGTCACAAATGGATTTGCTGATCTACAGTTTTTGTTAAACTTTGTCCCATCCTGTTCCTTTCTGCTATCTTCAGTCACATTCCCGTGCTGCTCCAATGCTTCACCTTTTCTCTTTGGATTTGGAGAGCTCCTTTTACCTGAAACCTGTCCCTGTATCCTCTCTGTCAGTTTAAAGCCCTGTCCATAAATCTACCAACGTGATTGGCCAGGACATTGTTCCACTGGAACTGTGCTGGGACCAATCCGAATGGATTTTTTAAAAAATCAGGTGTGGGATGTGGGTGTCTCAGGCTGACTAGCCTTTTTGCCCATCCCTTGCTGCCCTTGAGATAAGCAGCTGGCTCGCCCATTTCACAGGGCAATTGAGAGGCAAACACTTTGCTGTGGGTATGTCGTGCAGACCACATGAGAGTGAACTGTTGTCTTTCTCTGATGGTGAAGTGTTTGGATTTTTATCAATACTTATTTATGTATTATTAATTCCAGTTTTTAAAACAAATATTTATTTAAAATTCCACATGGTTAGAAGTTAAAAGAAGAAGTGGGGTGGGGGGTGGGTCAGTTTGTTGGGACTGTATTGTAGACTGTTGTACACCCAACAGATACCAGAGGAGCAGCTGTGTTGAGAGATTGCAGATAACTATAGGAATAATAGAGGAGTGCAGGCTGGAGATTTTAATATTCCCTGTATTGACTGGGCCACCTAGAATATAAAATGACCTGGACGGAGGTCAATGTTTCAAATGTGTCCAAGGAATGTTCCTAAATCAATATGCAGAGGGCCCTACTCTACTCAGGCAGGTGCAACACTGGACCTCCCCTCAGAAAACGAGTTCGGGCAAGTGACTGAAGTGTCATTCAGAGAGCACTTTGGGTCCAGTGCCCACAACTGTCTTCGTTTTAACATAGTTATGGAAAAAGATCAGCAGGTACACAAATTGAAGAGGAAAACTCGAACAGGGCCAGGTTTGGGGTCATTCTGCAGGATCTGGCCAACGTCAATGCTGTGAATTTAAAATTGCACAATGCCCAGTTATAAACCAAATCGCTTTGGAAGCGCTGGTGATCACTGTCACAGATGAAAGGTTAAAACTAAATTTGTTTGATATTATATTCCATGACACTGCCATCCTGTACCTTAGGATTGTACTTCACAACTACCTGATGAAGAAGCAGTGCTCGGAAAGCTCGTGCTTTCAAATAAAACCGGTTGAACTGGAACCGAGTGTCGGGTGATTTTTAACTTTGTACATCCCCAGTCCGACACCGCCACCTCCACATTATGATTCTAATCGATTGGGTGAGTCTGTTTGAAGGAAAAGGAACAACTGGCAAATGGGAGGCTTTTCAAAGTGTGATCTCAAGAATCCAGGGCCAGTATGCCCCTTTGGGGTAAAGGGAAAAGCTGGCAGGGTTAGGGATCCTTGGCTGATGAGGTATAATAAAGGCTCTGGTCTTGAAATGAAGGCTGCATGCATTGGGTTTAAGATTTCCGTATCTACATATTCTTAAAGACACGATTAATCTGTGGAGACCCTACAATCCTCACAGTCCCTGTAACACTCGCAATCTGCAGACGTCATTCCAATGTCTGTAACTCTTTCAATACAGTTCCTACAAGACCCTCTATCGATGTGATATCTTTTGATTGCCAGCACCCACTCTGTCAATGTAAGCTCCTCCAGTGTCTCCATCCATCTACTCATTTCCACAATCGTCTCCAGCTCTTCCATGTGTAAACATCACCCTCCCCTTCAACCCTTCCCATTCTGACCAAACTGGAGGAGGTTACTAATGCTCCCTAATCTGTGAAACTGTCTCCAACCAAAATTGCTGTCTTTATCACTTGGAGAATCTATCTGATTCCACAACCTCTTTATCTAAATAACCTGCAGAACCTAAGCCTTCCTGTGCCTATAAACATCTTCAGTCACGACTACCCTCCATACGCCTAGTTCTTTGTCTAATCTGTACAACCCACTTTATCTCTGTACTCAGCTCCATTCACCTGAAACATTCCGGTCTCTGTAAAACACCCCATCCTACCAACATCCTTATCCCTGTAAACTGCTCCATTCCTCCCAACCTCCCTATCTCCATGAACTCCTGTAGGCCCGACAGCTCTCCACATTTCTGTAACCTCCTGTGGCTCGATGTTCCTCCCTCCCTGTGAAAGCACCTCCAGTCCCCACAATTCTCCCAGTCTGGTCATCTGCTCCAGATCAGACCATTGCTGTCTCTGTTACCTCATACAACTTTAGCAACGCCTCCTATTTGTGTCACTTCATTCAGATCGCATCCTCTCCCGCTTCCCAAAACCTCTTGCTGCCATCATAACCCTTGCTATTGAGAACATGGAATAGCACATTCCAGTACAAGCCCTTCCGCCCTCAATATTGTGCTGACCTTGTCTCCTACTCTGAAGATGAAACGAACCTACATACTTTACATTTTACTATCATTGATGTGCCGATCCAAGAGTTGCTTAGATGTCCGTAATGTGTCTGAATCTACTACCACGGCTGGCAGTCCATTCCACGCACCCACCACACTCTGTGTAAATAACGTACCAGTCCCTTCCATGCCGACAGGCTATCCCAACCCAATCTAGTCCTACCTGCCAGCACCTGGCCCATATCCCTCTGAAATCTAATCTAAACCTTCGCCAATTACCTTAAACGTATGACCCCTTGTGATAGCCATTTCGCCATGGGAAGTAGTCTCTGGTTATCCACTCTATCTAGGCCTCTCATTCCCTTGTACACCTCTATCAAGTCACCATTCTTCCTTCTTCGCTGTGATCAGAAAAGCCCTAGCTTCCACAATCTACCTTCTATGGGCTTGCCCTCCAGTCCAGGCAGCATCCTGCTAAATCTCCTCTGCACTGTCTTTAAAGGTTCCACGTCCTCCCGAAAATGAAGCGAACAGAACTGTTCACAATATTCGAAGTGTGGTCTAATTGGGGTTCTGTAGAGCTGCAGCAAAATCTCACATCTCTTAAATTCAATCCCCCTGCGAATGAAAGCCAACACACCATCCGCCTTCTTAACAGCCTGTCAACTTGGGTGGGAACCTGAGGGACACAGGATCCCTTTGTTCCTGCACGCTGCTAAGAATCCTGCCTTTAACCACGTAAAGGTTTTCTGCAGAATCCTCCAATCTAAAACTATCCCTATCTTTGTAAGTTCCTCCTGTCCCTACAACACTCATAAACTGTGAAACCTCCTCAAGTCCCTATATTCCTAATGTCTGCAAAATCCTCCCAACCTGATGTCCCTCCATATCTCTGGAACCCCCACCATCCTCCAGTGTTCTTCTGGGGAACATTGCAGAGGAAGGAGGAGTTGGACAGTCTGGGCCATGTTACAAGGTATGAAAGGCTGCAGAACCTGGAGGATGGTACAAATGTCTGAAGGGACATGGGATTTGCAGAAGGTTAGAGGTTCCGGGATTCATTGAACCTGCAGGATGGGACAGGGGATGGCTTCTGGAACCTGGAGGATATTATGATTTGAACCACAGGTAATTTTTGATTGGCCATTCAGCTGATCTTACAGTCATAGAGATGTACAGCATACAAACAGACCCTTCATTCCAGCCTAGCCATTCCGAGAGGATATTCCAACCCAATCTAGTCCCACCTGCCAGTACCTGGCCTATCTCCCTCCAAACCCTTTCTATTCATATATCCATCCAAATGCTTTTTAAATGTTGCAATTGTAACATCTATAAGATTGGCTGAAAGATCCAATCAAACATTACCTGTGGTTCAAATCATAACATCCTCCAGGTTCCACAACCCATTCATGGGCCCATCCTGCAGATCAGATATCCCAACCCAATGTAGTCCCACCTGATAGCACCCGGCCCATCTCCCTCTAAATCCTTCCTATTCATATACCCATCCAGATGCCTTTTAACTGTTGCAATTGTACTAGCCTCCACCACTTCCTCAGGCAGCTCATTCCATATATGTACTATCCTCTGCGTGAAAAAGTTGCCCCTTTTTATCTTTTATATCTTTCTACTCTCACCCTAACCCTCGCCCTATAATTCTGGACTCGCACACCCCAGGTGAAAGCCTTTGTCTATTTACCCTAGCCACGCCCCTCTTGATTTTATAAACCTCTATAAGGTCACCCTCAGCCTCCGACTCTCCAGGAAAAAGAACCATCACCTGTTCAAACTCTCCCTATAGCTCATCCCTGGCAACGTTGTTGTAATTCTTTTCTGGACCCTTTCAAGTTTCACAAAATCCTTCCGATCAGAAGTAGAACAGAGTTGCATGCAGCATTCCAAAAGTGGCCTAACCACTGTCTCGTACAGCCGCAACATGACCTCCCAACTCCTGTACACAATACTCTGACCAATAAAG
Source organism: Chiloscyllium punctatum (assembly GCF_047496795.1). Taxonomy (NCBI): domain Eukaryota; kingdom Metazoa; phylum Chordata; class Chondrichthyes; order Orectolobiformes; family Hemiscylliidae; genus Chiloscyllium; species Chiloscyllium punctatum. Next base: position 77,910,088 of record NC_092766.1, read on the forward strand.
GAATGCATACCAAGCGCCGTCTTCGCTATCCTAACTACCTGTGACTCTACTGTCAAGGAACTCTGTATTTCATTTGAATAATTGCATAGACAGTTAGAGTGGCCCGAGGTCTTCTGGGTATTGCTAGTTCAGTCTAAGCCGGTAGGCAGAGCCAGTGAAATATTTGCAGCGCTGTCTGATGAATGGTGGAGAGATAATGCATATGTCAAACAGGATATTTTAAGTGCTTATGGATTGCTTATGAAAGGGAAGCCACTACAATTCCCTTTCCTGTACCATCGCTATCTGTCAAAGCTCCTTCAGGTCTATATCCTCCGAATTGTTGAAACCTGCTCTCACCATTGCAACTCCCAGTATTTCCTAATATTGTTGAGTCTCTAAAAGCTTCCCTATCAGGTTAATCTCCTACACTGCATACAACACTCCTAGCCTGTGTAATCTCTTCAATTCATTCAGTTCCTATATACCTATTAATAGGTGTGCCTGTTTTGTGGCCATTGTATCCTCATTTATATCTGCAAAAGGCTCTGCTGACTGTAGCACATCCTATGCTCATAAGTGAATCTGGTCTCTCATAAGACTCTCTATCACTCTCTCCTCCAGTCTCTACAAGCTTCCCTATCCCTGTCGTATCTTGCAGCATGCACACCACTTCCAGTGCATAAATTCATCTCTCCTTCTAATTGTATCCAGTCTACAACTTCATCCCTGTCCGTGCAACATCCTCCAGTCCATATACCCCTCTCTATTGCTGCAGCATTCTCCAGCTTATATCATCTTCAATGTGCTTGTAACATTATCCAGTCCATACTACCCACCCTTTCCCTGTAATATTCTCCAGTCCATACCATCCTCCGTATCACTGTGGTATTCTCCAGATCCCACAACTGTTGTTAAATGTACGACATTCTGGAATCGTGTGAATGTTTCTACGCCCTGATCAACATAGTCCATGTAACGATCCACAACCCTACACACATCCCTATCTCTGGAATCTAGTCAAAGACGCTTTATCTCTCTAATTTTCTGCAAACAATAAAATATTTTGTCCTGCGGACATTCTGTAGCAACTGTAACTATGTTTAACCCTGCAACATTGTCCGCCCCCAAACATCTCTCCCACTCTGTGATCTCTAACCAGCCCTCAAAGGCACCCTCTCGGTGACACACGCCATGCATTTGCAACAAGGCAGATGGAATGACAGCATTAACTGAAGGGAATAGATATGATCGAACTGTTATTGTGGAGGTGTGGCTGCACAATGATCATGACAGCAATGTGATTATTGAGGGGTTGTAGGGATTTAGGCAGGATCAGCAAAAAACCAAACAAGGTCCTGTTTTGTTGTGAAGAAAGGATGCAGTCAGTGCATTAGTGAGACAGCCAATTTAATCTCGGAACCAAAATATAGAGTCATTTTGAATGGACAGCTTCCAAATTGCAAAGGGGATCTGGAAGATCAAATCAAAATCCATGCTCGTTGTTAAGTTGGTGCAATATTTTCTTGGTGATAGTAGACAGAGGTATGTGGAGTGGTCAATTTCTGATTGAACGTCTGTGGTCAATGGTGTTTCACAAGGATCAGTGCTGCTATGTCTGTGTGTAATTTATATCTGTGATTCAGATGAAAAGGTCAGCAGTTTGAGTGGTAATTTTGCAGATGACATTTGGAAAGGCATGTAATGATTAGTGATAGTTAGGGGAATTGTGGATAGTGAGGAAGAGTGTTAAAGGTTGCAGCAGTATGTAGATCAGCTGGAACGCTGGACAGAGATGTGGCAAATTGAATTTCATCGGGACGGGTGTGAAGTGTTGCATTTATGAAGTCAAATGGAAGAGAGAAGTACACTAATTGACTAATTGGAAACATTGATAAACAGAGAGACGTTGGAAGCAAATCCATAGCTCCCAAAAAGTAACAACACAACAGGATGTGGTGGTAGAGGGGGAGTATGGTATGCTTACCTTTATTGGGCACAGTATTGAGTACAGACGTTTGCATGTCATGTTGTGACTGAATGAAACTTCATTGGGCCATGTTTGGAAGATTGCTTGTCGTTCTCAGTCACACACCACAGGAAGGATGTGGAGGTTTTGGGGAGGGTGTAACCGAGGTTTGGCAGAATGTTGCCTGGATGAGAATGTGTTTACTGTAAGGAGGTTGGACGCAATTGGATTGTTTTGCGAGAGTATCGGAGACTGAGGGGTGACCTGGTATAGGTATGTAGCATTAGGAGAGGCGTGGATAGTTGGAATCCTCCTTCCAATGAAGAAATATCTAATACTAGGGTGCATCGGTTTAAGGCGAGAGTGAAAAGTTTTAAGTGAGATGAATGAGGCCAGTTGTCTTTACCAAGAGGGTGGAAGCTGCTCAGGAGATGGGAGAGGTGGCAACGAGAGCAAACATTTGAAGGGCATTTAGACAGTAACATGAACATACAGAGAATAGAGGGATATCGCCCATGTGCAGGCAGATGGGATTAGTTTAGAATAGCATCATGGTCAGCACAGCCATGGTGGGCCGAAGGGCCTATTACTCTGCTGTACTGTTCGATTTTCTAACTTAACGACATCTAACCTGTCAAAGCCCCTCCGAATCCTTGATGTTTCATTCAATTTCTCTCCTAATCTTCAAAACCCCAATAGATTCAAGGGCAATCTACTTCACCTCTTCTCATTGGAAAATCCTGCCATCTCCAGGATCAACCGAGTGAACCTTCCCTGGCCTGTCTCCAATACAAGAATGTCTTTCCTTAGGGCGCACATACTGTTCATTATAATCTAGGTGTGGTCTGACTTGTACCTTGCATCGTTTTAGCAAGACCTCCCCATTTTTAGACTCCATTCCCTTTGTAATAAATGGCAGCATTTGATTTGCCTTCTCTATGACCTGCTGATCCTGTAAGCTACCTGTACCAGATTGATTCATAAGGATTCCCAAAACCCTTTGTGCAGTCAGTCTGAAACCAAACGGTGTTAGCCTGACAGTAAGTAGGGAACGTGCTGGAATGTGTTATAAAGGATATGACAATAAATGATAACTAGATACTTAGAAACAATGGGAGATGTATGATTTTATAAAAGGGGAATATTTATAAATCTGTTGGATTCTATATTTTGGTGTGACCATAAATGGCTGAATAGATACGGGTAGGGGAGGCTAGTTGCGGCAGAGGGATATTTGAAGTTTCAGAAGCATTTTGACAAGTTTCAACCAGGGCTAAAAATTAGCTCATGAGAGAATAGGGCCCCTGAAAGGTCAATGACGCTGTCTGTTTGGAATTACTGCTGATGGGGGAGACACTGAACACATATTTTGTGTTCAGATTTACTACGGAGAAAGACATGGAAGCTCGGGAACTTAGGAAAATACATAGTGATGTCTTGAAAAAAGTTCATATTGGAGAACAGGATGTACTGGATGTCTTAAAATGATAAAGGTTAGATAAAACCTTGGGACATGGTCAGATGTATCCCAGAGCCTTGTGAGAAGCGAGGGAGGAAATTGCAGGGCCCCTCCCAGAGATATTTGCATCATCGACAGCTCCTACAGACCAGTGAGACTGATGGTAGAGGTGGTAAGTTGTTGGAGGAGATTCTGAGGGAAACGATCATCATGCCTTTGGAAAGGTAAGGACAGATTAATGATCGTCAGCATGGCTTTGTGCACGGGAAATCATGCCTCAAACCTGAGTGTGGAGACAGACAAGTGAGAGGTCAAAGCAGAGCAGGACACGATGTCCACATGAACTTTATCAAGGCCTTTGACAAGGTTCTGCACGACAGGCTGGATCGTAAGTTTAGATCACACATAACCAGAGAGTGCTCACCAACTGGATACAAAACAAGATTGACTGTAGGAGTCAGAGCATGTTCATAGAGGGTTACTGCTCAAACTGCAGGCCTGTGACCAACAGTGTGCCCAGGGTTCGGTGCTGGGTCACTGCTGTGCATCATTTATATGAACAGTTTGAATGATAATACAGGAGCCATGGTTAGCAAGTTTGTGAGTGAGAATGAAATTGGTGATAATGTGGACAGTGAAGAGGTTTATCGAAGAGTACAATGGAATCAACAGTACTGCTGGACCAGTGAGGTTACGAATAAAAGGTGGAGAAATGCAAGATGTTTTATTGTGGTAAAGCAGACCAGGTTGGACTTGTACAATTAATGTTCGAACCCTCTACTGTTGTCAATCAGTGACCCAGGGATTCAGGTACACAGTTTTTTGAAAGTAGCGTCACAGGTAGACAGGCTGGTGAAGCAGGCGTTTGGGATGGTTACCCTTCATTGGGCAGAGCATTGAGAGTAGGAGTTGGGATGTCATGGAGTATCTGTACAGGATATTAGTGAGGCCACTGTATAAGCATTGTTGATTATCTGGAAAAAATCAACTTGTTCACGTATGTCCATTAGAGAGGGACATCTGGCATTCTTACCTGTTCTGGCTCACATGTGACTCCAGTCAGACAGCAATATGGCTGACTCTGAGCTGCCTCTGGGCAATTAGCAGTGGTGTAATGTATGCTGGTCCATCCGGTGACATCCTCAGGCCATGAATGACTCAATGAAAATACAGATGTCCATCCCTACCTCTGCAAACAGCTCTAGCTGCAGCAATTCGTTGTGGCTTTGTAACATTTTTCAGGCCTTTGCCCCTCGCTGTAACACCCTCACCACCTCCAGCACCTTCAATTCTCCCTGTTCTGATCATCTGATTAAACCCTGACGTTTCCTCTTCCTACTGCACTCCTCCTGCTCGGAGACTCCCTAGTGATCTCTTCAACAAATGTGTCCACATTTCTAAATGCTGGCTTCTTCAGAATTGATACTTTTTTTTTCAGCTCTTAATCAAATCCGTTAAGTGCTGGGCCAAGACCGTCCGAAGTGGGGAAGGAGCACTGGGAAGGTGTTGAGCACATCGAGACTTGCTGTGGGGAAAAATCGGAATCCAGGAGAAAACAGCACAAGGAGCGTGCTGCCACACCAACGCCGCACCCACCCCCTTCCCATGGCCACCTTCTGCCCCAAGTGTAACAGAATCTGTGAAAGGCAACATCGGTCTGTCCAGCCAACTCAGGACCCACACCGCCCCAGAGTGGGAGAGAGTCAGCCTCGTCTGTGACCCACCACCAAAGAGATGTTGAGATAGGAAGGATGAATCCCCGCACAATTATCCCAGTGCCTTTGTTACAAATTCAAACAATTCCCTGTTAATGCAGTGTCTAATAATGTGATATCACTCAGTATCTCTCCATCTGGTATCCCTCGCTGTGTCGGTCTATTTGCTGCCTCTGTCAGCATTTCTCCCTCTTACAGATGGTCTGAGATCCTGAGTCAACAGAATTGTCCACAACAGAGAGATGCAGCAGCACGGGCAAGGGATGGAGACTGGGATTTTCGAGATCTCTGCTGGTCTCTGTGCCACTCTGCATGAGTTATCCTCATTGCATCAGTCTAATTTCTCATTCTGTGTATTTCTGTCTCATAGAGGTAATCAGGATGTTCCTAACTCCTGTCTCATCCATCACCTCATTGAATCTGGTTGGTCAGCCAGAGAGAGATGGAGAGGGAGATCTGGAGCCTTCAGTAAATCCTGCAGCCGGTAAGATCACTCACAGTAAACAGCACAGGGTGGAGGTAGTAGACTTCTATATTCAGACCTGGAAGACCGGACATAGATACAGAGCTGGGCAAGGAACAGCAACATTCTAGGCTTCATTCACATCATCTTGTGAGGGTACTGCTCTCACCTCTGCTGTACTGGTCCTCCCTGAGACTGCACAGGGGATCGCAGGCATCAATCCTGGCCCATGCTGTGTTCGTGATCTCTGTAATATCCTCCAGTCCCGATAATCCTCCCTCTGTCAGGTATCTCCTCTAGTCCACACCATTCTCTCTGTCTCTCTCAGGTTCTCCAATCCCTAACACCCTAATTCCTAAACTTCTGCATTAGATAATAAATTCCTTCATCCCGGTAAACCCTGACAGTCCTGTCTATCCCTGTACCTCCCACCAATACCACCCTCCATGTATTTGTCTTTAACCTCTCCATCGGTCCCTATCTATGTAATTTTCTCCAGCTCCTACCACCCTTCCTTGGCTGTGAAAAATTTGTAATCTCCTTATCCTTCTCCAATTCTTTGATCTTTATCTTGTTAAATTTCACCCTCATTCCGGACACCATACCCCTCGCGACCACAGGAACCTCTTTCACTTTGTGCAACCCTCCCCATCTGTGCAACTGTCTCAATCCCAGCAACCTGGCATTCTCCATTGCCTTCCAATCTCTGTAACCTTCAGAACCGAGAAGCCTTCTTCTAACTGTAAACTTCTTCAGTCACTACAATCTTCTATATGTCTGTTAGTATACACAATACACTTCTCCCGGACACGCTCCCCGTCTGTGCCTCTCAGAGTGCCTGCCTCTCCCTACATCCATCCCTATCCCTATCTCCAGAATCTAATCCAGCTCCCTTATCTCTGTAAATTTCTCCAATCCCTAAACCCCTTTGTCCCTCTGACATTCTTGACCTGATGTAACTTTGTTTAAAACTAACATCCTCGGGTCCCTGTAAGCCTCCGTATCTCTGTAACTCTACCCATCTGTTCAACCCCCCGTTACTGAGGAATGACTCCCTGTATTCGCCATAAGGCAGATGGAATGACAGGGAACAGATATGATGGAACTGTCATTCTGGAGATTTAGCTGCAGAATGATCATCACTGGGAAGTGAATACTAAAGGGAGATGTGCAGCATGGAAACCGACCCTTCGGTCCAACCCATCCATGCTGAGCAGATATCCCAACCCAATCTAGTCCCAATAGGCAGACTAGGCAAAAAGCCAACAACTTGTGAAGGAAGGATGAGGTAAATGTATTAATGAGCCAGTCATGTTGATCTGAATATCAAACGTGGAGCTGAGAATAAGCAAACAGCAGCAACCGTTAGCAGGAATTCTTTTGTAGGCACCAGGCAGTGATGGGAATGTCAATATGGTTACAGTCAGGACACTGAATGTACTTATGGCAAGGGCAGTACAGTAACTGTGTGTGACAGTGGTCTCGATGCCGACCGATACAGCACTGACTATCAGTGCTGTGATGGATAGAATCCTGGATTGTGTGTGAGATTGTTTCTATAACATCATATCATATTTGTAGATCAAATGCTGTGTACTAATAAAAATCCAATAATCCCATTATAAAGGAGTATTGTAAGCAGAGACCCATAATATTATGCAGGATTTCTTGAGTTTGTGCTCAGACCATGAGATGTCGGAGGGGAATGAGGCCATTTGGCACATCGAGTATGCTCTGTCCTTCAATCAGATCATGGCTGATCTGATACTGTTCAACTCTACTTTCCTGCTTTTTCCACAAAACCCTTGTTTCGCTGATTCATTAACATCTGCAGGAGGTTACAGAACAGTTGGAGAGATAGACAGAAATGGCAAATTGAGTTTAATCTGGACAAATGTGAGATGATGTCAAATTCAATAAGAACGTTTGCATACTGAGGGATATTGATATACAGAAGGATCTTGGTGCAAGTCAGTAACTCCCAGAAAATGGCAACAGAAGTGTTTCAGATGCGAAAGGAAGCAAATGGAGTACTAGCCTTCATCAGTCACAATGTTGGGTATAGTGGCTTGCATCTGATGCTGTGATTCTATAAAACGTTTGTTTGGCCACATCTGGAGTACTGTGTGCAGGTCTCATCTCCACACAATAGGGGGGATGGGGAGGCTTTGGAGGGGGTTCAAAACGGGTTTATCAGCACGTTGTCTGTGTTAGAGTTTTTAAGGGTGTGTTGTGTGTAAGAGGAAATTAAACAAAGTTGGATTGTTTTGTGGGAGTATCAGAGACTGACAGGTGACCAGATACAGGAATAAAACATTTGCAAAAGGGATAAATAATGTAGATAGTCAGAATCTCTTTTCCAATGTGTACGTTTCAAATACTGGAGCGCATAGGTTTAAGGTGAGAAAGAGGAAGTTTAAACGAGATGTGTGAGGCAAGTTTTTTTTAACGTAGAGTGGATGTTACTGACTGAGGTCGTAGAACAGAAATGTGAGTAAAGTTTTGAAGTGGGATTTAGACAGAAACATGAACAGGCAGAGAACAGAGGGATATGGACCATGTGCAGGCAGATGGTATGAGTTAGAATAGTACCTTGGACAGCATAGACGTGGTGGGCCGAAGGGCCTGTTGCTGTGCTCTACTGTTCTCTTTTCTAACTTCCCAACATCTTCCCGATCACAGCCTCTCAGAATCTTGGATGTTTCATTCCATTTCTCTCTCATTATCTAAACTTCAATGGATTCAACCTCCACGTCCTCCACCTCTTCTCATTAGAAAATCCCTGCATTCCCAGGATCAGCCGAGTGAACCTTCTCTGGACTGTCTCCAATGCGACAATATCTTTCCTGCGGGCACTCACGCTGCTCATAATATTCTAGGTGTGGTCTGACTTGTACCTTGCATAGTTTTAGCTAGACCTGCCTATTTTTAGACTCCATTCCCTCTGCAATAAATGTCAGCATTTGATTTGCCTTCTCTATTACCTGCTGACCCTGTAAGCTACCTTTTTCAGATTGATAAGCAAGAACTCCCTCAACCCTTTCTGCTGTCAGTCTGAAACCAAATATTGTTAGCCGAACAGTAAGTCGGGAGCATACGGAACTTGTTAGAAAGGATATGTCAATATACAATAACTGGCCACTTAGAAGGCCAATTGATTAAAAGAGAATTTGTTTTTAAGCCTGTTGAATTTAATTTGTTGGTGTGAATATAAGTGGCAGAATTGTAATGGTTTAGGAGGGTGTGGTGGTACGGGGAATATTGTGTATTTCAATTATCAGAAGCCTTTAGGGAAGTTTGAATAAGGGCTAAAGAGTAACTTGTTCCAGAATAGGGCCCCTTAAAGATCAATAAGGTCATCCATGTGTGGAACCAGATGAGATGGGTGAGATATTAGACAAAATAATCTTGTCAGTATTTACTGTGGTGAAAGACACGGAAGCTCGGGAACTTGGGGAACTAAATAGTGATGTCTTGGAAGGAATCCTCACCAGAGAAGAAAAAGTGCTGGAATCTTAAAACAAATAAAGGTAGATCAATCCTCAGTAGTTCATTGGGTCGATCCTAGAATATTAATGGAAGCGAGGGAAGAGATTTCAGTGTCTCTAACAGAGATACTTATATTATCAACATACACAGTGAGGCACTGGAAGACTGGAGGGTGGCTAATGCTGTTCCATCACTAAAGGATTGCAGGGAAAAGCCAGGAAATTACAGCCCCGTGAGCCCAATGACGGGGAAGTTGTTGGAGGAGATTCTGAGAGAAAGGAGCTCCTTACATTTACAAAGGCAAGGGCTGATTCGAGATGGTCAGCATGGCTTTGTGAGTGGGAAACCATGTTTCACAAACCGGATTGACTCTTCGAGGAGGTTGCCAAAGATAGATGAAGCAGAGCAGTCAACATTGTCCACATAGTCAAGAGGAAGGAGGAAGTTTGCTTAAGGTTGAGGAAGCAAGGATCAGGCAGAGCTCCAGAGAGTTACATTGGCTGGCACGGTGTCTCTGTGGTTAGCACTGCTACCTCATAGCGCCACGGATTCCATTTCGATTCCAGCCTCAGGCGACTGTCTGTGGGGAGTTTGCATATTCTTCCCATGTCTGCGTGGTTTTCCTCCAGGTGCTCTGGTTTCCCACCACAGCCCAAAGATGTGCAGATTATGTGACTCAGCCATGCTAAATTAACCATAGTGTTCACGGATATGTAGGTGTGGTGCAAATGGAGAGTAATAGGGTGGGGAATGGGGCTGGGTTATTTACTGTTTGGAAGGTTGGTATGGAGGTGTTGGGCCAAATGGCCCATTTCCACACAGCAGGGATTCTCTGAAGGTACCAGGAAGGAACCGTGGAATGGACTTAGGGCAACTAGAAGAGGACGTGAAAAAGCATTGTTGGGAAGGATTAAGGAAAACCGTAAGGTATTCTCCACTTATGGGAGGAACAAGAGCATGGCCAGAGTGAGGATAGGGCCGGTCAGGGATAGTAGAAGGAACTTGTACTTGGAGTCACAGGAGGAAGGCGAGGTCCTTAATGAATACTATGCCTCAGTATTCACTGCTGAGAGGGACCTTGTCGTTTGTGTGGACAGCGTGAAACAGGCTGATGTACGTGAACAGTTGGATGTTAAGAAGGAAGATGTGCTGAGAATTTTGTAATGGATGGCTGCGTCCAAAAGTTACTAAACAAAGCGAGGGAATGGATTGCTGCGCACCTGGGTGATGACATTTGCACCCTCACTGTCCAGTGGAGTCGGACCAGATGATTGGAGGCAGGAAAATATTATTCCCTTTTTCAGAAAAGGGAATAGGGATAATCCTGGGAATTGCACATCTGTCAGTCTTATGCCTGTGGTGTGCAGATTATTGGAGAGGACTCTGAGAGACAGGATTTATTATTATTCCTTGGGAAACCATAATTTGATCAGAGATAGTCAGCATGGTTGTGTCAGGGGCAGGTCATGCCTTACAAATCTTATTGAATCTTTTGAGAATGTGACGAAATACCTTTATGGCTCATTCAGAAAGTATGGAGGCATGGGATACATGGAAACCTGTCTGTCTGGATACGGGATTAATGGCCCACAGAAGACAGAGGGCGATGATAGATAGAAACTATTCGTCCTGGAGCTCAGTGACCAGTGGTTTTCTGCCGGGAGTGGTTACAGGACCTCTGCTCTTTGTGATTTTATGAATAAGTTGAATATGTGAGTGGAAGAGTTGGTTAGTAAGTTTCCCAATGACACAAAGGTTGGTGGAGTGGTGGATAGTGTGGGAGGCTGTTGTTGGTTGCAATGGGACATTGACAAGACGCTGAGAAGCAGCAGATGGAGTTCAATCTGGAAAGGTGTGAAGTCATTCATTTTAGTTTTTGAATTTGAATGCAGAATTCCTGGTTAATGGTAGGATCCTTGGCAGTTGGAGGAACAGATCCATAGATCCCTCAAAGTTGCCACCCAAGCTGATCAGCTTGTTAAGATGGAATATATTGTGTGGGACTTCATTAGTTTGGGGATTGATTTTTAAAACTGTGAGGTTATGTTGCAGCTCTTTAGAGCCCTGGTTAGACCCCAGTTTGAATATTGTGTTCAGTTCTGGTCCCTTCATTACAGGAAGGATGTGGAAGCTTTAGAGAGGGTAAAGAGGAGATTTACCAGGATGTTGCCTGTCCTGGAGAGCATGTCTTATGAAGAAACGTTGAGGGAGCTAAGGCTTTTCTCATTGGAGTGAAGAAGGATGAGTGGTGACTTGGCAGAGGTGAACAAGTTGATGAAAGTCATAGATAGAGTGAATAGAGAGAGATTTTTTTTTACCCTGACATAAATAGCTATTACAAGGGGTTATAATTTTCCGGCGATTAGCAGATGCTTCAGGGGAGATCTCAGAGGTAGGTTCGTTACATATAGAGTGGTGTATGTGGAATGCACTGCCAGCGGTGGCAGTAAAATTCGATGCATTGGGGACATTTAATATACTTCTGGATAGGCACATGGATGATAATAAAATGAAGGGAATGGAAGTTAGAGTCGTAGAGATGTACAGCATGGAAACAGACACTTCAGTTCAACCTGTCCCAGATGACCAGATATCCCAACCCAATCTCGTCCCACCTGCCAGCACCTGGTCCATATCCATCCAAACCCTTCATATTCATATACCCGTCCAAATACCTCTTAAATGTTGCAATTGTACCAGCCTCCACCACTTCTTGTGGCAGCTCGTTCCATACACGTACCACCCTATGTGTGAAAAAGTTGCCCCTTCGGTCTCTTATATCTTTCCACTCTTATCCTAAACCTATGGACTTCCCAACCTCAGGGAAATACTTTGTCTATTTACCCTATCCATGCCCTTCATAATTTTGTAAACCTCTATAACTCACCCCTCAGCCTCCGACACTCCAATGAAAAAAGCCCCAGCCTGTTCAGCCTCTCCCTGGAGCTCAAATCCTCCAACCCTGGCAACATACTTGTAAATCTTTTCTGAACGCTTTCAAGTTTCCCAACATGTTTCCAATAGTAAGGAGACCAGAATTGCATGCAATATTACAACAGTGGCCTTACAAATGTGCTGTACAGTCACAACATGACCTCCCAACTCCTGTACTCAATACTCTGACCAATAAAGGAAAGCATACCAAACGCCTTCTTCACTATCCTATCTACCTGCGACTTCACTTTCAAGGAGCTATGAACCTGAACCTCAAGTTCTCTTGGTTCAGCAACACTCCCTCAAACCTTACCATTAAGTGTATAAGTCCTGCTAACATTTGCTTTCCCAAAATGCAGCACCTCGCATTTATCTGAATTAAACTCTATCTGCCACTTTTTTTTTAATCTTGAGGTCGGATAAAAGATTGGCATAGCATCATGGCCGAAGGGTCTTGTTCTGTACTGTTCTGTCTTCTACGTGTCGTATGGTAAATTGGGTAATAAACTCAGATCAGTGTAAAAGGATATGGCATTCAGGAGGAGCTAGTCAACTGGACAGAAAATTGGGCTTGATGGTAGGAGACAGAGGGTTGTGGGAGACGTGTTGTTTTTCTGACTGGAGACATGTGACCAGCGCTGGAGTGGGTCCACTGGTGTTTGTCATTTGGATAAATGGTTTGGATGGGAATATTGTTAAGTAAGTTAAGTAAGTTTTTTGAATGACACCGAAATTGATGGTAAACTGGACAGTGATGAAGGATATCTTTGATACAACAGGATGAACAGTATGCTGGGATATTGGGCTGAAGAATAGCAGATGGAGTTTAATTAGATAAATGTGAATTGTGTTATTTTGGTGAAACACACCTGGATGTTACTTGTCCAGTTAATGTTCGAGCTCTGGGTCGTGTTGTCAATCAGTGACCCAGGTACACAGTTCTTTAAAAGTGGTGTCACAGATAGACAGGCTGGTGAAGAAGGCGTTTGGGATGGTTTCCCTCACTGGGCAGAGCATTAACAGTAGGAGTTGGGACATCATGTTGTATCTGTACAAGACATTGTTCAGGCCACCATAAAAGCATTGTTGATCAGTGGGAAGAACTCATCTGGTTCACTGACCTCCTTTTGTGTAGAACATCTGACATTCTAACTTGGCCTGGCTAACATGTGACTCCTGACCCAGTACAACATGGCTGACTCTGAGCTGTCCTCTGTGTAATTAGCAGTGACACCCACATCCCATGAATGAATAAATAAAAATACATATGTCCCTCCCTATCTCTGCGAACACCTCCAGCTGCAGCAATTCAGACTGGCTTTGTAACACCGTTCAGGCCCTGACCACTCTCTGTAACACTCTCACCACCTCCAGCACCTTCACCCCTCCCTGTTCCTTTTGTGACATTAAACCCTTACACTGATTCCCCTTCCCACTGCCCAACTCATGCGAGCAGACCCTTTGCAATACCTTTAAAACTTACTCCTAGAACATTCTCTCACTTCAGGATTTTAAGTACTTTTTAGTGATCTTCTAAGCCTCATAATGTAATATGATCCATTTTGTCCTGAATGAGGGGCTGGTGGGAATTTCTTGCTGAGGTTTTGTCTGTTTCAATAGAATGTTCTTTTGTTGAGTGATTTATACTGTTCCTTCAAACTGTTCATTTACAGGCACATATTTCAGTCTGTTTCGTCTCTTTACCTTGGTCAGTTCTCATCTCAAACACATGTAATTGGCTGTTTTTGTTTCTAGTTGTAGCTTATCCTTTCTGTGGTTCACTTTAAAACTTTATATTTCTTTAAACTGCACTTTATCACAATTTCTCTGAGGATCTCTCCAGGTGACATTACTCATTCACTAAGTTTGATCACACAACGGTCGCTCTGAGATAATTATGTCCCTAGCCAGTTGCACAATTTGTTATTCAAAAAAAACACCGAACTTTTTTTTTTCTGAACTCCTCTTCCAATATCACTGTTGTCAGTGTGACTGTCCCAGATTATGTGAATGTTGAAGTTTCCCAAAATTATCACAATGTGTTTGTTAAAAAATTCCAATGAGTTACTGTTTGATGCAGTGATGAGCAATGGAATGTAGTTCGGTGGCCTAAAACTGTTCTGCTGCTTGTGTCCTTTGCAAGTAGAAACCAGAATTTACATTCAGACTGAGTCTACTTCATGATCTGATGCCAAATGTTTTCTCTGTAATGCCTTTGTTATCCATTATTGTTAGCGTTACCCATTTTGCCGGAGTTTGCACAAGGTGGTGAACCATTGAATATTTATGTTCCACCTTTTGTTCGCCCTGTAACCACGTCTCTCTGGTGTCTAAATCTCTTTTATCTCTGTGTCACAAATCCATCTACCTTATTGAAGAGACATTATCCCATTCCAAAAAAAAACATAATTTACTCTTTCCTACATTTTCCTCTCACAGACCTATTCCCTGATGTGGTTAAACTCTGTCCCATCCTGTTCCTTTCTGCTTGTCTTCAGTCACATTCCCATGCTGCTCCCATTTTCTCCTTTTCTCTTTACTCCCTTTTCTCTTTACATTTGGAAAGCTCGTTTCACCTGAACCCTGTCCCAGCATCCTCTGTGTCAGTTTAAAACCCTGTCACACAAACCTACCGACATGATTGGCCAGGACACTGGTTCCAGTACAGTTCCAGTGGGACCATCCTAATGGATTATTTTTTAAATCAGGTATGGGATGTGGGTGTCTCTGGCTGACCAGACTTTCTTGTCCAGCCCTCGCTGCCTTCGAGCTAAGTAACTTGTTCAGCCATTTCAGAGGGTAATTGAGAGGCAAACACTTTGCTGTGGGTATATCGTGTAGACCACGTGATAAGCAGATGCCCTGATCTAAAGGACAAGTATTTGATGTTTTTGTACATCAGCAATGGTTTCATATTTATTTATGGGTTGTTAATTACTAATTTTAAAATTATTAATTTCAAACTCCACAATTTCTCATGGTGGGATTCAAACCCTCTTCGCCTGAACATTAGCTGAGTTTTTGGATACATACTCTAGCAATAATACCACTAGGCCATCACTTCGCCTGCTCACTGGTTGCTCATCCCTGAGCACTGATACCAGAGCATCATGAAGCTAAACCCATTCTTCCAACATGACTGTGTGATCCTGAAGTCTTCCAGCACTCTGGTGATATCACTCAGTCTCTCTCCATGTGGTATCCCTCACTGTGTGGGTCTAATTGCTGCCTCGGTCAGCGCCTCCCGCTCTTCCAGTTACTCCAGATCCTGAGCCAACAGAATTCAGAACTCCAGAGAAATGCAACAGCACAACCCAGGGATGGAGTGTGATTTTCCAGATATCTGTAGGGCTCATTTCCATTCTCCATGTGTAACCCTCACTGCATCAGTCTAATTATCTATTCTGTCTATTTGTCTGTCTCCTATAGGTATTTAGGAAGTTCCTGACTCAATAGACCTCCCAATTGCTGGGGGTCTCGTCCAACACCTCATTGAAGATGATTGGTCAGCCAGAGAGACAAAAGGCAGAGAGATTTGGAGTCTTCAATAAATCCTGCAGTGAGGTAAGATCACTCATAGTGCACAGAGCAGGGAGCAATGAGAGGGCTCCAAACATCGCTAACAGGACATGACATAGATACAGTGCTGGATGGGGAGCACAGTACAGGACAGACACACCCCAGACTCAACCACCACCTCTACTTTAATGTATGTTGCACTGAGACAGCATGGGGAGTTCATAGTTATCAATCCAGCCCTGCGCTGTCTTAGTGAGCATCAGGACAACAAAGTGGAGAGTAGGCCTCCGACGAGGGGTTGGGAATGCTGCCTGGGATCTTTGTGTTCTGTGTTCTCCCTCCATCACTGTGCTAAAACTCACTACTCTGCAACTTTGTGCCTATGGCATGTCTTGTGCACCGGTGTCTTCAGTCATTTTTAACTCCTATAATAGTTCCTGTCCCTGTAACTACCTCCCTTCCCGATAGTCCTCCACATATTTGAAATGTATTGCATTCCAGACTACCATCCTTATCGCTGTAAATTGCTTCAGTGTCTACAACATGCTTTATTTTGGTACTGTAATCTTCTTTAACTGGATACAGAGTGATACAGCACGGAAACAGAACCTGTGGTACAACTCATCAATGCTCTCCATGTTTCCTATAATGAATGAGTCTCATTTGCCTGTGTTCGGCCCTTAGCTCTTCAAACCTTCTCCCCTCCATGTACCTGCCCAAATTTGTTTTCCATGTTGTCATTGTTCTTGTTTCTCCCATGTTCCCCTGGCAGTCCGTTCTGTCTGTGCACCATCCTCTGTGGATAATGTTGCCCCTCAGCTCCCTCTTTAAATCTTTGCTCTCTCACGTCCCGTTTGTACTCTCGAATTTTGGACTCCCTTACCCTTGGCTATTCACCATTCTTAGGCCCAATCCTTGTGGCACTCCACTGGTCACTGACCTCCAGTCTGATAAGCAAACCTCCACAACCACCCTCTGCCTTCTACCTTTGAGCCAGTTCTGTATTCAAATACCAATCCTCCCTGTATTCCGTGAGATCGAATCTTGCTAATCAGTCTCCCATGGGGAAACTTGTCGAATGCCTGACTGAAGTCCATATAGATCACATCCACCGCTCAGCCCTCTTCAATCCTCTTTGATACTTCTTCAAAAAACTCAATCAAGTTTGTGAGACATGATCGCCCACGCACAAATCTCTATCTCTACTCCGTCCTTGCTTTTCCAAATACATGTACATCCTGTCCCTCAGGATTTCCTCCAACAACTTGCCCACAACCGACGTCAGGCTCACTGCTCTTTAATTCTCTGGCTTGACCTTACCACTCTTCTTAAACAGTGGCACCATGTTCGCCAACCTCCAGTCTTCCGGCACCTCACCTGTGACTATCGATGAT
Source organism: Chiloscyllium punctatum (assembly GCF_047496795.1). Taxonomy (NCBI): domain Eukaryota; kingdom Metazoa; phylum Chordata; class Chondrichthyes; order Orectolobiformes; family Hemiscylliidae; genus Chiloscyllium; species Chiloscyllium punctatum. The sequence continues at coordinate 77,927,009 of NC_092766.1, forward strand.
ACAAATATCTCAACATAAGGCCCAGTAATCACTTCTCTAGCTTCCCACAGAGTTCGAGGGTACACCTGATCAGATCCTGGGAATTTATCCATCTTTATGCATTTCAAGACATACAGCACTTGCTCCTCTGTAATATGGACATTTTGCAAGGTGTCACCATATATTTCCCGACATTCTATATCTTCCATATCCTTTTTCTCTAAAAAAAACTGATGCAAAATATTTGTTTAGTATCTCTGTCTTTTAAACTTTCTAATTGTAACCACGTCCACCCTTCCTCAGGAAGTTCATTCCACAATCAAAGCACCCTCTGTGTAACAATTTGCCCCCATGTCTTTTTTTTGAACATCTCTCCCCTCTAACCTTAAAAATGTGGTCTCTCCTCTTGAGACTCCCCCATCCTACGGAAAAGGCAACTACCATTAAATCGATCTATATCTCATTTTTTAAAATAAACTTTTATAACATCACATCTCAAACTCCAGGTTCCAGTGAAAAAAGACTCAGCCTATCCATCCATTTTTCAGAACTCAAGCCTTCCACATACAACAATGTCCTGGTAAATCTCTGCTGAACGCCCTGCAGCTTAATAATATCCTCCCTATAACTGGGTGATGAGAACTCGACAGAGTAGTGTAGAAGAGGCCTCATAAATGTCTGCACAATCTCAACATGACATCCCAAATCCTTCACTCATTGGACTGAGCAATAGTCAGGCATGCCATATCCTGCAGTTCCACACACCAATGGTATCATTGATTTTTAAGGGACACTATTTTGTCTCGAGTTACTCTTTTACTCTTAATCTATTTGTACAATCACTTTTGGATTCTCCTTATCATTCTCTGGTGAGGCTATTTCATGTACCCTTTCTGCATTCCTGATTTCGACCCAAAGTGTATTCCTAAAGTCCCTGTGATCCTCAGGGATTCCCTTGATCCAGCTGGCTATACCTGACATGTGCCCCCTTTTCCTTGACCAGACCCTCAATAGACTGCCAGTGTTTCCGAATGCTGTCAGCATTGGTCTGCACACAAACAGAAACACGCTGGTGGTGATCACTGAAATTATCTCACTTTTAAAATATTCAAACTTGCCAGACTTCCATTTCGCTACAGATAGACTAGCCAATCACCTTTTGAGAGTTCCTGGCTAATATTATCAAGATTAGTCTGGCCCCATTTTATAACTTGAACCTGTGGACCAGCTCTGTCCTTTTCCATCGCTATTTTCAAAGTAATAGACTTGAGTCACTTTGGCAAAATGCTTTCCCACTGACACCTCAGTCCCTTTCCCGACCTTGTTTCCCAAGGAGAGGTCAGGTTTTGCCCCTTTCTCTTTTCAGGCCATTTTCATATTGATTGGGAGTTTTCTAGAACACAATTACCAAATTCCTCCCTTGCAAACACTGGCTGTCCCAGTCTAGGTTTGGAAAGTTTAAAAACCCCAACCATAACAGCCCTATTATTATGATTGATATCTGAGATCTCCTGATATATTTGTTCCTCAATCTGCCACTGATTCGTCGGGGTCAGTAGGAAAATCGTGTCAGAATGATGACGCATTCTTATTTCTCAGTTCCACTAACAGAGTGTCACTGAGTGATCCCACAGGAATATCCTCTCGAGGTACTGATGTAATGATTCATGCAATGAAAACCCCCACCACGCATCCTCTCTTGCCTCCCCTTCGATGCGTCCTATCGCATCTCCACCTTGAAACAATGAACTGCCAGTCCTGTCCCTCCCTCAGCTGTGTTTCTGTAATAACTATAATCTCCCAGTCCCATGTTCCAATCCATGCCCTGAGTTCATCTTCCTTAGCTGTCAGGCCCCTTGCATTGAAATAAATGCAGTTTAATCATCAGTTCCCCCTCCCCCATTTCCTGCTATGTTCTTGCCTGCCTTGTCTGCTGAAATTGCTGTCTTGAACTTGTGCACCAACCTCAATCTTCTTTCTGGCCTTATGACTGTTTATGGTGCAACACCCTGCCAGATTAGATTATTTCCTCTCAAGCAGCTCTAACAATTCGCCCCATCAGGATGTGGGTCCCCCTCCTGCTCCCAGTTCAGGTGCCTTCCCCACCCTGTCAACCTGTGCTGACACCTTCAGACATCCAGGGACTTGCCCACCAAGGTCCCGGTGTTACTCAGTTCTCCAGGAGGACCTACCCTTCATGATGTATATCCTTCGCTTATGAGACTTCCCACAGTGCATTACCTCACAGTGATCAGAAGTAAACTCCATCGGCCATTACTCAGTGCGTACAACTCTGAGTATGACTAACTTCATCCAGTCTCCCCAACCGTCCCTACCTCTAATTGTCGAGAGAATGCACAACCCTCCCTATTGCGTTAACCTCCTCCAGTCCCTCTCATGGACACCATCTATGTAAGCTTCTCCTGTTCCTGACGATATTTTCCTCCTGTTCCAATAAATCCTTATGAACTTTGTGACCTAGTCCAATCTCTGGCATCAATTCCAGCCTTGGCCAACTGTCTGTGTGGACTTTGCATGTTCTCCCCCCGACTGTGTGGGTTTCTTCCGGGTGCTCTGGTTTCCTGCCATAGTCCAACATTTGCACGATACGTGATTGGCCATCATAAATTGACTGTAGTATTCAGGCAATTGTGGTTTAGGTGAGTTCACCATGAGGAATGCAGGGTTTATTGGACAGGGAGAGGGATGGGTCTGGTTAGGATGCTCTTTAGAGGGGTTGGTATGGACTTGTTGGGCCGACTGGCCTTTTTCCACACTGTGGAGATTCTATTCAGGTTACTGCCCAGTCCTGTCAACTACCCCTGCCTCTTGAAACTTCCCTCATCCTCAATACTCTCCTTATATGTGTACTCTCAAACAGACTCTAAAATACTCCTTGGCAATGTAAGCTTCTCCAGTCCTTGCCACGATCGATATGACTGTCACCTCTTCCTGCTTTTAGATCCCTCCCTATAACTGTTGCCATTTGCTACATCACTCCCAATCACTGTTCCATCCTGAAACCCCCAAAACATTTATATCTCTGTCAACTCATCTGGACTGTCTATACTTCCTTTTGACAATCCCGTTCAGAGACTTTCTCTATATCAAAAAAGTCCTGAAGTGTCGGTAACCCTTATTATCGTAAACTCCCTCCAGCCTTACAGCACTGAGGATCTGTAGAAGCTCTGTTCAAACCGACAGCCATCTCTGTGTCTGTCATCTCCTCCACTCGCCAGAATTCATTCTCTCTGAGATCTTCTGTAGCCCATTAAACACTCCCTAACACTGTCTGTATCAGTGTAACCTTCTCCAAAAACACAACCTTCCCTATCTGTGTAAATCCCTACACCAGTCCCTATCCCTCTAAGCTCCGTCTAATAATACAACCCTCCATGTTTGTGTGTTCACCTTCAGTCCCTATTCACCTCCCTATCTGTGTAACCTTCTCTATGCATTTTTGCTTCAGTCTCTCACACTGACAGGAACAGTTGAATATCTTCCGGACCTGAAAACTCTCCCTCTCTTTAACATTCTCAGGCCACACAACCCTCACTATCTGTGACCTACTCCTGTTGCAGAACACTTCCTCTGTGAACTGCTCCAAATCTTCAACTCTCCATAAGCTCCTGTAGTCTTACAGCCCTCCCTGTCTACATAACCTCTTCCAGTCCCTAAAACGCCATCAGTCTGTGGAGACCCTACCACCATCCCTATCTATGTTATCCTCTCAGGTCCCTGCAACACTCCTGATCTGTCGATCCCACTCCAATGCCTGTGCCTCTCTCGGTCCTGTTCCGACAAGACTCATTAACTATGTAACATCCTCCCGTCACTATCACCCACACTGTCAATTTAAGCTCCCCCTGTATCTTCATCCACCTACCCATCTGTATAACCTTCTCCAGCTCTTCCCCTCCATCTGTGTCAGCATCACTCTCCACTCGAACCCTCCCTACCGCAGGAACTTCCTCCTGTTTGTGCTATGCTCCCTTATCTGTGAAACTGTCTCCAACCAAACATGCTACCTCAATCTCTCAAAGAAAATCCAGATTCCACAGCCTCCATGTCTAAGTAACCCCCAGAACCTAAGCCTTCCTATATCTATAAACATCCTCAGTCACGATGACCCTCCATATCTCTGTTTGTTCTTCCAGTCGATACAAACATCTTTATCTCTGTAATCTGCTCAGCTCCCTAAAACCGTCCCTGTCTGTGTAATCCAGCCCTGTACTACAAACATCCTCATCCCTATAAACTTCTCTATCCCTCCCAACATTCCCATCTCCATGAACCCCTGTCAGTCCTACAGCTCTCCACATTTCAGTAACCTCCTGTGGCTCTATGGTCCTCCGTTCCTGTGAAACAACCTCCAGTCCCCACATCCCTCCCAATCTGGGTCCTCTGCTCCAGATCAAACCATTGCTGTCTCTGTAAACACCTCCACTCCTGACAACTCTTCCCATTTGTGTAACCTCGTTCAGACCCCATACTCTCCATCTTCCTGCATCCTCTTCCTGTCACTGCAACCAAAATCACATGTTGATGTCACACCCTCCAGTGCTTTCACCCTCCCCAACTCAGTAACCTCTTGCAGCCCTAGCAAAACACCTAAACTATGAAACCTCTCATTTCCCTACAATCCTACCTCCCTCCTCAAATGCCTTCATCACCATTAAACCTCACAATTACTGAAGCCTCCTTTTGGCATTGCAACCCTCCTAATGTCCTGGTGTCCTGATATACCTCCCTACCTCTGTAACACCCACCACCCTCCAGTGCCCTTCTGAGGAACATGGCAGGGGAGAGAAGATTTGTAGAGTCTGGACCATATTACGGAGGCAGAATCCTGGGAATTACACATTTGTTCTAATGTCTGTGGTGTGCAGATTATTGATGTGGACTCGAAAGACAGGATTTATGACTACTTGGAAAACCGCAGTTGAATTAGAGATGGTCAGCATGGGTTTTTGAGGGGTCAGGTCATGCCTCACAAACCTTATTGCATTATTTGAGGATATGACAGAATACTTAATGGCTCATTCAGAAAAGAAGGATGATTGGGATACAGGGAAATCTATCTGTCTGGATACAGGATTGAATGGCCTAGAGATGACAGAGGATGGCAGCAGATGGACAGTATTGAGCCTGGAGCTCAGTGACCAGTGGGGTTCTGTAACAATCGGCTCTGGGACTCTGCTCTTTGTGATTTTTGTAAATGACTTGGATGTGGATGTTGGAGAGTGGGTTACTAAGTTTGCCAGTAACATGGAGGTTGGTGGAGTGATGGGTAATGTGGAGGGCTGTTGTCGGTTGCAATGGGACATTGACAGGATGCAGAGCTGGGCTGGAAGTGGCAGATGGAGTCCACTCTGGAGAAGTGTGAAGTGATTCATTTTGGAAGGTCGAATTTGAATACAGAATACAGGGTGAAAGGCAGAATACTTGGCAGTATGGAGGAACAGAGAGATCATGGGGTCCATGTCCATAGATCCCTCAAAGTTGCCACGCACGTTGGTAGGGTTGTTAAAAAGGCATATGTTGTGTTGGCTCCCCTTAGAAGGGGATTGATTTTAAGAGCCGTGAGGTTTTACTGCATCTTTATAGCATCTTGGTGAGACCACACTTGGAATATTGTGTTCAATTCTGGTCCCATTTTTATAGGAAGGATGTGCAAGTTTTAGAGAGCGTACACAGGAGATTTACCAGGATGCTGTCTGGAATGGAGGGCATTTCTTATGAAGAAAGGTTGAGGGAGCTAATTTTTTTCTGATTGGAGTGAAGAAAGGGGTGGGGTGACTTTGTAGAGGTGAACAAGGTGATGAGAGGCACAGAGTGAATAGTCAGAGACTTTTTCTCCTATGGCATAAATGGCTATGATAAGGCGGCATAATTTTAAAGTGATTGGAGGATGGATAACAGGATAGAGAATGGTAGGTAGTTGGATGGACTGCCAATGGTGGTAGTAACATGAGATACATTCGGAACATTTAATAGACTCTTGGATAGACACATGGATAATAGTAAAATGAAGGGTATGTAGGTTAGTTTGATCTTACAGTCGGATAAAAAGTTTGCATAGCATCATGGCCGAAGGGCCTTGGGCTGAACTGTTCTGTGTACTATGTTATGTCTGGTAAACAGGGTAATAACCTCAGATCAGTGTTAAAAATATATGGCATTCTGGAGGAGCTCGTGAACTGGATACAAAATTGACCTGATGGTAGGAGACAGAGAGGGATGGGAGACATGTTTTTCTGACTGGAGGCATGTGACCAGCGGTGGAGTGGGACTCCTGTTGTTTGTCATTTGGATAAATGGTTTGGATGGGAATATTGGTTTCCTGGTAAGTAAGCTTCTTGGGTGAAACTGACATTGGTAATAAATTGGTTAGTGGAGAAGATTATATGATACAACAAGATTAACAGTACTATTGGGATAGTGAGCTGAAGAATAGCAGATGGAGTTTAATTAGATAAATGTGAGGTGTTCCATTTTGGTGAAACAAACCAGGGTGGGACTTGTACAGTTAATGTTCAGGCCCTGGGTAGTGTTGTCAGTCAGTGACCCAGAGACGCTGGTACACCGTTATTTGAGTATGGTGTAACAGATAGACAGGCTAGTGAAGCAGGTGTTTGGGATGGTTACCTTCATTGGGGAGAGCATTAAGAGTAAGAGTTGGGATGTCATGTTGTGGCTGTAAAAGACATTGGTGGGGCCACCATTATAACATTGTTGATCAAGAGGAAGAACTCATCTCGTTCATTTATTTCCTTTAAGGAAGGACATTAAATATTCTAACCTGGTCTGGCCAACATTGGACTCCAGACCTACAGCAATATGGCCGACTCTGAGCTACCCTCTGGGTAATTAGCAGTGGGGTCAAAGAATGTTTGTCCAGGCAGTGACACCCACATCCCAGGAATGAATAAATAAAAATGCAAAGTCCCTCCCTACTTCTGCAAACCCCTCCAGCTGCAATGATCCGTACTGGCTTTGTAACACAGTTCAGACCCTGACCACTCCCTGTAACACTCTCTCCACCTCCAGCACCTTCACCTCTCCCTGTTCCTATCGTGTCAATAAACTCTGACCATGGTTCCCCTTCCCACAGCCCTCCTCCTGCCAGCAGACCGTTTGCAAACCATTTGACATTTACTCCTAAAACACACTCTCACTTCAGGATTTCAAGTACTTTGTGGTGATCTTCTCAGCCTCCAAATCTAGTATGATCCCTTATGTCCTTAGTGCGGGGCCATTGGGGATTTCTTGCTGAGGTTTATACTGTTTAAGTGGAATGTCCTTCTGTTGAGTATTTTACACTGTTCCTTCAAATATATTCTGCCGTCCAATTACAGACTCAGGTTTCAGTCTGTTCAGCCTGTCTACTTTGGTCAGTTTTCCTCTCACAAATATGTAAGGGCTATTTTTGTTTCTAGTTGTAGCTTGTCCTTTCTGTGATTCACTTTAAAACTTTATATTTCTTTAAACTGCACTTTATCACAATTTCCCAGAGGATCTCTGCAGGTGACATTACTCATTCACTAAGTTCATTACACCGTCGCTCTGCGATAGTTAAGTCCCGAGCCAGTTGCACAATGTGTTTTTCAAAGAAACACTGAAAAATAATTAATCGATCTCCTCTTCCAATATCAATGTTGACCGTGTGTTTGTCCCAGATTATACAAATATTGAAGTTTTCCGAAATTATCACAATGCCTTTGTTAAAAAATTCCAATGAGTTCCTGTGCAATGCAGTGATGAACAATGGAATACCGTTCAGTGGCTAAAACTGTTCTGCTGCTTGTGTCCTTGGCAAGTAGTAGCCAGAATTTACATTCAAACTGACTCTACTTCATGATCTGCAGCCAAATGCTTCCTCTGTAATGCCTTTGGTATCCAATTTTGTTAGCGTTACCCATTTTGCCCGAATTTCTGCAAGTTTGTGAACTATTGAATATTCCTGTTCACCTTTTGTTCGTCCTGTCACCACGTATCTGTGGAGTTTAAATCTCTTTCACCTCTGTGTCACAAATCCAAACACCTTATTGAAGAGACTTTGTCCATTCCAAAAAATGCGTAATTTATTCTTTCCCACAATTTCCTGTCACAAATCGATTCGCTGATGGAAAGTTTTAGTTAAACACTGTCCCATCCTGTTCCTTTCTGCTTGTCTTCAGCCACATCCCCATGCTGTTCCTATGCTTCACCTTTTCTCTTTCGATTTGGAAAGCTCCTTTCACCTGTCCCTGCATCCTCTCTGTCAGTTTAAAGTCCTGTCCATAAACCTACTGACATGATTGGCCAGGACACTAGCCACAGCACAGTTTCAGTGGGACCATCGGAATGGATTTTTTTTAAAAGTCAAGTATGGGATATGGATGTATCTGGCTAACCAGCCTTTCTTGCCCAGCCCTCGCTGCCGTTCAGCTGAGTAACTTGGTCGGCCATTTCAGAGGGTAATTGAGAGACAAACGTTTGCTGTGGGGATGTCAGGCAGACCACGTGATGGTGGGCAGATGTCCTTCTTGAAAGGCGAAGTATTTGGATCTATTGTTATGGTATTTTTAGATTGTCAATTACTATTTTTAAAATAATTTATTTCAGATCCCACCATTTCAGATGGTGCGGTTCAAACCTTCTGCCCCTGAACATTGGCTGAGGTTTTGGATACATGCTCTAGCAATAACACCACTAGGCGTTCACCTCGCCTGCTCACAGGCTATTCATCCCTGAACACTGATACCAGTGCATCATGGAGCTAAACCTGCTTTTCCTTCATGATTTTTTGATCCTGATACCTTCCTGCAATCTGGTGATAATACTCCGTTTCTCTCCATGTGGTATTCCTCATTGTGGGGGTCCAATTTCTGCCTCTGTCAGTGTCTCTCACTCTTACAGATCTACTCCAGATCCTGAACCAACAGAATTCTCCACTGCAGGGAGACACAAGAGCACAGGCCAGGAATGGAGACTGGGATTTTCCAGATCTCTGTGGGACTCACTGCCATTCTCTATGTGTAATCCTCACTACATCAGTCTAATTTCCCATCCTGTCTATTTCTCTCTCTCCTGCAGGTTTTCAGGAAAAATAGACTTCCCAACTACTGGGTATTTCGTCCATCACCACATTGAAGATGGCTGGTCAGCCAGAGAGACAAAGGGCAGGGAGATCTAGAACCTTCAAGAAATCCTGCAGTGAATTAACATCACTCACAGTGAACAGAGCAGAGAGCAATGAGAGGGCTCCAACCATTGGCTAACAAGACATGACTTAGATACAGTGTTGGAGGGGGAGCACAGTACAGACACAACCCAGGACAATTACCACCCCTAGTGTAAGTTTTGTTGAACTGAGACAGCATCGAGAGTGTCACAGTTATCTATCCAGGCTTGTGATGTCTTAGAGAACATTAGTATAACAGAGAGGAAAGCAGGCTTTCCATGAGTGTGGGAATGCTGCCTGGGATCTTTCTGTTCTACGTTCTCTCTCTAACACTGTACATTTACCATGTCTCGTGGACCAGTGTCTTCAATAATTTTGAACTCCTATAACAGTTCCTGTTCCTGTAACCTCCTCGCTTCCTGATAGTCCCTCCACAGATTTGAAATATACTGCATTCCAGACTACCATATCCATCGCTGTAACTTGCTTCAGTGCCTACAACATGCCTTATCTCAGTAGTCTCCTCCTCCAATAACTGGAGAAAGAGCCATGCAGATCAGAAACGGTTCCTTCGATCCAACTAGTCCATGCTGACCACGGTTCCTGAACGAGTCGCATTTGCCTGCGTTTGGTCCCTATCCTGTCAAACCTTCTCCTCTCCATTTACCTGCCCAAATGTCTTTTCCATGATGGAATTGTACTTTTCTTTACCACTTCAACGCAGCTCATTCAATATGTGCACCATTCTCTGTGTGGAAATGTTCTCCTCTGGTCGTTTTTAAGTATTTCCTCTCCCACCTCATATTTCTGCCCTCTGTTTACGGATTCGCCTACACTGGGGTAGAGACCTTCACTATTCACCCTACGTATACCCCTCATGTTTTTATAAACCTTTATAAGGTCACCCCTCAGACACCTACACCTAATGGAAATACGAAGGATAATGATACAGATATCTCTGCCACGGTCCCCACTGCGACTTTGCCTAAATGTTCTGGGATACACTTGTTCAGGACCTACCTTTCCTACCTTTCTCTACCTTTGTGTTCTAAGACCTCCATCACCACCTCTTCTGTAATGGGGACTCTTTTCAAGACATCGATGTTTCTTTCTTTTGTTTCCTAATCTTTGTCCACAGTACTTTCTGACATGAAATATTCATTTCAGGTCGCGGCCATCTCCTGTGGTTCCAGGCATAGATTGCCTCATTGATGTTTGAGGGGCATTATTGTCTCTCTAGTAGCTTTTTTGTACTTGTATGCTGTAGAATTTTTTTGGATTATCCTTAACCTTATCTGCCAAATCTATCTCATTCCCCCAATGTTGCTTTCCAGCTTCTCCAGCCTCTCTGTTTCTGTCAAACCCTGCAGTATCAGGAACATCTTCGTCAATCTTCGCTCCATTTGCAGTTTCAGAATATGCTTCCTAAAGCAGGAGGATCAGATTTCTATACAGTACTCCAACTGGAGACCCAGCAATGTCTGATACAGCCGGATCATGATGGACCAACTCATGTACTCAATGCTCTGACCCATAAGGGCTAGTGTGCCTAATCTGCTTTCCCCTTCCTGTCCACCTCTGATGCCACTTCCAAGGAGCAATGTCAATGCAACCCTTGGTCTCTCTCCGTTCGACAACACAGTCCAGAGCTCTGCTATTAATTGTATTAGTCGTCTCTGGTTTGTCTTAACAAAATCAAATACATGAATTCAGCTCCATCTTTTATTTCCTAACCCACTGGCTCAATTGGTTAAGATCACCTTTGATAATTGTATTCACTGCCCACTATAACTCTTATTTTACTATCCACAAACTTAGTAACAACAATTCATATATTCTTGTTTATGTCAATAATACACATGCGTGACCCAGAACCAATGCTTATGGCACACCGCTAGTCAGAGCCCCCCAGTCTGCACAACAACCCTCTCCCAAAATCCTCTGTCTCCTACTGTCAAGCCCATTTTGTATCTGTTTGTCTCGTAGCCCTGCTCCCATGTGATTTAACCTTACTAACCAGTGCACCACGCTAAACCCTGTCTAAGGCCTTGCTGAAGTCAGGATAGACAACGTCCACTGCTTTGCCTTCATCCATCTCCTTGGTAACCTCTTCAACAAACTCTATCAAGTTTGAGAGACAAGACTTTCTATGCACAAAGCTATGCTGACTATCCCTAATCAATCGTTGCCTTTCGAAATGCATGTAAGTCCTGTCCCGTGGAATTGCTTCCAACAACATTGGCACGACTGACATCAAGCTAATTGGTGTTTATGTCCCCAGCTTTCCATCGCAGCCTTTCCTAAATACTGGCCCAACATTAGGCAACCTCACCACCCGTGGCTGTCAGTGATCGAACAATCGTTGTAAGTTTCTTCCCTAACTTACCCCAATGTCCTGCGATATACTTGATTAGTTCCCAGGGAGTTGTCTAATTTTAATGTGTTTGAAAACCTTCAGCACCTCCTGTTCTCCAATGAGGACTCTTTTGAAAACATCATTGTTTATTCGTCTGCTTTCCAGTGTGTTTTCCACAGTAAGTTCTGTCGTGAAGTGTTTGTTTCGGATCACACCCATTTCCTGTGGGTTCACACACATTAATCTTTAAGGGGTCACATTGTGTCCCGAGTTATTCTTCTGTTGTTAATATACTAGTAGAATCTCTCTGGATTTTCCTGAACCTTCTCTGCCAAAGCTCTGTCAGTTCCCCTTTACGCCCTCATGGTTTCCATCTTTAGAGTAATGCTACACCCACAATGTTCTTCAAGGGATTGACTTAATCCAGCTGGCTGTATATGGCATGTGTCCCATTTTGTCTTGACCAGAACGTCAATATCCCCAGTCATCCAATTTTTCCCACTTGTGTCAGCATTGTCCTTTACACTAACAGGAATATGCTGGCCCTGAAATCTTAATTTATCTCTCTTTTGAAAGAATCCCACTTGCCCGACGTTCCTTTACTTGCAAACAGCCTCCACGAATCAACTTTTGGACAGTCTTGACTAATATCTTCTGGACTGGGGCAAGGCCAGTTTGGATCTTTAACTTGCGGACCAGGCCTGTCCTTTTCCATCGCTATTTTCAAACTAATACAATTGTGGTGACTTTGCAAAAGTGCTCCCCCACAAACACTTCAGCCCCTTTCTCTACCTTGTTTCCCAAGGGGAGGTCAGGTTTTATCACTTTCTCCAGTCGGGCCAGTTACATACTGATTGAGAGAGTTTTCTTGAACACACTGAACAAATCCCTCCCATCCCAGCTGTGAACACTCTGGCAGTCCCATTCTTGGTTTGGAAAGTTAAAATCCCCGACCATTACAGCCCTATCCTTCTTACAGATATCTGAGATCTACGACATATTTGCTGCTCAATATCCCGCTGACTACTACAGGCCTGTAGTACAGTCATATCAAACTGATTATTCATTCTTATTTCTCAGTTCCATTACATAGCTTCACTGGGCGATCCCCAGGAATATCCTCTCTCAGTGCTGCAGTGATGTTTTCACTGATCCACTCCCCCTACTCCCTTACCTCCCCTTCTATCCTTCCTGTTGAATCTGTCCTCTGGAACAATGATCTGCGAGTCCTGTCCGTCCCTCAGCTGTGTTTCTGTAATTCCTGTGATTTCCCAGTCCCATATTCCCATCTATGCCGTGCGTTCATCTGCCTGACCTGTCAGGCATTTTACATCAAAATAAATGCAGCTTAATTCATCAGTTTTCCCTCATTGCCTGCTGTGCTCTTACCTGGTTATCAATTGAAATTGATCTGCTGTAATTCTGTCCCAGCCTCAAACTTCAGTCTGCAGCCTGAGGCCATCCCCCTCACTGTGGACAACGGCCTCACCTTTCACGTCTTTTGCAAACCTCCTAATGAAAACCTCTGCTTTCACATCTGAGTGATTAATGCCCCTCATATGTTCCTCCCCATCTCTGTGATATTCTTCAGTTACTGCATTTCTCATTCTTTATCTCAAGAGCTTCCAATACCCCTGATCGATGGAAGGAATATGATCCCTTGCAGCATGTTTTACACCAGGAGCAGCCTCCAACTCCTCAACGCATCCTGTCCCTGCAACCTCCTCAAATACTACAGCTCACTGTCTTTGTAATATCTTCCATAATCTGCAATCCTGTTGATTTCTGTAACCTCCTCCAGAACAGCGCTCCACATCTCTCTGTAACTGATGCGAACGCTGCAAACCTGGCTTCACAGTTTTCACTAGCTCTCTGAGTGCCTGCAGACCTACAACCCTCAGTATCTCTGGCTCCTCCAATCCCTACAATTCTCCCTGGTTGTGTGAACTGATCCAGACCCTTCAACCCACCCTATCTCCCTCTCTCCTGCAGCTCCAACTTTTGTTCATGTCAGTGTAACTCCCAGAACCAACAATCATCCCGGGCTCTATAAACTCCTCCAGCTCCAACTACCACCCTAACTGTCTGCAATCAGTGCCTACAATCCTCCCTTTCTCCTAAACCTTCTGTAGCTCCAACTACCACCAATATCTGTGTAATCTCCAGTCCTGACAACCCTCCCAATCTCTGTATCTCCTGAAGCTCCAACGGCCACCCCTATCTGAGTAATCTCTAGTCCCTATATTCCTCTTTATCACTGTAATCCTTCAGGACTGATAACCCTGTAAATCTCTGACATCATTCAGCCCGACAACCTATCTGATTTCTAACCACCAACAGTGATCTCAAACTACCCGAACTCTGTAACATCCTCCAGTCTCTACAACCCATCTTTTCTCTGTTAGCTTCTCTGGTGTCTGTATTCCCCTGGGAGGATGGACCATGGCTTGGAGGGCACCTTGGAAATGTAGGTGTTCCCGTGCACCTGAAGCTCCTGTCCTTCCAGGGAATAGTGGTTCTGGGTTTGTGAAGTACTGTTGAAATGGCCTGCCTGAGTGACCTCAGTACTACTTGTAGATCTTTTATTCCTTCATTCATTGGTGAACGTGAGCTTTGTTGGCTGAGCCAGCATTTATTGTTGATTTGGAGTTGTCCCTGAGAAGGTGATGGTGAGCTTCCTTCCTGAGCCACTGCACCAGCAGTTGGAACGGTTATTATCTGTGTCCTCTCCAGCAGGCGTTACGACACTCCTCATGTCTGTACCTGTATACAGATAATGCAGCTCTTCCTTTCATATCTGACATCCTTTTCCGCCATATAAATGTGACAGTTCCTCACGATATCTCACTTCCTCCATTCCCATTTGTGCTAGAGATCACTAACATTTCTTTATTCTTGCTCTGATCACATAAGATCTATCCCCTTTAAAATGTGTAACCCCTTCAGCTTCTGTAACTCTCCATATAACTGTAATCAATGATAGCACAGGTTCCCTTCCTAAATCTCTGTAATTACAATGGTTGCGTGTGCTAAATTGGCAATTTTCTTCCTCCTTATACAGCTCAGGACAGCCCTTTCAATCCCACTATTTGGAATGCTCCCATTCTCTGCACCTCCTCATGTCCTGAGGGTCCTTGAACACCACCAGTGCTCTAAAGGTTTATATTCCCCCCAGTTACTGCAAGTCTTCTAACTCTGTAATATCCAACAGTCTCCAGTACCATACGACACATGCTGGCTATCAATTTGCATTTGTTGAAGAATGCACATCTCTGTAATCAACTCAGAAAAAGCCCTTTAGACTGTACAATGCTCCGTCATGAATAAGCCACTATCTCTGTCCTTTGCCTTCTTCAGTATCTGCAACTCTCGCCGTATCTTCCAGCAAACTTCTTCAGTTGCTGCAGATCTGCCTAGCTCCTCAGATAACCTGTTCCATCCCATATCGCTCGCTCAATCACTGCAACACCCTCTGCTCTGTCTAATCCTCCTCTTTTCCACTGTTTTTCAGGCACAACAGCGATTCTGTAAGAGAGCAGTGCGGAATGGGATGTTATAAATCTCAGCTGAGGCTTGAGGCCAACCATTACCTGGGAGTCATAAGGACAGAGAACCTGAGAGAGAGCGGGAGAATATAAATCAGTAGCGAGGATTGAGGCCGACTGGGATTGGAGTTGGAGAAGCAGCAGAGCAGGAGGCTCGAAATCAACACCGAGTCACAGAGGGAGTGAGCATGCGAGGGAGCAACTTGGAGCAGGAGCATGAGGCTCACTCACACCTTTGAGTTAAAGAAGCAGAAAAGTGGGAGGATATAAATCAGCACTGAGGATCAAGGCCGAGTGTCACCTGGAAGTCACAGAGATGGTGACCCTGTGAGGGAGCAGAGTGGAGTAGGAGTTGCAGGATTACGCGTCCCTAAAACTACCTCTGACATCTGTCCCATATCTATCACCCCTCAATTTAAAGCTATGCCCCCTCATCTTCGCCGTCAGCATTCTTGGACAAAGGCTCACCCTATCTCACCCTCTGATTATCTTATATGTCTCTATTAAGTCACCTCCCAACCTTCTGCTCTCTAACGTAAACAGCCTCAAGTCCCTCAGCCTTTCCTCGTAAAACCTTTCCTCCATACCAGGCAACATCCTGGCAATTCTCCTCTGCACCCTTTCCAAAGCTTCCACATCCTTCTTATAGTGCGGTGACATAACTGTACACAATACTCCATGTGCACCCTGTCAACTTGGGTGGCAACTTTCAAGCATCTGTGTGCATGGACACCGAGATCTCTCTGCTCATCTACACTACCAAGGATCTTACCATTAGCCCAGTACTTTGCATTCCAGTTACTCCAACCAAAGTGAATCACCTCACACTTGTCCACATTAACCTCCATTTGCTACCTCTCAGCCTAGCGCTGCAGTTTAACTATGTCTCTCTGTAACCTATAACATCCTTTGTCACCATCCACAACTCCACCGACTTTAGTGTCATCTGCAAATTTACGAACCCACCCTTCTACACATATCCAGGAAAATGACGAGCAGCAGTGGACCCAACACCGACCCACTACTAACTTGACTCCAGGATGAACATTTCTCATCAACTCCGACCTTTCAGCAAGCTAATTACTGATCCGAACTGCTATATCTCCCACAATCCCATTACTCTGCATTTTGTACAATAGCCTACTGTGGGGAACCTTATTGAACGCCTTGCTGAAATCCATAGACACCACATCAACCGGTTTACTCTCATCTACCTGTTTGGTCACCTTCACAAAGAACTCAATAAGGTTCGTGAGCATGACTTACCCTTCACAAAACCGTGCTGACTATCCCTAAGCAATTTATTCTTTCCTAGATGATTATAAATCCTATCTCTTATAATCTTTTCCAACAATTTACCAACAACTAAAGTAAGGCTCACGGGTCTATAATTACCAGGGTTATCTCTACTCCCCTTCTTGAACGGGGAACCACATTTGCTATTCTCCAGTCTTCTGGCACTATTCCTGTAGACAATGACGATTTAAAGATCAATGCCAAAGGCTCGTCAATCTCCTCCCTGGCTTCCTAGAGGATCCTAGGATAAATCCCATCCGGCCCAGGGGACTTACAGACGTTCATACTCTTCAGGATTTCTAATCCCTCCTCCTTGTGAACCTCAATCCCAACTCGTCGAATAGCCTGTATCTCAGTAATCTGCTCGACAACATTGTCATTTTCTAGAGTGAATATTGTTGAAAAATATTCATTTAGTGGTTCCCCTATCTTCTCTGACACCACACACAACTTCCTGCTACTATCCTTGATTGGCCCTAATCTTACTCTGGTCATTCTTTTATTCCTTAAATACCTATAGAAAGCCTTAGGGTGTATCCTGATTCTATCCGCCAACAACTTCTCATGTCTTCTTCTGGCTCTTCTGTGCTCTCCTTTTAGGTCTTTCCTGGCTACCTTGTAACCCTCAAGCGCCCTACCCGAGCCTTCACATCTCATCCTAAAATATGCCTTCTTCTTCCTTTTGACCAGAGATTCCATTTCCTTCATAATCTATGGCTCCCGCACTTTACAGCTTCCTCCCTGCCTGACAGGTACATACTCATCTGACTCTGCAGAGAAAGCGAAAACTTTGTGGAAATTTTAAATTTCGAGTTCTTCCTCTCTCGAGTTCAAATGTTGCTACAGTCTGTTCTGGAAAATGATATGCTTAAATGGTGCCAATCAGGAGGAAAAACTTACTTCCTAGTCATAAAAAAGAAAGGGTGGATTTTGTCCTATTGCAGGAGATGCACCTCATAGACAAGGAACATTTTACGTTACAGCAGGGCGGGTTTGAACGGGCTTTTATTTTCGTCTTCTAATACTAGGAGTAGGGGAGAAGCCATACTGGATAAGAAGAATCTTCCATTTAAATTACTAGATTGTATGTGATACTCACGGAAGGATCATACTCCCCAAGCCTTGAACTATGGTAAATAATCCAATATTTTGAATAGTAATTGCGACCCCTAACCCCACCCCGGCGCACCGTCTTAAAATCCTGGTACATGCATTTTCCAAATTCAGTTATCTTGCATCATGGCACATTATCGTAGAAGGAGATTTCAACTATCTTATGGAACCCACAGTGGACAGAATGTCCTCGTTATAATGTAAGTAATTGGTGGATTTGTGTGCAGAACTCGAGCTGGTGGATGTCTGGAGGCACATCTACCTCACACGTAGGGCTTTTAATATCTTCTTTAACCCGCAGAAATGCTACACCAGGTTTGATTTCTTCCCCATCCCTGCAACAATCTTAGATTCGGTGGCATCCTGCACAATTCCCAATTCTGACCATAGTTATTGAGAAAGATTTAGGGAAATATAACAGATTCGAGACACTGGCGAATGTATCCCTTTATTGTTAAGACTAGTTAGTTCATTGAGTATTTCTATAATGAATTCAGATCTTTCTTAGCCATAAATTCAGATTCAAGCAGTAACCCATCCATTCAATGGGAAATTGCTAAGGCTTATGCCAAGGGAATAATTATTCCTTAGGATGCAGCAGAGGGGGAGCAGGAATGCTTGTTTGAGGCACAGCTGAGGGCAGCCGAGAGGGCATGCTGTGATCGACCCTCAGTGGCTAAGCTGCAGAGGATCACAACGCTTCGGTCTACAGTGAATTCCACGCTCTCACAGACAGCCAAGAAGGAACTTACTTTTGCAAAAGAACGGCTGTTTGAACATGGTGATAAGCCAGGCAGGTATTTATTCGATCTTGCCAGGAAAACGAGCGCCCCTCTCAAGCCATTACCTCAATTAGGGAAGGTATTGGGATCCTTACCTTCAATTCCAAAAAGATTAGTGTCTCCTGTCCAAGATTTTTCTCCGAATTATTTCAGACTGAGCATTATGAGGATAGATGGATTAAAACTGAGTCACTTTTCATTTTTCAGGAGTAACCCTGAATAAGTGGTGTGCCTTAATGCACCATTGTCAGCACAGCAGGGTGTGAAGCAGCTTCAGAATGCAAAGGTACACGTTCCTGACAGATTTCCTCGTGAAGTTTATAGATAATTTATAAACCTATTGTCAGGGTTGATGTTTAACGTGTTCCATACAGTCACGAACCCATCCCTCCATCCTTAAGAGAGGCTCATACCTCTCTGATGCTGAAGAAAGGAAGACCCTGGAGGATTGTGCTTCTAACACGCCAATCTCACTTTTAAATGTTGGTTTCAAAAATCCTGTCTGAGACCCTTGCATTAAGGCTGGAAACTTTGCGGCCTTCCGTTTCCAAAGAGGACCAAACAGGCTTTATAAAGGGCCGCAGATCTTCCTACAATGTTAAGAATTTACTCAATATGATCCAAGAGTGTCAACAACAATCTGTCCTGGGATTATTGATCTCTTCAGATGAGAGAAGACATTTGATTGGGTTGAGTGGCCGGATCTCTTCTGTACATTAGAACGGTTTGGTCTATGCAAAGTATTTATCAAGTGGGTGAGGGTCCTTTACCGCGATCCTCTGGCTGCAGTTCTCACTAATGGTGTGCCAGCCAGCAATATTAATATTTCTCCAGGCAGCCGACATGGTTGACACCTTTCACCATTCTTGTTCACATTGGGGATTGAGCCACTGGCGGAGGCCATCCGTAGGGATGTCAACATATCTGACCCAGAGGTGGGATAGAGGTCACGAAAGATTACATTGTATGTAGATAAGGGTCTTATGTTTTTTGTCAAATCCCGTAATTTCGGTAGGTCATGTGATGCAATGCATTAATTCGCTTGTTGCCTTTCTGGGCGATAAGATTAATTTTCCAAAGTTGGAGGCCATGCCTATGGGAGATCTTAGGGAAATACCTGATACTAAGGGCAAATCCTGGTTTCCTTTTAAATAGTCACGGGGTGGTTTTCCTATTTCAGAAGATTCAGTACATCTGTCTTTGATCATTTATTTAACGTGAACTGTGTCTATTTGTTTGACAAAATTAAGCAAGACCTTCAAAGATGGGAGGCATTTCCAATATCCTGGCTAGGTCGGATAGCTGTTATGAAAATGAATGTTCTTCCTCATTTCCTAGACTCCGTGCGAATGCTTTCTTTGATGTTTCCCACACAGATATTTAGGAAACATAATGGCGAGTTTAGCTTTTTATTTGGTACCATAAGCGATTCTTTATCAAGCTAACAAAATTGCAACTGCCCCACAGATTGGGGGGGGGGGGGCGGGGTAAATCTCCCTGATGAAAAGCAATCAATGAAGCTCTTTGTTAGTGCCTGAACCACTGAGGACTTGGCATCAATACGGCTAGACATTGACCCTCTCAGACAAAGTGAACCCTTATTAGTCTGTTATTCTTAGATAAAATGACAACATTTATGGAGCATTGTCAAAAGGCATTGGATATTATCTCAGTTATTTCATCTTCAAATACTAGAGTGATACGCGCCTTAATCAGAACCATTGGTATTTAAATTGTTACCATTTACATCTCTTCCTCGCAGTGACTTTCACATTTGCAGCGCCCCTTGTCAAGGCACAGTGGAGATATGGAGCTGCAAATGGATGGGAGCTGCACATCCTATCAGTTCGAAAATTGGCTGCAAGTTTCCCCACACTGGGCTGTGATCTAACACAGTGTTACCGAACAATGCAACAGCCTTGGTTTATAGATGAATGAACCAGTGTGGACTGCATAGCTCCCCACGCTGGACATTTAGCCCAGGATTATAGATCCAGCATTGGTGTGGGCTGAACGTAGTTTCACTATGGACATAGCTGGGTTGCATTCAGCATTACACTAGCCGGATCTACACAGTGCTCCATCCTGAATATGTAATGGATGGGCTGGTTATGTGAGTTAGATTGCGAATGTGCGAGAACTACACATCTGGCTATGTCTTTATTTTGTGTTTTAATTCTTTTGATTGGACTCTTCAAATCCTGACTCATCCAGTTAGACCCGACCCTCTGGATGAGTCATGGTAACTGTTGTTACAGCATCTGAGTCTGCAACATGACCAACAAATGGAGCAGAGGGTGCAGAGAGGGGCATCTCTGTAAAATGGAATGAGGGAATCACCATCAGATCATCCGTGGTCTTCGTGAATGGTGGGGCAGGATTGAATGGACCACTGATGCAATGTATCATGTATTTCTGTTTGTTCCAAGAAAACTCTCCTTCTCTCCCAGTGTCCCATACTGGTGGGAAGTGAGTCACCTCGTCCTGTTCCTGCGTAATAGGATCCTTGGGCCTCACTAGCCTCCAGATTTCCCTGTGCCCCAGTTTTGAGCAGTTTAATAACTGGCTCTTGTTCCTGAGTCCAAGTCTCGAACAGTTGAGTGACTGTCTCCTGTCCCTCTGCCCCAGTTTCAAGCAGTTGAATGACTCCCTCCTGATCCCAAGTTTGTGAAAGTAGATGTCCTCCTCCTGCTCCAGAGTAACAGGCTCCAATAGCTCTGTGCTCACCTGCTGCTCCTGTGGAATGGAGGTGAGGGACTGAATGGCCTCTTCACATTCTTTACAGCTTTTCTCTTGATTAAAGGCCTTTCCCCTGTTTCTGTAAAACACCATCAAAAGCTGAATGATGTATTTTTGCATTTCACTCTCAGTAATTGAGCAAACAAGCCGACTGGCAAAATTCAGAAGCTGAATAGCCTCCTTCTGTTCCCATGTTATGCACCGAAGAGTCAATAGATTCTCAGAGATGTACAGCACGGAAAAAGATCGTTCGGTCTGGTCATCCATACGGCCAAATATCCTAAATTAATCTCGTCTCCCTTGCCAGCAATTGGCACATCTCCCTCTAAACACTTCCCATGCATGTATCAATCCAAATGCCTTTTTAAATGGTGTAACTGTACCTGCCTCCACCACCTCTTTTGTCCGCTCAATCCATACACACAGCGGTCTCTGTGTGAAAATGTTGTCCCTCATGTCCCTTTTTAAGTCATTCTCCTCTCACCTTAAACCTATGTCTTCTAATTTTGGGCTCGTCTATCCTGGGAAGACATTGACAGTTTATCTTATCTATGTCCCTCATGATTTTATAAACCCTTTAATGCCCCCCCACCCCAGCCTCATCACTTGAAAATAGCCCCAGCCTATTCAAACTCTCACTGTAACTCTGACCCTCCATCATCTGCAGCATTCTTTTAAATCTCTTTTGCACACATTCAAGTTTGACGACATCTTTCCGACAGTAGAGAGACCAGAATTAAAGGCAATAGTATAAAAGTGGCCAAACCAATGTTCTGTACAGATTTAACATGTCATGCAAATGCTTCGATTCAAAGCATGCACCAGTACAGGGAAGATCACCAAATGCCTTCATCACTGCGCTACCTACCTGTGACAGCACTTTCAAGGAACGGAGAACCTGCACCACGAGGCTAGCTTTGCTGCCTCACAGGGCAGCGACCTGGGTTTAATTCCATCCTTGAATGACTGGCTGTGTGGAGTTTGTACATTCTCCCCGTGTCTGCGTGAGTTTCCTCCGGGTGCTATGCTTTACTCTGACAGTATAAGGATATACAGGTAAGGGTAGATTGGCCATGCTAAATTGCGCACCGTACTCAGGGATGTGTAGGCGAGGTGGATTAGCCATGTGAAATGCAGGCTCAGAGGGATAGGGCAGGTGTTTGTCCAGTGGGATACTGTTTAGAGGTTCGGTGTGGCCTTGATGGGCCGAAAAGCCTGTTTCCTCACTGTAGGGATTCGATAATTTCTATGGAGTTCTTCACTGGCAGCTTTCGACAGGGCACTACCTGTAAGTCTTACCTTGATTTGTCTTGCCAACATGCAACACCTCAAATGTAACTCAAATATACTCTATCTGCCACTCCTTGGTTCACCTAAAAAAGGTCCCATTATATTCTGAGAGATCATTCTTCACTGTCGACTACACCAGCAAATTTGTTCTTATCTACAAACTTACTGACCATACTTCATATATTCAAATGTAAATGTAAGTGACAAAAGGCAGTGGACCCACTATTGATGTTTGTGAGAAGCGCCACTGGTCACAGGTCTCCAAGTTTAATGAACAAATGTCCACTGTCACACCCTGTCTCCAATATTCAAGAAAATTTCGGCTCTAAATGGCGAGTTCTACCTGGATCCGAGGAAGTCTAACCTTGCTAACCAGTCTACCATGTAGAACATTTTTGTAATCTTACTGAGTTCCATAAAGACAACATCCACTGGCCTGTGTTCATCAATCATCTTCATCATTTCCTCAAAAGATTACACCGAGTCTGTGAGACGTGATCTCCAATGTACAAATCCCTCTTAAATCCTTGTCTTTTCAAATGCATGTACATCCTATCCAACAAAATCCCCTCCAACAATTTAGTCACCATTGACGTCAGGCTCACTAATCTATAATTACCTGTTTTTTATTCCTTACTTTTGAAATAATGACACTATGTTAGTTGCCCTCCAGTCTTTTGACACCTCAGCTGTGGAAATCAATGATACAAATATATCAGCAAAATGCTGACCAATTTCTTTCCTAGCTTCTCACAAACATTTGGGATACAACTGATCAGGTCCCAGGGATTTGTTCACCTTTATGTGTTTTAAAATGTCAAACACCTCCTTGTAATATAGACACCTTTCAATGTTTCACTGTATATTTATTCATTCTCTCGATCTTGTAACCTCCTCCTCATTAAATACCGAGGAGAAATTTTTGTTTCATATCCCACCAATCTCGGGTGGTTCCACACAGAGGTAGTCTTACTGATCATTAAGGGGCCCTGTTCTCCCCCTGGTTAATCTTTTGCCATTAACGGATTTGTAGAATTTCTTCAATGCCTCGTTAACCCTATTTCTAAAGCCATCTCACGTCCACATTTTTCTGGCCCGAGTTCCCCGTTGACTATACACTTACTGTCCTTATACTCCTCTCGGGATTCACTTAATCTCAGCTCTGTTTACCTGACATATGCCTCCTTCCTTACCTTGACCATAACATCAATATATCTAGCCATCCAGCACTCCCTGCACCCACCAGCCTTATCCATCTCACTAATAGGAACACGTTGGCTCTGGACTCTCTGAAACCTCGTTTTGATGGCCTTGCATTTACCAACGATCCCTTTCCCTGTGAATAGGGTATTCCAATCAACCTTTCACAGGGCACGCCTAACATTTTCTAAATTGGCCTTGTTCAAAGTTAGAACTTTAATGTTGACATCAGGTATTTCCTATTACACAACTAATTTAAAACTAATATTTACGTGTTACAGACTTGCAAGTTAAATCAACATTTCCTGCCCCTCTATAACGGGCTCGAAAGTCTGACTAGGCTCCTCCTGACCCTCTGTAATAGACTCAAGAGGCTTAGTGGCCTCCTCCAGTTCTTCTCAACACAATAGAGAGGCTGCATGGCCTCCTCCTGTCCCTGTGTTACAGATCCGAGACACAGCAACCCGTGGATTACGAGCAGCCATTAAACTGTATCTGATGGAGGTCCATTCCTTCTCAGATAAAGAAACACAGACAACACAATGTACTGCAGGTACCCTCTCAGTTACACTTTATGCGGCTGCAGCAATACATCTCATGGTTCTCATTGACTCTGTTCACAAAATGTGCCAAGATTCCAACTTTCCACCTTTTCAAGTAGCAACAGGCTAATATGGGCTGATTGGTCTTTTCTTCTCCCTCTGGAAGAGGCCCATAAGGATAGATCTTCTTCGGCCTGTTCCTGAGCAGCAGTCTCAATGCTCTATGTCAAGGTTATGAAAGGATTTGACAACTGGGCATTACAACCAGGAGTAGCTTCACACTGGTCAATATGTACCGTACTTTGGGTTTAGGTATCTAGAAACTTGCCCACCTTTTTTTTTTATGCACCCGACCTGTTATTTTATAACTGCCTCCTTTCGTAAACAGAATGGAACATACATAGACCCCTGCAGTGTTCTTTCTATTACTCTCATATACAAGAAAAAAAATTATAAAATCTTGAAAGATTTATGGTCCATCCCTCAGCAACCCTCATCCATTCCATCCAAAACCAGTATATGAAAAGTGATGCATTGGACAGGTTAACTGAGCCTATTTGTTCAGTGACTGCGATTAATGACAATCTCTATGGATTCTAATTATCCCAGTGGAGGGTTTCCATCTTCTCATGATAAATGGTCTCCGTTCAATGTGTCAACCCATAACATGAGCGGAGCATCGCCGACAGCACTGACAGGGATCAGCAGATCCAGAGAGAAGGGGAGGAGAGATCAGAATTTGAGAACATTAGACTGAAATATTACAACAATGGATCAGAATCTGAGAACATTAGACTGGAATGTTTCAACAATGGATCAGAATCTGAGAACATTAGACAGGAATATTCCAACAATATACAGGAGCTTATCCAATTATGTTTGGTATCTTTCTACATTTGATTGGTGGTCATTATCATTGCTGATCTATTATGCTCTTCTCATTATTCAATACTTTTATTATCCATTCCTGGCGATCGTTGGTGTTCCTGGTGAGTGTCACTGTCCAGATTTTGTTTTCTATAAACCAGTTATGACTGTATTATTGTTCTTTCATATAGTCTACAATTCCTGCCACTATTATTGTTTCTGTTGAATCTCTCAATCCAGATATTCACTCTACAGACCACTACTAACTACATCAATGAAGGTGTTCAATTTCTGTCTCGCTCACTGCTCTGGCAGTGTTACTCACGGATCTCTATGTTGAACTATTCAGTTTCAGGGGAGAATCACAATGCATCATTTAATTGCCTTTGCTGTTAAGAGCATGGGGGTCACCGTCTACTGCTCTGGTTACAAGCTCCACTTCCTTCCACTGTTTCCATCCCATCCCTGGCCAATATCTGCAGTTGAAACAGACAATTCACAACTGTGGGAGATCCCTTTGACAATGAGTTGATTCTTGACACCATTCCCTGACATTTCTAACTTGAAATACTCACCACTCCAGAATATATCTCACTGGTTTATTCCATCTTTTGTTTGAACCTTGAGCTATAAAGTACAGGCTTAATGAAGCCAATAATCTGCTGCTGACGCTCTCAGCTTCAAACCTGCCGAAGCAAATCTGATTCGAACTCACAACAAACTCCCATCCATCTGTCATTCATGTGCACGCCGATGGATATTGCTGTTGTTTCTAGCAATGCCTTTATTTTAACATTCTCAAACACTTTATATCATCTGTCCATGAAACTTCCCTCGTTCTCTCTGTTGATAAACAAAAAGCCTGCCAGCTGTTCTTATTTAAATTTGTTTTCTCCATTTGTGTTCCTTCTCAAACAATGAGTCTCGCATTATCCACGCCAATCATGCACAATCTCTCAGTCTCTGATGAACACACAGAGAGAGCAAACCTTCCCATTGTAGGCAGTAATCTGATGCGAGTATAGTTAGCTTATGTTAGTAAAGTTTGCAATACTCTCCAAATAGTACAGTTCACTGAGCAACACATTAGCATGGTGTGCACAGCTCTCCATGCTGGGCTGTCATCTTGTCCCAGTTTATGTTGTTTGTAGTGTTCTGTGAAGCAGATTCAGAATTTGATGTAACAAACCATTCCAGCTGATCTGACCATGCCTTTATTCAATGTTCTCATTCTTGTAATTGTACTCCCGAAGATCTCACTTCTGCAGTTAGTCCCACTGCCCTGTCTTTTTCCCCATATTTCCACAACATTTTTTCAGTTAATTAACTGCCTGTTTCTGTCTTTAAAGTGAATCTCTCTGTCCCTTTGTATCTTTCCCTGGCCTTGGGTTTTGTCTCTCCTATTGTATCGAGTGCTGGCATTGTGTAGCTCAGAAATAATGAAATGGCGTGTGTCAGGCTGTTGTCCACTTCTCGGTGTGTCCCATGTGATGGTCCATGGTCAGGCGTGATTCAGAAGTTATGAGACACACCCTTGTAATTTGGTGTGTACCTGTTGCTGTCCTTCTCAGGTGACCTTGCGATCAGTAACGCGAGGAAGACTACTGTGTAAAGGACCAGGCATCTAAATTGCCTGACAATGCTGTCACTTTTTTTAATAAAAGGTTATTTTCACCTTATTTTTAGTAAGAGATCTTAAAGGCCAAACTATCCACTGAAAGCGGCTCAAGTAAATAGCTTACGGGTCATTTAGAGTTATTAATAAATAGTAGTAACAATGGCCAGCTCGCACAGACCAGGCTTCCTAGTTTTTTTTATTGTAGCTGTAACAATCACTTTGGGTCCCAAAACGGGTGTAAGTTTTAGTAAATTATCCCTAGCTGTTGTTCTCTCTGGAAGCTCACTTTTGCTCTTTCCTCCTGGATTGGAGAACTGTATGCAAGAATGCATGTTTGAATGTTCCTTTTTGCCAAGGGGTGTGTTTAGGTGATTGTAGTATGTTGGAACAGTTTATTTATAGAAGGTAATGCATCCATTATTCGGTTAAGGTTTCCAATAGTTAAGTTATTCTAAATTCCTCTTCATTGTGTATGGATTTTCATTAGAGTGTTTAAATATATTGTGTTTTGCTTAATGGTGAGTGGTTTGAGGAGTACCATCACATCTGGAACACCCACTTCACATCTACCTTTAAAATAAGAAAAGGTTCGCATCCAAACTACCTCCTTAAACTAGTTAGAGACAGTCTGGTTAGTCTGTAGCAAACTGGGTTCTCTTGTCTGGGTCTAAATCGAATAACAATCCCTACAGAGTCCGAACAGGCCATTCGACCCAACAAGTCCACACCGACCCTCCGAGGAGTAACCTACCCAGACCCATTCCGCTACCCTATTATTACACATTTACTCCATCTAAGGCACCTAACCCACACATCCCTGAAAACTACAAACAATTTAGCATGGCCAATACACTTGACATGCACACTTTTGGATTGTGGGAGGAAACCAAAGAATCCAGAATAAGCTCATGCAGACACTGGAGAGTATGCACCAGGAGGCTATTGGGTTCAAAGGTCCCGTATGGTAGCTGTTAGTGTCTTTGGTTCTGGATGTTGAATTCGGTTGGTTTAAACAGTATTTTGAGTATAAGGCTATTTCAGTCAAAAAGAGTTCTCTGGATGTGGAAGAAGTAAAGTTAGGGGCTTTATAAAAGGTAATGAAGGCAAAGTTGTAGGAATTGGCAGACAAGCTGGAGTTGGGGTTGTGTTTGTCTGTGCGAAAATGAAAGATAATTACAGCTATAGCTCGGCAATAACATTTGGTGGAATCGCCATCAGAATCTTTGGAAATGGCTCGAATTCAATTTCAAATGAGGCACCGTGAACATGAGAAGGAATTCAAACAATTTGAATTATGATGAAAAGTAGAAATAAAAGAAAAGGAAATGAAGACGAAACAGAGAAAAAGAGAGAAGAAAAGCAGAGGGTTTCAACTTCAAATTTTAGTAATTAGAGAGGAAAGTTGACATAGAAGGTGGAGATGAAGGCAGACAGCCGGCTGGATAAGGAGGATAGTGAGGATGAGCAACCCTATATAACCAAAGGTCTTTTGGGGATCTGTTTAAATAAATCCAGGTATCATCTATATTTGATGAGAATGATGGAGGAAGCCTTTTTAATATCATTTCAGACAGTGGCTAAAAAATGCAGTTGCCAGAGAACAGGTGGATTTAGTTGATATAAACAAAGCTGATAGGTATTTGCATCCCGATCAGAGGAGGTATCTGCTGAGTATGAGGAGGTAAAGAAAGCCATTTGAAGTGCATATGAGCTTGTGCCAGAAGCTGACAGATAGTGTTTCAGGAATCTAAAATAGCATGCCTGGTTAAAGGCACGTTGTGTTTGCAAGGATCAAACTAATTTTGAAAGGTGGGGAAGGGTATTAAAACAGAGCAAACCTATGACCCTTAGAGAGATTCTTATATTCGAGAAGTTCAACAATTTACTTCCTGCAGTCTTGCGAACTCATGTGGAAGAGCAGAGAGTAACAATGGGAAGGTTAGAAGCTAAAATGGATGATGATGATGATTGCGTTCAGAAATCAAAGCTTGGTTTCTGTGAGAGATTGAAAAGAATGTTTGAGATTTTCTTAGAACATATCCCTGTGAGAATAAGGTTTACTGGCATAGGCCAGGAGTAGCAGGTAAAGAGGTTACAGCATTAAGAGGTAAAGAAGGATGTAATTCTTTTATGCTGAAACATGAGGAGCTATGTTATTCAGAAGGATGATTGGAGAGATGAGAAGTGCTCCATTGTATAACGTGTGGTTGGAGTGTCCAGTGGAAACATCAACAGATTTATTCCACAATGGGGAAGGAGGCTTTTAGCTTGGTGTTGGCGTTACAATGTTTCAGAATTTAAATTGCGAATAACGTATCTGAGACAAATCGTTTTCACTGATCGTAACCCCTTAATGTTTTTGGAGAAGTTTTGGTAGAAAAATACCAGTCTGAGTCGACTGAACCTATTATTTTCGCCATTCAATATGAAATTATACATGTGACAGGGTGAGAAAACCTAAGTTTTGACACGTTGTGGAAACTTGAGTGAAGAATGACAAAGGCATTCTGTGGCAGGAGTAAAATGACTGAAATCGAATCTCGTTGTGAACATTTGTATGCTCAGAGTCAATGTAATATATATGCATTGCAGTCAATAGACAATAGACAATAGATGCAGGAGTAGGCCATTCTGCCCTTCGAGCCTGCACCACCATTCAATATGATCATGGCTGATCATCCTTAATCAGTATCCTCTTCCTGCCTTATCTCCATAACCCTTGATTCCACTATCTTTGAGAGTTCCATCCAACTCTTTCTGAAATGAATCCAGAGACTGGGCCTCCACTGCCCGCTGGGGCAGAGCATTCCACACAGCCACCAGTGTCTGGGTGAAGACGTTTCTCCTCATCTCTATCCAAAATGGTCTACCCCGTATTTTTAAGCTGTCTCCTCTGATTCGGCATTCACCCATCAGCGGAAACATGTTTCCTGCTGCCAGAGTGTCCAATCATTTCATAATCTTACATGTCTACATCAAATCCCCTCTTAGTCTTCTAAACTCAAGGGTATACAAGCCCAGTCACTTCAGTCTTTCAGTGTAAGGTAATCCCGCCATTCCCGCCAGTCTACTCATAGAGGAAGATTAGGAGGTCTAAAATGAATCCCTTTTTGTATATTGATGGATCATTTTATCAAAGGTTGAGTTGTGAGTATACTATCACAATAAAAAGGTTATTTTATCTTGGGATTTTTTTTTTGAAGAGAGGTTATAAAGACAGAGGTGCAGAACTGCTGTCTGAAAACAGTTTAAGTAAATTGAGAAAGCCTTTAGGTTTTATTAAAACATTGGTAACAATGGAAGGGCAGCGGCCAGCTCTCCCAGACCAGGTTCACTCAGTTTGCTTTTAGCTGCAGCATTCAGAAGCTGTTGGGGATCCCGGGAAGGGTTGGAAGTTTCAATACATTATCCCCAGCTGCTTTTCTCTCTGAGATCTCTGTTGATGTTGATATCTCTTCGATCGGAAAACTGCATGGAAGGATCTGTATTTGAATATATCTTTGTGCCAAGCAGTGTATACCAAGAAGGTATGGTATCTATTGTTTGTGTAAGTGTTCAAACATATAAGCTATTTCAAAATGCTCTTTTCTTTAATTGTATTTTAACTAAAGTATTTGAATAGATTATATTTTGCTTAATGTCGAGTGGTTTGACCAGATACAATATATCTGGAAAGCAAACTTCACATCTATTTTTAAAATAAGGAAAGGTTTGGGTCTAAGCGACCTTCTTAAAATATTTTGCAGGGATCTGGTCTGGTCGACAACACTTATCGATGAGGAGTTTCTGACTGACTCTTATTTAAAATTTACTGGAGTGGTTGGGGATGATTTGCTGGAGGTTGTGCTGTGAGCTGCCTGAGACATTCAGGGAGACATGAGGATTTGCTGACCCATCTTTGGGTGGAGTCTGGGGACTGTAGTTACAGCATCTGGGTCAGTAACATGAGCAATAAATGGACCAAAGGTGACAGAGTGGGGAAACTCTGAAAACACAGTGTTAGTGGATGTGTGGAAAGGGATCTGTTGGACCCGCCCGAGTTTTCCATTAACAGCCTCGCAAGCTACACTTAATCCAGGAGCAGAGTGTGAGGGGACAATGAGTGAACACGGAGCTGGTCACAGAGCAGTGTCACCTCCTTTAACACGTCCTGCAGCTTCACCCCAGGGGAAAGGACGGTGCTGCCAGTGGCTGTTCGGGTCATAGTTTCATTCAGCTTCTATGTTCTGGAACTTTCCAAACAGGACGGGGCGACATAGCCATCATCTCCCAGTATGTTGCCATCAATGTAACCATTCGGTGATGGAGTATATATATGGTGGATGAGGTAAATACATCGTTTCCCCCACAGCAGGGAGCTGCCGGGTGTATCCAGTATAATGGGATTCCCGATGGTGTGCATGGCATCTGCAGAGTACCCATGTCAATGGGGAGAGGTAGAGGAACTGAAGGAGCTCTCTCTCTGTTAATGTTACCGTGTGTCCATGCACAGTACACTATGTTGGTGAATACCTCTGTCCTGACAGCAGCCACAGTTCTTTCATTCACAAGCAGACAGCATTCCCATCGTCTTCGGGTCTCCATGTAGAAATGAATGAATGTATCTTGGATAAAGGCCGTCCCCTTAATACATATTTGAAAACAGCATCCCCATCACCAACCAATCACTTCAAAACATTCCATGTGTACGGAGAGCAATGGGGTCACTTGGTGTGTGAAGGAGCAGACGATCAGGGATGGAGCAAAACCTCCCATGTCTGAACGGGGCTGAGTGAACCCTCCAGTACACAGTATCATTAATCCCTGTAATCCCTCTCCATTTCAGTAACATACTGCCTTCCATTATTCCTGTAAATGAAATGACAGGTTATATCATGTTATATTGCACCTGCCAAGTTATTATCCATTGCCTTTACCTCTCTTGATAATTTAATCTCTTGCTTATCACAGCAACATGACGAAACTCAGTATCTCTATATCTGTTCCCTCCTCCTGATCATTGATATAGATTGTAAATAGTGGAGGGCCCTGCACTGGTCACTGTGTGACTCCACTGGTGACGTTCTGTCAAACTGATGAAGACTGATTTATCCGGAGCGCCTGCTTCCTGTTTGATACATAAACCTCCCCCATTACTGTGTAACACAGTCGTAAAGCTGAATATAAACGAGGAGATTCAGTCAGGAATCCAACCCTTCGAATCTGCTCCGCCATTGAATACAATCATGGCTGTTGTCATCGCGGCCTCTGTTCCACATCCCTGCTATCTCTCGATCGTCAAACTCTAGTCTCTTGTTGGAGATTGCGGGTGATGAAAAAAATATCCAGTCCACATCTACACTTTCAATTATATTTCGCATTTTACAGACCTCAATGAGCTCTCCTATCGTTCTTATAAAATCGAGAGTATAGGCCTGAACTGCTCAATTTCTCTTCATAAGACAAACACTTCAAATATGGAATCATTCTAATGAAGCTCTTCTGAATTGACTCCAATGGAAATACCTCATTCTGCAGGACACCCAAACTGCACTCCAGTTGCAGCCTCACTAATGCCTTGCATAGCTACAGCAACATTCCCTTTCTACTCTATCCATTTATAAATAAACGATGAAGTTATGCTTGCATTTCTCAGTATTTGAAGTACCCACAAGCAAGTTTTCTGTGATATGCAAGCAAGCACCCAGATCCCTCTGCACTTAAGCACTTTGAAGTTTCTCTCCATTTAGATAATAATTTGCCTTTTTATTAGACTGGCCAACTTGAATAACCCAATATTTATCCACTTTAATTTTCATTGCCAAATGTTTGCCCATTCACCCAATCTATATCTCTTGCATCATCATTCCGAAGTAATTTCCCACCAATGTTAGTGTCATCTGAGCATGTAGCTATAGTATTTTCTATCCCGTCAACCGAATAATAATATCGATCCCAAATGGTTGAGACATGAGAACTGAAATCTGTGGCACCCAACAAATTGCATTTTCCAATAGAAAATGATACATTTAATTCATCTGACTGCATTTTGTTGGTTAACCAATTCTCCATCCAAGCCAATAAATTACTCCTAAACTGATGCTGTCTGATCTTACCACTCACTCTTTGGAGAAGGGACATATCCGATGCCTTCACGAAGACCAGATATATTCCATCTCCAGGATTCCCACTATCCACCTTGTTTGTCACATCTTCAAATAACTCAAGAAAACACTTCAATCATGGTTTATCTTTTGTAAAACCATGTTCAGTCCAATGGATTCTGGTTTACGTTTGCAAATATCCTCAACAATGGATTCTAATAATTTGCCTTAAATTACAATACTTTATTGTTACATTTTACTCCCTAATGTATTCAGTTATTATAAGTTATTCCCTTTCGAAAACATTTACGTTTTGTTTGAATTCCTGTTTGATGGGCAAAAGGTTTTAAGAGATGTACTCCAATTGCTGCATAAGCGGTATGTGTGGCTGACTGGACTCATCATCCTCCTGGTGTACAAAATCGGTGGGATGATGTCTTTCTGGCGTTCCCATGTTGTCATCTCCAAGGCCAGAATGACCACCTCCTGTTGATGCGTTAGAGGGGTGGGGGATGATGGAATCTTCCCGTTGCTGTGTAACATTTTGAGGGTCTGATGGGCCTTCTCATATTTCTCCATAATCGGTGGAGATACTGAACGGTCTCCTCATGTTTCCCAGAGATGGGACGAATCGAGCGATTTGACTTCTCTTGTTCCCATACAACAGACACGTGTCTGAATTACCTCCTCCTTTCTCATTAAAAAAGTCTCAGATTTTTTTTATCCTAACACATTTCCCTTGCAACAGACTCGGTGGGTCTGAATGGCCTCCTGTTATCCCAGTGTAACAATCTCCAGTCACTGTGTGACCACTTCCAGTTCCTATGTTACGGACTTGAGGAGGCTGAATGGACTGATCCTGTTGCTGTGTAACAGGATACGGGTGCAGCATGGCCTTCTCTGGGTCCAGTGTTATAGATTCGAGGGGCTGATTGGCCTCCTCCTGTAAATATACGTCAGGCTCGAGGGGCTGTACAGTGTCGTCCTATTCTGGTGTAACAGGCTCGAAGGCCTGAATATCCTCCTGTTGTTCCTGTGTAACAGGCTGAAGAACGGAATGGATTCCCCCACGATCTGTGTAATTCTCTTCAGTTATTGACTCCTTCCTGTCATCTATGTTGAAATAAGATCATCCTTTATTTTTGTAAACTCCAATGGCTATTGGATCAACCTGATCATCCTTTCGTTATAAGCTAGCACCTTCTTTGCAGGAATCAGTTGAGGGAACCATCTCTGAGTTGCTTCCAATATAACAACATCCTTTCTTCATTGAAGAGACTAAATCTGTACACACTACTCCAGATGTGATCTCACTAAGACCCTGTACAGCAGCAGCAATGCTTTACCACCCTGCTGTAAGGTTCCCACCAGGTTAGAGCTGTCTCAGCTCTCTGGGGAAATACAGAGCATTGTTGAACGATCATTGTCCTTCTCTACTCCACTAGCATAATGGGAGATCTGGAGAAAATGTCACAATGATGCTTAAGAAGATCATAAATGATGTGGCGAGGTGATCTCTACCATTAATCTCCCCAAATCCCACATCACTCAGATTCTCCAGAATCTCGTAAGGTGGAGTGCAAAAACAGCAAGGAGAAGGACACATTGATGGGAGTTATGTATTAAAGTGAAAGCTGCAATACAAATGCTGGACATGTTATAAAACGGGAAATGAGATATACACATTTGTGCCTACTGCAGTAATAACGTACTGTTTATATTATATCGACACTGTGTTAACCCAACTGAATGCTAATGCTGGGAAAAATGGATTTCATGAGCATGTGTTAGATGGTGGCATTAACATTTTGTCGAGCACGGAGCTAGAGATCAGGTTATTTAGAAATTGATGTTGAATGATCAAAAGAACTAATTGAAAACTTTGCTGTAAAGGACCTTTTGGGAACAGTGACCACAATGCATTGGTTTTCTTTTATGTTGTTTGAGTACGCGGTAGTTTTTGTTTTATTTGAAGTAACTGTCATAAATCTCAATCATGCAAGCCCCGAAGGTGTGAGGAGAAATTGGGGACTGCAGATGCTGGAGATCAGAGTCGAAGAGTGTGGTGCTGGAATATCAGAGTCGAAGAGTGTGGTGCTGGAAAAGCACAGTCAGGCAGCGTACTAGGAGCAGGAGAATTGACGTTTCGGGCATAAGCCCTTCATCAGGAATGAGGCTTATGGATGAAGGGGGCTGAGAGATAAATGAGAAGGCGGTGTGGCAGGAGGGAGGTAGCTAGGAATGCGATAGGGGTTGAAAGTGATAGGTGATGAAGGGAGACAGAACGCCTCATCTACTACATACATTAAAGCCAGTGTGATCTTCTCTACATTGGTAAGGCAGGTAGATCATTTCAGAGAACATATCTGGGATAGCCACATTGACCAACTCCACCGCCTTGTGGTTGAACATTTTAACTCTCCTTTCCACTCTGCCAAGGACGTCTGAGTCCTGGGCCTTCTCCATCGCCAAATCCTAACCACCCGAAGCATGGATGAAGAAAGGTTCCTCTTCTACCTTGGGACCCTCCAACAACAGGGGATTAATGTAGGTTTCACCAGTTTTCCCATTTACCCTAACTCCACCTTATCCCAGTCCAATCTTTCAACTCAGCATCCTCTCCCCTTTTGAACGTTCCTATGTTTTCATCTTCCTTCCGATCAATCTGGTCCACCCGCCTCTCCGACCTAACCCTTTCAGCCTCACCTTCAACTATCTATTAGATCACAGGAATTAGCTTAGAAAAATGCCAAGTACCGTAGTAAGTCAGTCGATTCGGAGAAATATCGGACCCAGCAACGGATGACCAAGAAAATAAAATCAAAAAGCGAAAAAGCATACAAACAAAAGAGAAACGTAAAGACTGCTTTAAAAAAAATTACATCAGTGTATGAAACAAAAGTAAAAACAAGGTTAAATATGGAACAGTAGGTGTGTGGACAGAATAATTTATTGAAGACAACAGAGAAATCGCAGGGAAAAGAAACAGTTTCTTTGTGTCTATCTTTAATGCAGAATATCCAGAAATTCTCCCAGAAATACCAAGTGACCATGGGACTTGTGTAAGTAAAGTCTAAGATCATTCTTATCAGTGTTGAGGTCATGTTTTAAAAGAAAGCTGGATTGAGTATTTATAAATCTGACAGATCAGATGTACTTCATACAAGAATTTCAGAGGAAGCAGCAATAGGTATATTGATTGCATCGCAGATTATCACGTTGTTTTCCAATACATTCCCGAAAGATATTTAGCCAATCTGGATAAGGCAAAGGTTACAAATATTATCCAACAGTTTAAGAAAGGATGAAGATGGAGAGTGGTGAACTACAGATCAGGAACTTGACATCCGTGGTCGGGTGTCTGTTGGGCTCGATTATAAAGAACGTGTTACTGGATATATAGAAGGTAATGGGAAAACTGGGGAGGATGATAATGCATCGATGAAACGAAAACCATACGTTGCAAACATTTTTTGGAATGGTTTGAAGATGATTCTTGTGGACGTAGGCAATGAGGAGCTAATGGATAACGTATCGTTGGATATTCAAGAGGATTTTTTTAAGAACTCTCCCACTAACATCATAAGAAAAGTTAAAGTGAAAGGAATTGGGAAGAATTGGGCGGCACAGTGGCACAGTGGATAGCACTGATACCTCACAGCGCCAGAGACACGGGTTCAACTCCCTCCTCAGGTGACTGACTGTGTGGAGTTTGCACATTCTCCCCGTGTCTGCGTGGGTTTCCTCTGGGTGTTCCGGTTTCCTCCCACAGTCCAAAGATGTGCAGGTCAGGTGAATTGGCCATGCTAAATTGCCCGTAGTGTTAGGTAAGGGGTAAATGTAGGGGTATGCGTGGGATGCGGTTCGGAGGGTCGGTGTGGACTTGTTGGGCCGAAGGGCCTGTTTCAACACTGTAATGCAATGTAATCTAAAAACAAGCAAATAGGAAACGAAAAATTAGGTTTGCATTCATGTGAGTGTAATTGAAATATAGAAGATGTCCTGCGCCAGCTGCACAGAGTGTTAGGTAAACTGAGACTATTGTGTACCGTTTGGAGTCCCAATCTAAGATAAATATACCACAGACGAACTGCAAAAGGTATTCTCCAGATTAATCCCTAAAATGGCAAGATTGCTTGATGTGGAAACTCAGCCTGTGATCTCGAGTTTTAAAAGATGAGAGGTGATTTTACTGAAACTTAGAAACATAGAGGGGAGAGAACAACCGAGGGACATGGAGAAGTGCAAGCAGGAGAGATGAGGGAGAATCCCATGATATTCTACACGGACAAGTAGAACAGAATAATCAGCAACAGTTAGTGTCCATTAGAAACCAAAGGGACAATCTGTGCGTCAACCTGGAGAACATTGATAGATTGTTACATGTAAACATCACAGCTGTTTTACTTGGGTGAAAAAGGATGCAGGTACAGAATTCGAGAAGATGGACTGGAAAGCTCTTGAAAAGAGGTTGATGTAAAATACGAGCAGGAGTTTGAGGCTTTGTCTGGTAAAAAAAATTGGACCAATCTGCAGGTCTGGATACTGTTGGAGTCAAGGGAGGAGTTCGCTGACTGGAAATTTTAATTAGAATCTAACAATAGGGGAGGTGCCAGAGGACTGGAGAACAGCTATTATGATTGCACTTCACAGTACGGGTGTTAGAGATAGACCGGGAAACTATAGACGAGCGAGTATTAAATCACTGTTCGGGAAACTACTGGAGAAAATAGAGAAGGAGAAAATTGAACTCCAATCAGAATGGCAAGGCTTGAAAAGGGATAATCATCATGACTTTATCAGAGTGAAGTCACACTAATGGAGTTGATTCAATTAGTTTGAGGAGGTCGCTTATTTAGTTTTGATGCAATGCCTTTGACAAAGTTCCGCATGGGAAACTGAAAAAAAATAAAATAAAATCTCAGAGTATCAAGGATAACTTGAAAAGTTACAGCGAAAATTGTCTTAGTGTCAGGAGGCAGAGGATGGTGGGAGAAGGCTGTTTGCGTGACTGGAGACCAGTGTCCCCTGGTGTACCACAGGGATCAGTGCTGTGTCTCGTATTGTTTGTAGCATTCATAAATGGTATAGATGTGAATCTGGAGGGGGAGTGGGTGGAGGGGTGGGAGTTGTGATAAGTAAGTTTGTGTTTGACACAAAGATTGGCCGGGTGTTTGGCAGTGAGGAGGAAGTTCTGATGTTACAGGAAAATACAAGTGGAATGATCAGATGGGCAGATCAATGGCAGATGGAATGTGATCCTGAAAAATATGAGGTGATGTATTTTGGAAGGAGGAACCAGACATGGGGTGTACACAATGATTGGCAGCACACTAGGGAGCTCACAGGGTGTTTCTCCACATATCCCGCAATGTGACTGAACAGGGTAATGGACTAGTTAAGAATTGAACCTTGGGTGGTGCGTTTATTCATCAGGGAGTAGATTATAAGTGCTATACAGGGCTTGGCTTTGTCCATGATGGAGTACTGTATGTCGGTCTGGGAGCCTCATTACAGGAAGGATGTGATTGTACTGGAGGGGGTTGCAGAGGAGATTCACGAGGATGTTCCCTGGGATGGAGGATTTCAGCTATGGCGAGAGGTTGGTTAAGCTCGGGTTGTTTACTTTTGATAGAGAGGCTGAGGGGGATGTGATTCAGAAGGATAAGGTAACGAGGGGCATCGACAGGGTGGACAGACAGCAACTGTTCCTTTTAGTCAGAGAGTCAAGAACAAGTGAACGCACCTTTAAAGTGAAGGGTTTGAGGTTCAGCGAGGATTTAAAGATGACCTTTTCTTCACCCAGAGGGTGTTGGGGTCTGGAAAGTACTTTCTGAGAGGGGAGTTATCAAGGTTAACCTCTCAACTGTTAAAAGTACTTGGACAAGCACTTGGAAGTGTCATAACTTTCCAGGCTATGAGCCTTTTGTCGGAAAGTGGGACTAATATAGATCGTGCGGTATTTCTGTTGGCACAGAGACTATGCTCCTGTGATTATATGATGTGGAAGGTCAATGATTGAGCATTTTAACACAAGAATTGATTGTTTCTGAAGATAATGTTCACAATGGTTATAAGAATGAGCTGTTATAGCTTGTCAAATTATGTCAATGTGAAAAGTATGAAAAAATATGCAGGTTTTTTCCAGTTTGAAACCAGAGAATGGAGAATGGGAAACAGGGAAATGGCAAAACTATGAATCCACTACTTCAGTTCTGTCTTCACAGAACTTTCTGACAATACCAGGAAACCAAGTCTGGCGTGGAAAATGAAATAGTACATGGAACATACAACATAGTAAGTAAATCGTTTGGGAGAAATTATTGGGACTGAAAATAATGGTCATAGACAACACTAACATAGATTTATGAAATGGGAATTATGTTTGAGAAACAGACTGGGAGACAAATGAAAGAGACGCAATGGATGTAAAATGTGTGGATTTTCAGAAAACTTTTGGTAAAGCTCCAGGCTGAGTTTGCAAAATCAAATCTTCGTGGATTGGGGTGAATATATGGACATGCTTCTTGAATGGGACAGCTGGCCGGAAACAGTGAATAGAAATAAACAGACTTGTGAAGCAACAGCCTGGCATTGTATTTAAGGGATGGTTCTGTGAGTATGACTATATCCCTGACATCCCATCACCTTCCCCGGATATCTCCTCTCTCACCAGCAGGACAGACAAAGCAGAAGTGGTGGCACCGTGGGATACAGTTTGAATGGAATTGCTCTGGGAGTCCTCAACCGTGACTCTGTATCCCATGAAGTCTCATGGCGTTAGTTTACACATGGGAAAGGAAACCTCATGCTGATTACTATGTACCAGCCTCTTCCAACTGATGAGTCAGTACTCCTCCAAGCTGACCAACACTTGGAGGAAGCACTGAGGGTGGCAAAGGCAGAAAATGTACTCTGGGTTAGGGACGTCAATGTCCACAAAAAGAGTGGTTCAGCAGCAGCATTACTGATTGAGCTGATGGGTCCGAACGAATATAACTTCTCGACTCGGTCTGCAGCAGGTGGTGAAGGAACCGACAAGAATGAAAAGCCATATTTGACCACAGCCTTACTAATCTGCCAGCTGCAGAAGTATCTGTCCATGACAGTATTGGGTAAGAGTGACCACTGCATAGTCATTGTGGAGATAAAGTCACACTTGCATATTGCGAATGACCTCCACCATTTTAGGTGGCACTGTCACCATGCTAAATAGGACAGACTTTGAACAGATCTAGCAGCTCAAGTCTGGGTTTCTATAATATGTTGTGGGTCATCAATAGCAGCAGATTGGTACTCCAGCACAACCTCATGGCCTGGCATACCCCACTCACAACAATTACCATCAAGCCAGAGGATCAACCTTCATTCAATGGAGTGTGCAGGATGGCAGGAGCAGCACTGGGAATACCTGAAAATGAGTTGTCTGCCTGATGAAGTCACCAACCATGACTACCTGCGTGCCAAACAGCATAAGCAGTTCGTCATAGACAGAGCTAAGTGATCCCACAAGCAACGGTGCAGATCTAAGCTCTGCAGTCCTTCTACTTCTAGTAGAGAATAGTTATGGACAATTAAACAAGTCATCGGAGTAGGAGATTCCACAAGTATCCCCATCCTTAATGATGGAAGAGACCAGCACTTCAGTGCAAAAGATAACGTTCACGCATTCGCAACAATCTTCAGTCAGAAGTGCTGAGTGGATGATCCATCTTGGCCTCCTCCAGTGGTCCTCAACAATTCAGTTACCAGCCATCAGCCAATTTGATTCACTCCACGCGATATCCAGATTCAGTTGGGGACACTGGATACCCCAGAGGGTACATACCCTGACAACATTCTGCCAATACTACTCAAAAGTTGTTCTCCAGCCCTTGTCACTGCACAAGATAAGCTGTTCCAATACTGTTACAACAACATTTCCCTGATTACGTCGAAAATTACCCCAAGTATCTCCTCTATATAAAAAGCAGAACAAATCCAATCCGGCCAATTACCACCCCATCAGTCTACCCTCGATCATCAGTAAAGTGGTGGAAGGTATCAGTGCTTTTAAGCAGCACGTGCTCAGCAATAACCTGGTCAATGTCGCCCAGTTTAGGCTCCACCAGGCCCACTCAGCTCCTGACCTCATTACCGTGGTTCAAACATGGACAACAGAGCTGAATTCCAGTGGTGGGGTGAGAGTGACAGCCCTTTAAATCAAGGCTGCCTTCGCCCAAGTATGGTATCAAGGGGCCTTAGCAAAACTGGAATCAATGGGTATCAGGGGCAAACACCCCGCTGGTTAGAATCATACCTGACACGTAGGAAGATGGTCATGGTTGATAAAGGTCAGTAAACCCAGCTCCAGGACGAGTCTGTAGGAGTCCCTCGGGCAGTGGCCTAGGCCCAAACATCTTCAGGGCTGCTTGACCAATGACCTTGCCTCTATTATAAGGTAGGAAGTGGAGATGTTTGCCAATGATTGCACAATGTTCAGCAATGGTTGTTGCTCCTCAGTTACAGAAACAGTCCTTGTCCAAATGCAACAAGATCTGGACAGTATCCAGGCTGACAAGTGGCAAGTAATATTCACGTAACACAAATGCCAGACCGTGAACATCACCACTACAATACAATCTAAACACTGTCCTTGGCATTCAATGGTGTTCCTGTCACTGAATCCACAGTGGAATGCAGCGGTTCAACAAGGCAGCTCACCACCACCTTCTCAAGGGGCAACCAGGGACAGGAAATAAATGCCGGCCCAGCCAGTCACACCCAGATTCAGGAAATAAACCTTATTTTTAAAAAAATAACAAAGGAATGTTGCTGGGATATCACAGAGATCGGTGCTCAGGTCCCAGCTGTTCACAATACCCATTAAACATTTGGTTATCGGAATCAACTACAATATATCCCAACCTGCTGAGAGAACTAAAGGATGTTGGATTGTGAGTGGGTGAGAAGGTTCTAAAAAAGCTTCAAGGTGACTAAGAGAAAGTGGAGTGAATGGGCAAATACGTGGCAGATGGAGAGCAAGGTGGGTTGAGGTGACAGTGTGCCCTTTGGTGGGAACAAGAGATTGGCAGCATTTCGTTTGAAAAGGGATTGTTTGAAACATGTTGATCTGAAAAGCGACGTATGGGCCTTTTTGTTGTTTCCTTCTGCGCGGCCCTCCGAGGTCCCTGCAGCACAGTGAGGTCTGAACCCCCATGGCACTACTGGGAATGGCATTCACACGCTGCCCAGCGGACATAGACGTACCAAGTGGGGAGCTGTAACATTGCAAAGGATCTGGATCTCCCTGTAGACTAGTCACTGAAAACAATATTGCAGGAGCAGAAAGCAGTTAGGAAGATCAACTGACCTTCATTTCAGGGGGATTTGAGTCCAGGGTAAGCGTGTCTTACTGCAGCTGTAGAGGGCTTTGGTGAGACCCTATCTCAAACACTGTGCAGTATTCTGTGCAGATTTGGTCTCAGTCCATAATAAAGGACAAACCTGACATTGAGGGAGAGCAGTGAAGGATGACCAGACCGATCTTTGTGATGACAGGCTTATTGTGGGAGTAGAGTTTGGGGCGACTGGGCCTGTATTCCATGGGGTTTATGAAAAAGGGTGGAGATCTCAGTGAGATATATAAAGCTCTGACAGGGTGAGACGGATTGGAAGCAGCGATAATAATTCCTGGCTGAGGTATCTAAAACAATCCGTCACAGTATTAGAGACAGACAGACCATTCTGCAATGAGATGACAATAAATGTCTGGACTCAGCGACTGCTGAACCTGGGGAATGCACTCGAACCTGGAAGCCAAGACACTGAATATAAATAAGGATTTAGAGACAGTAAAGTAATGCTGGGAGAGAAGGAGAACGATATGGAAATAAAGGGCCAGATATCATTATATTGAATTGGGTAGCAAACTCGACAGATCAAATGGACTACTGCACTTCCTACGTTACAGCTTCCCACAGTTAATCACATTAAGGCATGTGTACAGTGTGTGGAAAAAGTGCATTGTGTACATATTTGAACATGAACTGGAATGGGGAAGGCTCAATGAGTTGTATGGCCTACTCCATTCCCGATGTTTCTATGTCGTCTGTAAATGTTGTCACAAGCTCTC
Source organism: Chiloscyllium punctatum (assembly GCF_047496795.1). Lineage (NCBI taxonomy): Eukaryota > Metazoa > Chordata > Chondrichthyes > Orectolobiformes > Hemiscylliidae > Chiloscyllium > Chiloscyllium punctatum. The sequence goes on from NC_092766.1 coordinate 77,969,699, forward strand.
AGATGTTAGGAAGGAGGTCTCTGCAGGGTCAACAGGACTGTGTTTCTCATTCCCTTTTTCCGATACTGAGGCTGGGGCCGGGTGTTCTGTCTGGTTTTATCCTTTAGACCTCGGAACAGTTTGATACAATAGACTGTCTTGTTTGGCGGATTCAGAGACCATTGAAGAGTTTATCACATGTCTGTGTGTCTGCAGTCACGTTTAGGCCAGACCAGGAAAGCACGGGAGATTCACTTTCTGAAAGTACATTGGGGAAGCAAATTGGTGTGTACAATCGACATTGGCTTGAAGCTCACTATTTACGGACACCAGATTTTGCATCCTAATATTTTGTCAATTGTGTTTAACTTACACCAGCTGCCAGAGCATTAGCCTGGTCTGGATTAGTAATCCAGTGACCTTTCCACAGCAGCACCATCTCTACATGGGGACCTATCTGAAATCATAATGAGCAGGTTATTTCTGTACTGCTTGATAACTCTGTCAAAAAGAACTCCCACCAATTTGACTGTCGAGGTGGGACTGAGGCGTAGGTAACTGGCCAGATTGTAATTATAATCCTCTTAGGAACTGGATATAGTTGAGTAATTTTCCACATTACCAGGGAGATGTCAGAGTTGGAGCTGGAATGAAAGAGCTTCCCCAGGGACACGGCTTGTTGTGCAGCATAAGTCTTCAGTCCTATTACAGGAATGGGGTCAGGGACCTTTTTCGTACGTACTGTGTTCAGCTGTTTCTTCATGTCACGAACAGCAAATCGAATTGGTTGAAGACGAGCATCTGTGATTCTGTGACTATCATGGCGAGGGTGAGGTGGATCATCAACTCCACACTTCTGACTGAGGGTGGTGCAGATACCACATCCTAGTCTTTTACACTGATGTACAGGACTGTTCAATTATTTAGGATGGGGATATTTGTGGAGCCCTTTCCTCCGTCATTTGTTTAATCATCCATCACCATTTATGACAGAATGTGACAGGATTGCGGAGCTTCGATCAGATCTGTTGGTCAAGTGTGGTAGCTTTAATGGGTTAGCACCAGGTTTAGGTTCACGTGGTTCTGACAATGACATGTTCACCCACAGTCATTACTGAAACATAGATCGTATTGATGGTAATGGCAGACTGAGGAAATTATTCGAGGCTAAAAGTTACAGGTTGTGGTTGAATGCTGTTTTGTTTCTCCTGCTGCTGTAGTCTACAGCACTACATAAATACGCAGTTTTGATCTGCAATATCTGCAATGCAATTCTGCTGTCTGTCCCTTCGTTCACATCGAGACCCATTCACCCATCAGTCATGTACTCAGTGACCTACTCTGGTATCTGATGTGGTAACACTTCCATTTTCATACTTTAATTCTGCTGAGGGTCTCTCCCTGGATCATGCTTTCAATCTGACACATTCTGCAAAACCAATTAACTGATTTTAATTCAATTGTTTAATTCACCTGAATATTTTTCCTTGAGTAATATCATCTTCTGTGTTTAAAGTGAATGTTTTTCCTCTGTTTCTCTCCCTGACCATGATTAAGAGCTCTGTAGTGTCAGTGATGCCAGCCTTATATAGTTTCAAAGCCAATGAATTCACTGGATTCCCAATTATCTTCACCACATTGTATGTTTCCTCCTTTGGTTTGATGCCTTATCACTTATGGCTGCCTTGTCCTCCCATGAGTCTGTTTAATCTCCTTTGGGAGAATTTCTGATATCCTCCGAAATATCCCCAGAAGTTCCTGCTTTTGCTGCTCCATGGTCTGCCCTGCTCAGCTCCCCTTCCAATTAACTCTGGCCAGCTCTTCCTGAATGTCTTTGCAGTAACATTGATCAATTATAATCACATTACATCTAGAAAAGAGCAATAGAAATAAACCGAAAGAAGGAGCTTTGAGAGAAGGGATGCAAAGAATAATTGGTAAATTTCTTAACTATATACAAAGAGAGAAAGAGCGAGACAACATAGATGAGGAAATGTGAAAAATGAGAAAACTAGATCATTGAAAGAATTAGATGTATTTCCCTCAATGTTTTGGCAATTCCTGTGTGCTGTGGTCCTTTATATAGTGCATGGACAACAGAGTAATGTGTTCAAATGCTGACTCTGATGCCAGAAATTTTATCTCCAATAATATGACAGACACTAGCTTTGAAAAGAACCCAACAGGCCAATATATTGAATTCTGGTAGAAAGGGGATTAACTGAAATATGTTGGGACGCCCGAAGCAAGAATTTATAACACACATCCTAATAAGAAGGAGAGATTGGAGTGGAGAATTCCAGAAAAGGAGGGAATGTTGAGAGAAGGGGAAACATATCACTTTAGATGAGAATCAAATGATGTTTTAATGTTTTATAAATTTTATACATCATATGCATCACTTTTTGTTAACTGTGTCTCCGGTATTCATTTATAATGTGTTGTGTACATATGGAAAGTGTTACATATCTGCACACACACATTATTTAAACAGTGTATATGAAATCATTTTTCCGCCATTGAAATGGTCCTGATGTCATGTTACCAGGATACACGAACACCAGCTGGCCACCAAAAGACATGACCCATTATCACTATGTTCCATACATACAGACAAAGAAGGGCACCACTTTGCTTGGGACAATGCACACACATACTAAGACACGCAAGGATATTCCTAGAGAAATGGCATTCTGACCAGAAGTCCATCAATAAACGCATCAATTTAGATCCTATCTACCTTCTCTTGTAAACCAAAGAACTGGAAATGACATCACCCATCTTGAGAACCCAAGACCTATAAATGGAGAGGCGCAACACACCACCAGCACTTCAGCAGAGACTCTCACTGATGATGTTACCTAGTCATAGTGTCGAATTGTCAGAAAACAAACCTTCAAGCACAGCGAGCTAATTTGCATACATAAAAACTGTTACTTTTCTTTTATTAGTGCAATTTGGGAGTTCTTTGTCACTCATGTATTAACAGATTACGAGATGACGTGAGCTTTTTTGGGTTTGTGGTTTTAATTAACAGAAGCCCTTGACATAGATGTCTCCACAGTTTGGGGCCCTGCAGTATGAGACTTGGACAGATTGGAACAGATTTCGGGTACAAAATGTCCCAGCGAATTCCAAAACGTTGCAATTAGTGACCTACATCTTCAAATAAAACCGGTCGGAAAATCTATTTAACTTTGCTTACTGGTTAAATTTAAAGTGAGGGAAATGGCTTTTAACATTACTAAAGAGGTGCCCAAATTTGCCAAGAAAGTGTAGAAAGACAGAAGCAGGATATTTTTTTAGAATTAGCAAATAGGTTGTAATTGGGTTTAACCAGGGACAAAAGGAAAGCTGAAATTATAATGGAGTTGGTCAAGCACGTTCATGTATCAGAGAAACAGACAGGTGCAGTCGAGTTAGAAAATAATTAAATTGCAAATATGGCAACTGATGTTAGAAGATAAAGAAAGAGACGGAAACAGAGAGAGAAAAGAGAAGGAGAGGAAAAAGAAAGAGAGAGAGAATTTGAGATTCAGAAGTTGGGAATTAGACAAGAAAGTTAAATTAACAGGATGGAGATGAAGGGAGAACGTCGGGATGTATACAACTATGTTAGTACCTTGCCAGATTTCGGTGAGAAAAATGTCAAAACCTTTTTTATTTCATTTGAAAAAAATGACTCGGCAGATAACGTGTCCAGTGAACTTGTGGATAATGCTAGTTCAGACTAAGCTGGTGGGCACAGCTGGTGAGGTTTGTGCAGCGCTGTCAGATGAGGGGTCAAGAGATTATCAAGATGTCAAATTGGTTATTTTGATTGGCTATGAATTGGTACCAGAAGCATATAGACAGAGTTCAGAAAAATAGAGACGGAACCAGGTCAGACTTATGTTAAGTTTGAAAGAATTAATGACAGTCATTTGATAGATGGGTGCTGGACTTAAAAATGGATAAGACCTGTGAGGCTCGAAGGGAGATTATTCTGCTGGTGAAGTTTAAAGACTCACTTCCAGAGATGGTAAGAATTCATGTGCACGAACAGAAAGTTCAAGAAGCGAGAAGCGCGGCAGAAATGGCAGGTAAATATGCATTGGTGCATGAGATGAAATTTAGCTTCTGGGAGAATTTTCATGCTATGAGGGATAGAAATTGGGAGAAGGGAAGTTCACACATTACAAAGCGAACAGTAGCGCACAAAAGTTTACCACAGGTGAAAAAAGAAGCCCAAAGGGGTTGAAATGCCTCAGTTGTTCTCAGTATAAGGGAGTGGAAAACATAAAATGAGAATGCCAATGGTTTAAGAAGGGCACTGGGAATAGGTGTTTTCATTGAAGTAAGCTGGGACACACTGTGATGGTCGTTGAAGGAAGGCACTTTGGGGAAAGATGTGGCAGAAGAGGCTAAGCCAGTGGCATTAGTGAAACTAGGAAAGGAGACCTCAAGTCGAGCCGAGGAGCTGCAGGAGAGTGCTCAGCCTCGGCAAGGGCTGGGTATGGAGTCAGTACCTGATCTCTGAAAGTATTCGCCTCTGTAGATAAAGTTTACTCAGAAAGATCGGGGGAGAAGGACAAGAAGTATAATTTTGTGCGATATTGGATCTGCTCAGTCTCTAATAGTTGAGAAGTGAGACGCTGGAGAAGCACAAAAGATCTGGAATCATCCGAAAAGCAGAACAATCGAATATCAGGCATAAACCGATTGTCAAGAATGTGGTGGGGGGACAATGGGGCTGAAATATAAATACGAGGGTAGTAGCTGGGCTGGTGGGAGGATCACTGGGAAGGCGATAAGAAGATGTCGGGTGGAGTAATAGTGATATGTTGGGAGGGTGGAGTCGGTAGGTGGGAAGGAAGCTGGCCAGTTAGGGCAGTTCACGAGGGCAGTGCTCGGTTGAACGGTTCAATCTGGCAGAGGTTGGGGGAGGGGAGATTTGGAATTTGGTGAAGTCAACGTTGATGATGGTTCTCGTTTGAGGGCTCTAGTTGTCCTACCAACTATGCACAACACCCTCCTCTCCGACCTCTCACCATCACACCCCACCTGCGACTACCTATCGCCTTCCAAGCTATCTTACACCCAGCTCCACTCCCAAACTCCTATTTATTTCTCGGCCCCCTTCCCCCTCCCTTACCCCACCCCCCACTTTCCAACTAATCAAAAGACACATTGATAGGGTGAGAAATTCCATACTTTACCCAGGATTGATTGGTGTGATTTATTGTCACGTGTATCTCAGTACAGGGAAACACTTTGCTTATGAGCAGTGGAGACAGATCATAGTAAGCATGGCCAGACAGATCATAGGGTCGAAATAGGCTTGGACAGAGTAAGGCATACAGGTTACACTGAACAGGACAAACATGCGACAAGATCAACATGAACAAGATCAGCATTATTTGAACTTAGAGAGTCCATTCATCAGTCTAACGTGACCTTCCTAATAGTTTATATGCTTTTACGAACTCTCCCCATGTTATAGTGCAGTCGGCGAGTGAACCCTGTACTGAACGTCAGGTTGTTCACAATCCCCAACAGCAGCCATAATACCTTCCATCTGAAACAGGTAGCCATTCCCACCAGCTTCCCCCCTACATAGAGAATACCAGGCTGGCTTCTCATAGATGGAAGGTGCCTTCTTGAGACTTCACACAAGACATATGGCTTCCCTCCTCACCACTAGAAAACCACGTTAAAGTCCCACGTGTGTATCATAAGCAACGGAGCCAGGAGGAACAACGTGGAGCAGTCTGTCTGTGCAGCTTCTGCTCCACTTGTTCATCATGTTAGAGCATCATTCTGGAGACACTTAAGACTGCCGATGCTGGAGATCAGAGTAGAGTATCGATTGCTGGAAAAGCACAGCAGGTCAGGCAGCATCCGAGAAGCAGGAGAATCGACGTTTCGGGAATAAGACATTCATCAGGAATCAGCATCAATTATCTCATTCTGCTCCCTGTGTAAGTGCATTGAGGTGGGAATGGCCTCCTACTGTTCCTGTATAAGTGACTCAAGGGACTGACTGGCTTATTCCTCGTCCAATTGGACAGGGCCAAGGGCGTGACTGGGTTACCCCCGGTTCCTGTTTGACAGCTCGATGTACTGACAAGTGTGATGGTGCTGTAACTTTTCAAGGTTATTTTGTCCTGGTTCCTTTTAAGAGAGTGATTGAACGATCGTTACCAAGCTGGTTAGTTAAGACCACTTGAGTAAACAGCGAGGGAGGCCTTAGGTTTATTTTAATGCAGCGTGAGTGGGTGTGGCCAGCTCTCACAGATTAGGATCACTGGGTTTTTGTTTCTCAGTAACATCAGAAACTATTGGGGTCTCAACAGAGTTGGAAGCTTCAGGGAATGTTTCCTGGCTGCTACTCTCTCTGAATTTTCTCTTGATGCTGTCACATTACATCTGGAACAGACATTTTACATTCCCTTTAAAATAAGAAAACATTCGAGTAGAGGCTATTGCTTTCAAATATTTTCGAGGGGCTCTGGTGTGGTCCATCACACGAGACTCCTTCTCTTCCTGAGTAATAGGCCGGAGGTACTGAGTGGACCATCCCTGTTCTACTCCAATAATATCAATGGGCTGGATGGCTTCCTCACATTCCTGTGAAACCAGTGTGAGGTGCTGAATGAACTCTTGTTTTACTGTGGCAATATGCAGGGTCAGGCAGTGCTGTTACATGAATGTTACTGACGCTTTAACAGCACAAGCCTGAGTGGTGTCTGGGTCTTGCTGCTCATGGACACAGACCGGTTGAGGAGCTGAGGGGGGGAACAAAATGTTCTGAACATTGTGGAATCTTCAGAGACCATCCCCACTTCTGATCTTATGGTGGGGAGGGTGGGGGCGGGGAGACATTGATGAAGCAGCTGAAGCTGTTTGTATAGAGGAAGCTACCCTGAGGATCTCCCACAGAGGTGACCCAGGACTGAGATGATGAACATCTTCCTTTGTGCCATATTTGACTCCAAACACTGGAGAGGTTACTCTGATTCCCAGTAAGTTCAGTTTTGTTAAGCTCCTTGATGTCAACAGAAGTCAACCACAGCCTTGATATTGGGGCTAGTCAGTTTTACCTGAACTCTTGTGTCAACCTCTTTTGTTCATATCAATAAACCATGATATAGGAGCAGCAAGTGTTTTCTTCAAACAGGTGGTATTAAATGTCAGGATTTCTCTTCTCAAAAGTGTTGGGGAATGAGATGACTGAAAGTATTTGAAGAGGAGGTAGATGGATATTGACCTGTCAGAGTGGTGAGGGCTATGAAGAATTGGGTATGAAAGAGGATTTGAGACCAAGAGCAGATCAGTCATGATCTTAGTGAAGGGCAAGGCAGGCTTGGGGAGTGAATGACCTGCCCCTGTTTCTGATGTTCTCACATTCTGTTATTGGAAAGTTGGTGGGTGTTTTTTTCATTAAAGCTCTGTTGTTGCATATTTCAGTCAGGGAGACCAGAGGATTCTGTGAGCCATCTCTGGGTGAGGTATGGGGGTTGTATTCTCAGTGAACGTAGGTCTAAACATGACCAACAAATGGAGCACAAGTTGCAGAAAGGGGAAGCTTTGTGAAGAGAGATGAGGGGCCTCTTTCATACCTGTGCCTGGGTTTTCCAATTACATTTCCCAAATCACCTCAAAGCGTGTGGGACATTTTTGAAGGGCTGAATGGTCTCCTCTGTTTCTGTGCACCAGTTTATAGCAGTAAGTAGCATCCAACTGCTCCTGTTTATCAGATTTGATGGGCTGAATTGAATACAGAAACCTGGGACTGAGGAGCAGGACAGGTCATTCGATACTTTTAGCCTTCTCCATCAGGCACTAAGATTGTGGCTGATCATGTTGGGGTCTCAGCCCCACTTCCCTGTCTTTATCCCATTATGCATGACTCACTTCTCTGTCAAACATTTAACTAATGCAGCTTTCAACCAATGTGAACATAGAGGCATGATAAACTTCCACTGAAGAGAATTCCCACTTGAAAGGGCCTTTCAGAATTATTCGTCATCCCTCTAATACAATCAGAGTCATGCAGAACGGAAACAGACCCGTTATTCCGATTTTTTCACTCCGATCAGATATCTGACCTAGTCCCTTTTGCCAGCATTTGGCCAATATCCCTCTTCTTTCAGATACTTTTTAAATGTGCGATTGTAACCGCCTTCAGCACTTCCTCTGACAGCGCTTTCTGTACACACACCACTCTCTGTGTGAAACATTTATCTTCAGGTCCCTTCTAAATCATTCGCCCTCTCCCCTCCAACGTATGCTGTCTTGTTCTGGACTCCCCTACACTGGGGAGAAGAACATGGCTGTTTAGAATATCCATGCTGGTTTTGTAAACCTCTATAATGTCACCCCTCAGCCTCTGACACTCCAGGAGAAAGCACGTCAACCTAATCAACCTCTCCCTAAAGCTCAAACCTCCAGTCCTGGAACATGTGTCTAAAGCATTTCTGCAGACAACCGATTTGTACCCAGTATTCTTAAAGTGGCCTCACCAACATCCTGTACAGATGCAACATGCCACCACAACTCCTATACTCAATGCACTGACTGATTAAGGCAAATGTGCCAAATGTGTTCTGTCCCACATTGTCTACCTGCGACTCCACTTTCAAGGAACAATGAACCTGCAGCCCTATGTCCCTTCGTTCCACAACACTCCGCAGGACCTTAACATTAAGTTTATAATTTCTGCAATGATTTGCCTTTCCAAACTGCAAAACCTCGGATTTATCTAAATTAAACTTCATCTGTCAGTCCTTGCCCCTTTGTTCCATCTAATTGTGGTCTCGTTATACTCTGAGGTAATCTACAACATCACCTTTCTGATGTCATCTGTAAATGTACTAACTATGGCCCCAATATTCACATCCTTTACATAAATGACGAAATGCAGTGAACTCAGTACTGATTCTTACAGCACACTGCTGCTCACAAGCCTCTAGTCTGAAAAATATCCCTCTTCCTTCAAGCCAATTGTGACCAGCTTCCTCTGTATCCCATGTGACTGAACCTTACTCATTTGTCTACCAATCAGAATGAAATACTCGCTATTAAGAGAGGCTGAGTAGGTTAGGTTTACTTTCACTAGAAAAAAGGACATTGAAGGGGGACCTGATTGAAGTTTGCAAAATCACGAAGGGTATAGACAGTGGACAGAATTGAAAAATGTCGTGCTGGAAAAACACAGCAGGCCAGGCAGCATCCGAGGAGCAGGAGAATCGACGTTTCGGGCATAAGCCCTTCTTCAGGAAAAGTGTGGATAGAGACAAGATTTTTCCCAGATTGAAGGAGTCAATAACTAGAGGTCGTGCTTTCAAAGTGAGAGGTGGAATGTTTAAGGAGGATACACGCGGTAAGTACTTTACACAGAGGGTCGTGGGCGTTTGGAACGCGTTGCTAGCAGAGGTGGTGGAGGCACGCACAGCAGAATCATTTAAGATGCGTCTGGACAGATGCATGAGTAGGAGGGGAGCAGAGGGATACAGATACTTGGGAATTGGGCGACTGGTTTAGACAGTCCATTTGGACTGGCTCAGGCTTGGAGGGCGAAGGGCCTGTTCCTGGGCTGTAAGATTTTCTTTGCTCTTTGTTCTTTAAATGAACACCTTACTCAAGTCCATATAGACAATGTCTACCAAACTGTCTTCATCAATCTTCTTTGTCACCTCTTCAAAAAACTCAAACAAATTAATGAGACATGATTTTCCATGCAGAAAGCCTCGGTGTCTACTCCGATCAGCCCTTGCCTTCCCAAATGTGTGTAAATGCTATCCCTAAGAATCCCCTCCAATAACTTACCCACCACTGACATCAGGCTCACCAGTCTATATTTCCCCGGCTTTTGGGGTACCTGTTTCCTTTCTAGTCCCACTCCTCAACTGCTCACAACAAATGTTAATTGTAACCAGGTTGGTGAGATGGCCGATGATATCGGTCTCAGACTGGGTCAGGGTCAGTTGTAGGAACAAGTCAGGCTAGTTTCTTTAATCTGCGAAAACAACACATTTATGACTCAGAGCAATGTTACTCAACCTATGATGGAAAGATGAATAGCAAACTGTTTGGGTATTGAAAGTATATAATGAATATTTCCCTTTGTAAAAATACTGAGACACACACACACACACTTTTAACTTGAAAGAACTCTGTCCAGATAGTATTGTAACTCACGACAAAAGGGAAAATTGTGAGATTGTCCAAAACGCTATTCTGTTTCTGAAGATATTGTACTCACACAGCTGCTCGCAATGGCATTCCATCCTGGTACAGTTGGATTTGGCTTAATTCCCTTTGCTTTAGGCAGTGAGGGGATTCCAGTGAATTCTGGTCAGTGATCACCCAAAGGGTAGCACGGTCGTTCGCACTGCTGCCTCAGAGCACTAGCGACTTGGGTTCGATTCCAGCCTTGGGTGACTGTCTGTGTGGAGTTTACACATTCTGCACTTTTCTGTGTGAGCTTCTAATGGGTGATCCAGTTTCCTACCACAAACTGTGTAGGTTTGGTGGATTGGTCATGCTAAATTGTCCGTAGTGTTCAGGGATTTCTAGGTTATGTGCAATAGTCAGGAGTAAATATCGGGAAATGGGGTGGGAAGGTTGGTATGGACTTGTTGTGTCGAAGGGCCTGTTTCCACACTGCAGGGATTCCATAAAATTAAGAAAGGTAACGATGACTATAGAGGTATTCTTTTTAGCTCGCACACATTGCTGCGAAGAGGAACAATGAAGGAGAGAGAGTTCAATAGTCCATTCCTTCTCAGGCAGATTACATTATCTCCCTCTCTGAGTTGAATCACACAGTAATGTCATCCTCTCCAAAACTGGACCATGTGATGTCTCCTTGTACATTGTCAAAACTTTGTCTCCATCACATTCCCTGTTCCATGTTGTTGCATCATTACTGCTGTCATACACAGAGCCATATGCTTAGCAGAAAATGGTCTCGGTCAATTTGAATATATGTTTATATGTCCCTGCATCATTATAAAATAAAAATGTTTAATTTATTCAGAATACCTGTGTTAAACTGAATGCATTTTTAAAAGAAATACAGAAATTGCTGGAAAAGCTCGCCAGGTCTCTAAGTACCCAGATGCTGTATTTGTACCAGCCTCCACCACTTCCTCTGGCAGCTCATTCCATACACACACCAGCCTCTGTGTGAAATGGTTCCCTTTCGGCCTCATCAAAACTTTTCCGCTCTCACTTTCCACCAATGCCCTCTAGTTTTGGATGTCCCTAACCTGGGGAAAAACCCCTGACTACTCACGCTATCTATGGCCATTTTGATTTTATAAACCTTTACTGCTGCGAAATGTGAACCCAATCAACACGAATGGCTGTACTTTCACTCATCCTGCTCCTAAATTCTGAAATGCAATAATGACACCTCTTCCTTCTCCATCAGGTCATAATTCTAAATCCATTTTAATCAGTTTATTCAGATGTATCCTGAGACACTTCTGAGGGCTTTACACCTAGACCTTTGTGCCCGGAGGTGGGGACACTAGCATCACTCAGCAATACCCATAAAGCTGTAACAGTATTCTACTGTGTGTTTGCTCATCAGCCTGTTCTGACATGCTGTGACATACCTCTGCAACAGGCAGGACGTGAATCCAGGTTTCTAGCCCAGAGCTGGGAACACTACCACACATGTTCAGGATTTGGAATCAAATCCAGAGCACTGACTGAGAGGTAGGGACACTACCATACCTAGATTTTGGGACATATTTTAGTGCCCGCTTTCAGCTCGGTGTGGATTTATTATAATCAGAACTGAAAACTGTGTTGCTGGAAAAGCACAGCAGGTCAAGCAGCATCCAAGGAGCAGGAGAATCGACGTTTCGGGCATAAGCCCTTCTTCAGGAATGAGACTGGTGTGCCAAGCAAGCAATGATAAAAGGTAGGGAGGAGGGACTTGGGAGATGGGCATTGGGAATGTGATAAGTGGAAGGAGGTTAAGGTGACGGTGTTAGGGCGGTGAGGGGGTGGGGGTGGAGAGGTCGGGAAGAAGATTGCAGGTGAAGAAGGTGGTGCTCAATCTGAGGGTTGGGACTGAGATAAGGTGGGTGGAGGCGAAATGAGGAGGCTGGAGAAATCCGCATTCAATCCCTTGTGTTTGGAGGGTTCCTAGGCGGAAGATGAGGCGCTCTTCCTCCAGGCGTCGTGTTGCCATGGTCTGGCAATGGAGGAGGCCAAGGACCTGCATGTACTTGGTGGAGTGGGAGGGGGAGTTAAAGTGTTCAGCCACGGGGCAGTTGGGTTGGTTGGTGCGGATTTCGCAGAGGTGTTCTCTGAAACGTTCCACAAGTAGGAGGCCTGTCTCTCCAATGTAGAGGAGGCCACATCGGGTGCAGCGGATGCAATAAATGATGTGTGTCGGGGTGCAGGTGAATTTGTGGCGGATATGGAAGGATTCCTTGGGGCCTTGGAGGGAAGTGACGGGGAGGTGTGGGTGCAAGTTTTGCATTTCTTGCGGTTGCAGGGGAAGGGGCTGGGAGTGGAGGTTGGGTTGGTGTGGCGTGTGGACCTGACGAGGGAGCGGGGGATGGAGTGTGTTTTCAGAACGCTGATAGTGGAGGGGAGGGAAATATATCCCTGGTGGTGGGGTCCGTTTGGAGCTGGCGGAAATGATGAAGGATGATCCGATGTATCCGGAGGTTGGTGGGGTGGTATGTGAGGACCAATGGGGTTCTGTTCTGGTGGTGATTGGAGGAGCGAGGTTCAAGGGCGGAGGTGCGGGAAGTGGAGGAGATGTGGTGGAGAGTATCGTCAACCACGGCTGAGGGGAAGTTGCGGTCTTTGAAGAAGGAGTCCATCTGAGTTGTTCGGTATTGGACTTGGCCCTCCTGGGAGCAGTTGCAGCCCAGGCGAAGGAATTGGGTATATGTGGTGGCGTTTTTACAGGGGGCAGGGTGGGAGGAGGTGTAGTCTAGGTAGCTGTGGGAGTCTGTCGGTTTATAAAAAATGTCCGTGTTGAGTCAGTCTCCCGAGATAGAAATGGAGAGGTCTAGGAAGGGGAGGGAGGATTCTGAGACGATCCAGGTGAATTTGAGGTGGAAGGTGTTAGTAAAGTGGATGAACTGTTCAACTGCCTCGTGGGAGCACGAGGTAGCGCCGATACAGTCATCGATGTAGTGGAGGAAAAGGTGGGGGGTTGTGCCAGTGTAGATGCGATAGGCCAGTGTCCGGCCTATCACCCTTACCTTAACCTCCTTCCAGCTATCACATTCCCAATGCCCCTCCCCCAAGTCCCTCCTCCCTACCTTTTAGCTTAGCCTGCTTGGCACACCAGCCTCATTCCTGAAGAAGGGCTTGTGCTCGAAACGTCGATTCTCCTGCTCATTCGATGCTGCCTGACCTGCTGCGCTTTTCCAGCAACACATTTTTCAGCTCTGATCTCCCGCATCTGCCATCCTCACTTTCTCCTATTTATTATAATCAGGTTACCATTACTGAATTACAAATAAACACTTTATATTGTTAACCAAATGCAAGATATTTGTCTCAACTCTAGGATATTGAGTGTATGTGCTATGCTATCGAAATTAACTATGAACGGCTTCAATTGCTATTATCTGTTGTCTGCAATATTCGGGAAAACAACCTGCAGACACTCTGCCCAATGAAGGGTCTCAAATGGATATGTATTACTGAACACCAGAGACAAAGAAGAGCTTAATGTCTGGTCCCAAAGCACCGAGCGGCATTACCCACCTCGAAAGTGCGACTGCCCACTTCCTAAAGCCATGAAATGATACCAGGCCAGTGATAACTGTCCAGCCCCTCCTCCCCACTGACTGTGTCTGCAATCCGTCCCTCCTTCCCCCAAACCACACAATGTTACCCAAACTCAGGGTCTTTGTGAAACTCAAGGCCAGAGTGTGCAGGCATCCTGGAGAGGGATGGGCACTTTAAAATTGAAGGGGGAGGGTGAGGTGACAGTAATATCACACACTGGGCTGAGGGGTAGCAGATGGAGTTTAGTTTGGATTAATGCGAGGTATTGGATTTGGTAAATCAAACAAGAGCAGGACGTATACCGTTAAAATAGAGCCTTTGGCAGTTTTGTAGAATAGAGACTTAGGCCATCAGGTATAATTCTTTAAAATTTGCACCTCATATAATCGTGTGGTTAAGAACGTGTTGAACACACTTGTCTTCATTAGTCAGACCTTTGAGTATCGGAATTGAGATGTCATGTTGTGGTTGTACAGGACATTGGTGACACCCCTTCTGGAATACTGTGTCCAGTCTGGTCACCCTGCCCGTTCACCCTCTCAGTGAAAAAGCTGCCCCTTAGGTCACTTTTAAATGTTTCCCTCTCACCTTAACCCTATGTCCTCTAGGTTTGGTCTCCCCGTACCCTTAGAAAACACTTTGACTATTCACTTTGATATTATTGACCTTGATATTATTAAACTGGAGAGGATTGAGAAGAGATTAACCGAGATGTGGCTGGGAAAGGAGGGAGTGAGCTACAAGGAGAGGCTGGATAGGCTGGGACTTTTTTCATTGGAGAGTATGAGATGAAGGGGTAACTTCACAGAAGTTTACAAAATCATGAGGGGTACAGATAAGCAGAAGGGCTGATGTCTTTTCCTTAGAGTTAGGGATTCAAAACTGAGGGATATTTTAAGATGCGAGGAAAAATGATTCACAAATGTCATGAGAGGTAATTATTTTAGACAGAGTCTGGCATGTGTGTGGAATGAAATTCCAGAGGAAGTGGTGAAAGCAGGGACAGTTACAATGTTCAAAGGACATTTCGATCAGTACATGGATAAGACATCAGTTTGGATGGTGCTGTGAGCAGCTGCCCTTTCTCTCCCCATTTCTGAATGAATCCCTGTTGGTTTTCACCCTTTGCCAATTCTGGTGCAGTGGAGTGGCGAGGCCAGCAGAGGGTGGCATTGCATCACGTTAAGCACCACAGAGACTGGCAGACCTGCCCCACACAGAGATACACAGATATACACACACGTGAATTGTTAGGACACGGCGTGAAGCTCATTTGGTAATTTAAACTAAACATAAGTTCGCCTCGTAAACTTAAAATACGAGTGACAGACCTACCAAAGTCCACTGTTTAAATAATAATATCAATATATTTTTTTCACGCTGAAAGTGAACGTTTTACAAAATCTATTCACAACTCTGGGACCCTCTTTCTCTTAACTGCTTATTACCCGACTCCAGCTCGACAGCAATATACTGTGTTTAGGTCTGCCATCCTCTCATATCACAGGAGCTTGTAAGCTCTCAGTTCAAAACAGCATTCCCTCTCTCTTAAAGGTACAGTACACACTTTCAACTTCATCACATTCTACCCTGGTGAATATCGATAAGTGGGACCTATCCGGATTTCACTTGCATTGTGGTTTGTCAATATTTCATCTACTCTGTCTCGTATATGTCAGGAGTTGTGTTGCTCCATTGATAGTACGATTCTGTCCGTGGGAATATATCAGTATTTCACTTGCTCACACTCGTGAGTGTGGCTGGATTTCAGTTATTTCATGGGGACTGTGATGCTATAACAATCTCAATGTTTGTAAATGGTACCGAACCTGGAAGAACTCTGAAGTCTATGGAGGACAGTGTGGCACTCTAAAAGGACAGTGATACGTTGGTGTCGTGTTCAGGTATAAGGCAGGTGGGGATCAGTGCAGAGCTGTGTGAGGTGATGGACTGTGGTAGGAAAGACATTAAAAGGCACTTTAATACAGGTCATACCGTTATAAAGGGAGTGCACGAGTAGAGAGCGCTGGGTGTATATGAGCATAGATTGTTGAAGATGTTAGGACAAGTGGGAAAGCAGTAAATCTCACAGATTAGTTTCAGTATCTGAGCTGTTTACAGGTGGCGGTGTAGGAGGGAGTCTCGGTGCTGCCTTCCTGGGAGGTGGTGGTGACCATGTGTTTTGAGCCCACCCTCCTGCCCACCGAGACCGTGGGGATTCCATTTGTATCAGCTCGACACAAAATGGAGATGGCATCAGGGCCACAGCTTCTAAGTTGTGCCAGGAGGAAATGGAACTGCCAGTGGGTTTAAAGTGAGAATTGCCCTTCACTGAACATTGCTCCTTACTCTGTCGATGGGACGTGGATGTTTCGGAATCTCCACACGAGGTGTCCCTGTCCTCTCCGGCTCCGACCAGGGTCCTCCCCACATGGCGGGGGGAGGGGGGTTGAGGGAACGGATATCGGGCACTCCATCACCCGGCTTGGCCCCTTCTGTCCTATTCCAGGCTGCTTCTCCTGGAATGGGATAAGGGGAAGGAGGGAGTGAGGGTGGCCCTGCTGTTAGTGCTGGAGGAGGTGGGTGAGGGTTCTCGGGGGAGTCAGTCCACAGTGTTGTATTCATGCAATGTTATTAATGGAGGGGGGGTAAAGCGGAGGGAGTGGGAGAGAGAGAGAGAGACAGAGACAGAGAGAGACAGAGACAGACAGAGCCAGAGACATAGACAGAGAGAGAGAGAAGGTGCTGTTTACAGCAGTGAGAGTGGTTGAGCATGAGCCTTGTTCGGGAGTCGTAGCTATAACAGATATACAGTGAGTGTGAGGGAGCAGAGAGAATACCGTGACCCTTATCCTGACAGAACGGGGAAGGTTATTGATGTTTGTCCCGCATTGCTGGATATTTCTTCAGACTGCAGATACTGCACTGATGTGGGTGGTGAGCTCAGACCATGCTCAGTGGGTCTGGTGGTGTGGCCCCCTCTGGGAAGAGAATGGTCGCCCTCTGTACGACCCCATCCACCAGGACCTCTGTGCCCCTGTCGACAAATCGCGGTGTAATTGTCCCTTATCTGCCATGTTCGGGGTAAACTGTGCACGGCAACTCCAAACTGAGAAAGCTCAACCCTGTGCCGCTTGGCCTTTTAAAAATGGCAACAGTGCCAGGGATCACGGAATATCCAGGGCACCCGGGCGATGATGAGTACCTCCAGCCATGATGGGTGGGAGAATCGGGCTGGTATCGAATGAGAGGGACACCATGGGGTGGGGTGGGTAGTTAATGAGGTGAGTTCGATATGATAGCACCAGGAAACTATCTCGGCCTCGTGTGGATGATCCCTCTGTCACAGTCAATGAAAATGGCACTGATACAAATTATTGTTTGATTTAGCCCAATGAGTCAAAGACTCTGCTGACCCTACACCTAGATACAAAGCTGCAGAACAAATACTCATCCAAAACTCTGCATCGTCTATACACCACCAATATCATGTTCACCTACTATTACTGGAAACACTGGCTTATGTTACAGGATGCTGTTAAATGTTTTCATTTCAGCATTCTGAAACCTGGGAACACATCCTCCCATAACCTTGTCTCTCAGTCTCTCCCTCTCCGTCTATTTCCCAAACCCCTCCGATTTGTTATTGTTTGAACTCACTCTCCCGTTATCTCTCTCTGGCAATGATGTTCACACCCACAGCACCCCCTTGTCATGGTCCAATGGAGAGATGGAGCTGGAAATGGATGTGAGCTGCACATCCTGTCACTTCCAGCATGGGCTGCAAGTTTCCTCAAACTGGGCAGGGATATAACAAAGTGTTACAGATCAATGCACTGGGGTGGGGTACACAGTCCGACATGCTGGGAGGGTAACTGCTCCTGGTTTACAGATCAATGCACTGGGGTGGGGTACACAGTCCTACATGCTGGGAGGGTTAGTGCTCCACTTTTACAGATTAATTCGCGGTGATTACTGCACTGTTCCCTGTGCTGGTCAGACTAACTGGTTGAGGTTTGTAGATAATGTCCGTGAAGGTACACATACTGGATGGATATTTCTTTCAGGTTCACACATTAGTGCCCTGCGGAAATCTGCACAGCTCCCCGTCCTGGACAGATATCTAGTCTGGGTTTATAGATCAATGCACTGTTGTGGTCTACACAGCTCCCCGTGCTGGACAGATATCTCGTCCGGGTTTATAGATCAATGCACTGCTGTGGTCTGCACAGCTCCCCGTCCTGGACAGATATCTAGTCTGAGTTTATAGATCAATGCACTGCTGTGGTCTGCACAGATCCCCGTCCTGGACAGATATCTCGTCCGGGTTTATAGATCAATGCACTGCTGTAGTCTGAACAGCTCCCCCTCCTGGGCAGATATCTGATCCGGATTGATAGATCAATGCATTGCTGTGGTCTACACAGCTCCCCGTATTCCTGTGTAGCAGCTTTGAAATACTGAATGTTCCCTTCCATTTCCTATGTAACAGGTATGAGAGATTAAAAGATCTGCTCCAATCGCTGAGTAGCAGTCTCCAATGGCTGAATGGCCTCATTCTGTTCGTGTTTAAAACACTTGATGGGCTGAATAGACTGCTTCAGTATCGGTGCAGTTGTGAATGGTGCTGAATATTTTGAAACCAGCAGTGAATAGGCCACTTCTGACTTTATGATGGAGGGAAGGCCATTGATGCTGCAGCTGTTACTAGCCCACAGTGCCTCATGGATGGCCAGTTTCCATGTGCTCTGTCCTTTAGAAGTATGTCCTACTTCACTGGAGGGAGTGCCACATCACACAGTGAGCAGTACGCCTAATATGATTTATCTCTCCATCCCGGAGGCTCGCAGTCTCATTCGTGATGAAGGTCTGCTGCCCGAAACGGTGATTTTCCTGCTCCTCGGATGCTGCCTGATCTGCTGTGCTTTTCCAGCAACATACTAATCTTGAGTATGTCAAATATGAGACTGAGACTGTGCCTCCACCAGGACTGTGTGCTGGCTGCTCCTACAGATACTGTCAGGGACAGATCCATCTGTGACAAGGAGCTTGGTGAGAATGTTTCCCCCAGTCTGGCTGCTGTGTGGTGAAGCCTGTCCCTGCTCAGGCAGCGGTGGGCCTGTGTGGACATGCCTGGTGATGGACATTGAAGTCCCACACCCAGAGGATGGTCTGAGTCCTTATCACCCTCAGTGATTTGTTTCCAAGAGGAGGGGTGGGGGGGCAGGAGATAACCATCCTCAGGTGATTTCCTTGACCATGTGTGATCTGTTACCATGAGATTTCCTGGGTTCTGGAATCAATGCTGGGGATTTGCAGGGTATCCCAGGGATTGTATCCCAGGGTGTCCCCAACGCTTCTGGGTCTGTCCTCCCGTTGGCTCAGGATATACCCAGGAATGGTGATGGGGCTTCATGAAACATTATGGGTGAGCATGGTGGCACAGTGGTTAGCACTGTTGCCTCACAGCGCCAGAGACTCGGGTTCAATTTCAGCCTCAGGCGACTGACTGTGTTGAGTTTGCACATTCTCCCTGTGTCTGCGGGTTTCATCTGGGTGCTTCGGTTTCGTCCCATAGTCCAATGATGGACAGGTAAGGTGAATTGGCCATGGGAAATTGTCCATAGTGTTAGGTGAAGGGGTAAATGTAGGGGAATGGGTCGGGGTGAGTTGCACTTCGGCGGGTCGGTGTGGACTTGTTGGGCTGAAGGGCCTGCTACCACACTGTAGGTAATCTAATCTAATCTAAATTACCCATCAGGCCTTATCTTGTGAGTATGACGGTGTCGGACTGTTTCCTGACTGAGAGTGTGGTGCTGGAAAAGCACAGCAGATCAGGCAGCATCCAAGGAGAAGGGGAATGAACGTTTCAGGCATAATCCCTTCATCAGGAATGAGGCTTGTGGGCCGGGGAGCTCGGAGATATATGAGAGGGGGCTGGGCAGGGACAGGGGCTGGGGCTGGAGGTTGGGGGCTGGGGCTGGCGCTGGGGCTGGTGCAGGAGCTGGGGTTGGGGTAAGGGAGCTGGGAATGTGATCGGGAGACGGAGGTGGGGAGAAGTGATCGGTCAAAGAGGGTGGGGAAGGTCATAGACAGGTCAAGGAGTTCCCCAGAACGTTCTGTCCCTGACATTCTATAACTGACATTCCCCGGAACGTTCTGTCCCTTACATTGTTTGTGAACGGCCGGACATCAGTGAATTGAACAAACGATAAGATCCCGAGGGAAGAGATCCCGTTCCAGGGAGAAGGAGACACTGTTCTTCAGGCCTCTTAGGCAGTTGAAGGGGTGAATCCGTTTTCACTGCCTTTACATTTCTTCATGACACAGGAAGGACCACAATTCAGACCAAAATACAGGAATTCACAAACTCCGCTTGTCTTCAGGAAACTGGAAGAGAATCCTTCAGGACAGCAACGTTTCCACCCTCCGTATTAGGAACTGGGAAGAAGTGACCTGTGTCTGCTCTCGAGTGATCGAGTGTGTGGGAATGTTCTAGAAATCATCTGTCCTTATGGATGTGTCTCTGTGTCTTTGGGGAGGGAGGGTTTCTTCTGGTTTATGTCACATTTTTGTCGCTAATTCCGACCTTCCCATTTGTTATTCGAGCTCCAATTATTTTAATAAATCCCTGAATACAGGGACACATTTGAAAATCTCACTGGGTCCCCGATCAAACGGGTCCCTTTGCCTCCAGGCTGATGGATAATGGGTTTGTTTTACTTCCTCACAGTTAACGTAGTGACCATCTACGTCCTGCTTTATAAAGATTGTGGATTGTCTCCATGTGTTAGACGTTACCTGGGGGCAATGGCAGCGGCGGATCTCCTGGTCATTATCCTCGACGTGATCCTGAGACACATTCCCATTGTTTATCAGGAATACTTTTATTTCCTGACGGACTCCGTCCCAGTGTGTAATATCCACGCCGTCCTGCTTTATGCAGCCACTGACTGCTCCGTCTGGTTCACCGTCACTTTCACCTTTGATCGGTTTGTGGCCATTTGTTGCCAGAAGCTAAAAAGTAAATATTGCAGTGAGAAAACGGCGGTTGTGGTTCTGGGAGCAGTGACTGTGCTGAGCTGTTTAAAGAACATTTGCTGGTATTTTATGTTCACGGTTCGGTATTGGCTGATGAACACCCCCTGGTTTTGTGACGTAACAGATGCTGTTCGATTCTCCAGTGTCTGGGTCGCAATCGAGTTCCTCCACCACATTCTAACCCCGGGTATCCCATTTCTCCTGATTCTGCTGCTCAATGTTCTCACGGTCAGACACATTTTAGTGACCAGCAGAGCCCGCAGGAGACTCCGCGTTCACACCAATGGGGACATTCAGTCTGACACTGAAATGAGAAACCGAAAAAAATCCATCAAATTACTGTTTGTGATCTCGGCCAATTTCATCCTGTTATGGTCAATGTTAATGCTGTATTTTATATGGTACCGGATGGATGATATTGGGTATTACTTTGTATTTTTCCCTCCCTTTGTGGGGGACTTGGGCTTCATGCTGCAGCTCCTCAGTTGCTGCACAAACACAGCGATTTATGCCGTGACCCAGACTAAGTTCAGGCAGCAGCTGAAGAATGTGCTGAAATCTCCCTTCACCCAAATCCATCTATCAATCAAATTCCTTCATTAATCAATCCATCCGGGATTTTCTCATTTCAGTTCAGTGTTTCAGCGATGGAACAGCCTGTCGCTATGGTGACAGACTGAGGGTAGCGCTGGTTTGTCCATCCTTATCCCACAGGGGGGTTACAGGGACACATGTCAATATTTCTCACAACTCAGGGGCGGGTGAGAAAACGCACCATCCCACTGACTGTATCCATCACTTCCATTTGTAAACAATAGAAATGTTGATTAAAGCTTGCCGAGCAGCAGAGTGACTGATGCTATTGTGTGTCTTTCTTTTGGAGAAGCTGAGCTGGAGAGACA
Source organism: Chiloscyllium punctatum (assembly GCF_047496795.1). Taxonomy (NCBI): domain Eukaryota; kingdom Metazoa; phylum Chordata; class Chondrichthyes; order Orectolobiformes; family Hemiscylliidae; genus Chiloscyllium; species Chiloscyllium punctatum. The sequence goes on from NC_092766.1 coordinate 77,991,376, forward strand.
TAGACTCAGCCCCAAGTTCTGGTCCTCAGGGAAGGGGAGGGCACCGCGCCCTGAGCTCAGGAGCTGGGTTTAACTCCCTCTGTCCTTACTTTCCCTTCTGGGTCTCTCTCTCTCCAACTTGGCTCTCAGCAGAATTCACCTTGCTCCCTTTCTCCCTCTCCCTACATATATCCCTCGTACTCTCAAACTGCACTGCTATTTCTCTCTCCTTTTCACATTTGCACACTCAATTCCACTGTCCTTGCCTTCCCCAATCTCATTCACTCTCTCCAGCCTGGGAATCATAACCTCCCAATGTTACTGTCTCACTGGAATCCTTCTGTTATGGGGGAACAGAAGAGGGTTGTCGATCCTCAGGGCGATGTTAGGGAACAAGAGATTGGGACGACATGTCAGGCCATCGCCAGGGCACCAGTATGGACCGATGGCCAAATGCCATTGCATGCGGACATAGTCGGTGTGAGAACAGGAGCCGTTACTAGGGGGTAATAGGTGGAGTGGCACCATGGGCTGTGGCTGAGACTGGTACAACAGTATATCACAAACAGAACACATTGTGTGGGATATACTGTCTGTTACTCAGGGAATAGAATGGGGATGGGGTTAAAGGCCATTTAGTGGGGATAAACTAGGTCGGTGTTCAAAGGCAGGAGCACAGTTTAAGGTGTGTGAGGAGTGTGATGGTGGGAGACTGCGTGGGCGTGGGAGCATGATGCTGGGGGAGTGTGCGAGGGAGTGAGCCGAATGGTGGGGGAAAGTGTGAGGGTGAACGTGACGGTGGTGGTGGTGTGGGGCAGTGTGTGTCATGGTGGATGGACGTGATGGTGAGGGTTGTGTGGGGCAGTGTGTATGATGGTGGTGGAATGTGTGGGGGTGAGTGTGATGGTGGAGGTGGTGCGAAGCAGAGAGTGTGATGGTGGTGGAGTTTGTGGTTGTCGGCGTGTCATTGAGGGTGGTGTCGGGCAGTGTGTGTCAGGGTGGTGGAGTGTGTGGGGGTGAGCGTGACGGTGGGAGTGGCCTGGAGCAGAGAGTGTGATGGTGGTGGAGTGTGTGGCTGTGAGTGTGATGGTGATGGTGGTGTGGGACAGTGTGTGTGATGGTGGTGGATTGTGTGGGGGTGAGTGTGAAGGTGGGGGTGCTGTGGAGCAGAGAGTGTGATGGTGGTGGAGTGTGTGGGTGTGAGCTTGACGGTGAGGGTGGTGTGGGGTCGTGTTTGTGGGTGGTGGCATGTGTGGTGGTGAGCCTGCTGGTGAGTGTGGTGTGAGACATCGTGGGTGAAAATGGTGGAGTGTGAGGAGGTGAGCATGATGGTGGGGGTGTAGTGTGGCAGGTTCTGTGATGGTAATGGAGCGTGTGGTGGCGAGCGAGTTGGTGAGGGTGGTATGGGGCTGTGTGTATGATGATGGTGGCGTGTGTGGGTGTGAGCGTGATCGTGGGTGTTGTGTGGGGAAGTATATGTGATGGTTGCGGAGTGTGTGGGGGTGAGTGTGACTGGGCGTGGTGTGGGGCTGTGTGTTATGGTTGTGGAGTGTATGGGGGTGAGTGTGACTGCCAGGGTCGTGTGCGGCAGTATGTGTGGTGATCTTGTAATGTGTGGGGGTGTGCGTGACGGTGGGTGTTGCGTGGGGAAGTGTGTGTGATGGTGGTGGCGTGTCTGGGAGTGAGCGTAACGTTGGGGGCGGTGTGGGGCAGTGTGTGTGATGGTGGAGTGTGTGAGGGTGATCGTGACGATGGGAGTGGTATGCGGTACTGTATGTGAGGCTGGTGGCATTTGTGGTGGTGACCGTGACTGTGGGGGAGGTGTGGGTCTGTGTGTTTGATGGTGGTGGAGTGTGTGGGGGTGATCGTGACAGTGAGCGTGTTGAGGGGCAGTGTGTGTGAGATGATGGAGTGCGTGGGACTGAGTGTGACAGTGAGTCTGGTGTGGGGCAGTGTGTGAGAGTGGTGGAGTGTGTCGGGGTGAACGCAATAGTGGGGGTAGGGTGGTGCAGTGTGTGCGAGGTTGGTGGAGAGTGGGGGTGCGCGTGACGGTGAGGGTGGTGTGGGGCAGGGTGTGAGATGGTGGTGGAGTGTGTGAAGGTGAGTGTGACGGTGAGGGTGGTGCGAGGTGGTAAGTGTGAGGTGGTGGAGTGTGGGGTGGTGAGAGTGAAGGTATGGGTGGTGTTGGGCTCTGTGTGTGATAAGAGTGGAGTGTGTGGGGGTGAGCGTGACAGTGAGTGTGGTGTGGGGTAGGCAGTGTGATAGTTTGATATGTGTGGGCGTGAGTGTGATGGTGTTGTTCAGTGTCTGTGAGGGTATTGGAGTGTGTGGAGTGAGAGTGACGGTGGGCATAGTGCGGGGCAGGTTGTGTGAGGGTGGTGGTGTGTGTGGCAGTGTGCATGATAGTGGGGGTGGTGTGGGACAGTGTGTGTGATGGTGGAGCAGTGTGTGGGGATGAGCATGATGGTGAGGGAAATGTGGGGTGGAGTATGTGATGGTGGTGGAGTGTATGGGGGTAAGGGAGATGGTGGGAGTGGTGTGGGGTGGAGTATGTGATGGTGGTGGAGTGTATGGGGGTAAGGGAGATGGTGGGAGTGGTGTGGGGCAGTGTGTGTGACGGTGGTAGAATGCGTGGGGGAAAGCATGATTGTGAAGTTGGTGTGGGGCTGAGTGTGATGGTGGGGGTTTTAAGCAAGTGTGTGAGACAGTGGTGAAAGTTGTGGTGATAAGCGTGATGGTGGGGTGGTGGGAGCAGTATGTGTGATGGTGGTGGAGTGAGTGGGGATGAGCACGACGGTGAGGGTGGTGTGAGGCAGTGTGTGTGATGGTGATGGTGTGAGTGTAGGTGAGCGTGAAGGTGGTGGTGGTGTGGGGTGGAGTGTGTGATGGTGGTGGAGTGTGTGGGGGTGAGCGTGATGTTGAGCGTGGTGTGGGGCAGTGTGTATGATGATGGTGGAGTGTGTTGGGGTGAGCGTAATGGTGGGGGTGCTGTGGTGCAGTGTGTCTGAGGGTGGTGGAGGGTGGGGGGTGGTCGTGATGGTGATACTGGTTTGGGGTATGTTGTGTGATGGTGGTGGAGTGTGTGATGGCGACCGTGATGGTGGGGATGGTGTGGGGCAGTGTGTGTGATGGTGGTGGTGTGTATGGTGTTGTGCGAGACGGTGGGGGTGGTGGGGGGCAGTATGTGGGAGGGTGGTAGCGTGCGTGGTTGTGAGCATGACAGTGAGGGTGGTGTGGGGCCGTGTGTGTGGGGATGGCGTGTGTGGGGGCAAGCGTGATGGTGGGTGTGGTGTGGTGTGAGGGAGTGTGAGTGATGGTGGTGGAGTGTGTGGGGGAGAGCATGATGGTGTGGGTGGTGTGCAGCAGGTTGTAAGAGAGTGTTGGAGTGTGTGGGTGAAAGTGAAGGTGAGAGTGATGAAGGGCAGTGTAAGTGATGGTGGTGGTGTGTGTGGGGGTGAGTGTGACGGTGAGCGTGGTTTGGGGGTAGTGTGTGTGATGGTGGTGAAGCGTGTGGGGTGAAGCGTGACGGTGAGGGTTGTGTGGGGCAGTGTGTGTGATTGTGGTGGAGTGTGTGGGGTTGAGCATGACGGTGAGGGTGCTTTGATGCGCTGTGTGTGATGATGGTGAGGCTGGTGTGGGGCAGTGTGTGTGATGGTGGTGGAATGCGTGGAGGTAAGCAAGATGGTGAGGGAGTTGTGGGGCAGTGTGTGTGATGAAGGTGAAGTGTGTGGGTGTGAGGGCGACGGTGAGTGTGGTGTAGGGCAGTGTGTGTGAGGTTGGTGGAGTGTGTGATGGTGAGCGTGATGTTGAAGGTGGTGCCGGGCAGTGTGTGTGATGGTAGTGGAGTGTGTGGGTGTGAGCGTGATGGTGGGAACTGTGGGGTGGAGTGTGTGATGATGGTGGAGTGTGTGGGAGTGAGCGTGATGGTGGGGTGGTGTTGTGCAGTGTGTTTGATGGTGATGGAGTGCGTGGAGGTACGTAATGGCGAGCGAGTTGTGGGGCAATGTGTGTAATGGTGGTGGAGGGTGTGGGCGTGAGCGTGAAAGTGAGGGAAGTGTGGGGCAGTGAGTGTGATGGTGGTGGAGTGAGTGGGGCTATGCGTGATGGTGAGGCTGGTGTGGGGTAGTGTGTGTGAGGGTGAAGGCGTGTGTGGGGATGAGCAGGACTGTGGGCGTGGTGTTAGGCAGTGTTTGTGATAATGGGGGAGTGTGTGGGGGTGAGCCTGACGGTGAAGGTTGTATGGGGCAGTGTGTGTGATGGTGGTGGAGTGTGTGGGGGTGAACGTGACGGTGGGGGTGGTGTGGGCCTTTCTGTGTGATGGAAATGGAATGTGTGGGGATAAGCATAATGGTGGGGGTGGTTTGTGGCAGTGTGTGTGTTGGTGGTGGAATGTGTGGGTTTGTGTGTGATTGTGAGTGTGGTGTGGGGCAGTGTGTGTGAGGGTGGTGGAGTGTGTGGGGGAGAGTGTGACGGTGAGGGTGATGTGGGGCAGTGTGTGAGATGGTGGTGGAGTGTGGGGGTGAGCACTACGGTGCGAGTGGTGTGGGGCAGTGTGTGTGATGATGGTGGAGTGTGTGGTAGTGAGCGTGACGGCGGGGATGGTGGGGGAGTGTGTCGAATGTTGGTGAAGTGTGTGTGGGTGAGCGTGATGTCGAGGGTGGTGTGGGGCAGTGTGTCTGATGGTTGTGAAGATTGTGAGTGTGAGCGTGACGGCGAGGGTGAGGTGGAGCAGTGTGTTTGATGGTGGTGGAGTTTGTGAGTGTGAGCGTGACGGCGAGGGTGAGGTGGAGCAGTGTGTTTGATGGTGGTGGCATGTGTGGCGTTGAGTGTGATTGTGAGGGTAGTGTACAGCAGTGTGTGGGGATGAGCGTGACTGCGAGGGTTGTGCATGTTAGGTTGTGTGATGGTTGTGGAGTGCGTGAGGGTGAGCATGATGGTGGGTATGGGACGGGGCAGGTTGTGTGAGGGTGGCGGAGTGTATGGGGCTGAGTGTGAATGTGGGGGTAGTGTGGGGTGGAGTGTGTGGTGGTGGTGGAATGTGTGGTGGGTGAGCGTGATGGTGGGGGTGGTGTTGGACAGTGTGTATGAGGGTGGTGTAGTGTGTGGTGGTGAGCATGATGGTGGGGGGTAGTGTGGGGCAGTGTGTGTGACGGTGGTGGACTGTGTGGGGGTGTGCGTGCCAGTGGGGGTGGTGTGGGGCTATGTGTGTGAGGGTGCAGGAGTGTGTGGTTGTGAGCATGATGGTGGGGGTGGTGTGGGGCAGTGTCTGTTGGGGTGGTGGAGTGTATGGGGGTGCGCGTGAAGGTGGGGGTGGTGTGGGGCAATGTGTGTGATGATGGTGGGGTGTGTGGGGTTGAGCGTGATGGTACATCAGAGATACATCAGAGAGAGTGTGTGAGGGAGAGAGAGGGAATACAGTGCACATCAGAGAGAGTGTGTGAATAAGAGAGATAGAGACGCACAGTGTACATCAGAAAGAGTGTGTGAGTGAGCAAGAGAGATTGAAAGTACATCACAGAGAGTGTGGAAACGACAGTGGCAGATTGACAGTGCATATCAGACAGACTGAGTGAGTGTGTGTGAGTGAGAGAGGGAGAGAGAGAGACAGACAGACAATGTACATCACAGAGAGTGTTTGAGCGATAGAAAGAGAAAGAGACAGTGCACATCAAAGTGAGTGTGTAAGTGAGCAAGAGAGAGAGAGACAGTGTACCTCAGAGAGAGTGAGTGAGAGAGACAGTGTACATCAGAGAGAGTATGTGAGTGACAGTGGCAGACAGTGCATATCAGAGAGACTTTGTGAGTGTGTGTGTGAGTGAGAGAGGGAGAGAGAGAGAGACAGACAATCAATGTACATCACAGAGAGTGTTTGAGCGATAGATAGAGAGAGAGAGTGCACATCAAAGTGAGCGTGTGAATGAGCAAGAGAGAGAGAGAGGGCACATCAGAGAGAGTGTGAGTGAGAGAGGGAGAGACAGAGACAGAGAGACAGAGTACATCAGAGAGAGAGTGAGAGAGAGACAGTGTACATCAGACAGAGTGAGTGAGTGGGTGAGAGAGAGAGAGTCTACATCAGAGAGAGTGTATGAGTGAGTATTAGAGTGTACATTAGAGAGAGAGTGAGAGGGACAGAGACATTGTACATCACAAAGTGTGTTCGAGAGAGACAGTGTACATCAGAGAGTGTGAGAAAGAGAGAGAGAGAGAGACAGTGTACATCAGAGTGAAAGTGTGAGGGAGAGAGAGAGACAGACAGACAGCACATCAGAGAGAGATTGGTTGAATGTGGGAGAGTGAGAGACAGTGTACATCAGAGAGAGTGTGTGAGTGACCGAGTCAGATAGACAGTGCATATCTGACAGGCTGTGTGTGTGAGAGAGACAGAGAGAGAGAGTGTGAGTGAGAGAAAGAGTTACAGTGCACATCAGCGAGAGTGTGAGAGTGAGAGAGACAGAGGGACTGTGTACATCAGAGAGAGTGAGTGAGTGAGCGAGCGAGCGAGAGAGAGAAAGTATATCAGAGTCAGTATGTGAGTGTGAGAGAGAGAGAGCCAGCATACATCAGAGAGAGTGTGTGAATGAGAGGGAGAGAGAGAGTGCAAATCTGAGAGAGTGAGAGAGAGAGACAGTGTACTTCAGAGATAGTGTGAGAGAGAGAGAGCGCCAGTGTACATCAGAGAGAGTGTCTGAGTGAGAGGGAGAGAGACAGTGTATATCAGGGAGAATGTGTGAATTAGTTAGAGAGAGGGAGAGACACAGTGTACATCAGAGAGAGTGTGCATGAGAGAGAGAGCCAGTGTACATCAGAGAGAGTGTCTGAGTGAGAGACAGAGTACATGAGTGAGTGTGCGTGAGTGACAGAGGCAGATAGACTGTGTAAATCAGACAGACTCTGTTAGTATATGTGAGTGAGCAAGAGAGAGTGAGTGTACATCACAGAGAGTGTGTGAAAAAAAGAGATAGAGACAGTGCACATCAGAGAGATTGTGTGAGTGAGCAAGTGAGAGAGACAAAGTGTACATCAGAGAGAGTGTGTGTGTGAAAGAGAGAGAGAGACAGAGAGACAGAGTACGTCAGAGAGAGTGAGTGAGTGAGAGAGACATTGTATATCAGAGAGTGTGAGTGAGAGAGAGAGAGAGAGAGACAACGCGTACATTAGAGAGAGAGAGTAAGGGATAGAGAGAGGGGCAATGTACAGCAGAGACTGCGTATCAGAGAGAGAGAAAGAGAGAGACACACAAAGAGAGAATTTACATCAGCGAGAGTGTGTGACTGAGTGTTAGAGCTACAGTGTACATTATAGAGACAGTGAGAGGGAGAGACACAGTGCAAAGAGGGATAGAGCGGGAGAGAGAGATAGACAGTGTGCGTCAGAGTGAGAGCGTGAGGGAGAGAGAGAGACAGACAGACAGACGTTACATCAGAGAGAGAGTGGTTGAGTGCGGGAGAATGAGAGACAGTGAACATCAGGGAGGGTGTGTCAGTGATAGAGTCAGACACACAGTGCATATCAGACAGACTGTGTGTGAGAGAGACAGACAGAGAGAGACAGAGAGAGAGAGTGTAAGAGAGAGAGAGTGACAGTGCACATCAGAGAGAGTGTGAGAGTAAGAGAGAGAGACAGTGTACATCAGAGAGAGTGAGTGAGTGAGCGAGAGACAGTGTACATCAGAGAGAGTGTGTGAGTGTGAGAGAAAGAGAGAGATAGAGAAACAGCATACATCAGAGAGAGTGTGTGAATTAGAGGGAGAGAGACAGTGCTCATCAGAGAGAGTGTGAGAGCGAGACAGTGCACATCAGAGAGAGTGAGTGAGTGAGCGAGAGAGAGAGTTTGTATATCAAAGAGAGTTTGTGGGTTAGTGAGATAGAAAGAGAGAGAGAGTACATGAGAGAGTGTGTCTGAGTGAGAGAGAGCTAGTGTACATCAGAGAGAGTGTGTGACTGAAAGAGAGAGAGAGACAGTTTACACTAGAGAGTGTATGTCAGTGAGAGAGAGAATGACAGTGCACATCCAAGTGTGTGAGTGTGAGTAAGATAGAGAGAAGGAGACAGTCAGTGTACATCAGAGAGAGAGTGAGGGAGAGAGAGAGAGGGATAGTGTACAACAGACAGTGTGTCAGAGAGAGCAAGCTAGAGAGAGAGTGACATTGTACAACAGAGAGAGTGTGTCAGAGAGAGACAGACAAAGAGAGACAGAGAGGGAGAGAGAATTTACATCAGAGAGAGAGTGTGAGTGAGTGTTAGAGCTACAATGAACATTAGTAAGAAAGTGAGAGGGAGAGAGACAATATACATCACAGAGAGTGCGTGAGTAAGAGAGAGATACAGTGTACATCAGATAGAATGTGAAAAAGAGAGAGCGAGACAGACAGACAGTGTACATCAGAGTGGGAGTGTGAGGGAGAGAGAAAGACAGACAGACAGCACATCAGAAAGAGAGTGGTTGAGTGTGGGAGAGTGAGAGTCAATGCACATCAGAGAGAGTGTGTGAGTGACAGGGTCAGATAGACAGTGCATATCTGACAGACAGTGTGCGAGAGACAGACAGAGAGAGAGTGTGTAAGTGAGAGAGAGAGTGATAGTGTACATCAGAGAGAGTGTGAGAGTGAGAGAGACAGAGAGACTGTGTTCATCAGAGAGAGTGAGTGAGTGAGAGAGAGAGATAATGTACATCAGACCCAGTGTGTGAGTGAGGGAATGAGTGAGAGAGAAAGACAGCATACATCAGAGAGAGTGTGTGAGTGAGAGGGAGAGAGAGAGAGTGCAAATCTGAGAGAGTGTGAGAGAGAAACAGACAGTGTACATGAGAGATAGTGTGAGAGAAAGAGTGAGAGTGCACATCAGAGAGAGTGTGTGAGTCAGAGATACAGATAGACAGCGCATATCAGATAGACTGTGTGAGTAAGTGACAGAGAGATACAGTATACATCAGAGATAGTGCGCGAGGGAGGGAGAGGGACAGTGTGCATCAGAGACAGCGTGTGACTGACAGAGAGAAAAAAAGAGAGAGAACATCAGAGAGGGAGTGTGACTGAGAGAGAGCGAGAGTGAGAGAGAAAGAGAGACTGCAAACATCAGAGAGAGTTTGTGACTGTCAGAGGGAGAGAGAGACAGTGTACATCAGACAGTGTGTGTGACTGAGAGAGAGAGACAGAGAGTGTACATCAGAGAGAGAGAGAGTGGGGGAGGGAGAGGGGCAGTGTACATCAGAGAGCGTGCGTGAGGAAGAGAGAGAGTGACAGTGTACATTAGACAGTGTGTGTGTAAGAGAGAAAGAGTGACAGTGTACATCAGAGAGAGTGTGTGAGTGAGAGAGAGGGGTACTTTGTACATCAGAGAAAGTGAGAGAGAGAGACAGAGACAGAAAGACAGTGTAGGTCAAAGAGAGTGTGTGAGTAAGACAGAGAGAGAGAGAGAGAGAGAGAGAGAGACAAACAGTGTACATCAGAGAGAGTATGTGAGTGAGAGAGAGAGAGAGACAGTCCACATAAGAGAGAGTGTGTAAAGTGATAGAGAGTGAGAGACAGTTACATGAGAGTGAGTGAGAGAGAGAGAGGGACAGTGTAAATCAGAGCGTGTGTGTGAGTGCGAAAGTGAGAGACAGTATACATCAGAGAGATTGCGTGCATGAGAGATACAGATAGACAGACCATATCGGATAGACTGTGTGACTGTGTGTGTGAGATAGAGAAAGAAAAGGAGGCAGTATACAGAGACATTGAGTGATTGAGTGAGAGAGAGAGACGCATCCGAGAGAGTGTGCGAGAAACAGGCCGAGAGTGTACATCAGAGAGAGTGTGTGACAGAGAGAGAGAGACAGTGTACATCAGAGAGAATGTGAGTAAGAGAGAGCGGGACTTCGTACATCAGAGAGAATGAGAGAGAGACACACCGAGAGATAGTGTGAGTGAGAGAGAGAGCAAGAGACAGAGTGTATACATCAGAGATAGTGCATGAGGGAGAGAGGCAGTGTACATCAGACAGAGTGTGTGAGTGAGAGAGAGATCCAGTGTACATCAGAGAGAGTATACAAGAGAGTAATTGAGAGAGAGAGAGAGAGACAGTGTGCAGAGTGAGTGCGTGAGTGAGAGAGAGAGACCAAGTATACACCAGAGAGGGTGTGTCACTGAGAGAGAGAGAGAGACAGAGAGAAAGAGAGAGAGAGGGAGAGTGTCCATTAGAGAGTGTGTGTGAGTAAGAGAGACAGTGTGTGACAGTGCACGTTAGAGAGAGTGTGTGAGTTCGAGAGAGAGGCTTTGTTTTTCAAAGAGACTGAGAGAGAGACAAAGACAGAGACATAGACAGAGAGACAGTTTAGGTCAGAGAGATTGTGTGAGTAAGACAGAGAGAGAGAGACCGTGCACATCAGAAAGAGTGTGAGAGTGAGAGAGACAGAGAGACTGTGTACATCAGAGACAGTGTGTGAGTGAGAGAGTGAGAGACAGCATGCATCATTGAGAGTGTGTGCATGAGAGGGAGAGAGAGATTGCAGATCTGAGAGTGTCGGAGAGTGAGAGAGAGAGACAGTGTACATCAGAGATAGTGTGTGAGAGAGTGACAGTGCACGTCAGAGAGAGTGTGTGAGTGAGAGATACAGACAGACAGAGCATATCAGATAGATTGTGTGAGTGAGAAAGAGAGAGAGAGACAGTCTATATCAGAGATCGTGCGTGAGGGAGGGAGAGGGACAGTGTACATCGGAGTGAGTGTGGGAGGGAGAGAGAGAGTAACAGTGTACATTAGACAGTGTGGGCATAAGAGAGAGAGAGTGGCAGTGCACATCAGAAAGAGTGTGTGAATGTGAGAGAGAGGGGTACTTTGTACATCAAAGAGAGTGAGAGAGAGACTGAGACAGAGACAGAGAGACAGTGTAGGTCAGAGAGAGTGTGTGAGTAAGACACACAGAGAGAAAAAGAGAGACAGTGTAAATCAGAGAGTATGTGAGTGACAGTGAGAGAGATAGTCCACATCAGAGAGAGTGTGTAAAGTGACAGAGCATGAGAGAAAGTTACATGAGAGTGTGTGAGTGAGAGAGAGAGAGAGAGGACAGTGTAAATCAGAGCGTTTGTGTAAGTGAGAAAGTGAGAGACAGTATACATCAGAGAGAGTGCGTGCGTGAGAGATACAGATATACAGAGCATACCAGAGAGACTGTGTGAGTGTGTGTGAGATAAAGAGAGTGAGAGAACGAGGCAGTATACGGAGACAGTCAGTGAGTGAGAGAGAGACCAAGTGTACATCAGAAAGAGCGTTTGAGAAAGAGAGTGAGAGAGTGCACATTAGAGTGTGTGACAGAGAGAGAGAGAGCATGTACATCAGAGAGAATGAGTGAGTGAGAGAGAGAGAGAGCGGGACTTCGTACATGAGAGAGTGTGTGAGAGACAGAGAGACAGAGAGACAGTGTATATCAGAGAGAATGTGTGAGTGAGAGAGAGAGAAAGTGTGAGAGAGAGTGTACATCAGAGATAGTGCGCAAGGGAGAGAGAGAGACAGTGTACATCAGAGAGAGTGTGTGAGTGAGAGAGAGATTCAGTGTACATCAGAGAGAGTGTGCGAGAGAGTAAGTGAGAGAGAGAGAGACAATGTACAGAGAGAATGGGTGAGTGAGAGTGAGATCAAATGTAAATCAGAGAGGGTGTGTCACTGAGAGAAAGAGAGAGAGAGAGAGAGAGAGAGAGTGCGTGTGTCCATCAGAGTGGGTGTGTGAGTAAGAGAGAGAGTGTGTGACAGTGCACATTATAGAGAGTGTGTGAGTTCGAGAGAGAGAGAGGCTTTGTTTATCAGAGAGAGTGAGAGAGACAGAGACAGAGACAGAGACATAGACAGAGAGACAGTTTAGGTCAGAGAGATGGTGTGAGTAAGACAGAGAGAGAGAGAGAGAGATAGAGAGAGAGAGAGACAGTCCACATCAGAGAGAGTGTGTGAAGTGACAGAGAGAGATACAGTTACATGAGAGTGTGTGAGTGAGTGAGAGAGAGAGGACAGTGTAAATCAGAGACAGTGTTGGAGTGAGAAAGTGAGAGACAATGTACATCAGAGAGAGTGCGTGCGTGAGAGATACAGATAGACAGAGCATATCAGATAGACTGTGTGAGTGTGTGTGTGTGAGATCGATAGAGAGAGAAGGTGGCCGTATACAGAGACAGTGAGTGAATTAGAGAGTGACCAAGTGAACATCAGAGAGAGTGAGAGTGTACATCAGCGAGTGTGTGTGACTAAGAGAGAGAGAGAGAGTGTACATCAGAGAGTGTGTGTGACTAAGAGAGAAAGTGAGAGTGCACATCAGAGAGACTGTTTCAGAGAGAGAGAGAGCGGGACTTCCTACATCAGAGAGAGAGAGTGAGTGAGAGAGAGAGAGAGACAGAGAGGCAGTGTACATCAGAGAGTGTGTGTGAGTGAGAGAGAGAGATCCAGTGTACATCAGAGAGAGTGAACGAGAGAGTAAGTGTGAGAGAGAGAGAGAGTGTACAGAGAGAGTGAGTGAGAGAGCGAGAGAGAGAGAGAATATACATCAGAGACAGTGCGTGAGTGAAAGAGTGAGTGAGAGAGAGACAGCATACATCAGAGAGAGAGTGTGAGTCAGAGATACAGATAGACAGAGCATATCAGATAGACTGTGTGAGTAAGAGACAGAGAGAGACAATGTACATCAGAGATAGTGCGCGAGGGAGGGAGAGGGACAGTGTGCATCAGAGACAGCGTGTGACTGAGAGAGAGAAAAAAGAGAGAGAACATCAGAGAGGGAGTGTGACTGAGAGCGAGAGTGAGAGAGAAAGACATCGGAGAGAGTTTTTGACTGTGAGAGGGAGAGAGAGACAGTGTACATCAGACAGTGTGTGTGACTGAGAGAGAGAGAGACAGAGAGAGAGACAGAGAGTGTACATCAGAGAGAGAGAGTGAGTGGGGGAGGGAGAGGGACAGTGTACATCAGAGAGAGTGCGTGAGGGAAAGAGAGAGTGACAGTGTACATTAGACAGTGTGTATGTAAGAGAGAAAGAGTGACAGTGTACATCAGAGAGAGTGTGTGAGTGAGACAGAGGGGTACTTTGTACTTCAGAGACAGTGAGAGAGAGAGACAGAGACAGAAAGACAGTGTAGGTCAAAGAGAGTGTGTGAGTAAGACAGAGAGAGAGAGAGACAGTGTACATCAGAGAGAATGTGTGAGTGAGAGAGAGAGACAGTCCACATCAGAGAGAGTGTGTAAAGTGACAGAGAGTGAGAGACAGTTACATGAGAGTGTGTGAGTGAGTGTGTGAGAGAGAGGGACAGTGTAAATCAGAGCATGTGTGTGAGTGAGAAAGTGAGAGACAGTATATATCAGAGAGAGTGGGTGCATGAGAGATATAGATAGACAGACCGTATCAGATAGACTGTGTGAGTGTGTGTGTGTGAGATAGAGAGAGAGGAGGCAGTACACAGAGATAGTGATTGAGTGAGAGAGAGACACACATCCGAGAGAGTGTGCGAGAGAGAGAGCGAGAGTGTACATCAGAGAGTGTGTGTGAGTAAGAGAGAGAGAGAGTGCACATCAGAGAGAGTGTGTGACAGAGAGAGAGAGAGAGACAGTGTACATCAGATAGAATGTGAGTGAGAGAGAGAGCGGGACTTCGTACATCAGAGAGAGAGTTAGAGAGACAAACAGAGAGATAGTTTACATCAGATAGAGTGTGTGAGTGAGAGAAAGAGAGCAAGAGAGAGAGTGTGTACATCAGAGATAGTGCACGAGGGAGAGAGATAGTGTATATCAGACAGAGTGTGTGAGTGAGAGAGAGATCCAGTGTATATCAGATAGAGTATACAAGAGAGTAATTGAGAGAGAGATGCAGTGTACATCAGAGAGAGTATACAAGAGAGTAATTGAGAGAGAGAGAGACAGTGTGCAGAGAGAGTACGTGAGTGATAGAGAGAGACCAAGTGTACACCAGAGCGGGTGTGTCACTGAGAGAGAAAGAGAGAGAGAGAGAGAGAGAGTGAGAGTGTCCATCAGAGAGTGTGTGTGAGTAAAAGAGAGAGTGTGTGACAGTGCACGTTAGAGAGAGTATGTGAGTTCGAGAGAGAGAGAGGCTTTGTTTATCAGAGAGAGTGAGAGAGAGACAAAGACAGAGACATAGACAGAGAGACAGTTTAGGTCAGAGAGATTGCGTGAGTAAGAGAGAGTGACAGTGCACGTCAGAGAGAGTGTGTGAGTGAGAGATACAGACAGACAGAGCATATCAGATAGACTGTGTGAATTAGAGAGAGAGGACAGTGTAAATCAGAGCGCGTGTATGAGTGAGAAACTGAGAGCCAGTGCACATCAGAGAGAGTGCGTGCGTAAAAGATACAGATAGACAGAGCATATCAAATAGACTGTGTGAGTGTGTGTATGAGATAGAGAGAGTGAGAGAAGGAGGCAGTATACGGAGACAGTGAGTGAGTGAGAGAGAGACCAAGTGTACATCAGAGAGAATGTGAGAGAGAGTGAGAGTGAGAGAGTGCACATTAGATTGTTTGACAGAGAGAGAGAGCGTGTACATCAGAGAGAATGTGTGAGAGAGAGAGCGGGACTTTGTACATTAGAGAGAGTGAGTGAGAGAGAGAGGGACAGTGTACATCAGAGAGAGTGTGTGAGTGAGAGAGAGATCGAGTGTACATCAGAGAGGGTGTGTCACTGAGAGAGAGAGAGAGAGAGAGAGAGTTTCCATCAGAGAGTGTGTGTGAGTAAGAGAGAGAGTGTGTGACAGTGCACATTATAGAGAGTGTGTGAGTTCGAGAGAGGCTTTGTTTATCAGAGAGAGTAAGAGAGAGAGAGAGAGACAGAGACAGAGACATGGACAGAGAGACAGTTTAGGTCAGAGAGAATGTGTGAGTAAGACAGAGAGAGAGAGAGAGAGAGAGAGAGAAAGTCCACATCAGAGACAGTGTGTGAAGTGACAGAGAGAGAGCCAGTTACATGAGAGTGTGTGAGTGAGTGAGAGATGAGAGGACAGTGTAAATCAGAGACAGTGTGTGAGTGAGAAAGTGAGACACAATGTACATCAGAGAGAGTGCGTGCGTGAGAGATACAGATAGACAGGGCATATCAGATAGACTGTGTGAGTGTGTGTGTGAGATAGATAGAGAGAGAGAGAAGGTGGTCGTATACAGAGACAGTGAGTGAATTAGAGAGTGACCAAGTGAACATCATAGAGAGCGTGCGAGAGAGAGAGCGAGAGTGTACATCAGAGAGAATGTGTGTGTGAGAGAGAGAGCGGGACTTCGTACATCAGAGAGAGTGAGTGAGAGAGAGAGATCCAGTGTACATCAGAGAGAGTGTACGAGAGAGTAAGTGAGAGATAGAGACAGTGTACAGAGAGTGTGAGTGAGTGAGCGACCAAATGTACATCACAGACGGTGTCTCACTGCGAGAGAGAGAGAGTGTGTCCATCAGACAGTGTGTGTGAGTAAGAGAGAGAGTGTGTGACGGTGCACGTTAAAGAGAGTGTGTGAGTTCGAGAGAATGAGAGGCTTTGTTTATCAGAGAGAGTGAGAGAGAGACAAAAACACAGAAGACAGAGAGACAGTTTAGGTCAGAGAGATTGTGTTTTTAAGACAGAGAGAGAGAGAGACAGTGTACGTCAGAGACAGTGTGTGAGAGAGTGACAGTGCACATCAGAGAGAGTTTGTGAGTGAGAGATACAGACAGAGCATATCAGAGAGACTGTGTGAGTGAGAGAGAGACAGACAGACAGTCTACACCAGAGATAGTGCGCGAGGGAGGGAGAGAGACAGACAGTGTACATCAGAGAGAGTGTGCGACTGAGAGAGAGTGAGAAAAAGAGAGAGAACATCACACAGGGAGTGTGACTGAGAGAGAGCTAGAGAGAGAGAGAAAGCGAGACTGTAAAAATCAGAGACAGTTTGTGACTGGGTGAGAGAGAGAGAGAGAAAGTGTACATCAGACAGTGTGTGTGACTGAGAGAGACAGAGAGTGTACATCAAGAGAGAGTGAGTGCGGGAGGGAGAGGGACAGTGTACATCGGAGTGAGTGTGTGTGTGTGAGAGAGAGTGACAGTGTAAATTAGACAGTGTGTGCATAAGAAGAGAGGGTGACAGTGTACATCAGAAAAAGTGTGTGAGTGTGAGAGAGAGGGTACTTTGTACATCAGAGAAAGTGAGAGAGAGACTGAGACAGAGACAGAGAGACAGTGTAGGTCAGAAATAGTGTGTCAGACACAGAGAGAGAGAAAGAGTGAGACAGTGTAAATCAGATAGAGTATGTGAGTGACAGTGAGAGAGACAGTCCACATCAGAGAGAGTGTGTAAAGTGACAGAGCATGAGAGAAAGTTACATGAGAGTGTGTGAGTGAGTGAGAGAGAGAGAGGACAGTGTAAATCAGAGCGTGTGTGTAAGTGAGAAAGTGAGAGACAGTGTACAGAGAGAGTGGGTGAGTGAGAGTGAGACCAAGTGTACATCAGAGAGGGTTTGTCACTGAGAGAGTGTGTCCACCAGAGAGTGTGTGAGAGTAAGAGAGAGAGTGTGTGACAGTGCACATTTTAGAGCGTGTGTGAGTCCGAGAGAGAGAGAGGCTTTGTTTATCAGAGAGAGTGAGAGAGAGAGAGACAGAGACAGAGAGACTGTTTAGGTCAGAGAGATTGTGTGAGTAAGACAGAGAGAGAGAGACAGTCCATATCAGAGAGAGTGAGCGAAGTGACAGAGAGAGACAGTTATATGAGAGTGTGAGAGTGAGTCAGAGAGAGAGAGAGAGAGAGAGAGGACAGTGTAAATCAGAGACAGTGTATTAGTGAGAAGGTGAGAGACAATGTACATCAGAGAGAGTACGTGCGTGAGAGATACAGATAGACAGAGCATATCAGAGAGACTGTGTGAGTGTGTGTGTGAGATACAGAGAGAGAAGGAGGCAGGCTAGAGAGACAGTGAGTGAATTAGAGAGTGATTAAGTGAACATCAGAGAGAGCGTAAGAGAGAGAGAGAGAGAGAGAGAGTGTACATCAGAGCGGGTGTGTTAGTAAGAGAGAGTGTACATCAGAGAGAATGAGTGTGAGAGAAAGAGTGGAACTTCATACATCAGAGAGAGAGTGAATGAGAGAGTATGAGAGAGACAGAGAGACAGTGTACATCAGAGAGATTGTGGGAGTGAGAGAGAGATCCAGTGTAGATCAGAGAGTGTGTACGAGAGAGTAAGTGAGAGAGAGAGACAGTGAACTGAGGGAGTGAGTGAGAGAGCGACCAAATGTACATCAGAGAGGGTGTGTCGCTGAGAGAGAGAGGGAGAGAGAGAGAGAGAGAGAGAGAGAGAGACAGTGTGTCTATCAGAGAGTGTGTGTGAGTAAGAGAGGGAGAGAGTGACAGTGAACATTAGAGAGAGTGTCTGAGTTCGAGAGAGAGAGAGGCTTTGTTTATCAGTAGAGAGAGAGAGAGAGACAGAGACAGAGAGACAGTTTGGGTCAGAGAGACTGTGTGAGTAAGACAAAGAAAGAGTGACAGTGTACATCAGAGAGAGTGAGTAAGTGAGAGAGGTAGACCAAGTGTACATCAGAGAGTGTGTGTAAATGAGTGAGAGATAGATAGAGAGAGAGAGAGAATTTGCGTCAGATTATGTGTGTGTGAGACACAGAGACAGTGCACAGAGAGAGTGAGTGAGAAAGAGCGAGCGAGGGAGAGAGAATGGACATCAGAGAAGGTGTGAGATTGAGAGAGAGAGTGTGTATCTGAGAGAGTGTGTGAGTGCGAGAGAGATAGTGCACATCTGAGAGAGAGTGAGGGAGAAAGAGAGACAGAAAGTGCACAACAGAGAATGTGTGTGAGTGAGAGGTACAGATAGACAGAGCATAACAAACAGACTGTGTGAGTTAGAGAGAGAGAGAGAGGGAGAGAGAGAGTGGCAGTATAAAGAAAGAGTGAGTGAGTGAGAGAGAGAGACCAAGTGTACATCAGAGAGAGTGTGTGAGAGACAGAGACAGAAAGACAGTGCATATCAGATAGACTGTGTGAGTGTGTGACTGAGAGAGAGAGAGAGAGAATATACATCAGAGAGAGCGTATGAGTGAGAGAGAGCGATAGAGAGATAGACAGCGTACATCAGAGAGTGTGTGACTGAGAGAGAGAGAGAGACAAACAGACAGACAAACAGACAGACACAGTGTACATCAGAGCAATTGCATGAGTGAGAGGGAGAGAGACAGTATACATCAGACAGAGAATGAGGGAGCGAGAGAGAGGGACAGTGTACAACAGAGAGTGTGTGCCATTGAGAGAGAGTGAGAGAGAGAGGCAGACAGACAGAGTACAACAGAGAGTGTGTATCGGTGAGAGAGAGAGAATAGACAACAGACAATAGACAATAGGTGCAGGAGTATGCCATTCTGCCCTTCGAACATGCACCACCATTCAATATGATAATGGCTGATCATCCTTAATCAGTGTCCTATTCCTGCTTTATCTCCATAACCCTTGATTCCACAATCCTTGAGATCTCTATCCAATCCTTTATTAAATGAATCCAAAGACTGGGCCTCCGCTGCCCTCTGGGGCAGAGCATTCCACACAGCCACCACACTCTGGGTTAAGACGTTTCTCTTCATCTCTATCCTAAATGGTCTATCCGGATTTTTAAGCTGTGTCCTCTGGTTCTGCACTCACCCATCAGTGTAAACATGTTTCCTGCCTGCAGAGTGTCCAATCCTTTAATAGTCTTATGTGCCTCAATCAGATCATCTCTCAGACTTCGAAACTCAAAGGTATACAAGTCCAGTCGCTCCAGTCTTTCAGGGTAAGGAAGCGCCGCCATTCCAGGAATTGACCTCGTGAACCTAGGCTGCACTCCCTCAATAGCCAGAATGTCTTTCCTCAAATTTGGAGACCAGAACTGCGCACAGTACTCCAGGTGTGGTCTCACCAGGGCCCTGTACAGTTGCAGAAGAACCTCTTTGCTTCTATACTCAATCCCTCTTGTTATGAAGGCCAGCAAGCTATTAGACTTCTTCACTACCTGCTCTACCTGCCTGCTTACCTTCATTGACTGGTGTACAAGAACACCCATATCTCTCTGTACTGCCCTTTTACCTAAATTGATTCCATTTAGGTAGTCATCTGTCTTCCTGTTCTTGCCGCCAAAGTGGATAACCATACATTTATCCACATTAAACTGCATCTGCCATGCATCTGACCACTCACCTAACCTGTCCAGGTCTCCTAACATCTTCCTAACATCTCCTAACATCTTCATCACATTTCACCCTGCCACCCAGCTTAGTATCATCAGCAAATTTGCTAATGTTATTACTAATTCCATCATCTATATCATTAATATATATTGTAAAAAGCTGCGGTCCAAGCAATGATCCCTGCGGTTCCCCACTGGTCACTGCCTGCCACTCCAAAATGGAGCTGTTTATCACTACTCTTTGTTTCCTGTCAGGCAACCAACTTTCAATCCAAGTTAGTACTTTGCCCCCAATACCAAGCATCGTAATTTTGCTCATTAACCTCCTATGTGGGACTTTATCAAAAGTTTTCTGAAAGTCCAGGTACACTACATTTACTGGAACTCCCTCATCCATCTTCAGAGTTCCATTCTCAAAAAATTCCAGAAGATTAGTCAAGCATGATTTCCCCTTCATAAATCCATGCTGACTCTGACGTATCCTGTTACTACTATCCAGATTTGTCGTAATTTCATCCTTTATAATAGACTCCAGCATCTTTCCCACCACTGAGGTCAGACTAACTGCTCTATCATTTCCTGCTTTCTCTCTCCCACCTTTCTTAAAAAGGGGTACAACATTAGCCACCCTCCAATCCGCAGGAACCGATCCCGAATCTATCGAACTCTGGAAAATAATCACCAACGCATCCACGATTTCTCGAGCCACATCTTTCAGTACCTTGGGATGTAGACCATCAGGCCCTGGGGACTTATCAACCTTCAGACCTAACAGTCTCTCCAACACCAATTCCTGGCAAATATATATTCCCTTAAGTTCAGGTCATTCAGTCACTGTTACCTCAGGGAGATTGCTTGTGTCTTCCCCAGTGAACACAGATCTGAAGTACTAATTCAATTCTTCTACCATTTCTTTGTTCCCTGTAATATTTTCCCCTGTTTCTGTCTTCAAGGGCCCAATTTTAATCTTAACCTTTTTTTTGCCTTTCACATACCTAAAAAAGCTTTTTACTATTTGCCTTTATATGTTTGGCCAGTTTACCTTCTTACGTCGTTTTTTCTCTGCGTATTTCCTTCTTAGTAATCCTCTGTTATTCTTTAAATGCTTCCCAATCCTCCGTTTTCCCACTTATCTTTGCTATGTTATCTCCAGAAATAACTGCCATTGTTCCTCGACTGTCATCCCTGCTAAGGTATTGCACCATTGAACTTTGGCCAGCTCTTCCCTCATAGCTCCATAGTTCCCTTTATTAAACAGAAATATTGCCACTTCCGATTATACCCTCTCCCTCTCAAAATGCAGATTGAAGCTTATTGTATTATGGTCACTACTTCACAATGACTCCTTCACTTCGAGGTCCCTGATCAATTCTGGTTCGTTACACAATGCCAGATCCAGAATTGCCTTCTCCCTGGTAGGCTCCAGCACCAGCTGTTCTAAGAGTCCATCTCGGAGGCACTCCACAAAGTCTCTTTCTTGAGGTCCAATACCATCCTGATTCTCCCAGTCTACCTGCATGTTTAAATCCCCCATAACAACTGGAGTAACATCTTTGCGACAGGCCAATTTCAGCTCCTGATTCAACTTACATCCGACATCGAGACGACTGTTTGGGGGCCTGTAGATAACTCCCAAGAGGGTCTTTTCACCCTTAGAATTTCTCAGCTCTGTATTCCCCGATTCTAACTCCCCCGTGCAAGGGGCTGAATATCATCCCTTACCAACATGGCCACCCGACCCCCTCTGCCCTTCAGTCTGTCCTTACGATAGCACGTGTAGCCTTGAATATTCATTTCCCAGGCCCTGTCCAAATGAAGCCTCGTCTCAGTTATCCCCACAATATCGTATCTGCCAATTTCCAAAAGAGCCTCAAGCTCGTCCTTCTTATTTCTAATGCTTCGTGCATTCATGTATAGTATTTTCATTTTGTTACTGCCCTCCCCTTCCCATCAACTCCTATTTCACTCCCTTTTTGAGTTTTCTGCCTCATTGATACAGTTTTCTTTCTTGACTTCCCTTGTTCTAGCTTTCCCTTCAATTTCCTTCTTAAACATCCAGCTTGTCCCCTCCCACCCTCCGCTACTTAGAGAGAGCGAGATAGACAGAGTGTACAACAGACAGTGTGTGTCAGTGAGAGAGAAAGAGCGAGAGTGTACATCAGAGAGTGTGAGTGAGAGTGAGCGAGAGAGACAGAGAGACAGTGTACATCAGAGTGTGTGAGTAAGAGATAGAGAGAGACAATGTACAAAGGGAGCTGTGTGAGTGTGAGAGAGAGAGACAGTGTACATCAGATAGAGTGTGGGAGTGAGAGAGAGACATTATACATCAGCGAAAGTTGTGTGAGTGAGAGAGAGACAGTGTCTATCAGAGAGAGTGTGAGTGAGAGATACAGATAGACAGACCATATCAGAGAGACTGTGCGAGTGTGTGAGTGCATGTGTCAAAGATAGAGTACAGAGAGAGTGAGTGAGAGAGAGAGACCAAGTGTACATCAGAGGGAGTTTGTGAGTGAGAGACAGACAGAGAGAGAGAGATTGCACATAAGAAAGAGTGTGTGAATGTGAGATGTAGAGAGTGTACATCAGAGAGTGTGTGGGTGAATGAGAGAGAGCGTGTACATTAGACAGAATCTGTGAGTTATAGAGGGAGAGGGAGAAAGTGTGTATATCAGAGAGAGAATGTTGAGTGAGAGAGAGACAGTGTACATCAGAGAGTGTGAATGTGTGAGAGAGAGAGAGGGACAGTGTACATCGGAGAGAGTGTGTGAGTGAAAGAGAGAGAGAGACAGTTACATCAGAGAGAGTGTGTGACTGAGAGAGAGAGACAGTTCCATCAGAGAGAGTGTGAGTCAGTGAGAGAGAGAGACTGTGTACATCAGAGAGAGTGTGTGACTGAGACAGAGAGAGAGAGAGACAGTTACATCAGGGAGAGTGTGAGTGTGAGAGAGACGGTGAACATCAGAGAGAGTGAGAGAGAGAGAGAGAGAGAGAGAGAGAGACAGTGTATATCAGAAAGAATGTGGACCGAGAATGAGAGAGACAATTTACATCAGAGAGAGAGTGAGATCTAAAGTGAACATTAGAGAGCGTCTGTGTGAGAGAGCGAGATAGACTCAGAGAGACAGTGTACATCGGAGAGAGAGTGTGAGAGAGACAGAGTGAGAGAGAGTGTCACAGTGTACATCAGAGATAGTGCACGAGGGAGAGAGAGGGACAGTGTACATCAGGGAGAGTGTGAGTGAGAGAGAGAGAAAAAGAGAGAGAGAACATCAGAGAGAGTGTGCGACCGAGACAGGGAGAGACAAAGAGAGACTGTAAACATCGGAGAGAGTTTGTGACTGTGTGTGTGTGTGTGTGTGTGTGTGTGTGTGTGTGTGTGTGTGTGAGAGAGAGAGAGAGAGAGAGACAGTGTACATCAGTCAGTGTGTGTGACTGAGCGAGAGAGAGTGTGTGTGTACATCAGAGAGAGAGAGAGTGAGTGCGGGAGAGAGAGTGACAGTGCACATCAGAGAAAGTGTGTAAGTGAGAGCGAGGGGGAGACTTTGTACATCAGAGAGAGAGTGAGAGAGAGAGAGACACAGAGAGAGAGAGAGACAGTGTACATCAGAGAGAGTGTGTGAGTTACAGAGAGAGAGACAGTCACATGAGAGTGTGTGTGAGTGAGAAAGTGAGAGACAGTGTACATCAGAGAGAGTTCGTGAGAGAGAGATACAGATAGACAGAACACATCAGATAAACTGTGTGAGTGTGAGAGAGAGAGGCAGTTTCCAGAGAGAGTGAGATAGTGAGAGAGAGGCAAGTGTACATCAGAGAGAGTGTGCGAGAGAGAGAGAGAGACAGCGAGAGTGTACATCAGAGAGAGTCTGTGAATGAGAGAGAGGGGGGGACTTGGTATATCAGAGAGCGTGTGTGTGAGAGAGAGACAGAGAGACAGTGTACATCAGAGAGAGTAAGTGACTGAGACAGAGGGTGTACATCAGAGAGAGTGTGTGATTGAGAGAGAGAGAGAGAGAAATAGTGCACATCGGAGAGAGTGTGTGGGTTAGAGAGAGAGGGGGACTTCGTACATCAGAGAGAGAGTGAGAGAGAGAGCGAGACAGAGTGACAGTGTACATCAGCAAGAGTGTGTGAGTGAGGGAGAGAGAGAGGAAGAGAATGAGAAAAAGGCAGTATAAGAGAGAGTGAGTGAGTGAGAGAGAGAACAACTGTACATCAGCAAGTGTGTTTGTGTGAGAGAGAAATTTTGCATCAGATTATGTATGAGAGAGAGAGACAGTGTACAGGGAACGTGAGTAAGTGAGAGAGAGGGAGAGACAGTGGACATCAGGGAGGGTGTGAGAGTGAGAGAGAGAAAGTATGTATCAGAGAGAGTGTGTGGGTGAGAGACACTGTACATCAGAAAGAGTGTGTGAGTGTGAGAGAGACAGTGCACATCTGAAAGAGAGTTATAGACAGAGAGAGAGGGACAGTGTACAAGAGATAGAGTGTGTGAGTGAGAGATATAGATCGACAGAGCATATCAGATAGACTGTGTGAGAGAGAGAGAGAGTCAGTATACAGAGAGAGTGAGTTAGTGAGAGAGAGGCAAGTGTACATCAGAGGGAGTGTGCGAGAGAGAGAGAGAGAGAGACAGCGAGAGTGTACATCAGAGATAGTCTGTGAATGAGAGAGAGAGGGGGACTTGGTATATCAGAGAGCGTGTGTGTGAGAGAGAGAGACAGAGAGACAGTGTACATCAAAGGGAGTGAGTGACTGAGACAGAGAGTGTACATCAGAGAGGGTGTGTGATTGAGAGAGAGAGAGACAGTGCACATCGGAGATAGTGTGTGGGTTAGAGAGAGAGGGGGACTTCGTACATCAGTGAGAGAGAGCGAGACAAAGTGACAGTGTACATCAGCAATAGTGTGTGAGTGAGGGAGAGAGAGACAGGAAGAGAATGAGAAAAAGGCAGTATAAGAGAGAGTGAGTGAGTGAGAGAGAGAACAAATGAACATCAGCAAGTGTCAGTAAGTGTGTTTGTGTGAGGGAGAAATTTTGCATCAAATTATGTATGAGAGAGAGACAGTGTCCAGAGAACGTGAGTGAGTGAGAGAGAGGGAGAGAGACAGTGGACATCAGGGAGGGTGTGAGAGTGAGAGAGAGAAAGTATGTATCAGAGAGAGTGTGTGGGTGAGAGACACTGTACATCAGAAAGAGTGTGTGAGTGTGAGAGAGACAGTGCACATCTGAAAGAGAGTGATGGACAGAGAGAGAGAGGGGGGGACAGTGTACAACAGAGAGAGTGTGTGAGTGTGAGATACAGATAGAGCATATCAAACAGGTTGTGAGTGAGAGAGAGGGAGAGACAGTATACAGAGAGAGTGTGTGAGTGAGAGACCAAGTGTACATCAGAGAGCGTGTGTGTGTCAGAGAGACAGAGAGTCTGTACAGAGAGCATGCGTGAGTGTGAGAGACAGAGAGATAGCGAGCGAGAGTGTACATCAGAGAGTGTGTGTGAGTCAGAGAGAAAGAGAGAGAGAGGGACAGTGCACATCTGAGAGAGTGTGTGAGTTAGAGAGAGGGGGACTTTGTCCATCAGAGAGAGTAAGAGACGGAGGAGGAGAGAGAGAGTGAGAGAGAGAGAGACAGAGAAATACAGACAGTGCACATCAGAGAGAGAGAGAGTGAGTGAGGGCGGGAGAGAGAGAGTGTCCATCACAAGAGTGCATGAGAAAGAGAGAGAGCGACAGTGCACAGATAGAGTGTGTGAATGACAGAGAGAGCGTGTACATCAAGGAGAGTGCGTGACTGAGAGAGGGAGGGAGAGAGGGAGGGAGAGAGAGAGTGTACATCTGTGAGAGTGTCTGAGGGAGAGAGAGAGAGAGACAGTGTACTTCAGAGAGAGTGTGTGAGTGAGAGACAGAAAGACAGTGTACATCAGAGAGAATGTGTGAGGGAGAGTGAGAGTACATCAGAGAGATTGTGTGAGGGAGAGATTTAGAGATAGTGTAAATCAGAGAGTGTGTGTGAGAGTGTGTGTGCATGTGTGAGAGAGAGACAGTATACAGAGAGAGTGCGAGAGAGTGAAAGAGGCACAGAGCAAATCAGGGAGAGTCTGTGAGTTAGAGAGGGGGGAATTTGTACATCAGAGAGAGTGTGAGAGAGAGAGAGCGAGACAGAGACAGACAGACAGATAGTATACATCAGAGAGAGTGGGTGAGTGAGAGAGTTCGTGAGACAGTGAATATCAGAGAGATTGTGTGAGTGACAGAGACAGATAGACAGTGCATATCAGATAGACTGCGTGAGTGCGAGAGAGTGAGAGAGTAAAACAGAGAGAATGTGTGACTGAGAGAGAGAGCCACTGTACGTCAGAGAAAGTGTGTGTGCGAGAAAGAGTGAGGGAGAGAGAGACAGTGTACATCAGAGAGAGTGTGTGACTGAGAGAGATACAGACAGACAAGCAGACTGACTGACAGACAGACACTGTGTACATCAGAGCAATTGTATGAGTGAGAGTGAGAGAGACAGTGTACGTCAGAGAGTGTGAGAGTCAGAGGGAGAGAGACAGTGTACATCAGAGTAATTATGTGATTGAGAGGGAAAGAGACAGCGTACATCAGAGAGACAGTGTGGAGGAGAGAGAGAGAGAGAGAGTGTACATCAGAGAGTGTGTGTCAGTGAGAGAGAGAGAGAGAATTTACATCAGATTATGTGCCTGAGAGTGAGAGATACAACGTACATTAGAGAGTGTCTGAGTGAGAGAGCGAGAGACAGACAGAGAGACAGTGTACATCAGAAATAGTGAGGGAGTGAGAGAGAGAGGGAGAGACAGAGACAGACAGAGTGTACATCAAAGAGTACGCCTGAGTGTGTCTGTGTGAGAGAGAGAATTTACATCAGTGAGGGTGTGAGTGAGAGTGAGAGCTACGGTGTACGTGAGTGGGGGTCTGAGTGAGAGAGAGAGAGAGAGACAGAGAGACAGTGTACATCATAGAGAGAGTGTGTGTAAGAGAGAGAGAGAGAGAGACAGTGTACATCGGAGAGAGCGTGTGAGAGAGGGCGAGACGGTGTACATCAGAGAGAGTGTGGGAGTGACAGAGCGAAAGAGCGAGAGAGAGTTTACATCAGAGAGTGTGAGTGAGACAGCGAGAGAGAGAGAGAGAGACAGAGTGTACATCAGAGTGAGTGTGTGAGTAAGAGATAGATAGAGAGAGACAATGTACAGAGAGAGCTGTGTGAGGGAGAGAGAGAGAGACGGTGTACAACAGAGAGTGTGTGTCAGTGAGAGAGAGAGACAGACAGACAGACAGTGTACAACAGAGAGTGTGTGTCAGTGAGAGAGAAGCAATCTGACAGACAGCGTACAACAGACAGTGTGTGTCAGTGAGAGAGAGAGACAGACAGACAGTGAACAACAGAGAGTGTGTGTCAGTGAGAGAGACAGAGAATTTAAATCAGATTATGTGACTGTGAGTGAGAGATACAGTGTACATTAGTGAGTGTCTGAGAGAGAGCCAGAGACAGACAGAGAGACAGTGTATATCAGAAAGAGTGAGGGAGTGAGAGAGACGGAGAGAGAGAGACAGACAGAGTGTACATTAGAGAGTATGTCTGAGTGTGTGTGTGTGAGAGAGAGAATTTACATCAGTGAGTGTGTGAGTGAGAGTGAGAGCTACAGTGTACATGAGTGGGGGTCTGGGTGAGAGAGAGAGACAGAGAGACAGTGTACATCAGATAGAATGTGTGAGTAAGAGAGAGAGAGAGAGACAGTGTACATCGGAGAGAGTGTGTGAGAGAGGGAGAGACAGTATACATCAGAGAGAGTGTGCGAGTGACAGAGCGAAAGAGCAAGAGTGAGTTTACATCCGAGAGTGTGAGTGAGAGAACGAGACAGAGAGAGAGAGTGTGTATATCAGAGTGAGTATGTGAGCAAGAGATAGAGGGAGAGACAATGTACAAAGAGAGCTGTGTGAGTGAGAGAGAGAGAGAGAGAGTGTACATCAGAGAGTGTGTGGGAGTGAGAGAGAGCGAGAGAGAGAGACATTATACATCAGAGAGAGAGAGCTCTGTGAGTGAGAAAGAGAGAGAGACAGTGTAAATCAGAGAGAGTGTGTGAGTGAGAGATATTAGATAGACTGTGCGAATGTGTGAGTGTGTGTGTGAGAGAAAGAGTACAGAGAGAGTGAGAGAGAGAGAACACCTGTACATCAGAGAGAGTGTGTGAGTGAGAGAGAGATACATTGCACATCAGAGAGAGTGTTTGAGTGTGAGAAAGAGAGTTTACATCAGAGAGTGTGTGAGTGAGGGAGACGGTGAAAATCAGAGAGAGTGCGATAGTTAGAGACAGTGTACAGCAGGAAGAATGTGGAGTGAGAAAGAGAGAGAGACAATTTACAACAGAGAGAGAGTGACAGTGAGATCTACAGTAAACATTAGAGAGCGTCTGACTGAGAGACCGAGAGAGAGTCAGAGAGACAGTGTACATCAGAGAGTGTGTGAGTGTGAGAGAAGCAGTGTAGATCGGAGAGAGTGTGTGAGAAAGGGAGAAACAGTGTATATCAGAGAGAGTGTGGGAGTGACAGAGAGAAAGAGCGAGAGAGAGTTTACATCAGAGAGTGTGAGTGAGACAGCGAGAGAGAGAGACAGAGTGTACATTAGAGTGAGTATGTAAGTAAGAGATAGAGAGAGAGACAATGTACAGAGAGAGCTGTGTGAGTGAGAGAGAGAGAGACAGTGTACATCAAAGAGTGTGTGGGAGTGAGAGAGAGCGAGAGAGACGTTATACATCAGAGAGAGTACAGAGAGAGTGAGTGAGAGAGAGAACACCTGTACATCAGAGAGAGTGTGTGAGTGAGAGAGAGATACATTGCACATAAGAGAGAGTGTGTGAGTGTGAGAGATAGAGAGTTTACATCAGAGAGCGTGTGAGTGAGTGAGAGAGTGAGAGAGAGTGTACATCAGACAGACTGAGTGAGAGAGAGGGACAGTGCACATCAGAGAGAGTGTGTGAGTGAGAGAGAGAGGGGGACTTATTACACCAGAGAGAAAGTGAGTGAGAGACAAAGACAGAGAGACATTGTATATCAGAGAGAGTGTGTGAGTAAGACAGAGGGTGAGAGACAGACAGTTTACATCTGAGAGAGAATGAATGAGAGAGAGAGAGAGACAGTGTACATCAGAGAGAGTGCATGACTGAGAGAGAGAGACAATTACATCAGAGCATGTCTGAGTGAGAGAGACGGTGAAAGGCAGAGAGATTGAGAGATTTAGAGACAGTGTACGTCAGAAAGAATGTGGAGTGTGAAAGAGAGAGAGACAATTTACATCAGTTTACATCTGAGATAGTGTGTGAGGGTGAGATATGGACAGTCTACATCAGAGAGAGTGTGTGACTGAGAGAGAGAGAAAAAGAGAGAGAGTACATCAAAGAGAGAGAGTGTGACAGAGAGAGAGAGAGCGAGAGAGAGAGATACTGTATACATCAGAAAGAGTTTGTGACTGTGTGAGAGAGTGAGAGACAGTGTACATCATAGAGTGTGTGTGACTGAGCAAGGGACAGAGAGAGAGAGAGAGAGAGGACATCAGAGAGAGAGTGAGTGCGGGAGAGAGAGGGACAGTTTAAATCAGAGAGAGTGCGTGAGGGAGAGAGAGAGTGACAGTGTACATTAGACAGTGTGCGTGTGTAAGAGAGAGAGACTGACAGTGCACATCAGAGAGAGTGTGTGAGTGAGAGAGAGAGAGGGGGACTTTATACATCAGAGAGAGTGTGTGAGCGGGAGAGTGGGGGTCTTGTACATTAGAGAGAGAGTGAGTGAGAGAGACAGAGACAGAGAGACAGTGTAGGTCAGAGAGTGTGTGTGAGTAAGTGAGGGAGATAGTGTACATCAGAGAGAGTGTGTAAAGTGACAGAGAGAGAGTTACATGAGAGTGTGTGAGTGAGAGAAAGAGAGACAGTGTAAATCTGAGAGTGTGAGAGTGTGTGTGAGTGACAAAGTAAGAGACAGTGTAAGTGAGAGATACAGATAGACAGAGCAGATAGACTGCTCTACCTGCAGATAGAGCAGATTGAGAGAGAGAGAGAGAGAGAGAGAGAGAGAGGCAGTATACAGAGAGAGTGAATTAGTGAGGGAGAGACCAAGTGTACATCAGAGAGAGTGTGCGAGAAGAGAGAGCGAGAGTGTACATCAGAGAGTGTGTGTGAGTAAGAGAGAGAGAATGCCCACCTGAGAGAGTGTGTGAGTTAGAGATAAGGGGGATTTCGTACATCAGAGAGAGAGTAAGAGAGAGAGAGTTTGTGTACATCAGAGAGAATGTGTGAGTGAGAGAGAGCGAGAGAGAAAGAGAGTGATATCAAGTGTACATCAGAGAGGTTGTATTGAGAGAGTAAGTGAGAGAAAGACCATGTACAGAGAGAGAGAGAGAGTGAGAGAGAGGCCAAGTGTATACCAGAGAGTGTCTGTAAGTGAAAGAGAGAGAAAATTTGCATCAGATTATGTGAGATAAAGAGAGAGACAGTGTACAGAGAGAGTGAGTAAGAGAGAGCGAGAGTGAGACAGTGGACATCAGAAAGGGTGGGAGAGTGAGAGACAGTTTGTATCAGAGAGAGTGTGTGGGCAAGAGAGAGAGACAATGTATATCTGAGAGTGTGTGAGTGAGAAACACTGTACATCAGAGAGAGTGTGTGAGTGCGAAAGAGACAGTTTACCTGTGAGAGAGAGTGTGAGAGAGAGAGGGACAGTGTACAACAGAGCGTGTGTGTGAGTGAGAGGTACAGATGGACAGACCATATCAAACAGACTGTGTGAGTGAGAGAGAGTATGAGAGAGAGAGAGGCAGTATATGGAGAGAGTGAGTGAGTGAGATAGGGACCAAATGTACATCAGAGAGAGTGTGCGAGAGAGAGAGTCTGTACATGGAGTGTGAGTGAGTGAGTGAGTAAGTGAGTGATTTTGTTCAGAGAGCGAGTGAGTGAGAGACCAAGTGTACATCAGAGAGTGTGTGTGAGTGTGAGAGAGAGAGCGCGAGTGAGAATGTACATCAGAGATTGTGTGTGAGTAAGAGAGAGAGAGGGACAGTGCACATCAGAGATAGTGTGAGGTAGAGAGTGGGAGAGATAGAGCGAGTGTGAATAAGAGAAAGAGAGACAGATACAGAGAGACAGAGTACATCAGAGAGAGTGTGAATGAGAGAGAGAGGGAGAGTGTACATCAGAGAGAGTGGGTTACTGAGAGAGAGGGAGAGAGAGAGTGTGTACACCAGAGAGAGCGTGAATGAGAGAGAGAGGGATAGCGAACATCAGAGAGAGTGTGTTACTGAGAGAGAGATAGAGACAGTTTCAACGGAGCGTGTGTGAGTGAGAAGGAAACAGTGAAAATCAGAGAGTGAGAGATTTAGAAACAGTGTGCATCAGAAAGAATGTGGAGTGAGAAAGAGAGAGAGAATTAACACCAAAGAGAGAGTGAGAGTGAGATCTACGGTGAAAATTAGAGAGCGTCTGCGCGAGAGAGCGAGAGAGAGTCAGACAGATGGTGTACATCAGAGAGAGTGCGTGAGTGAGTGAGAGAGGGGGACTTGGTACATCAGAGAGAGTGTGTGAGTGAGAGAGACAGAGACAGAGAGACAGTTTAGGTCAGAGCGAGAGTGGGAGTGAGAGAGAGGGAGACAGTGTACATCAGACAGTTTGTGTAAAGTGACAGAGAGAGAGTTACATGAGAGTGTGTGAATGAGAGAGAGAGTGACAGTATAAATCTGAGAGTGTGTGTGAGTGAGGAAGTGAGAGACATTGTACATCAGAGAGAGTGCGTGAGTGAGAGATACAGATAGACAGAGCAGATAGACTGTGTGAGTGAGTGTGAGAGAGAGGGAGGCAGTATACAGAGAGAGTGAATGAGAGAGAGACACCAAGTGTACATCAGAGAGAGTGTGCGAGAGAGAGAGAGGGAGTGAGAATGTACACCAGAGAGAGTGTGTGAGTAAGAGAGAGACAGTGTACGTGTGAGAGAGAGTGTGAGGGAGAGAGAGAGAGGGACAGTGTACAACAGAGAGTGTGTGTGTGAGTGAGAGGTACAGATAGACAGACCATACCAAACAGATTGTGTGAGAGAGAGTGAAAGAGAGACAGAGGCAGTATACAGAGAGAGTGAGTGAGTGAGTGAAAGAGAGAGACCAAATGTACATAAGAGAGAGTGTGCGAAAGAGAGAGAGAGGGAGAGAGAGAGAGAGTATGTACAACAGAGAGTGTGTGTGTGAGTGCGAGGTACAGATAGACAGACCATATCAAACAGACTGTGTGAGAGAGAGAGTGAAAGAGAGAGAGGCAGTATACAGAGAGTGTGAGTGAGTGAGAGACTTTGTGCAGAGAGCATGAGTGAGTGAGAGACCAAGTGTACATCAGAGAGTGTGTGTGAGTAAGAGAGAGAGAGGGACAGTGCACATCAGAGAGAGTGTGTGAGTTAGAGAAAGAGGGACAGTGCACATCAGAGAGACTGTGAGAATTAGAGAGAGGGGGACTTTGTACATCAGAGAGAGAGTGAGAGAGAGAGATGGGGAGAGAAAGAGTGAGTGAGTGAGAGAGAGAGAGACAGAGATAGACAGACAGTGTACATCAGAGAGAGAGAGTAAGTGAGCGCGGGCGAGAGAGAGAGTGTACATCAGAAGAGTGAATGATGGAGAGAGAGAGGGACAGTGTATATCAGAGAATGTGTGTGTGTGTGAGAGAGAGACAGTGTACATCACAGAGTGTGTGTGAGTAACAGTGTGTGCATCAGAGAGAGTGTGTGAGTGAGAGAGAAATCAAGTATACATCAGAGAGTGAGTGTGTGTGTGTGAGAGAGAGAGACAGTGTACACAGAGTGTGTGTTGGTGAGAGAGACAGACAATATACATCAGAGAGAGTGTGTGAGGGAGAGAGAGAGAAAGACAGTGTACATCAGAGAGAGTGTGTGTTGGTGAGAGAGACAGACAATATACATCAGAGAGAGTGTGTGAGGGAGAGAGAGAGAAAGACAGTGTACATCAGAGAAAGTGTGTGAGTGTGTGTGTGTGAGAGAGACGCAGTATACAGAGAGTGAGTGAGAGAGAGAGAGGTCAAGTGTACATCAGAGAGAGTGTGTGACAGAGAGGGAGAGAGCGTGATGTACATCAGAGAGTGTGTGTGAGCAAGAGAGAGAGAGAGGGACAGTTCACATCAGAGACAGTGAATGAGGGCGAAGGAGAGAGAGACAGACAGAGAGTGTACATCAGAGACAGTGGTTGAGTGCGGGAGAGAGAGAAAGACAGTGTACATCACAGTGTGTGTGTGAGTGAGAGAGAAAACGAGAAAGAGAGAATTTACATCAGTGAGTCTGTGAGTGACAATGAGAGCGACAGTGCTCAGGGGAGAGGGTCTGAGTAAGAAATAGACAGAGATAGTATACATCAGAGAATGCGTGAGAGTGACAGGGAGAGAGACAGTGTACATCAGAGAGAGAGTGTGAGGGGGAGCGAGAGAGAGTATATCAGAGATTGAGTGAGAGAGAGTGACAGTGCACATCAGAAAGACTGTGTGAGTGAGAGAGAGAGCGAGTGACAGTCTTCATCAGACAGAGTGTGGGTGTGAGTGAGAGAGAGAGACAGTGTACATCAGAGCGATTGTGTGATTGTGAGAGAGAGAGATAGTGTGTACATCTGACAGACTACGTCAGTGAGAGAAAGAGAGAGACAGTCCACGCCATAGAGAGTGTGTGAGCGATGGAGAGAGATAGACAGTTACATCAGAGGGTGTGCAAGAGTGAGAGCGGGAGAGACAGTGTACATTAGAGAGAGTGTGTGACTGAGAGAGCGAGCGAGAGAGAGAGAAACAGTGTACATCAGAGAGAGTGTGTGACTGTGGGTGAGAGAGAGCGAAACAGACAAACAGAGAGACAGAGGTAATCAGAGCAATTGTGTGCAGGAGAGAGGGTCTGATTAAGCGATTGGCAAAGACAGTGTACACAAAAGAGTGTGTGTGAGTTTCAGGGAGAGAGACAGTGTACATCAGAGAGAGAGTGTGTGAGGGGGAGAGATAGAGAGTCTTCCTGGTTCGTTTTTACTCAGCCGCTGCTCCCACTCAAAATCTATATGTGACCGTCAAAGCATTAGTCTAATTTCCCATTCTGCCTATTTCTATGTCTTCTACAGGTACTCATGGAGTTCCTGACTCAATAGACTTGCCAACTGCTGGTTGGGACGATGGTTGGCAGGCCAGAAAGACAAAGTCAGGGAGGTCGGGAGTCTTCAATAAATCCTGCTGCCAGGTAAGATCATTCCAGTGCACAGAGCAGAAAGTAATAAGGGGGATCCAAACATCAGCTAACAAGACATGACATAGAGAAAGTGCTGGAGGGGGAGCACAGTACAGACACACCCCAGGCTCAATCACCACGCCTGCTGCAAGGTTTGTTGTAATGAGACAGCATCGCGAGTTCCCAGTTATCAGTCCAGGCCTGTGCTTTCTTAGGGAGCATCAGAACAACTGAGGGGAAAGCAGGCCTCCCACGAGAGGGTGGTATTGCTGCCTGGGATCTTTCTGTTCCCTATTCCCTCTCCAACACTGTATCTATGGCTTGTATTGAGGACCAGTGTCTTCAATCATTCTAACTCCTATAACAGTTCCTGTCTCTGTCATCTCCTCCCCTCTCACCAATTATTTCACATATTTGAAACCTCCAGTCCAGATGACCATCCGTATCGCTGTAACTTGCTTCAGTCTCGACAACATGCCTCGTCTCGATAGTCTCCTCCTCCAATAATTGGAGACATCGGGTCTGTTTCTGTGTGGTATGACTCTTCGGCCGAGATTTCCTAAATGGAATGAGTCGCGTTTGCCTGTGTTTGGCCCATATCCCTTCAAACCTTCTCCTCTCCATGTACCTGCCCGAGTGTCTTTTCCATGTTGTAATTGTACTTGTTTTTACCATTTGCTCTGGCGGTCCATTCCGTCTCTGCACCACCCTCTGTGGATAATGTTGCCCCTCAGCTCCCTGTTTAAATCCTTGCTCTCACACCTCACGTTTATGCCTCTAGCTTTGGACTCACCTATCCTTGGCAATTCACCTTACTCAGACTCTAATTGGTTTCATAAACCTTTACAATGTCACCCCCTGGCCTCCCCTGTCCAGGAGAAATATTGACGACAGTGTTACCAATATCTCCAACTCATGTACTCAATGCTCTGACCAATGAAGACAAGTGTGCCAATTGCCGCTTTCAACATCCTGTCGCCCTGTGATGCCAGTCCAAGGAACAATGTAACTGCACCCCTTGGTCTCTCTTTTCTACAACACCGTCCAGGGCCAAACCATTACCCGTGTTAGTCCTCTCTGGTTTGTCTTAACTAAAACCAACACCTGAACTAAACTCCATCTTTCATTCCTTGGCCCACTGCCCAGTTGATTAACATCCCCTTCGATAACTATATTCCCTGCCCATTCTTCCACTAATCTTGGTATCCACAAACATAACAGGGGCTCCTATATTTTCACTCAGATTGTTTATGTAAATGGTGCACAACAGTGGTCCCAGCACCAATCCTTACAGCACGCTGCTGGTCAGAGGCCCCAGTCTGAACAACAACCCTCTCCCACCACCCTCTGTCTCCCACTGTCATCCCATTTACTATCCAGTTGGCTAGCTCTCCCTGATCCCTTGTGATCTACCCTTACTAACCAATGTATCATGCTACACCCTGAACAAGGGTTTGCGGAGGCCAGAAACAACGTCTGTTGCTCTGCCTTCGTCTATCTTTTTGGTCACATCTTGAGCAAAATCCAGTGAAGTTTGTGAGACATGTTTTTCCACGCACAAAGCCATGCTGGCTGTCCGTAATCAGGCCTTATCTTTCCAAATGCATGTAAGGCCTGCCTCTCAGAATGACTTCCAATAACTGACCCACCCTGATGTCTGGCTCATCAGTCTGTAGTTCCCTGGCTTTCTCTTGCAGCCTTTCTTAATTAATGACACAATATTATAATCGTTGTCAGAGAGTCATACTGCATTGTTCGGTTAACGTTAACCATGCTCTAAAACTGATCTCATCCCACCTGCCTGTTACTGGATCATATCCCTTCAAACCTTTCCTATTCCTGTACTAATCCAAATGTCTTTTAAACATTGTAATTATCCCCATGTTCACCCCTTCTTTGGGAAGTTAATTTCACACACAACCCACCCTCTGTGTAACAATGTGCCTCGTGTCTTTTTTTGATATATCTCTCCTCTAAACTTAAAAATGTAGTGCCTAGTCTTGAAACTCCCCCGTCCATGGGCAAAGACAACTCCCATTAACTCTATCTATCCCCCTCATGATTTTATAACCTTCTATAAGGTCATCTGTCAACGTTCAGGTTTCAGTGAAAAATACCAACCTATTCAGCCTTTCTTTATACTGAAGCCTTTCGTACCCAGCCACATCCCAGTAAATCTCCTCCCAACCCTTTCCAGCTTAATAATATCCTTCCTATAACTGGGCGACCAGAACTGGACACAGTATTCCAGAAGAGTACTCACCAATGGCCTCTATAATCTCAATGCGACTTCCCAACTACTACATCCAAAGGACTGAGCAATGAAAGCAAGTGAGGCAAGCTCCTTTTTTTAAACTATCCTGTCTCTCCATGTTGCAAACTTCAAAGAATTATGTAGCTGAACCCTGAGGTCCCTCTGTTCTACAACACGACTGAAGGTCTTGCCATTAATTGTATAAGCCCTGCCCGTGTTTTTTTGTGCCAAATGCATTACCTCGCATTTATTCAGATTGAACTCTATCTACAGTTTTTTCAGCTATTCACACATTTCATCAGGATCCCTTTGTAATCTCAGAAAACCTTCTTCACTGTCCACAATCCCACCCTCCAGTCTAACAGCCTATCACACATAGCTCTCTATCGTACAAGTATCACTGCTAGGGGCCCTACAATTTCTTCACCAGCTTCCCACAATGTTTTGAGATACATTTGATCAGATCCTGTGGATTTATCTACCTTTGCGTTTTATCTACCTTTGCCCTGCCAGACGAGTTTAAATCCTCTCGAGCAGCTCCAGCAACATTCCCCACCAGAATGTGGGTCCCCCTCCTGCTCCCAGTTCAGGTGTATTCCCCACCCTGTCTACCTGTGCTGACACCTTCAGACATCCAGGGACTTGCCCACCAAGGTCCTTATATTCCTCAGTACTCCAGGAGGACCTACCATTCATGGTGTATATCATACGTTTATTAAACTTGCCACAGTGCATTACCTCACAGTGACCAGAAGTAAACTGTCTGACATTACTCTGCTCAGTTTATCATCTGATCGATATCAGACTGCAGCCTGAGTCCATCCCCCTCACTGAGGACAACACCCTCACCTTTCATGTTATCTGCAAACCTACTCATGTTACCTTCTGCTTTCACATCCGAGTGATTAATGTCCATAACGAACAGCAATGGCTCCTGCACAGATCCCTGTGGTACACCCGCTGGGCAAAGGCTTTCAATCACAAAACCAACCCTCCACCAATTGAGGAGCCAATTTACCAACTTACCTTGGATACCATGGGCTTTTCCCTTTTGGACCAGCCATCCATGTGGGACCTTGTCAAAGACCTTAATGAACTCCATATAAACCGCATCATCTGCACTGCCCTCATCAATATCAGATGACAGTCGTCTCGCAAATCCATACAGACAATCCCTAATGAAATTACGGGGGTATCCGTTTTTGGCGAATACATTGTATAGATGTTCTTCTTCCTCTTTTTGCAGTTCTGGTGTACTGCAGTATGTTGTGGCCCTTTTGAACAGTGTCTTGATGCAACTTCTTTTGTGTGTGTTGGGGTGGTTGCTTTCGTAGTTTAGGACGTGGTCTGTGTGTGTGTGGCTTTCCTATAAACCTTTGTGGTGAATTCTCCGTTCGGTGTTCTCTGCACAGTCACGTCTAGGAATAGGAGTTGGTTGTCCTTTTCTTCCTCTCTCGTGAATCGGATTCCTGTGGGTGTGACGTTGACGATCCGGTGTGTGTTCTCCATTTCTGTGTTTTGAATGATTACAAAGGTGTCATCAACATATCTGACCCAGAGTTTGGGTTGAATTTGCGGTAAGACTGTTTGTTCTAATCTTTGCATTACCGCTTCTGCTATGAGTCCAGAGATGGGTGAGCCCATGGGTGTGCCATTGATTTGTTCATATATTTGGTTGTTGAATGTGAATTGTGTTGTGAGGCACAGGTCCAGTAGTTTGAGTATACCGTCTTTGTTGATAGGTGTAATGTCCTGTTGTCTGTTCTGTATGTCCAGCAGGGTGGCTATTGTTTCTCTGGCTAGGGTTTAGTCAATAGAGGTGAACAGTGCCGTTACATCAAATGAGACCATGGTTTCTTCCTTGTCTATGTGTATATTTCTGATGAAGTCTAAGAATTCCTGTGTTGACTGTATAGAGTGTCTGAATCCGCTGATCAGGTGTTTCAGTTTCTGCTGTAGTTCTTTAGCCAGTTTGTGTGATGGTGTCCCTGGTAGTGATACTATGGGTCTGAGTGGGATGTCTGGTTTGTGCAGTTTACGCAGTGCATAGAATCTGGGGGTGTTGTTGCTTTCAGGTTTCATTCTCTGAAGGTCAAACCTGGTTATCTGTCTGTTTTTTTTGGAGGTTTCTCAGTGTGTTGTTTATCCTATTGGGGAGCTGCGGGGTGAGGTCAAACTCCACGCAATTTCATCCATAGATGCCTCGGGGAAAGACAACGGAATGAAGACATGCCACAACCCGAAGGACTAGTCATACTACCATACATCAAGAACATTTCGGAACTGACAGCCAGACTACTGCGATCACTAGGACTCATAACAGCACACAAACCAACAGCTACTCTCAGACAACAACTCACCAGGACGCTGGACCTGACACCCAGCATGAGCAAAACCAATGTAGTGTACAAAATCCCATGCAAGGACTGCACAAAACACAACATAGGACAAACAGGAAGACAGCTAACGATCCGCATTCATGAACACCGACAAGCCACGAAACGATACGACCAGCTATCCTTAGTAGCCACACACGCAGATGACAAGCAACATGAGTTCGACTGGGACAACACTACTATTATAGGACAAGCCAAACAGAGAACAGCCAGGAAATTCCTAGAGGCATGGCACTCATCCACAGATTCAATCATTAGGCACATCGTCCTGGACCCAATATACCGACCACTGCAGCGGACAGCTGGAACTGAAAACCGGAAGCTGCAGATGCAAATCACTATAAATGCCGGAGGAAAGATCACAGATGCGCTTCACAGGAGGCTCCCAAGCACTGAGGATGTCACCTAGACAGGGGACAAAACGTCTGCAACATAAATTCCCAGCTCGGCGAACAGAACCACAACAACGAGCACCCGAGCTACAAATCTTTTCCCAAACTTTGAAGCCCTTTAGACTCTACAAAGCTCCGTCATGAACAATCCACCATCTCTCTATATCCTTTGCCTTCTACAGTCTCTGCAACTCTCGCTGTATTTTCCAGTAACGTTCTTTAGTTACTGCAGGTCAGCCTAGCTCCCCAGATAACCTGTTTCATCCCCTCCACCTCCCTCAATCACTTTAACACCCTCTGCTCTGTCTAATCCTCCTCTTTTCCACTGTCTTCCAGGCACAACGGCGATCCTGTAAGAGCGCAGTGCGGAATGGGATGTTATAAATCTCAGCTGAGGCTTGATGCCTACCATTACCTGGGAGTCACAAGGAGAGAGAACCTGAGCGAGTGCAGCACAAAGCAGGAGAATATAAATCAGCAGCGAGGGTCAAGGCCGACTGGGACTTGGATTTGGGTAAAAAGAAGAGCAGGAGGCTCGAAATCAGCACCAATACACAGATGGAGGGACCGTGTGAGGGGGCAACTTGGAGCAGGAGCTTGAGGCTGACTCACACCTGGGAGAATATAAATCCGCACTGAGGATCGAGGCCTAGTTGTACCTGGGAGTCACAGAGACAGTGACCCTGTGAGGGAGCAGACTGGAGTGAGA
Source organism: Chiloscyllium punctatum (assembly GCF_047496795.1). Taxonomy (NCBI): domain Eukaryota; kingdom Metazoa; phylum Chordata; class Chondrichthyes; order Orectolobiformes; family Hemiscylliidae; genus Chiloscyllium; species Chiloscyllium punctatum. The sequence goes on from NC_092766.1 coordinate 78,030,493, forward strand.
GCTGGGCGATTACACATCCGAGGAGACACATCACTGTGTGTGCACGTGTCCCTCCATTGTTCTGTGTTTGTGTGTCTGTGAGTATGTCCCCTTCCCTCTGTGTGTGTGTATAAATCTCCTCGCTGTGTGTGTTTGTATCTCCCTCGCTGTGTGTGAGCATGTCCTTCCCTCACTGTGTGTGTGCGTGACCCTCCCTCACTATGTGTGTTTGTGTGTGTCCTCTCTCGTTTTATGAGCACATGTCCCACCCTCGCTGTGTCTGCGTATCTCAACCCCGCTGTGTGTGTGCGTGTCCCAACCTCGCTGTGTGTGTGCGTGTCCCACCCTCGCTGTGTGTGTGCCTGTCCCACCCTCGCTGTGTGTGTGCCTGTCCCACCCTCGCTGTGTCTGCGTGTCTCAACCTCGCTGTGTGTGTGCGTGTCCCACCCTCGCTGTGTGTGTGCCTGTCCCACCCTCGCTGTGTGTGTGCGTGTCCCACCCTCGCTGTGTGTGTGCGTGTCCCACCCTCGCTGTGTGTGTGCCTGTCCCACCCTCGCTGTGTGTGTGCCTGTCCCACCCTCGCTGTGTGTGTGCGTGTCCCACCCTCGCTGTGTGTGTGCCTGTCCCACCCTTGCTGTGTGCGTGCGTGTTCCACCCTCGCTTTGTGTGTGCGTGTCCCACCCTCGCTGTGTCTGCGTGTCTCAACCTCGCTGTGTGTGTGCGTGTCCCACCCTCGCTGTGTGTGTGCGTGTCCCACCATCGCTGTGTGTGTGCGTGTCCCACCATCGCTGTGTGTGTGCGTGTCCCGCCCTCGCCGTGTGTGTGCGTGTCCCACCCTCGCTGTGTCTGTGTGTGTGTGTGTGTGTGTCCCTCTTGCAGTGTGTGAGGGTATCCTCCACTCGCTCTGTATGTGTGTGTATGCGTATTACTCACTCACTGTATGTCTGTGTGTCCCTCCCTCACTCTGTGTGTGTGTGTGTGTGTGTGTGTGTGTGTCGCTCTCTCGCTGTGTGCGCATGTCCCAATCTCGCTGTGCGTGTGCGTGTCCCTCCCTCGCTGTGTGTGTGCGTGTCCCTCCCTGCTGTGTGCCTGTGTTTGTGTGCTTGCGCATGCGTGTGTCCCTCCCTCGGTGTGCGTGCGTGTCCTCCTCTTGCTGTGAGTATGTGTGTCCCTCTTGCAGTGTATGTGAGTGTCCCTCCCTTGCTGTGTGCGCGTGTCCCTCCCTCGCTGTGTGCGCGTGTCCCCCCTCGCTGTGTGCGCGTGTCTCTCGCCTCGCTGTGTGCGCGTGTCCCACCCGCTGTGTGGATGTGTTCCCCCCTCGCTGTGTGGATGTGTCCCCCCCTCGCTGTGTTGGTGTGTTCCCCACTTGCTGTGTTGGTGTGTCCCCCTCGCAGTGTGGGTGTGTCCCCCCTCGCTGTGTGGGTGTGTCCGCCCCTCGCTGTGTGGGTGTGTTCCCCCCGCGCTGTGTGGGTGTGTTCCTCCCCTCGCTGTGTGGCTGTGACCCCCCTCGCTGTGTGGGTGTGCCCCTCCCTCGCTGTGTGTGCGCGTGTCCCTCCCTCGCTGTGTGTGCGCGTGTCCCTCCCTCGCTGTGTGTGTGTGTGTCCCTCCCTCGCTGTGTGTGCGCGTGTCCCTCCCTCGCTGTGTGTGGGTGTGCCCCTCCCTCACTGTGTGTGCGCGTGTCCCTCCCTCCCTGTGTGTGCTCGTGTCCCTCCCCTGCTGTGTGCGCATGTCACTCCCCTGCTGTGTGCCTGTGTTTGTGTGTTTGCGCATGCATGTATCCCTCCCTCGCTGTGTGTGCGTGTCCTCCTCCTGCTGTGAGTATGTGTGCCCCTATTGCAGTGTATGTGAGTGTCCCTCCCTTGCTCTGTGTGTGTGTGTGTGTGTCTCCATCCCTTCCTCTCTGTGTGTGCATGTCCTTCCCTCGCTGTGTGTTCATGTCCCTCTCTCACTGTGTGTGCACGTGTCACTCCCTTGCTCTGTGTGTGTGTGTGTGTGTCCCTCCCTTGTTTGTGTGTGTGTGTGTGTGTGTGTCACTCCCTCACTGTGGGTCTGTGTGTCCCTGTCATGCTGTGTGAGTGTGTGTGTCTCCATCCCTCCCTCTGTGTGTGTGCATGTCCCTCCCTCGCTGTGTATGTGCATGTCGTTCCCTCGCTGTGTGTTCATGTCCCTCTCTCACTGTGTGTGCACGTGTCACTCCCTTGCTCTGTGTGTGTGTGTGTGTGTCCCTCCCTTGTTTGTGTGTGTGTGTGTGTGTGTCACTCCCTCACTGTGGGTCTGTGTGTCCCTGTCATGCTGTGTGAGTGTGTGTGTCTCCATCCCTCCCTCTGTGTGTGTGCATGTCCCTCCCTCGCTGTGTATGTGCATGTCGTTCCCTCGCTGTGTGTGCATGTTCCTCTCTCACTGTGTGTGCACGTGTCACTCTCTTGCTGTATGTGTGTGTGTGTGTGTGTGTGTGTGTGTCCCTTGTTTGTGTGTGTGTGTGTATGTCCCCCCTTGCTGTGTCCCTCCCTCGCTGTGCCTGTGCATGTCCTCTCTCGCTGTGTGTGCGTGTATCCCTCTCAATTTCTGTGCACATGCCCTCCCCCTCTCCGTGTGTGTGCTTGTCCCTCCTTCCCTTTGTGTGTGCTTGTCCCTCCCTCGCTGTGTGTGAGTGTCCCTCCTTCGATGTGTGTGTGTGCATCCCTCCCTCGCTGCGTGTCTCAGCAAATCCCTCACTCGCTGTGTGTGCGTGTGTTTCTGTGTGTCTGTATGTGCGTGTGTCTTCCTCGCTGTTTGTGTGTACGTGTCACATCCTCACAGTATGTGTTTGTGTGTCCCCCCTTCACTGTATGTCCCTCACTCGCTGTTTGTGTCACTCCATCGCATTGTGTGTATGTTTCTCTCTCTCGCTGTGTGTGTGTATCCCTCCCTCACTCTGCGTGTGTGTTTATGTGCGTCTCCTCTGTGTGTGTGTATCCCTCCCTCACTCTGTATGTGTGTTTATGTGCGTCTCCTCTGTGTGTGTGTAATTGTGTCTCCCTCCCACGCTGAAAGTGTGCGGGTCCCTGGGCTGTGTGTGTGTGCATATCCCCCTTCACTGTATCTGTGTGTGTGTCCGTCCCTCGTTTGCTGTGCGTGTGTGTGTGTATGTGTGTCCCTCACTCGCTGTATGTGTGTGTGTGTGTGTGTGTGTCTCCCTGTGTATATGTGAGTTTCCCCTACTTGGTGTGTATGTGTGTGTGTGTGTGTGTGTGTGTGTGTGTGTCCCTCTTGCTGTGCGTGTGTGTGCATGGCCCTCCCTCGCTGCATGTGCATGTGTCTCCACCTCACTGTGTGTGTGCGTATCCCTCTCTTGCTGTGTTTGTGTGTGTGCCTCCATCGCTGTGTGTGCATGTCCCTCCGTGGCTGTGCGTGCATATGTCCCCCTATCGCTGTGTGTGTGTACGTGTCTCTCTCTCTCTCTCGCTGTGTGTGTTTCTACTTGCGTGTGTGCGCATGCGCGTGTCCCTCCCTTGCTCTGTGTGTTTGTGTCTCTTGCTGTGCGTATGTGTGTCCCTTTTGCAGTGTATGTGCGTGTCCCACCCTCGCTTTGTGTGTGTATGTGTCCCTCTGGCTGTGCGCGCGCATGTTACTCCCTCGCTCTTTGTGTGTGTGTGTGCATCCCTTGTGTGTGTGTGTGTGTGTGTGTGTCCCTCCATTGCACTGTGTGTCTGTGGGTAACCCCCTCACTGTGTGTGTTTGTATGTCACTCTCTCGCTGTGTGTTTGTGTCCCTCCCTCGCTGTGTGTGCACGCGTCCGTCCCTTGCTCTGTGTTTGTGTGTGTGTGTCTGTGTGTATGTGTGTGTCTGTATGTGTGCGTGTCCGTCCCTTGTGTGCGTGTGTGCATGTCCCTCCCTTGCTCTGCGTTTATGTGGTGTATGTATGTGTGTGTGTTACTCTCTCGCTTTGCATGTATGTGTCTGTCCCTTGTATGTGTGAGTGTGTGTCCCCCTTACTGTGTGCGTGTGTCCCACCCTTGCCATGTCTGTGTGTGTCCCCTCTCGCTGTGTGTGTGTGCCCCCTCTCAATTTGTGTGCACTTGCCCTCCCCCTCGCGGTGTGTGTGCTTGTCCCTCCTTCGCTCTGTGTCCCTCCCTCACTATGTGTGTGCATGTCGCTCCCTTGCTGTGTGTCTGCGTGTCCCACCCTCGCTGCGTGTCTCGGCGTGTCCCTCCCTCGCTCTGCGTGTGTCCCTCGCTCTCTGTGTATGTGTGTGTGCATGTCCTTCCCTCGCTGTGTCTGTGTGTGTCCCTTCGCTGCGTGTCCCTCCCTTGCTGTGTGTGCGTGTCCCTCCCTTGCTCTGTGTGTGTGTGTGTGTGTGTGTGTGTGTGTGTGTGTGTGTCAATCCTCACTGTGTGTGGGGGTGTGTCCCTCCCTCACTGGTTGTGTGTGTGTGTGTGTGCATGTGTGTGTCCCTCCCTCGCTCTGTGTGTGATTGTGTGACCCGCCCTCGCTCTGTGTGTGTGCACCCCTCTTGCTGTACGTGTGTGTGCGTGGCCCTTCCTCGCTGTGTATGTGTGACTTTCCCCCTCCCGCTTGCTCTCTGTGTGTGTGTCTGTCTTGCTGTGCGTGTGTGTGCGGGGCTCTCCCTCACTGTGTGTGCATGTATCGCTCCCTGGCTGTGTGTGTGCGTGTCCCTTTCTCACTGTGTGTGTGTGCTTCCTCATGTGCATATTGCTCCCTCACTGTGTGTGCGTGTCCCTCCCACGCTGTTGGTGTGTGTATGTGTCCCTCCCTCGCTCTGTGTGTGTGCATGTGTGAAACTCCCTCGCTCTGTGTGTGTGTGTGTGTGTGTGTGTGTGTGTGTGTGTGTGTGTGTGTGTGTGTGTATGTGTGTGTGTGTGGCCTCACCCTCGCTATCTGTGTGTGTGCGTGTCCCTCCCTTGCTGTGTGTGTGCATGTTCTTCCCTCGCTCTGTATGTGAGTTACCCCCTTGCTCTTTGTATGTGTGTGTGTGTGTGTGTGTGTGTGTGTCCCTCTTGCTGTGCATGTGTGTGTGGGGGGGGGGCCCTCCCTCGCTGTGTGTGTATGTGTCTCCTCCTTGCTGTGTGCGCGCATGTCCCTCTCTTGCTGTGTGTGTGTGTCCATGTCCCTCACTGGCTGTGTGTGTGCGTGCCCCTCTCTCGCTGTGTGTCTGTGTTTGTGTGCTTGGGCATGTGCGTGTTCTTCCCTCGCTGTGTGTACATGTCCCCCTCTTGCTGTGAGTATGTGTGTCCCTCTTGCAGTGTATGTGAGTGTCCTTCCCTCACGCTGTGTGTTTGTGTGTGTGTGTATGTGTGTGTGTGTGTATGCATGTGTGTCCCTCCCTCACTGTTTATGTATCAGTTTCCTGCACTGTGTGTACGTGTGTTACTCTTGCTGTGCGTGTGTGTACGTGGCCCTCCCTTGCTGTGTGTGCATGTGTCTCCCCCTCGCTATTTGTGTGTGTGTCCCTCTCTTGTTCTGTGTGTGCGTGTGTGTGTATGTGTGTGTGTGTTTGCGTGTGTCCATGTCCCTCCCTGGCTATGTGTGTGCGTGCCCCTCTCTTGCTGTGTGTCTCTGTTTGTGTGCTTGATCATGAGCGTGTCCGTCCCTCACTGTGTGTGCGTGCCCCCTCTCGCTGTGAGTATGTGTGACCCTTTTACAGTGTATGTGAGTGGCCTTCGCACACTACATGTGTGTGTATGTATGCATGTCACTCCCACACTGTGTGTGTGCGTGTGTGTGTGTGTGTGTGTGTGTCCCTCCCTTGCTGTGTGTATGTGTGCGTGCACCTCCCTTGCTTTATGTGTATGTGCGCGCACCTCTTGCTGTGTGCACGCGCGCCTCTTGCTGTGTGTGCGCATGTCATTCCCTCGCTCTGAGTGTGTGTCCATTCCTTGTGTGGGTGTTTGTCCCTCCCTCGGTGGGTGTGCGCGTCTCTCCCTTGCTGTGTGTGTGTGTCTGTGCGTGTGTGCGCATGCGTGTCCCTCCTTCACTACGCGTGCATGTGCCCCATCTCAATTTGTGTGCACATGCCCTCCCCCTCGCGGTGTGTGTGCTTGTCTCTCCTTTGCTGTGTGTCCCGCCCTCGCTATGTGTGTGCATGTCGCTCCCTTGCTGTGTGTGTGCGTGTCCCTCCCACACTGTGTGTGTCCATTCTCACTCCCTCGCTGCATGTCTAAGCGTGTCCCTCCCCCTCTGTGTGCGTGTCCCTCTCTCTCTGTGTATGTGCGCGTGCATGTCCTTCCCTCGCTGTGTCTGTGTGTGTCCCTTCACTGCGTGTCCCTCCCTCACTGTGTGTGTGTCCCTTCCTCTCTGTGCAAGTGTGTGTGTTCTCCCTCGCTGTGTGTGTACATGCCCCCTTGCTGTGTGTGTGTGTGTGTCCCTCCTCACTATGTGTGGGTGTGTCCCTCCCTCACTGTGTGTGTGTCCCTCTCTCGTGGTGTGTGTGTGTCCCTCCCTTGCTCTGTGTGTGTGTGTGTGTCTGTCCCTCCCTTGCTGTTTATGTGTTACACCCTTGCTGTGTATGTGTGAGTTACCCCCTTGCTGTGTGTGTGTGTGTATCTCCTCTTCGCTGTGTGTGTGCGTGCCCCTCTCTCGCTGTGTGTCTGTGGTTATGTGCTTGAGCATGAGCGTGTCCATCCCTCGCTGTGTGTACGTGTCCCCTCTTGCTGTGAGTATGTGTGACCCTTTTACAGAGTATGTCAGTGTCCTTCCCTCACTGCGTGTGTGTGTGTGTGTCTGCGTGTCAATCCCACACTGTGTGTGTGTCCCTCTTGGTGTGCGTGTGTGTGCTTGGCCCTCCCTCGTTGTGTGAGCATGTGTCTCCCCCCTCGCTGTGTGTGTCCATGTCCCTCACTGGCTGTGTGTGTGTGTATGTGTGTGTGTGTGTGTGTGTGTGTGTGTCCCTCCCTTGCTGTGTGTGTGTGTGTGTGTGTGCGCGTGTGTGTGTATGTATGTGTGCGTGTCTCTCCCTTGCTTTGTGCATGTGTGCACGCGCCTCTTGCTGTGTGTGCACGTGTCACTCCCTCGCTCTGTGAGTGTGTGTCCGTCCCTTGTGTGCGTGTGTGTCCCTCCCTTGCTCTTTGTGCATATCCCCACCATTGAGTGTCCGCATCACCCCTCACTGTGTGAGTGCCTGTCCTCCCTTGCTGTGTGTGCGTGTCCCTCCCTCGCCATGTCTGTGCGTGTCCCCTCTCGCTGTGTGTGCGTGCCCCCTCTCAATTTTTGTGGACATGCCCTCGCCCCCCGTCGTGTGTCTGCTCGTCCCTCCTTCCCTGTGTGTGTGCGTGTCCCTCTCTCGCTCCGTGTGTTTGTGTATATCCCTCCCTCGCTGTGTTTGTGCATGTCCTTCCCTTGCTGTGTGTGCATGTCCTTCCCTCGCTGTGTGTGTGTGTGTGTGTGTGTGTGTGTGTGTGTGTGTGTGTGTGTGTGTGTGTGTGTGTCCCTTGCTGTGTGTGCATGTCCCTCCCTGGCTGTGTGTGTGCGTGTCCCACTCTCACTGTGTGTGTCTGTGTTTGTGTGCTTGCGCATGCGCTTTCCCTCCCTCCCTGTGTGTGTCCCCCTCTTGCTGTGAGTGTGTGTGTCCCTCTTGCAGTGTATGTGAGTGTCCCTGCCTCGGTGTGTGTGTGTGTGTGTGTGTGTGTGTGTGTCCCTCTCTTGCTTTTTGTGTATATCCCCCTCGCTGTGTGAGTGCATGTCTCCCCGTGCTGTGTGTGTGTGTCCATCCCTCGCCGTGTCAGTGTGTGTCCCCTCTCACTGTGTGTGCGTGCCCCCTCTCACTTTCTGTGCACATTTCCTCCCTCTCGCCGTGTGTGTGCTGGCCCCTCCTTCCCTGTGTGTGTGTGTGTGTGTGTGTGTGTCCATCCCTCGCTGCGTATGTGTATGTCAATCCCTCGCTGTGTGTGCATGTCCCTCCCTGGATGTGTGTGTGTGTGTCCCTTCATTGCTCTTTGTGTACATACCCCTCACTGTGTGTGCGCATCTCCCCTTGGTATGTGAGTGCATGTCCCCCCTTCCTGCGTGTGCGTGTGTCCCTCCCTCGCTGTGCCTGTGCGTGTTCCCTCTCGCTGTGTGTGGGTGCACCCTCTCAATTTCTGTGCACATGCCCTCCCCCTCGCCGTGAGTCTGCTTGTCCCTCCTTCCATGTGTGTGCGCATATCCCTCCCTCACTGCGTGTCTCAGCACGCCCCTCCCTCGCTGTGTGTGTCCCTTCCTCGCTGTGTGTGTGTGTACATTTCACATCCTCACAGTATGTGTTTGTGTGTCCCCCCTTCACTGCGTGTCCCTCACTCGCTGTTTGTGTGTGTCACTCCATCACGTTGTGTGTATGTGTCTCTCTCTCTCGCTGTGTGTGTGCGTGTCCCTCCCTCTGTGTGTGTGTGTGTGTGTGTGTGTGTGTGTATTTGTGTATTTGTGTTTGTGTGTGTGTGGCGCTCTCTCGCTGTGTGTGCATGTGTCTCACCCTCGCTGTGTGTGTGTGTGTGCGTGTCCCTCCCTCATTGTGTGTGTGCATGTGTCTCCCCCCGCTGTGTTTGAGAGTGTTCCTCTCTTGCTCTGTGAGTGCATGTTTGGGTGTGTGTGTGTCCCTCCCTCGCTATGTTCGTGTGTCCCTCTCTCGCTGTCTCTTTCTGTGTTTGTGTGCTTGCGCATGTCCCTCCCTCACTGTGTGTGTCTCCCCCTCTTGCTCTGAGTATGTGTGTCCCTCTTGCAGTGTGTGTGTGTGTCCTTCCCTGGCTCTGTGTGTGTGTGTGTGTGTGTGTGTGTGTGTGTCTGTGTGTGTGTGTCTGTGTGTGTGTCTGTGTGTGTGTGTCTGCCTCTGTGTGTCTGTTTGTATCCACTTAACTGTGTGTATGTGTGTGTGTTCCACCCTCGATTTGCGTGTGTGTCCCTCCCTCGCTGTGTGTTTGCGTGTATCACCTTCACTGTGTGTGTGTGTGTGTATGTCTTTCCCTCGCTGTTTGTCTGCGTGTATCCCCCTCACTGTGTGTGTGTGTGTGTGTGTGTGTGTGTGTGTGTGTGTGTGTGTGTGTGTGTGTGTGTGTATGTCTTTCCCTCGCTGTTTTTCGGCGTGTATCTCCCTCACTGTGTTTGCGTGTGTGCATGTCCTTCCCTCGCTGTGTATCTGCGTGTATCCCCCTCACTGTGTGTGTGTGCATGTCCTTCCCTCGCTGTGTGTCTGCGTGTATCCCCCTCACTGCGTGTGTGTGCATGTCCTGCCCTCGCTGTGTGTATGCATGTACCACCCTCGCTGTGTGTGCACGTGTCCCTCCCTTGCTCTGTTTGTGTGTATCTGTGCGTGTCCCACCCTCGCTTTGCGTGTGTGTGTCCGTCCCTTGTGTGTGTGCACGTCCCACCTTTGCTCTGTATTTGTGTGTATATATATGTGTACGTGTCCCTCCCTCGCTTTTGCGTGTGTGTGTGTGAATGTGTGACCAGCTTGCTGTGTGTTTGTGGCCCATCCTTGCCGTGTCTGTGTGTGTCCCCTCTCGCTGTGTGTGTGTGTGTGCCCCCTCTCAATTTCTGTGCACATGCCCTCCCCCTCGACATGTGTGTGCGTGTCCCTCCCTTGCAGTGTATGTGCGTGTCCCTCCCTCGCTGTGTGTCTGCATGTATTCCCCTCACTGTGTGTGTGTTTGCCCTTCCTCGCTTTGTGAGCGCGTCTCTCCCTTGCTCTGTGTGTGTGTGTGTGTGTCCCTCCTTGGCTTTGCATGTGTGTGTCCCCGTCCCTCGCTGTGTGTATGTGCACATCCCTCCCTCGCTGTGTGTATCCCCCTCCCTCGCTGTGTGTCTGTCTGTATTCCCCTCACTCTGTCTGTGTTTGCATGCCCCTCCCTCACTTTGCGTGTGTGTGCCCCCTCTCAATTTGTGTGCACATGCTCTCCCCCTTGCGGTGTGTGCTTGTCCCACCCTCGTTGTGTGTCCCACCCTCGCTGTGTGTGTGCGTGTCCCACCCTCGCTGTGTGTGTGCGTGTCCCACCCTTAATGTGTGTATGCGTGTCCCTCCCTCGCTGTGTGTGTGTGTGCGTGTCCCACCCTCGCTGTGTGTGTGCGTGTCCCACCCTCGCTGTGTGTGTGCGTGTCGCTCCCTCGCTGGGTGTGTGCGTGTCCCTCCCTCGCTGTGTGTGTGCTTGTCCCCTCCCTCGCTGTGTCTGTGCGTGTGTCTCCCTCGTTGTGTGTGCGTATCCCTTTCTTGCTGTGTGTGTGCGTGTCCCTCCCTCGCTGTGTGTGTGCGCGCGCATTCCCCCTTGCTGTGTGTGTGTCTGTGTGTGTGTGTGTGTGTGTGTGTGTGTGTGTGCGCGTGTCCCTCCCTCACTGGGCCTGTGTGTGTGTGTGTGTGTGTGTGTGTGTGTGTCCATGTGTATGTGTGTCCCTTCGCTGCGTGTCTGTGCGTGTTCCTCCCTCGCTGTGTGTGTGTGCGCGCGTTCCCCCTTGCTGTGTGTATGTGTGTGTGTGTGTGTGTGTGTGTGTGTGCGTGTCCGTCCCTCGCTGTGTGTGTGCTTGTTCCTCCCTCGCTGTGTGTGTGTGTTCCTCGCTCTGTGTGTGTGTGTCCTCCCCTCACTGTGTGTGTGTGTCCTTCCTTCGCTATGTCTGTGTGTTTGTGTGTGTGTGTGCGCGGATGCATGTCCCCCCGTTCGCTATGTGAGTGCGTGTCCCTCCCTCGCTGCGTGTGTGTGTGTCCCTCGCTCGCTATGTGAGTGCGTGTCCCCTCCTCGATGTGTGTGTCCCTCCCTCGATTTGCGTGTGTGTCCCTCCCTCGCTGTGTGTTTGCGTGTATCCCCTTCACTGTGTGTGTGTGTGTGTGTGTATGTCTTTCCCTCGCTGTTTGTCGGCGTGTATCTCCCTCACTGTGTTTGCGTGTGTGCATGTCCTTCCCTCGCTGTGTGTCTGCGGGTATCCCCCTCACTGTGTGTGTTTGCGTGTCGCTCCCTTGCAGTGTGTGTGTCCACAATCTGCACCATCAGTGGATTGGCCATCATCAATTGCCTGTGGTATTCAGGAATGTGTGGTTTAATTAAGTTCACCACGAGAAATGCAGGGTTTAATGTATAGGTAGAGGGGTGGGTCTGGGTAGGATGCTCTTCAGAGTTTTGGAATGGACTGGTTGGGCCGAATAGCCTGGTTGCACACGATGGCGATTCTGTTCAGGTTATTGTCCAGCCCTGTCAACCATCCCCATCTCTTACACCTGGCCTTATCCCCAATATTCTCCTTAACACTGTAATCTCCCCCAGACTCTAAAACACTCCTTGTCTATGTAACCTTCTCCAGTCCTTACAAAGATCCATATATCTGTCACCTCTTCCGGCTTTTTGAACCCTCCATATAACTATTAACAATTGGTACAGCACTCCCAATCATTGTTCCCTCTTGAAACTCCCATAAACATTTGCATCTCTGAAAACTCATCTGGACTGTCTCAACTTCCCTTTGACAGTTACATGCTGAGACCTGCTGTATATCAGTGAAGTAATTAAGTCTTGGCAACACTCACTGTTATAATCTCCCTCCAGCCTTACAGCACCGAGGATCTGCAGAAGCTCTTTTCAACCCGACAGCCATCTCTGTGTCCGTAATCTCCTCCACTCCCCATGATACATTCTCTCTGAGCTCCTCTGCAGTCCACTAAATACTCCCTAACACTGTCTGTATCAGTGTAACCTTCTCTAAAAACACAACCTTCCCTATCTGTAAATCCCTACACCAGTCCCTATCCCTCTCAGCTCCGTCTAACAATACAACCCTCCATGTTTGTGTATTCACCTTCAGCCCCTACTCACCTCCCTATCTGTGTAACCTAATCCATACATTTTTGCTTCAGTCTCTTCAACTGTCCCTGTCAGTGTAACCTTTTCCACATGCGAAAACTCTCCTCTTTTTGACTTACTCAGACCACACAACCCTCACTATCTATAACCTACTCCTGTCTGAGAAACCTACCTCTGCAAATTGCTCCAACTCTTCAACTCTCCATAAGCTCCTGCAGCTCTTACATCCCTCCCTATCTACCAAATCTCTTCCGGTCCCTAAACACCAACAGTCTGTGGAGACCCGACCACCATCCCTATCAGTGTAATCCTCTCAGGTCTCTGCTGTATTCCTGATCTGTCGAACTCACTCCATGCCTGTGCCTCTCCCAATCCAGTCCCTACAAAACCCACTCTCTATTTAACACCCTCCTGTCACTATCACCCCCATGTCAATGTAAGCTCCTCCTGTGTCTCCACCATCTACCCATCTCCATAACCTTGTCCAGCTCTTACACCACTATCTGTTTAAACATTACCTTCCTCTCCAACTTCCTCCTGTTTGTGCTATGCTCCCTTATCTGTGAAACTGTTTCTGACCAAAATTGTTATCCCAGTCTCTGAAAAGAAATCCAGTTTCCACCGCCTCCATAACCCCCAGAACCTAAGCCTTCCTATGTCTATAACCATCTTCAGTCACGATGACCCTGCATATCTCTGTTTGTTCTTCCAGTCGATACAAACATCTTTATCTCTGTAATCTGCTCAGCACCCTAAAACAGTCTCTGTCTGTGATCCAGCCCTGTCCTATAAACATCCTTATCCCTGTAAACTTCTCCATCCCTCCCAACATTCCCATCTCCATGAACCCCTGCCAGCCCTACAGCTCTCCACATTTCTGTAACCTCCTGTGGGTCTATGGTCCTCCTTCCCTGTGAAACCCCCTCCAGTCCCCACATCCCTCCCAATCTGGGTCCTCTGCTCCAGATCAGACCATTGCTGTCTCTGTAAACACCTCCCCTCCTGACAACCCTTCCCATTTGTGTAACCTCGTTCAAACCCCATACTCTCCAGCTTCCTGCATCCTCTTCCTGCCATTGCAACTAAAACCACATGTTTATGTAATATCCACCAGTGCTTACACCCTCCCCAACTCAGTAACCAATTGCAGTCCTAACAAAACACCGAAACTGTGAAACCTCTCATTTCCCTACAATCCTCCCTCCCTCCCTCCTCAAATGCCTTCATCACAATGAAACATCACAATTACTGAAGCCTCCTTTTGGCACTGCAACCCTCCTAATGGCTGCAAAATCCTCCTGTCCTGATATTCCTCCCTATCTCTGTAACCCCCACCACCGTCCAGTGCCCTTCTGGGGAACATGGCAGAGGAGGGAAGATGTGTAAAGTCCGAGCCATGTTACGGAGGTAGAATTCTGAGAATTACCGATTTGGTCGAATGTCTGTGGTGTGCAGATTATTGGCGAGGACTCTAAAGACAGGATTTATGACGACTTGGAAAACCGTTGTTAAATTAGCCACAGTCAGTATGGATTTGTGAGGGGTCAGGTCATGCCTCACAAACCTTATTGAACTCTTTGAGGATATGGCAGAATATGTTAATGGCTCATTCATAAAAGAAGGAAAATTGGGATACAGGGAAATCTGTCTGTCTGGATACAGGACTGGATGGCCTAGAGAAGACAGAGGGTGGCAGCAGATGGACAGTATTGAGCCTGGAGCTCAGTGACCAGTGGTGTTCTGTAACAATCGGCTCTGGGTCTCTGCTCTCTGTGATTTTTGTAAATGACTTGGATGTGGATGTTGGAGAGTGGGTTAGTAAGTTTGCCAATGACATGAATGTTGGTGGGAGTGGTGGGGAATGTGGAGGGCTGTTGTAGGTTGCAATGGGACATTGACAGGAAGCAGAGCTGGGCTGGAAGTGACAGATGGAGTCCACTCTGGAAAAGTGTGAATTGATTCATTCTGGAAGGTCGAATTTGAAAACAGAATAGAGGGTGAAAGGCAGAATACTTGGCAGTGTGGAGGAACAGAGAGATCATGGGGCCCGTGTCCATCGATTCCTCAAAATCGCCACGGAAGTTGGTAATTTTGTTAAAAAGGCATATGTTGTGTTGGCTCCCCTTAAAAGGGGATTGACTGTAAGAGCCGTGAGGTTTTACTGCATCTTTATAGCGTCCTGGTGAGACCACACTTGGAATATTGTGTTCAGTTCTGGTCCCCTGTCTACAGGAAGGCTGGGCAAGTTTTAGAGACCGTACACAGGTGATTTACCAAGATGCTGCCTGGAATGGAGGGCAGTTCTTACGAAGAAAGGTTGAGGGAGCTAAAGATATTTTCATTGGAGAAGGGGGCGGGGCGACATTGTGGAGGTGAACAAGATGATAAGAGGCACAGAGAGAGTGAATATTCAGAGACGTTTCCTCCTATGGCATAAATAGCTATTACAAGGGGTTGTAATTTTAAGGTGAATGGAGGATGGATCAGAGGATAGAAAATGGAAGGTGGTTGGATGGACTGCCAATAGAGGTGGTAAAATTAGACACATCTGTGACATTTAATAGACTCTTGGAAAGACACATGGACAATAGTAAAATGAAGGGTATGTAGTTTATTTTGATCTTGCAGTTGGATAAAATGTTGGCATGAAATCATGGCCGAAGGGTCTTGGGCTGAACTGTTCTGTGTTCTGTCTGGCAAACTGGGTAATAAGCTCAGACCAGTGTAAAAGGATTTGGCATTCAGGAGGAGCTAGTGAACCGGATACAAAATTTGTTTGATGGTTGTGGACAGAGGGTGATGGGAGACATGTTGGTTTTCTGACTGGAGGCATGTGACCAGCGGTGGAATGGGTCCACTGGTGTTTGTCATTTGGATAAATGGTTTGGATGGGAGTATTGGTTTCCTGGTAAGTAATTGTTTTGTATGACACTGAAATTGGTGCTGAAGTGGTCAGTGAAGAAGGTTATCTAAAATACATCAGGATGGACAGTACTGCTGGGATAGTGGGCTGAAGAATAGCAGATGGAGTTAATTAGATAAATTTGAGGTGTTCCATTTTGGTGAAACAAACCAGGGTGGGACTTGTACAGTTAATGTTCGGGCCCTGGGTAGTGTTGTCCGTCAGAGACCCAGCGAAGCAGGTAGACAGTTCTTTGTAAGTGGTGTCACAGGTAGACAGGCTGGTGAAGCAGGTGTTTGGGATGGTTACCTTCATTCGGGAGAGCATTAAGAGTAAGAGTTGGGATGTCATGTTGTATCGGTAAAAGACATTGTTGGGGCCACCATGAAAACATTGTTGATCTGGAGGAAGAAGTCATCTAGTTCACTAACCTCCTTTAGGGAAGGACATCAAATATTCTAACCTGGTCTGGACGACATATGCCTCCAGACCCACAGCAATATGGCTGACTCTGAGGTACCCTCTCAGTAATTAGCAGAGGGGTCAAAGAACGTTGTTCCAGGCAGTGACACCCACATCCCATGAATGAAGATATAAAAATACCTATGTCCCTCCGTACCTCTGCAAACCCCTCCAGCTGCAGCAATCCGTACTGGCTTTGTAACACCCTGACCACTCTCTGTAACACTCTCACCACCTCCAAGCACCTTCACCTCTCCCTGTTCCTGTCGTGTCAATGAACCCTGACCGTGGTTCCCCGTCTCACAGCCCTCCTCCTGCGAGCAGACCCTTTGCAATCCATTAACATTTACTCCTAAAACACACTCTCACTTCAGGATTTTTAGTACTTTTTGGTGATTTTCTTAGCCTCATAATCCAGTATGATTCCTTTTAACCTGAGTGAGGGATCAGTGGGAATTTCATGCTGAGGTTTTTACTATTTCAATCGAATGTCCTTTTGTTGAGCATTTTGCATTGTACCTTCAAGTGTTTTCCACTGTTCATTTACAGACACATATTTCAGTCTGTTTCGCCTATTTACCGTGGTTAGTTCTCCTCTCAAACTCATGTCATTGGCTATTTTTAGTTCTAGTTGTAGCTTGTCCTTTCTGTGATTCCCTTTGAAACTTTATAATTATTTAAACTGCACTTTATCACAATTTCCCGAAGGATCTCTGCAGGTGACATTTCTCATTCACTAAGTTTCATTACACGTTCGCTCTGCGATAGATATGTCCCTTAACAATGTGTTTTTCAAAGAAACACTGAAAAAAAATTAACCGAACTCCTCTTCCAATATCAATGTTGACCGTGTGTTTGTCCCAGATTATACAAATATTGAATTTTCCAAAATTATCACAATGCCTTTGTTAAAAAATTCCAATGAGTTCTTGTTTAATACATTGATGAGCAATGAAATGCTGTTCATTGGCTAAAACTGTTCTGCTGCTTGTGTCCTTGGCAAGTAGTAGCCAGAATTTACATTCAGACTGACTCTACTTCATGATCTGCAGCCAAATGCTTTCTCAGCAATGCCTTTGTTATCTATTATTGTTAGCGTTGCCCATTTTGCCTGAGTTTGCACAAGATTACGAACCACTGAATATTTTTGTTCACCCTGCATCCATGTCTCCCTGGTGTCGAAATCTCTTTTATCTCTATGTCACAAATCCATCGACCTTATTGCAGCAATTTTGTCCATTCAAAAAAACATAATATCCTCTCTTCCACAATTTTCTGTCACAAATCTATTTGCTGATGTACAATTTTAGTTAAACTGTGTCCCATCCTGTTCCTTTCTGCTTGTCTGCAGCCACATTCCCATGCTGTTCCATTGCTTCACCTTTTCCCTTTGGATTTGGAAAGCTCCTTTCACCTGCATCCTCTCTGTCAGTTTAATGCCCTGTCCATAAACCTACCGACATGATTGGCCAGGACACTGCTCCCAGCACAGTTCCAGGGGGACCATCCTAATAGATTTTTTTTTAAAAATCAGGTATGGGATGTGTGAATCTCTGGCTGACCAGCCTTTCTTGCCCAGCCCTAGAAGCCCTTGAACTGAGTTCCTTGCTCAGCCATTTCAGAGGGTCATTGAGAGGCAAACCCTTTCCTGTGGTTATGTCGTGCAGACCACGTGAGGATGGGCAGATGTCCTTCTCTAAAGGACAAGTGTTTGGATTTGTTGTACATCAGTGATGGTTTCGTACTTATTAGTGGATTGTTAATTATTATTTTTAAAATTATTGATTTCAAATGTCTCCTTTTCAGATGGCGGGATTCATTCCTGCCTCCTCTGAACATTAGCTGAGGTTTTAGATACATTCTCTCGCAATAATACCACTAGCCATTACTTCACCTGCTCACTGGTTGCTCATCCCTGAGCACTGATACCAGGGCATCAAGAAGCTAAACCCATTCTTCCGACACAATTGTGTGATCCTGACATTTTCCAGAAATCTGGGACTATTACTGAACATCGCTCCATTTTCCAGATCTCTCTGGAACGCAGTGCCATTCTCCATGTGTAAACCTCACTGCATTTGTTTAATTTCCCATTCTGTCTATTTCTCTGTCTCCTGTAGGTCCTCAGGAAAGTCCTGACTCAATAGTCTTCCCAGCTGCAGGGTGGATCGTCCATCACCTCATTGAACACAGTTGGTCTGCCAGAAAGAGACAAAGGGAAAGGTGATCTGGAGCCTTCAATAAATCCTGTAGTGAAGTAAGGTCACCAACAGTGCACAGAGCAAAGAACAATGAGAGGGCTCCAAACATCTGTTAACACAACATGACATAGATACAGTGCTGGAGGGGAGCACAGTACACACACGCACACCCTGGTGCTTGAAAAGCACGGCAGGTCAGGCAGCATCCGAGGAGCAGGAAAATCGATATTTCGGGCAAAAGCCCTTCATCAGGAACAGAGGCCGGGAGCCTGCAGAGTGGGGAGATAAATGAGAGGTGGGTGGGGATGGAGAGAAAGTAGCATAGAGTACAATAGGTGAATGGGGTGGGGAAGAGGTGGATAGGAGGATGGGGGAAGGTAGCAAAGAGTACAATGGGTGAATGGGGAGGGGATGGGGGTGATTGGTCAGAGAGGAGGGTGGAATGGATAGGTGGGAAGGGAGATAGGCCATCAGGACAGGTCATGAGGGCTGTGATGAGCTGGAAGGCTTGAGGCGGGGTGAGTTGGGGGAAGGGGAAACGAGGAAACTGGTGAAGTCCATATTGATGCCCTGGGGTTGAAGTGTTCCGAGGCGAAAGGTGAGGCATTCTTCTCCAGGCTTCGGGTGATGAGGAAGTGGCGGTGGAGGAAGCCCAGGACCTGAATGCCCTCGGCAGAGTGGAAGGGGGAGCTGAAATGAAGGGTCACAGGGCGGTGGGGTTGATTGGTGCGGGTGTACCAGAGATGTACCCTCATGTGCTCTGCTGGGAGGTGTCCAGTCTCCCCAATGCAGAGGAGACCGCATCGGAAGCAACAGATACAATAAATGATATTGGTGAATGTAAAACTTTGGATGTGGATGGCTCCTTTGGGGCCTTGGATGGTGGTGAGGGGAGAGGTGTGGGCGCAGGTTTAGCAATTCCTGCAGTGGCAGGAGAAGGTGCCAGGAAGGGAGGGTGTGTTTCTGGGGGGCATGGAACTGACCAGGTAGTCACGGAGGGAAAGTGGAGAGGGGTGGGGAGGGAAAAATATCCCTGGTGGTGGGGTCCGTTTGGAGGTCGAGGAAATAGCGGCGGATATTTTGTTTTATACGAAGATTGGTAGGGTGGAAGGTGAGCACCAGGGGCGTTCTGTCCTTGTTACGTTTGGAGGGGTGGGGTCTGAGGGCGGAGGTGCGGTATATCGACGAGATGTGTTGGAGGGCATCTTTTACCACGTGGGAAGGGAAATTCCGATCTCTAAAGAAGGAAGCTATCTGATGTGTTCTGTGGTGGAACTGGCCCACCTGGGAGCAGGTACAGCAGAGGGGGAGGAATTGGGAATAGGGTTTGGGAATTTTGCAGGCGGTAGGGTGGGAAGATATGTAATCTAGGTAGCTGTGGGAGTCGGTAGGTTTGTAAAAAATGTCGTTGTTAAGTCGGTTGTCATTAATGGGGATTGAGAGGTCCAGGAAGGGGAGGGAGGTGTCTGAGATGGTCCAGGTAAATTTAAGGTCAGGGTGGAATGTGGTGGTGAAGTTGATGAATTGCTCAAACTCCTCGAGGGAGCACGAGGTGGTGCCAATGCAGTCATCAATTTTGCGGAGGAAGACGTGGGGAGTACTGCCATTGTCACTACGGAAGATGGCCTGTTCTACGTAGCGAACAAAGAGACAGGCAGAGCTGGGGCCCATACGGGTGCCCATGGCTACCCCTTTGGTCTGGAGGAAGTGGGAGGATTTGAAGGAAAAATTGTTATGCGTGAGGACAAGTTCAGCCAAACGAATGAGAGTGTCGGTGGAACAGTACAGTTGTGGGCGTCGGGAGAGGAAGAAACGGAGGGCTTGGAGGTCCTGGTCATGGTGGATGGAGGTGTAGAGGGGTTGGATATCCCTCATTGTGAAGATGAGCCGTTGGGGGCTGGGGAAACGGAAGTCTTGGAGGAGTGGAGGGTGTGAGTGGTGTCTCGAATGAATGTGGGTAATTCCTGGACTGGAGGGATAGGACAATGTCGAGGTAGGCAGACATGAGTTTGGTGGGGTAGGAGCATGCTGAGACAATGGGTCGGCCAGGGTGGTCAGGCTTGAGGATCTTGGGAAGGAGAAAGAACCGGGCAGTAGGGGATCCCGGACAATGAGGTTGGAAGCTGTGGTTGGGAGATCTCCTCCTGAGGTGATGAGGTTCTGTATGCTCTGGGAGATGACGGTTTGATGATGGGAGGTGGGTCATGGTAGAGGGGGTGGTAGGTGGAGGTGTCTTTGAGTTGGCATCATGGCTTCAGCGGTGTAGAGGTCAGTGCACCAGGCTACAACTGCACCCCGTTTATCTGCTGGTTTGATGGTGAGGTCGGTATTGCAGCAGAGGAAGTGGAAGGCTGCACGTTGTGAGGGTGACAGGTTGGAGTGGGGGAGGGGATAGATAGGTTGAGGCAGTTCATGTCTCGGTGGAAGTTGGAAATGAAGAAATTGAAGACAGGTAATAGGCCAGCGCGGGGTGTCCAAGTGGATGGAGTGTATTGGAGGCCGGCAAAGGGGTCCTCAGAAAATAGGCGGGAGTCTTCATTGTAAAAGTAAGCTCTGAGGCGGAGATGGTGGAATAAGTGTTCGATTTCACGGCGTGTATTAAATTCATTGATGTGTGGACGGAGGGGGATAAAGGTGAGGCCTTTTCTGAGGACTGATCATTCGTCCTCAGTGAGTGGGAGGTCAGAGGGAATGGTGAAAACTCGGCAGGACTGGGAGCTGGGATCAGGCGTAGGTGTGGAGCTGGGGGAGGCGACGGAGCCTGGAACTGGAGTGGGTGTGGTGTTAGGGGGAATGGGGATGGAGTCATGAGCAGGGGTGGTGTTCCCCTCAGGGTTCTGGGGGCAGGGATGGTGACGGTGGGACCTGGGAGTGGTGTCAGCAGAATGCAGCTGAGTGGCATTGGAGTAGGTGGAAGTGGTGGCAAACACAGCAGTGGGGGGGCGAGGAAGTCACTGAGTGTGTGACATCAGCGATGATGTGAGGGGCTGAAATGATGTCACTTGTGGTGGATGAGGAATTGTGAGGGGCGGAAATGGCATTTACTTTATTTTAACCAATAATTTCCTGGCACAAATCTGTTTGACAATGTCGTATTTTAATTAAACTCAGTCCCTTCCTGTTTCTTTCTTTTGGTCTTCATTCACATCGCGATGGTGTTCCAATATTTCAACCTTTCTCATTGGACTTGGGAATTTCCATTCACCTCAGACCTGTCCCCCTCCTCATCTGTGTCCATTTATAGCACACTGCATAATCCTGGTCCCAGAGAAGCCTACCCCAATAAAATAGCTCAGTCTTCCCTGAGTACAGGTAGCAGTGCTCACTGGTCAGAACCACTTCTGATGATACCATTGTGTGATCTTGACACCTTTCAGCACTCTGCTGATATTACTATCTCTCTCCATGTGAAATCCCTTAGTGTGTGGTTCTAATTGCTGCCTCTGTCAGTGTCTCTCGCTCTTGCAGCTACTCCAGATCCTGAGCCAACAGCATTCTCCACTCCAGAGGGAAGAAACTGCACAGGCTATGGATGGAAACTGGGATTTTCCAGATCTCTGTGGGACTCCATGCCATTCTCCATGTGTAACCTTCATTGCATTTGTCTAATTTCCCATTCTGTCTACTTCTCTGTCTCCTGTAGGTATTCCTGATGTCCCTGACTGAGCAGAATTCCCAATTCCTGCCTCAGCCATCACCACACTGAAGACAGTTGGTCAGCCAGAGAGAGATGGAGAGTGAGATCTGGAGCGTTCAGTAAATACTGCAGCCGGTAAGATCACTCACAGTAAACAACACAGGGAGGAGTTAGTGGACTTTAATTCAGACCCTGAGGGCATGACGTCAGAACAATACTGGGCAAGGAACATGAGAAAATTCTCAGGCTTCATTATCACCATCTTGTCGGTAAATTCATCTGTTCCACAGAACCCTCCCTATGTCTGTCAGTTTCTCCATTGCCTGTCTCATCGATACCACTTCCCCTATCAGCCCCTACAATCCTGCTTATCCCTGTAAGCTCCTCATATCAGTAAAACTCTCCAAGTTTCTGCCTTTGCCTTTAATCCCGGATTCTGTCACATCTCTCCTTAACTGAAGAAAAACAACTCTTCAGTTCCTTAAGCCATCCTGGTCAGTGTTGTCCTTTCCAGACCTGAAAAACCTCCCTGTCTTTGTGACTTTTTTGAACTCCTACTACCTTCATGATCTCTGTAACCTTCCCGTCACGACAACAAAAAAGCTCTGTACCTTAGTAACCTCCTCCAGCTGTTAGACTCCTCATTGTCTCTGGGCACAAAGCAGAGTGACCCTGCTTCTCTCATAAATTAGTTTCTGCATTTCTAATGATGACTATGAACTCTTCCTGTCTCTAAAACGCACTCAGTCTCTGTAAACTCTGCTGGTCCCGACTGATGTAATTTCATTCAGTAACTACAAACCTTTATACCTTTAATCTCCTCCAGACGCGACCACACAGTGTATTTCTATAACCCCTATGAGTGATAGAGTCATAGAGATGTACAGCACGGACACAGACCCTTCGATCCAACCCGTCCATGCCGACCAGATATCCCAACCCAATCTAGTCCAACCTGCCAGCACCCGACCCATATCCCTCCAAACCCTTCCCATTCATATACCCATCCAAATGCCTCTTAAATGTTGCAATTGTCCCAGCCTCCACCACATCCTCTGGCAGCTCGTTCCATACACGTACCTCCCTCTGCGTGAAAAGGTTGCCCCTTAGGTCTCTTTTGTATCTTTCCCCTCTCACCCTCAAACTATGCCCTCGAGTTCTGGACTCCCTGACCCCAGGGAAAAGACTTTGCCTATTTATCGTATCCATGCCCCTCATAATTTTGTAAACCTCTATAAGGTCACCCCTCAGCCTCCGAAGCTCCAGGGAAAACCGCCCCAGCCTGTCCAGCCTCTCCCTGTAGCTCAAATCCTCCAATCCTGGAAACATCCTTGTAAATCTTTTGTGAACCCTTTCAAGTTTCACGACAATTCTTCTGATAGGAAGGAGACCGGAATTGCACAAAATATTCCAACAGTGGCCAAACCAATGTCCTGTACAGCCAGAACATGACCTCCCATCTCCTGTACTGAATACTCTGACCAATAAAGGAAAGCATACCAAATGCCGTCTTCACTATCATATCTACCTGTGACTTTACTTTCTAGGAGCTATGAACTTGCACTCCAAGGTCTCTTTGGTCAGCAACACTCACTAGGACTTTACCATTACGTGTATAAGCCTTGCTAAGACTTGCTTTCCCAAAATGCAGCACATCGCATTTATTTGAATTAAACTCCATCTGCCACTTAGCCCATTGTCCCCATCTGGTCCAGATCCTGTTGTAACCCTCTTCGCTGTCCACTACACCTCCAATTTCGGTGTCATCTGTCAACTTACTAACTATACCCTTTATGCTCACATCGAAATCATTTATGTAAATGACAAAAAGTAGAGGGCCCAGCACCGATCCTTGTGGCACTGCACTGGTCACAGGCCTCCAGTCTGAAAAACAACCCTCCACCGCCACTCTCTGTCTTTTACCTTTGAGCCAGTTCTGTATCCAAATGGCTACTTCTCCCTGTATTCCATGAGTTCTAACCTTGTTAATCAGCCCCCCCATCGGGGACATTGTCGAATGCCTCACTGAAGTCCACATAGATCACATCGATCATCTGCCCTCCTCAATCATCTTTGTTAAATCTTCAAAAAAACTCAATCAAGTTTATGAGACATGATTTCCCACGCACAAAGTCATATCGACTATTCCTAATCAGTCCTTGCCTTTCCAAATACATGTGCAACTTGTCCCTCAGGATTCCCTCCAACAACCTGCCCACCGCCGAGGTCAGGCTGACCGGTCTATAGTTCCCTGGATTGTCTTTCCCAACCTTCGTAAACAGTGGCACCACGTTTGCCAACCTCCAGTCTTCTGGCACCTCACCTGTGACTATCGATGATACAAATATCTCGGCAAAGGCGCAGCAATCACTTCTCTAGCTTTCCACAGAGTTCCAGGTACACCTGATCAGGTCCTGGGGATTTATTCACCTGTAACCGTTTCATGACATCCAGGACTTCCTCCTCTGTATTCTGAACGTTTTGCAAGATGTCACCATCTATTTCCCTACAGTCTATATCTTCCATATGCTTTTCCACAGTAAATACTGATGCAAAATATTCAATTAGTATCTCCCCCATTTTCTGCGGCTCCACACAAAGGCCGCCTTGCTGATCTTTGTGGGGCCCTATTCTCTCCCTAGTTACCCTTTTTTCCTTAATGTATTTGTAAAAACCCTTTGCATTCTCCTTAATTCTATTTGTCAGACCTATCTCATATCCGTGTTTTGGCCTCCTGATTTCCCTCTAAAGTATATTCCAACTTCCTTTGTACTCTTCTCAGGATTCACACGATCTATCCTGTCTATACCTGACACATGCTTCCTGCTTTTTCTGAACCAAACACTCAATTTCTTTAGTCATACAGAATTCCCAATACTTACCAGCCTTCCCCTACACCTTGACAGGAATATACTTTCTCTGGATTCTTGTTATCTCATTTCTGAATGCTTCCCATTTTCCAGCCATCCCTTTAGCTGCGAATATCTGCCTCCAATCAGCTTTCAAAAGTTCTTGCCATATACCGTCAAAATTGTCCTTTCTCCAATTTAGAACATCAACTTTTAGATCTGGTCTATCCTTTTACATCACTATTTTAAAACAAATAGAATTATGGTCGCTGGCCTCACAGAGGTCCCCCTCTGACACCTCACTCACCTGCCCTGCCTTCTTTCCTAACCTTTCCTAACCTAATGTTTTGCACCTTCTCTAGTAGGTACATCCACATACTGAATCAGAAAATTGTCTTATACACACTTAAGAAATTCCTCTCCATCTAAACCTTTAACACTATGGCAGTCCCAGTCAATGTTTGGAAAGTTAAAATCCCCGACCATACCTACCCTATTATTCTTACAGATAGCTGAGATCTCCTTTCAAGTTTGTTTGGCAATTTCCCTCTGACTATTGGGGGGTCTGTAATACAATCCCAATAAGGTGATCATCCCTTTCTTATTTCTCAGTTCCACCCAAATAACTTCCCTGGATGTATTTCTGGGAATATCATCCCCCAGCACAGCTATAATGCTATCCCTTATCAAAATTGCCACTCCCCCTTCTATCTTGCCTCCCTTTCTATCCTTCCAGTAGCATTTGTATCCTGGAACATTAAGCTGCCAGTCCTGCCCATCCCTGAGCCATGTTTCTGTAATTGCTATGAGATCCCAGTCCCATGTTCCTAACCATGCCCTGAGTTAATCTGCCTTCCCTGTTAGGCCCCTTGCATTGAAATAAATGCAATTTAATGTATTAGTCCTACCTTGTCCCTGCCTGTCCCTGACTGTTTGACTCATTTTCTGTTCTCAGCTGGACCCGTCTCAGATCGAGCTCCCAAAATCCTCCCTGTGATTGTTATCACGTCCCATCCCTGCATTCCTCCAAATCCCTGTAAAGTCCTCCCATTCCTAAAACCCGCCCTGTATCTGTCACCTGTCCCAGCTTCAAAAACCATCCCTATCTCTGTAAGACACCATACCCCCACCCACCCCCGTCCCAGTTACTACAGCCCGCTGTATCACTAAATGTCAGTCGTCACTGTAACATCAGAGTAAGGTGTGAAAGCAGGAACACTGTCCTGGGTTATTGATCAGTCGTGATTATATTGAATGGTGGGACTGACTCTGTGGTCAAATGGCCGATACCTGCTCTTCTTTCCTGTGCTTCTCTATAAACTTACTATCTATATAACCTCCATCAGTCCCCACAGCCCTTCCTATCTCCATAAACTCCTTCAGTCCCCCCGACTCTTCCTATCCATATAACCTGAATCATTCCCCACAAACCTCCGTCACTCCATAACCTCCAAAAGGCCCCACGACCCTCCCTATCTCCATAATCTCATCCTGACCCGACGACCTTCCTGTTCAGAGAAACCTAATTCAAACCCCATGATCCTCCTGATCTGTGCAACCTCCTTCAGGCCCAACAGCCCTGCAGATCTCTTTGGCCCCTTTCAGGCCGCACAGCACTCCCTATCTCCATAATTTTCTTCAGTCACCACTGCACTCTGTGTCCATAATCTCATACAGACCCCACATCACTCCCTATCTCCATAATGTCCTTCAGTCCCCACGACCCTCCTTATTCCCAAAACATCTATTACCTGTTGAACCTGTAAGCTACATTTTTCAGATAGATAAATACGAACTACCATAACTCTTTCTGCTGTCAGTCTGAAACCAAAGAGTGTTAACCTGCTAGTAGGACGGGAGCTGAAATATGTTTGAAAGGATATGTCAATGAACAATAACTGGACCCTTAGAAACGCTTTTAATAAAAAGAGAATGTGTTTTTGAGCCTGTTGGATTTTACTTTTATTGGTGTGAATATAAATGGCAGTACAGATACAGGTGTAGGGGTGCTTATACCGAAGATATGGTTTATTTGAATTTTCAGAAACCTTTACACAAATTTCAATAAAGGCTAAAGAATAACTTGGTAGAGAATAGGGCACCTTAACTATCAGGAGGTGGGTGAGATATTAGACAAAATAGTGTTGTCAGAATTTACTGTGGAGAAAGACATGGAAGCTCAAGAAGTTGGGTAAATAAATAGCGATATCTTGGAAAGAATCCTCAAAAGAGAAGAATAAGTGCTGGAATCATAAAACAAATAAAGGTAGATCAATCCTCAGTCACTTATTAGGTCGATCCTAGAATATTGTGGGAATCGGGGGAAGAGATTGCAGTATTCCTGAGAGAGATATTTATATTATCAACAGACACAATGAGTTACTGGAAGACTGGAGGGTGGCTAATGCTGTTCCATCACTTAAGGTCTGCAAGGAGCAGCCAGGAAATCACAACACAGTGAGTCCAGTGCTGGGTAAGTTGTTGGAGGAGATTCTGAGAGAAAGGAGCTACATATATTTGGAAAGTCAAGGGCTGATTAGAGATAGTCAGCATGGCTTTGTGAGTGGGAAACCGTGTTTCACAAACCGGATTGACTCTTCGTGGGGTTGACCAAGAGATACATGAAGGCAGAGCAGTCAGCGTTGTCGACATGAACTTCAGCAAAGCATTTGACAAGGTTCCAAGGAATGTAGATTATCTTGTCAAGAGGAAGAAGGAAGCTAATTTAGGTTTGAGGAAACAAGGATCAGAAGCAGGGCTCGAGAGAGTTACATGGGGCAGCACGGTGTCTCAGTGGTTAGCACTGATGCCTGAGAGCACTAGGGACGCGATTTCAATTCCAGCTCCAGGCGACTGTCTGCGTGGAGTTTGTACATTCTCTCCATGTTTGCGTGGTTTTCCGACAGGTGCATCGGTTTCCAGCCACAGCCCAAAGATGTGCAGGTTAGGTGAATCAGCCATGCGTTGTTCAAGAAATGGAATTGAGATAATCCTGGAAATCACAGACCTATCAGTCTTCTGCCTGTGATGTGCAGATTGTTGGAGAGGACTCTGAGATACAGGATTTATGATTCCTTGGAAAACTATAGTTTGATTAGAGGAAGTCATCATGGCTTTGTAAGGGACAGGTCATACATCACAACTCTGATTGAATCCTTTGCAAATGTGACAAAACACATTTATGGGTCATTGAGAAACTACAGAGCTTGGGATACAGGGATACAGAGCTTGGGATACAGACTTCCTGGCCCACAGATGACAGAGGTTGATGACAGATGGAAATCATTCAGCCTGGAGCTCAGTGACCAGTGGCTTTCTGCAGGGAGAGGTCAAAAAAATCTCTGCTCTTTGTGATTTTATGAATGAGAGGAAGAGTGGGGAAGTAATTTTGCCAATGAAACAAAGGTTGGTGGAGTGGTGAATAGTGTGGATGTCTGCTTGAGGTTGCAATGGGACATTGACAGAATGTAGAGCTGGGCTGAGAAGTGACAGATGAAGTCAAATCTGGAAAAGTGTGAAGTGATGCATTCTGGAAGGTGAGACTTGAATGCATAATACAGGGGTAACCGCAGAATACTGAATAGTGTGGAGTAACAGATGGATCTTGGATTTCATGACCAGAGATCCATCAAATTTGCCACCAAGCTGATAGTGTTGTTAAGAAAGAGTATGTTGTCTTGGCTTTCATTAGCTGGGGGATTGAGATTTAAAGCCATGAGGTTATGCTGCAGCTCTCCAGTCCTGTTTAGATACCAATTAGAATATTGTGTTCAGTTTTGGTCCCTTCATTACAGGAAGGATGTGGAAACTTTAGAGAGGGTAGAACATAGAACATAGAAGAATACAGCGCAGTACAGGCCCTTCGGCCCTCGATGTTGCGCCGATCAAAGCCCACCTAACCGACACTAACCCACTATCCTCCATATACCTATCCAATGCCCGCTTAAATACCCATAAAGAGGGAGAGTCCACCACTGCTACTGGCAGGGCATTCCATGAACTTATGACTCGCTGAGTGAAGAACCTACCCCTAACATCAGTCCTATATCTACCCCCCCCCCTTAATTTAAAGCTATGCCCCCTTGTAATAGCTGACTCCATACGTGGAAAAAGGTTCTCACTGTCAACCCTATCTAACCCCCTAATCATCTTGTACACCTCTATCAAGTCACCCCTAAACCTTCTTTTCTCCAATGAAAACAACC
Source organism: Chiloscyllium punctatum (assembly GCF_047496795.1). Classification (NCBI taxonomy): domain Eukaryota; kingdom Metazoa; phylum Chordata; class Chondrichthyes; order Orectolobiformes; family Hemiscylliidae; genus Chiloscyllium; species Chiloscyllium punctatum. The sequence goes on from NC_092766.1 coordinate 78,058,475, forward strand.
CCAAGTGCCTCAGCCTTTCCTCACAGGATCTTCCTACCATACCAGGCAACATCCTGGTAAACTTCCTCTGCACCCGTTCCAGTGCCTCCACATCCTTCCTATAGTATGGCGACCAAAACTGCACACAATATTCCAGATGCGGCCGCACCAGAGTCTTATACAACTGCAGCATGACCTCAGGACTCCGGAACGCAATTCCTCTACCAATAAAAGCCAGTACGCCATATGCCTTCTTCACTGCACTATTTACCTGGGTGGCAACTTTCAGAGATCTGTGTACATGGACACCAAGATCCCTCTGCTCGTCCACACTACCAAGTATCCGACCATTAGCCCAGTACCCCATCTTTTTATTACTCTGACCAAAGTGAATCACCTCACACTTAGCTACATTGAACTCCATTTGCCACCTTTCTGCCCAGCTCTGCAGCTTCTCTATATCCCGCTGTAACCTGCCACATCCTTCCTCACTGTCTACAACTCCTCCGACTTTCGTAACATCCGCAAACGTGCTCACCCAACCTTTTAACCCTTCCTCCAGGTCATTTATAAAAATGACAAACAGCAATGGTCCCAAAACAGATCCTTGCGGAACACCGCAAGTGACGGCACTCCAAGATGAACCTTTGCCATCAACTCTGTCTTCTTCCAGCCAGCCAATTCCCAATCCAAACCTCCAACTCACCCTCAATGCCATATCTCTATTTTCTGCAGTAGCCTACCATGGGGGACCTTATCAAACGCCTTACTAAAATGCATATATACCACATCTACCGCTTTCCCCTCATCTACCTCCTTAGTCAGCTTCTCAAAGAATTCAATAAGGTTTGTGAGGCACGACCTGCCCTTCACAAAACCATGCACTATCCTTGATCACATTATTCCAATCCAGATGTGCATAAATCCTATCCCTTACAATTCTCTCTTAGACTTTGCCCACAACAGAAGTGAGACTCACTGGCCTATAGTTACGAGGATTATCCCTACTCCCCTTCTTGAACAAGGGAACCACGTTTTCTAGCCTCCAGTCCTCTGGCACTACTCCTGTAGACAAAGAGGACACAACAATCAAGGCCAATGGCTCTGCAATCTCCTCCCTTGGTTCGCAGAGAATCCTAGGATAAATGCCATCAGGCCCAGGGGACTTATCTATTTTCACCCTTGCCAGAATTTCCAACACCTCTTCTCTACATATCTCAAAGCCATCCATTCTACGTATTCGTGCCTCAGTATTCATATCGACAACAATGTCCTGTTCCTGAGTGAATACTGACAAAAAGTATTCATTCAGTGCCTCCCCAATCTCTTCAGCCTCCACACGCAGCTTCCCACTACTATCCTTGATTGGACCTATTCCTACCCTAGTCATTCTTTTATTCCTAACATACCGATAGAAAGCCTTAGGGTTTACCCTAATACTACCAACTAAGGACCTTTCATGTCCCCTCCTTGCTGCTCTTAGCTCTCTCTTCAGGCCCTTCCGGGCTGCCTTATAACTCTCAATCGCCCCTATTTAACCTTCACGCCTCATCTTTACAAAGGCCACCCTCTTCCATTTAAGAAGGGATTCCAATTCCTTATTAAACCACGGCTCCCTCACACGACCCTTTCCTCCCTGCCTGATAGGTACGTACTAATCAAGGACACTCAATAGTTGCTGCTTGAACAAGTTCCACATATCAATTACGCTCTTGCCTTGGAATCTACTTTTCCAATCCACACATCCTAAGTCATGCCTCACCGCATCATAATTTCCCTGCCCCCAGCTATAACTCTTGCCCTGTAGTACACACTTATCCCTCTCCATCACTTGAGTAAAAATCACCGAATTGTGGTCACTGTCCCCAAAGTGCTCACCTACCTCTAGTTCTAATACCTGGCCTGGTTCGTTACCCAGAACCAAATCCAGTATGGCCTCACGTCTTGTTGGCTTATCTACATATTGTGTCAGGAAACTCTCCTGCACACATTGGACAAACACTGACCCATCTAACGATCTTGAGCTATAGCTTTCCCAATCAATATCAGGAAAGTTAAAGTCCCCCATGACAACCACCCTATTACTGTCACTCTTCTCCTGAATCATCTTCGCAATCCTTTCTTCAACGATTCTAGGACTATTAGGAGGCCTGTAAAAGACTCCTAACAGGGTGACCTCACCTCTCCTATTCCTAACCTCAACCCAAACTACCTCAGATGGCAAATCTTCGTCCATCTTCCTTTCCACCGCTATAATACTATCTTTGACAAGCTTAGCCAATCACACCCCCCTTTTACCCCCACCTCTGACCCTACTAAAACATTTAAACCCTGGAACCTGCAACACCCAATCCTGTCCCTGATCTAGCCATGTCTCCGTAATAGCCACAACATCGAAGTCCCAGGCACCAACCCACGCTGCAAGTTCACCTACCTTATTTCGTATACTTCTGGCATTAAAGTATACACACTTCAAGCCACTGTTCTGTTTACAGGCACGCTCCTTTAAGATTGATGCCATATTCCTAACCTCCCTACACTCCAGGTCCTGCACCCTAAAGCTACAGTCTGGGTTCCCATGCCCCTGAAGAGTTAGTTTAACCCCCCCCCCCCCCCAAGAGCACCACCAATCCTGCCCCCAAGGATACTGGTGCCCCTCAGGTTCAGGTGCAGAACATCCTGTTTATAGAGGTCCCACCTTCCCAGAAAGAACCCCAGTTATCCAAGTACCGAAATCCCACCCTCTTGCACCATCCCTGTATCCACGCATTTAACTGTTCTCTCTCCCTATTCCTCGACTCTCTATCACGTGCCACGGGTAACAAACCAGAGACAACAACTCTGTTCGTTCGAACTCTGAGCTTCGAACCTAGCTCCCTAAAAGCCTGTCTAACATCCTCAGCACTCCTCCTACCTATGTCATAGGTGCCAATATGGACCACGACTTCAGGCTGCTCCCTCTCAAGGACTCGGAAAACACGATCAGAGACATCAGGTACCCTTGTACCTGGAGGCAACATACCAAACGTGAGTCTCTCTCGTTCCCACAAAACCGCCTATCTGTGCCCCGAACTATCTAGTCCCCAATTATTATTGCTCTGCTCTTCTCCACCCTTCCCTTCTGAGTAGCGGGGACAGGTTCCGTGCCAGAGGCCTGAGCCCCGTCACTTACCCCTGGTAAGTCCCCCCCCCCCACAAGTATCAAAAACGGTATACTTGTTCTTGAGGGGAATGGCCGCAGGGGGTCCCTGCACTGGCTGCTTCCTCCCAGTCCCCCTCACTGTCACCCATCTATCTGCCATCTTTGGAGTTACTACTTCCCTATAGCTCCGATCTATGACCCGCTCTGCCTCCCGAATGATCCGAAGTTCATCCAACTCCAGCTCCACTTCCCTAACACGGTCTTGGAGGAGCTGGAGATGGGTGCACTTCCTGCAAGTGTAATCAGCAGGGACGTCCATGGCATCCCTCACCTCATACATGTTGCAGGAGGAACATTGCACTGCCTTCACTGCCATCCCTCTAAAGCTAACCTTTATTTTAAAAACAAAACTGGGTCTAAAGAATACAACAAGCAAAATTCAGCACTTACCTACTTACCACAACGGATCTTATTGTTAGGTTAGAGGAGGAGGGCGGGTGGGAGGCACTACCTCCGTAGTGCCTCGGGTTCTTCAGCTGCGCGCTTTTAAAGGGGAAACAAACCTACCCAGGTAAGCTTACGCTCTACCTGCTTCCGGGTCTCGGCTGCCTCTCTGGTCGTCGTCACTTCCCCCTGCTGCTCCCGCTCTTTATGTGAAGAGAGAGTGAAAAAAAACACCGCTGCCCGCTACCGGTAAGTACTTTTAAAACAAACAGTCTTACCTTAGCTGCTGTTCGCACTCAAAATGACCGTTAGCGTCGAAGGGTGAGTAGTTATACTCACTGCTTTCCTTCCCGGCTGCCTCTCTGGTCGTCGTCACTTCCCCCTGCTGCTCCCGCTCTTTCTGTGAAGAGAGAGTGAAAAAAAACACCGCTGCCCGCTACCCGTAAGTACTTTTAAAACAAACAGTCTTACCGTAGCTGCTGCTCGCACTCAAAATGCGAGGTAAAGAGGAGATTTACCAGGATACTGCCTGGACTGGAGGGCATGTCTTATGAAGAAAGTTTGAGGGAGCTAAGGGTATTCTCATTGAAGTGAAGAAGAGTGTGGTGTGATTTGGTAGAGGTGAACAAGATGGTGTGAGGCAAAGATAGAGTGAACAGTGAGAGACCTCTTTATCCCATGGCATACATGGTACAAGGGGGCATAATTGTAAAGTGATTGGAGGATGGGTAAGGGGGGATTTCAGATGTAGGTTCTTTACACAGAGAGTGGTGGATGGGGGTAATGGGACACTTTAACAGACTCTTGGATGGGCAAAATGAAGGGTATGTAAGTTACTTTGATCTTCCAGTCAGGTAAAAGATGGGCATGGCATCATGGCCGAAGGGTCTTGTGCTGTACTGTTCTGTGTTCTACGTTCTGTATGGTAAACTGGGTAATAAGCTCAGATCAATGTAAAAGGATATGCCATTCAGGAGGAGCTAGTCAACTGGATACAAAATTGGGCTTGATGGTAGGAGACAGAGGGTGATGGGAGACATGTTGTCTTTCTAACTGGAGACATGTGACCAGCAGTGAAGTGGGCTCCCCTGTTGTTTGTCATTTGGAGAAATGGGTTGGATGGGAATATTGGTTTTGTTGTAAGTAAGTTTTTTGAGTGACACTGAAATTGTTGGTAAAGTGGACAGTGAAGAAAGTTATCTATGATACAACAGGATGGACAGTACTGCTGGGATAGTGGGCTGAAGAATAGCAGATGGAGTTTAATTAGATAAATGTGAGGTGTTCCATTTTGGTGAAACAAACCAGGGTGGGGCTTGTACAGTTAATGTTCGGGCCCTGGGTAGTGTTGTCAGTCAGAGACCCAGGGATGCAGGTAGACAGTTCTTTGTAAGTGGTGTCACAGGTAGACAGGCTGGTGAAGCAGGCATTTGGGGTGGTTACCTTCTTTGGGTATAGCATTGAGAGTAGAAGTTGGGATGTCATGTTGTGGCTGTACAGGACATTGGTGAGGCCACCATAAAAGCATTGTTCACCAGTTGAAAGTACTCATCTGGTTCAATTTCGTCCTTTAGAGAAGAACATCTGACATTCTAACCTGGTCAGGCCTGCACGTGACACCAGACCCACAGCAATATGGCTGACTCTGTGCTATTCTCTGGGTAATTAGCAGAGGGGCAAAGAATGTTTGTCGCACAGTGACATCCTCGTCCCATGAATGAATAAATAAAAATGCATATATCCCTCCCTACCTCTGCAAACCCCTCCAGCTGCAGCAATCTGTACTAGCTTTGTAACACCTTTCAGACCCTGACCTTCTTTTTTCCAACGAAAAATGTCCGAGCTCAGTCAACCTCTCTTCGTAAGATAAACCCTCCATTCCAGACAGCATCCTGGTAAACCTCCTCTGAACCCTCTCCAAAGCATCCACATCTTTCCTATAGTAGGGCGACCAGAACTGGACACAGTATTGCAAGTGTGGTCTAACCAACGTTTTACAAAGCTGCAACAAGATCTCACGGCTCTTAACCTCAATCTCCTGTTAAGGAAAGCCAAAACACCATATGCTTTCTTAGCAACCCTGTCCACTTGGGTGGGAATTTTAAGGGATCTATGTACCTGCACAACAAGATTCCGCTGTTGCTCCACACTGCCAGGAATCCTGACTTTAATCCTGTACTCAACTTTAAAGTTCGATCTTCCAAAATGCATCACCTCGCATTTATCCAGTTTGAATTCTATCTCACACCTCTCAGCCTATCTCTGCATCCTGGTAATGTCATGCTGCAGCCTACAACAGTCCTGTATACTGTCAATGATACCTACAATCTTTGTGTCCTCTGCAAACTTGCTAATCCATCCTTCAATCTCCTCATCCAAGTCATTAATAAAAATTACAAAGAGTAGAAGCCCAAGAACAGAGCCTTGTGGAACACCATTCACCACTGACTTCCAGGCAGATTATTTTCTTTCTACTATCACTCGCTGTCTTCTGTTGGCCAGCCAATTCTGTATCCAGACACCTAAATTTCCCTGTATCCCATTCCTCCTGACATTCTGAATGAGCCTACCATGGGGAATCTTATCAAATGGCTAACTGAAGTCCAGATACACAACATCCACCGCTCGACGCTCATCAACTTGTCTAGTAACATCCTCAAAGAACTCAATAAGATTTGTGAGGCATAACCTGCCCCTCACAAAGTCTTGCTGACTACCTTTAATCAAGCCATGCTCTTCCAGATAGTCATAAATCCTATCCCTCAGATTCCTTTCTAACACCTTGCAGATGACTGACGTGAGACTGACTGGCCTGTAATTTCCGGGGATTTCCCTATTTCCTTTCTGGAAGTGATGAAATACATTTGTCTCCCTCTAGTCCTCTGGTACGAATCCGGCGGAGAGCGAGGATGCAAAGATCTTCACAAGCGGCGAAGCAATCACATTTCTCGCTTCCCAGAGCAGCCGAGGACAAATCTGCTCTGACCCTGGCGACTTGTTAATATTAATGTTTGTCAAAATTTTCAACACATCAGCTTCCTCAATCGATCTGTTGCAGCATTAATACCTGCGCCTCAATGGTTTCATTCACTATAAGGTCCTTTCCTTTCGTTAAGACAGAAGCAAAAAACTCATTTAGGGCTTCCCCTACCTCATCAGACTCTATACTCAAGATCTCTATGCTATCCTTGATTGGCCATACTCTTTCTTTGATCATTCTCTTATTCCTCACATATGTGCAAACTGCCTTTAGATTCTCCCTAATCCTTCCTGCCAATCCTTTTTCCTGCTCCCTCCTGGCTCTCCTCAGACCATTTCTGAGCTCTTTCCTCTCCTGCCTGTAATCCTCTCGAGCTGAGCAAGACCCTTGCTTCCCCTACCTTACGTAAGCTGCCTTCTTTCTTTTGACGAGAAGCTCCTCCGCTCTCTTCATCCAAGGTTCCTTTATCTTACCCCTTCTTGCCTGTCTCAAAGGAACACATTTGTGCATCACTCGCAAAAACTGTTCCTGAAACAGTCTCCATTTGTCTATATTGGCCTTTCCATGGAACAATTGCTCCGAGTCCATGCTTCGCAACACAGTCTGATAGGATCATAGTTTCCTTTTCCCCAACTAATTATCCTCCCATTGTGCCTGCTTCTCTCCTTCTCCATAGCTATGTAGAATATGAGGCAGTTGTGGTCACTATCACCAAAATGCTCTCCCGCCGCAAGATCTGACACCTGCCCCGGCTCATTGCTAAGCACCAAATCCAAAATGTCTTTTCCCTTCGTCGGCCTGTCAACGTACTGAGTTAGGAAACCCTCCCGAACACACCTTACAAAAACAGCTCCTTCCAAACCATCTGCTGGAAGGAGTTTCCAATCAATATTGGGAAAGTTAGTCATCCATTACAACTACCCTATTCCATTCACACTTTTCCAAAATCTGCCGACCTATGCTTTCTTCAATCTCCCTGCTTCTATTGAGGAGCCTTTAGTAAACACCTAATGAGGTGATTGCTGCCTTACTATTCCTAATTTCCACCCATACCGACTCAGTAGGCAGACCCTCCTCGATAATGGTAACTTCTGTAGCTGTGATACCCTCTCTGATGAGCAGTGCTGCACCCCCTCCTCTTTTCCCCCCTCCCTATTCTTTTTAAATGTTCAAAACCCTGGAACATCCAGCAACCATTCCTGCCTCTGAGAAACTTACATCTCTATTATGGCCACAACATCATAGCTCTAAGCTCCTCACTTTTATTCACATTTTCCCCAGTATTACCGAGCACAGTGAAACCGTTTTAATTGATGGGGCGGTGATGGGGGAATGGCCTCTCAGTGGTTAGCATGGTTGTTTCACAGTGCCAGGGAACCGGATTGGGGGACAGGGGGAGGGGGAAGGTGCATGGTGTCTCAGTGGTTAGCACAGATGTCTCTCAATACCAGGGACCCGGTTTGGGGGGACGAAGAGGGGGGTATGGTGCCTCAGTGGTGAGCACGGCTGTCTCACAGTAACAGGGACCCGGTTTGGGGGGAGGGGTAGGGTGCATGGTGTCTCAATGGTTAACACGGCTGTCCCACAGTACCAGACACCCGGTTTAGTGGGGAGGGGGACATGGTGTCTCATTGGTTAGCACGGCTGTCTCATAGTAACAGGGACCCGGTTTGTGGGGAGGAGGAGGGTGCATGGTGTCTAAATGGTTAACACGGCTGTCTCACAGTACCAGGGACCTGGGATGTGGGGAGCGGGAGGGGGGCTGGTGTCCCAGTGGTTAGCATGGCTGTCTCACAGAACCAGGGACCCGGTTTCGGTAGGGGGAGGGGATGCCTGGAGTCTCAGTGGTTAGTATGGCTGTCTCACAGTAACAGGGATCCGGTTTAGGGGGAATGTGGAGGGGGGCATGGTGTTTCAGTGGTTAGCACAGCTGTCTCACGGTACCAGGGATCCGGTTTGGGGGGGAGGGGAGGAGCGGAGGGGGCATGGTGTCTCAGTGTTTAGTCCGGCTGCCTCACAGTAACAGGGACCCGGTTTGGGGGGAGGGGGAGGAAGGCATGGAGTCTCAATGGTTAACAAGGCTGTCCCACAGTACCAGACACCCGGTTTAGCGGGGAGGGGGACATGGTGTCTCATTGGTTAGGACGGCTGTCTCACGGTAACAGGGACCCGGTTTGTGGGGAGGGGGAGGGCGCATGGTGTCTAAATGGTTAACACGGCTGTATCACAGTAACAGGGACCCGGTTTGTGGAGAGGGGGAGGGGGGCATGGTTTCTCAATGGTTAGCACGGCTGTCTCAGTGTACCAGGGACCCTTTTTCAGGTGGATGGAGCGGGGGGCTTCCCTCAGTGGTTAGCACGGCGGTCTCAAAATACCAGGGACCCGGTTTGTGGGGAGGAGGAGGGGGCCATGGTGTTTCAGTGGTTAGCACGGCTGTCTCACAGTAACAGGCACCTGGTTTGGGGGGAGGGGGAGGGGAATTGGGACATGGTGTCTCAGTGGGTAACACGACTGTCTCAACGTACCAAGGAACTGGTTTGGTGGGAGGGGAGCGGGGCATGGTATCTCAATGGTTAACACGGCTGTCTCACAGTACCAGAGACCCGGTTTAGCGGGGAGGGGGATTATGGTGTCTCAGTGGTTAGCACGGCTGTCTCACAGTACCAGGGACGCGGTTTCGGGGGGGAGGGGGAGGGGACATGGTGTCTCAGTGGTGAGCACGGCTGTCTCACAGCATCAGGGACCCGGGTTTGTTGGAGGGGGAGAGGGGCATAGTGTCTCAGTGGTTAGCACGGCTGTCTCACAGCATCAGGGACGCGGTTTGGGGGAGACGGGGAGGGTGGCATGATGTCAGAGTGGTTAGCACGGCTTCTCACTGTACCAGGGGCCAGGTTTAGGATGGATGGGAAGGGGGGGCATGGTGTCTCAGTGGTTAGCACGGCTGTCTCACAGCACCAGGGACCCGGTTTGAGAGGAAGGGGTGGGGAATTAGGACATGGTGTCTCAGTGGGTAACATGGCTGTCTCAAAGTACCAAGGAACCGGATTGGTGGGAGGGGAGGGGGGGCATGGTGTCTCGGTGGTTAACACGGCTATCCCACAGCACCGGAAACCCGGTTTGGAGTGGAGGGGGAGGGGGGCATGGTGTCTCAGTGGTTAGCACGGGTGTCTCACAGTACCTGGGACCTGTTTTGTGGGGCGGGGGACGGGATCTGGTTTCTCTGTGGTTAGCACAGCTGTCTCACAGTAACAGGGACCTGGATTGTGGGGAGGGGGAGGGGGGCATGGTGTCTCAGTGGTTAACACGGCTGTCCTACAGAACCAGAGACCCCGTTTAGCGGGGTGGGGGCCATGATGTCTCAGTGGTTAGCATGGCTGTCTCACAGAACCAGGGACACGGTTTGGGGGGGAGGGGGAGGGGAATTTGGATATGGTATCTCAGTGGGTAACACGGCTCTCTCAAAGTACCAAGGATCCGGTTGGGTGGGTGGGGTGGGGGGGCATGGTGTCTCAGTGGTTAACACGGCTGTCCCACAGTACAAGAGACCCGGTTTAGGAGGGAGGGGGCGACGGTGTCTCAGTGGTTAGCACGGCTGTCTCACAGTATCAGGGACCCGATTTGGTGGAAGAGGGGGGTGGTGTCATGGTATCTCAGTGGTTAGCACGACAGTCGCACCGTACCGGAGGCCCGGATTCTGGGTGGGGGAGGGGGTATGGTGTCGCAGTGGTTATCACGGATGTCTCACAGTAACAGGTAACCGGTTTGTTGGAAGGGGGAGGTGCCATGGTGTCTCAGTGGTTAGCACGGCTGTCTCGCAGTAGCAGGGGCGCGGATTAGGGGCGATGGGGAGGGGGTGCATGGTGCCTCAGTGGTTAGAACGGCTGTCTCACAGTACCAGGGATCCGGTTTGGGGGGAGGGGGAGGGGGCATGGTGTTTCAGTGGTTCGCACGGCTGTTTCACAGTACCAGGGACCCGGTTTTGGGGAGGAGGGTGAGTGGGCATGTTGTTTCTGTGGCTAGCTCGGCTGTCTCACAGTAACAGGACCCGGTTTTGGGGGAGGGGGAGGGGCCATGGTGTCTCAGTGGTTAGCTTGGCTATCCCACACTACGAGGGACCCGGTGTGGGGAAGGGGGCGGCGGAGGGAGGCATGGTGTCTCAGTGGTTAGCACGGCTGTCTGACAGTACAAGGGACACGGTATGGGGTGGGAGGGGGAGGGGAATTGGGACATGGTGTCTCAGTGGGTAACACGGCTGTTTCAAAGTACCAAGGAACCGGTTTGGTGGGAGGGGAGGGGGGCACGTGTCGCAGTGGTTAACACGGCTGTCCCACAGTATCAGGGACCCGGTTTAGCAGCGAGGGGGGCATGGTGTCTCAGTTGTTAGCACGGCTGTCTCACAGTACCAGGGACCCGGATTGTGGGGATGGTGAGGGGGGCATGGTGTCTCAGTGGTTAGCACGGCTGTCTCACAGTACCAGGGACCCGGTTTAGCGGGGAGGGGGCCATGGAGTCTCAGTGGTTAGTATGGCTGTCTCACAGTGCCAGGGACCCAGTTTGGGGGGAGGGGGAAGGAAATTGGGACATGGCATCTCAGTGGGTAACACGACTGGCTCAAAGTGCCAATGAACCGGTTTGGTGGGAGGGGAGGGGGGCATCGTGTCTCAGTGGTGGACACGGCTGTCTCACAGTACCAGGGACACGGTTTGGGGGTTCGGAGGAGGCGGGCATGATGTCTCAGTGGTTAGCACGGCTGTCTCACAGTACCAGGGACCCGGTTTGCGGGGGAGAGGGAGGGGGGCATGGTGTCTGAGTGTTTAGTACAGCTGCCTCACAGTACAAGGGACCCGGTTTGAGGGGAGGGGGAGAGGGCATGGTGTCTGAGTGTTTAGTACGGCTGCCTCACAGTACAAGGGACCCGGTTTGAGGGGAGGGGGAGGGGGCATGGTGTTTCAGTGTTGAGCACGGCTGCCTCACAGTACAAGGGACCCTGTTTGAGGGGAGGGGGAGGGGCCATGGTGTTTCAGTGGTTAGCACGGCTGTCTCACAGTACCAGGGACCCAGTTTGGGGGGAGTGGGAGGGGGGACTTGGTGTCTCAGTGGTTAGCACGGCTGTCTCACAGTAGCAGGGACCCGGTTTGGGGGTGAGGGGAGGTGATCATGTGTCTCAGTGGTGAGCACGGCTGTCTCACAGTACCAGGGACCCGGTTTGGGGGGAGTGGAGGGGCGCATGATGTCTCAGTGGTTAACACGGCTGTCTCACTGTACCAGGGGCCCTGTTTAAGAGGGATGGGGAGGGGGGCATGTTGTCTCAGTGGTTAGCCCGGCTGTCTCACTGTACCAGCGATCCGGTTCAGTGGGGAGGGGGAGGGGAGCATGGTGTTTCAGTTGTTACCACGGCTGTCTCACAGTACCAGGGACCCGGATTACGGGGATGGTGAGGGGGCCTGGTGTCTCACTGCCTTTGACATCTTCTAAAACCTTTCTCCAAACACCTTAAAATTATGCTCACCTCGTGAAACCATTTCCACCCTGGGAAGAAGTCTCTGGCTATTTACTCTGTCTGTAACTCTCACCATCTTGTTCAGCTCTGTGAAGTTACCTCTCATCCTTATTTACTCCAATGAGAGAAGCCATAGCTCCCTCAACCTTTCTTCATAAGCCAAGCCCTCTAGTCCAAGCAACATTCTGGTAAATCTCCTCTGCACCCGCTCTAAAGCTTCCATATCCTTTCTATAATGAGGCGACCAGAACATTTCAAATATGGTCTCACCAGAACTTTGTAGACCTGCAGCATAATCTTGCGGCTCTTCAACTCAGTCCCCCTGCTAATGAAAACCAATACACCATACGCCTTCTGAACAACCCTATCAACTTAGGTGGCAAATGAGAGACCTGCAGACATGGACCCCAAGATTCGTTTGTTCCTCCACACTGCTATGAATCCTACATTTGATCAAGTAATCTGCATTCAACTTCGACTTCCAAAATGAATTCCTTCACAAAATAGGAAATTGGAACAGAAGTAGGCCATTCAGCCCCTTGGATCTGCTGTGCCGTTTGGTAACAGCTAAAATGTTTCTCAGCAACCTTCTCCTGCCTTCACCAACTTACCATTGATTCCCTTATTCATGAAAAACATACTTATCTCTATCTTAAAGAAGCCACTGTGTCTGAGTGCAGGCGTGTGCATGTGTGTGTGTAAGTGTCCATATGGGTATGTATGTGTGTTGTGTGTTGAATGTGTCTGTGTATGTTTGTGTGCATCTCTGTGAAATGATGGCTCTGTAGGTTTGGGGGTAAATCCATTCAAATTGAAGTAAAACCCTAATCCCCTCCTCCACCTCTACACCTGTCCCTGTTCAGGTTATAGTCATATAATGCCACCCTCTGCTGGTCTCCTCATTCCACTGCACAAATGTCAGGTTTTTTTTTCTCTCGATCAGAGGACATCAAATACTGTGAATCTCTCACATTGCACTTCTGTTTGGTTTTGCAAATATCACTGGAGGCACAAAACAGTTTTGTCTGATACCTAGATATATAACAACCACCACTGGGCCAGTTTCAGGACTTTTCAATCCTTTCTCACTTACACCTTGTATGGGCGAATTATAAACTATTTCAATTTTAAGAACATGTAATAAATTCATCGCATCACCTTACAGATGATTTGGTCCGAATTGCTTGGATTCAGTTGCAGTGGAAATACTCTTTAAGTTGTACACTCTGTGCAACGAATAATCTTCACATTGCAGAGCGAGCACAGATATTACTCAGGAGCATTCGCCACTCTGAGTGTCCTCAGTCCAATTATGATCCTCCCTATTCCCAACTCTGTGTGTGTGTGTGTGTGTGGGTGTGTGTGTGTGTGTTTGTGTGTGTGTGTGTGTGTGTGTATGTGTGTGTTTGTGCAGATGTTGCTGTCAGTTTGGATGGTGCTATGATCTACCTCCCTCTCCCCACCTCCTAGACTGAATCCCTTATGGTTTTCTCCCAACACTGCCATCAATGCAGTAGAGTGGGAAGGCCAGCAGAGGCGGACATTGCATCACTTTAAACACCACAGAGGCTGGCAGATCCGCTGTATACACGGATACGCACAGAGACACGCAGGTACACACAGATATGAATGTATTTACACAGGCACAGATAGAGACTGGTGCAGTCACACAGAGAGAAATGCCAATACACTGAAGCACGTGCACACACAGATATACAGGGATCAGCACAGACACACCACATACACTGACACACTGACCTTTATACAGACGTGCAGAATCTGCCTGTATTTATTTTCTGCATGGTGACTTCCTCAATATTTCACTCGATCGTGTGGTGTGTGCCAATATTTCTGTTGATCCGTAGGGATTCCTCTGCATCCTTACAATAGCTTCTACATCTTTCCTATAACAAGGCGACCAGAACTGAACACAATTTTCCAAGTGTGCTGTTATGACACAGCAATGAACCTGTTTGTTAATTAAACCAAACACCCAGAAAAGCTCACCTTGCCTTATAATCTGTTAAAGCATCCATCCTCCTCCGCTAATCAAAAACAAATTTCCTGTGCCACAGCTTGGAAAGTTAACGAGTTTTTTTATTCCTTTGTTTTTCAACAGTCTCTTTGGGAATTTAGACTAGTGGGAATGGAGGTTAGGGCAGTTGTATGTTCCTCCTGCAGAATGTGGGAGGTAAGGGCCACCACCAGTGTCCCTGCTGACTACATCTGCTGGAAGTGCACCTGACTCCAGCTCCTTGAAAACCGCATTAGGGAACTGGAGCTGGAGCTGGATGAACTTCGGATCATTCGGGTGGCAGAGGGGGTTATTGAGAGGAGTTACAGAGAGGTAGTCACTCCTAAGGTACAAGAAAAAGGCAAATAGGTTACAGTCAGGGGACGGAAAGGGAACCGGCAGGCAGTGCAGGGTTCCCCTGTGGCCATTCAACTCAACAATAAATATACCGTTTTGGATACTATGGTGGAGGGGGGGGGGGGACTTACCAGGGGAAAGCAGTGGGTTAGATGGCTCTGGCACAGCGTCTGACCGTGCTGTTCTGAAGGGAAAGGGGAAGAGGAGCAGGGCAGTAGTCATTGGGGACTCCATAGTATGGGGGACAGATCGGAGGTTCTGTAGGGACGAGAGAGACTCACGGTTGGTGTGCTGCCTCCCACGTGCTAGAGTTCTTGATGAGTCTGATGGTGTTTTTGGGATCCTTCAGGGGGAGAGGGAGCAGCCCCAAGTCATGGTCCACATAGGCAGCAACGACATAGGTAGGAAGAGAGATGGGGATTTAAGGCAGAAAATCACGGAGCTAGGATGGAAGCTCAGAGCTAGGACGAACAGAGTTGTTGGCTCTGGTTTCTTGCCTGTTCCACGTGCTAGTGAGGCAAGGAATCGGGAGAGAGAGAAGTTGAACACGTGGATAGAGGGATGGTGCAGGAGGAAGGGTTTTGGTATCTTGGATAATTGGGGCTCTTTCTGGGGTAGGTGGGACGACGACAAGCAGGATGGGCTTCATCTGAACCAGAGGTGTGCCAATATCCTGGGGGGGTGGAATTCTCTAAGGCTATTGGGGTGGGTTTAAACTAATCCAGCGGGCGGATGGGAACCAAAATTGTAGTTAGAGTATAGAAAGCGTTGAGAGTCGGGAGGTCCAAAATCAAGTTTCAGGGACGCAAGATGACACCGGCAAGCAAGAGGTTGGTTTGAAGGGTGCCCACTTCAACGCCAGGGGCTACCGGAATAAGGTGGGTGAACTTGCAGCATGGGTTGGTACCTGGGACTTCAGTGTTATGGCCATTTTGAGGACATGGTTAGAGCAGGGACAGGAATAGTTCTTGCAGGTTCCAGGATTTATATATTTCAGTAAGAACAGAGAAGATTGTAGAAGAGGGGGAGGTGTTACATTGTTGGTCAAGGACAGTATTGCAGTTGCAGAAAGGATGTTTGAGGACTCGTCAACTGAGGTGGTATGGGCTGAAGTTAGAAACAGGAAAGGAGAGGTCACCCCGTTGGGAGTTTTCTATAGGCCTCCGAATAGTTCCAGAGATGTAGAGGAAAGGACAGCAAAGATGATTCTCGATAGAAGTGTCAGAGACAGGGTAGATGTAATGGGGAACTTCAACTTTTGAAATATTGAACGGGAACACTATAGTACGAGTACTATAGAGGGGTCAGATTTTGTCCAGTGTGTGCAGGAGAGCTTCCTGACACATTATATAGACAGGCCAACAAGGGGCGAAGCCACATTAGATTTGATAAAGGGTAATGAGCCTGGTCCGGTGTTAGACTTGGAAGTAGGTGAGCACTTTGGTGATAGCAATCACAATTCTGTTATGTTTACTTTAGTGATAGAAAGGGATAGGTGTATGCCACTAGGCAAGTGTTACAGCTGGAGGGAAGGCAATTGCGATGCCATTAGGCAAGATTTAGGAAGCAAATGATGGGGAAGGAAACTGCAGGGGATGGGCACATTAGAAATGTGGAGCTTATTCAAAGAAAAGCTCCTGAGTGTCCGAGATAAGTATGTACCTGTCAGGCAGGGAGGAAGCTGGAGAGCGCGGGAGCCGTGGTTTACGAATGAAGTGGAATCTCTGGTCAAGAGGAAGACGGCGACTTATGTTCGGATGAGATGTGAAGGCTCAGTTAGTGCGCTTGAGGGTTACAAGTTAGCCAGGAAAGACCTAAAGAGAGAACTTTGGAATTCGTTGCCTGCAACAGTAGAAGATTCGCCAAGTTTAAGTACATTTAAGTCGTCATTGGATAAGCATATGGACGTACGTGCAATAGTGTAAGTTAGATAGGCTTCAAATTGGTATGACAGGTCGGTGCAACATCGAGGGCCGAAG
Source organism: Chiloscyllium punctatum (assembly GCF_047496795.1). Taxonomy (NCBI): domain Eukaryota; kingdom Metazoa; phylum Chordata; class Chondrichthyes; order Orectolobiformes; family Hemiscylliidae; genus Chiloscyllium; species Chiloscyllium punctatum. The sequence goes on from NC_092766.1 coordinate 78,074,870, forward strand.
GGCCTGTACAGTGATGTAGTGTTCTATGTTCTATGTTCCCCCACTTCCTACGACTCCTGGCGGAACTTCCCTCCACTATCCTGATGAGCCCTACCCTCACTAAAGCCATCATTTTGTTCCTCACAAAAGTACAGAACATCTTAAGTTTTACCTTCATCCTACTCACCAAGTCTTTTTTCCATGCCCGCTTCTCGCTCTCCTGAGATTATTCTTCACTTCCTTCCTGACTACCTTGTAATCCTCGAGAGCTTTGTCTGATCCTTGCCTACTTAACCCTAAGTGATTTTCCTCCTTCCACTTGAGATAGTCAACATCCATTAATACAATGGAGATATGGAGCTGCAAATGGATTGGAGCTGCACATCCTGTCACTTCCAGAATGGGCTGCAGATTTCCCCACGAAGGGCAGTGATCTAACTCAGTGTTACTGAACAATGCACTGAGGCAGTGTACACAGCTCTACATGCTGGGAGGGTAACTGCTCCTCGTTTACAGTTCAATGCACTGGGGTGGTGCACACAGCTCTACATGCTGGTATGGTAACTGATCCTATTTTACAGATCCATGCCCTGGTGTGGTGAACACTGGTCTACATGCTGGGAGGGTAAATGGTCCTGATTTACATAACAATTCACTGCTATTCACTGCATAGCTCCCAGTGCTGGAGAGGTAGTTCATGGACTGGTGTGGTCTGCACAGATTGCTGAGTTGTATTGAGCAGTACACCAGCCTGGTCTGAACACTGCTACATGCTGCACAGATATATCATCGGGATTATGGTGTCTGATTCTGTGACGTGGATTTCAGCTGATTTGTCACCACATTTACTTTATATTCTTATTTTTGTTATTGGACCTGAGATAGTCCTACTCATCCAGTTAATCCCATTTGTCTGAGAAGAGCCACGTTTACTGAACTTGTCGATCAAGTAATCATCCAATTATAACATGAATATCCATCCTTATGTACCTTAACCTGGCCGTTGGTGCTCATATCGCTGGAATCCCGGGGAAATCATTATGAAGCTCAGAAACAATGTGCAAAACGTCTGGCTCGTGGTCTCCTTTACGTATGGCTGTGGGTCTCATTTGGATCCCTAGTGTATCGAGAGCTGGCATTGTGAAGCTCAGAAACAATGAAATGGTATGTGTCAGACTGCTGTTCACTTCCTGGTGTGTTCCATGTGGTGCTCCATAGACAGGGGTGTGTGTGAGGGGCTGTTGTTCACTTCCCGCTGTGCCGCATTTGGTGCGCCATGGACAGGGGTGTGTGTGCTGAGCTGTTGTTCACTTTCCGGTGTGTCCCATGTGGTGGTTGAGAGCAATGGGGTCCCTGGGAACATCAGGAAGATGGAGCAACACTTCCCGTGTCTGATCGGGTCAGAATGAACCTTCCACTACACACTGCATCACTAAGTCCTGTAGTATTTTTCCGTTTCAGTAACACACTACCTACCATTCTTCCTAAAGAAAATGACAGACTGTATATTATCTTTAATCCCATTTGCTAAACTTTTATCCACTGACTTCACCTGTCAATATCCAATTACAGACTCTCCACCTTCCCTCGATAATTTAGTTTCCTGTTTATCTTAGTTTAATCGGCATACAGAGTTACAGTACATTTGTTCCACTCCTCCTGATCATTGATACAGTTTGTAAAGAGCTGTGGACCCTGCACTGGTCACTGTGTGACTCTACTGGTGACGTTCTGTCAAACTAACTAAGGCTGATTTATCCGGAGTGCCTGCTTTCTGTCTGATAACCAGTCCTCCCCATTTATATGTAACACCTTCAAAGGGCTGAATAAGAACGAGGAGCATGAGTTCGGCAATCCAGCCCCTCAGGCCTGTTCCGACATTGAATACAATCATAGCTGATGTTACTGCGGCCTCAGTTCCACGTTCCTGTCCGCTCTCCATATTCCTTCACTTACTCAATATCCCAGCACCTACTGCACTCTGGGGCAGTGAATTACACAGATTCCCAACCCTGTGACAGAAGTATGTTCTCCTCACCCCTGTTTCATTTCTCCCCCACCTCATCCTAAAACTATGGTTTTAGGGTCATTCGAGATTGTCCCACATGAGGAAATATCCACTTCACATCTACATTGTCAATCACCTTTAACATCGTCCAGACCTCTGACATCTCCTCTCATTTTTCTATACTGCAGGCAGTGTTGGCCTGAACTGCTCAATCTCTCTTCAGAGGACAACCTCCTCATCTCTGGAGTAAATCGAGTAAATCACCTCTGAACTGCCTCCATGGCAAAGACATCCCTACTACAATCAGGACACCAAGACTGCATGCAGTACTCAGTTATGATCTCACACCTCCCTCCCTTTATAATCCATTGTTTTAGAAATAAATGCCAAAGTTGCAATTGCCTTTTTCATTTCCTGCTGTACATACATCTGAGTATTCTGTAGTATGGACGCGGGCAGCCAGATCCCTCTGTACCTAATCATTCTGAAGTCTCTCTCCATTTGGATAATAATTGGCCTTCCTGCTACCCTGATACAAATGGATACACTCACACTTTTCGTTGTTCAGTTTCTTCTGTCAAATGTTGCCCCAACCTATCCATATACATTTTCTAACTTCTTGCATCTTCATTGCAATTTCTCACCTGAGTTAGTGTCATCTGTTAATTTGGTTATAACATGTTCTATCCTCTCAACTACTTAAGACTATAGATTCTAAATAGTTGGGGCCAGGGACCAAGACATATGGTTTCCTAAAAGTTGAATTTTACCAACAGAAAATGACCCATAATTTTCCATCTCACTGCATTTTATTGCTTCACCAAGCCTGGATCCAAGATGATAAATTACTTTTAATCGTAAACGATCTTATTCTGCAGATTAATCATTTGTGCAGAGCTATTCAATGCCTTCTGGAAGTACAAATATTTCATGTTGATTCTGATGGATTGTGGTTTGACTTTTCAAATTTCTTGTCATTAATTCCTGAATAATCGACTGTAACAATTTTTCTTAAACTTCAACAATTTTCTCACTACTATATTTTCCATCGTGACTGTGATAATTCTAAATTCTTACCTCTCTATAATCTCTTTGTTCGCTCCACTCCTGTATAATTGGCACGTGGCGTGAAATGATCTGCTCTGATTGCTCTGTAAGAGGTCTGAGTCGCTGATGGAGTCATTCTCTTCCTTGTGCACAACAAGCGGTGGGCTGATGTCTTTCTGGTGTTCCACATCACCATCTCGATGGTCTGCCTGTCCTCTTCCTGTTTATGTGTAAGTGTCGTTAGGTCTTATGCAATCTTCCTGTTGCTGTGTAACAGTTTGAGAGTCTGAAAAACCTTCTCATATTCCTCCATCACAGGTTGGAGATACTGAACGGTCTCTCCTGAATCCCTGATCTAGGACTGAGGGCATGATTGGCCTTCTTCTGTTCCCATACATCAGACATGTGAAGTAAAATTCTTCCTCATTTCCCATAAGAAATCTTATAGTTTACATCCTCCAATTCCCGTGCAACAGGCTCGATGGGACTGAATATCCTCCTGGTATCCCAGTGCACCAATCTCCAGTCCCTGTGTGACCTCTTCCAGTTCCGATATTACAGACATGAGGAGGCTGACTAGACTGATCTTATTGCTGCATAACAGGGTACTGGTGCTGCATGGCCTACTCTGGGCCCAGTGTTATCGACTCGAGGAGCTGACTGGCCTACTCCCGTAACTGTAAATCAGGCTTCGGGGCTGAATAGCCTCTTCCTGTACTGGTGTAAGAGGCTCAATGTCCTTCAAGACACTACCTCCTAATAAATGACAGAAGGTGCTGAACGAGAGAGTGCCCATACTCTGAAGCACTCTCGTCTCCATATCTGACGTACAGAGACGAACCATTAATATAGTCTTTCTTCTGTATAAAGTCCTGAAGCTGAAAGTAACAAAAGAGGTCCTTCCCAGATACCTAATATTCCTGGCTCAGTTGCTCAAAATTCATCATGACCTCCCTGTCAATAATTTCTCCCAAACAGGAAACTCATCTGGACTCCCAGAGCCTAAAGCCAAAATCCATCAATTCCAGCTGGAATCCTACCAATCCTACAATGGGAGTGAAAGCCGAAGTTTTTGTTTTGTAAAGTGCCCTCAACTTGTCCCATCATTCGCCATGCTTCCACTGTGTTAAGGACAATCGGTTTCTGCAATTCTCCATAACAGTTCTCATCTTGTCCATGAACAACAGATTAATGAGGGGATAACTTGCCTAGAAGGCCTCGATGTCCAGCCAAATTGACCATGAGTCCTGACAAGCCCAATCAGCCACATCGCAAAGCAAGGAACTTGGTTGGTATTTCTTAAAAGTCTGGAAAATCGACACGCTCCCATTCACTGTAGAAGCTGCAATTTGTCCAGCTTCATAGCAGGCCATATGTGACGTCAGATGAAAGACCAAAGCCAACTGTTAAAACTCTGTAGCGCCTGCCTGGGCAGCGTCAAAGGGAGAATTGGCATGGGTTATCATAAACAAGGAAGGACATTCATTTTTACCAGAGCTAACCCAAACAGGATATTGGAAGATTCTGTCTTATCTTCTCGAGCAACTGCACGAAGTTAGCTTTATATAATTGATCGAAGGCTTGGATGATAAAAAATACCTACACATCCTTGTGACAATCCGGAAGGGAATCAGATTACACCCCAATGTAGGGTACTCTAATATTACCCCAACAGTGATGGCCTCCGATTTCATAAAATTGATTTTATACCCTGAGAAAGATCCAAATACATTAATCATTCATATTGAACAGGGCACAGATATCATTGGGTTAGTTAGAAAGAGAGGAACGCCATCTGCTTAAAGGGTGATTTTATGCCTTCCTGGTCCTACCTCCTTGCCAGTGATATTGACGTCACTCCGGATGCCAACAGCTCAATCATTAATGTAAATGGTAACGGTGAAAGGGGGCAACTTTGTTGGCTGCCAACGTCAATACTAAAATTGTCAAACCTATACCATTAGTGAAATTCGCTGTTTTTGGCTCACTATATAACACTGCCACCCACCTGGCGAAGACCTTTCCAAGACCAAACTATTCAAGTACATAAAAGGTGTACATCCACTCCATCAGGTCAAGTGCTTTCTCTGCATCCAGGGAGACTACCGAGCCTGGAATCGAACCTTGCTGGCACACTGGAACCATATTTACCACTCTTCTAATATTATCAGAGGACCTACGGCCGCTAATAAAAATGGTCCTCTTTCACAATGGACCTTCAAAGCCAGCATTTTCGTCAAAGTTTAAAGTCCACGTTTAATAATGAAATAGGCACATACAAAATGCAATCCTCTGGGACTTTCTCTCTCTTGAGAATAAGATGAATATTTCCTTCTCTCAGAGAGGATAGGAGGCAGTCCTGACTGTACGAATAATTGTACATTTCCAACACTGGCCCAGCCAGCATGTCTATGAACTCCTTCTAAATCTCACTCTGAAAATCCATCTGGGGGGGCGGGGGCTTTACCACTCTGGAGCTGCCTCAATGTCTCCTGTATCTCTCTGATTATCAGAGGGGCATTCTAAAGAGACGCCTGCTCGGAACTGACACCTGGGAGTTCCAAGGTCTTAATAAAGGACTCTATCGTCGCCAATCTGTCCTCCAAGCCCGCTCACTGGAACAACCCAGATTAGAACTTCCTGAACGCTGCATTAATCTTTTTGGGATCGCGGGTGATAATAGCAAAATCTTCTTTCTGGCCAAGTACGCCTAATATCTACATGGTTATCACCATGGAGAAAGTGAGGACTGCAGATGCTGTAGATCAGAGCTGATAATGTGTTGCTGGAAAAGCGCAGCATGTCAGGCAGCATCCAAGGAGCAGGAGAATCGATGTTTCAGGTTCCTGAAGAAGCTCTGGTTATCACCATGCTCGAATACCTTCTGTTTCGCTAAGGAAATCTCTCTCTTTGCTCTCTGGGCGAGTTCAGCATTCAGAGCAGTCCGGAGGGCTGTAATCTGCTGCAATTAAGTTACAGACGGTCTGACAATATATGGTGTATCAGCTCTCTTCAGCCGAGCCTCAAGCATACGCTGATGTTCTCCCTACTGCCGCTTCTGAGTCACTGAGTAAGAAATAATCAAATCCCTTGTATAGGCTTTGGCAGTCTCCCAGAGCACTGTCGGAGTACTGGCCGTACACAAGTTCATGTTCCAAAAAAAAACTAAATTCCCCCGAAAAATACTCAATGTATTTGCTATCCTTCAGGAGGAAAGGATCCATGTGCCAGTGCCGTGGGCCTGTCCCATCGCCACTATCCTTGACCGCCATGTACACTGCCACATGATCAGAAATGGTTCCCAATTCTAAAGGACAGCATCGAATTTAAAAAGACCAATGGGGCAAAAAATATGCCAATCCTAGTATAGCATTTATGTGGGTGAGAAAAAAAAGGTGAAGCCCCTATCATCAGGGTGAACACATCTCACACAAAGACCAACCCAGCTTCCTGTTCAGGTCCACCAGCTACCTGGGTGGCGGGGAAATACCTCCGATACCCCTCGACATCCTATCCACCTCCGGGTCCACTCGTCCGTTAAAGTCTCCCCTTAATTGTACGACGCAAGAGGTTTCTAGCACCTGTTTTTCTCTATCGTGCTGGAGTTGCACAAGGACCAGACAGGGATGCTGGTCAGATCCGGGCCTGCACATTGCCACCCGGTGGGTCCGCTCGAGCCGCACCCAGTCTGCCCTGACTTCCAGTTTCAAACATTGTGTGAGCCATTGTTCCAAGAAGCTGACGAGCTGGCTTTGTTGTTCCCGTTCCGGCAGCGCGACCAAGCTGATGTTCTTCTGACGGCTCCAATTTTCGAGGTCCTCGACCTGCTCTACTAAGGTCTGTACCTACCATTCTAGGGCTTGGACCCAACCCGCTGATGATTCTGCCATGGTTTCCAAAGCCGCAGACCACTCTTCCAACTCCATGACATGTGGGCCGAGACGCTGGACCTCCTGGTCATGCTTCTGCAGCTTGGCTGAGGTGAGTTTCAGCATGGTTCAGGTCGCCTCCATTGCTGAATAACCAGGGAAATATAGGATCCATTTCGACACCATGGGGGTAATTAGTATGTGAACCTGGGGAACATTGATAGACTGTAACACTAGAGCTTCATATCTGTTTTAGTTGGGATAAGGAAGATGCAGGTACAGAATTCAAGAAGATGGACTGGGAAGCTCTCGAACACATTGATATAAGATACAAGTTGGGATTGATGGTTTTGGATAATGTAAAGTCCAGATGAGTTGTATCGCAGGATGCTGTTGGAGACAAGAGAGGAAATGTCCTGACCTAAATGTTTTAGTCGAATCTGACCACACAAGGAAGGTGCTAGAGGACTGGAGAACAGCTATGTGGTCCCAAGTTACTGGAAAGGTGGTAGAGATAGACCAATGTCTCGTGGTGTACCACAGCGAGCAGTGCGGTGTAACAAATTATTTTTGGTATTCATAAATGATGCAAATGTAAATGTGAAGGGGGTGGTGGGGGGTGGGGGCTGAGCATAATAAGTAATTTTGTGTTTGACACAAAGATAGGCCAGGTGGTTGGCAGTGAGGAAGAAGGCCTTATGTTACAGGAAGATACAGATAGAATGGTCAGATGGTCAGATCAATGGCAGATGGAATGGATCCCTGATAAATATGAGGTGATGCACTTTGTAAGAAGTAACCAGACAGGCGGGAATTCAATGAATAGCAGAACAATAGGGATGTCAGAGGTGTTTCTCCACATATCCCTGAATGTGACTGGACAGTGTAATAGCCAGTTAAGAAATCACACGGGACTGTAGGCATAGTGTTTGTTCATCGAGGCGACATAATATGAGTTAAACATTCCATTGGTTAGGCCATAGATAGATTACTGTTTGCAGTTCTGGCAGCCACATTACAGCAAGTGCAAGTGTTTTGGTTTCTCAGTAACATCAGAAAGTATTGGGGTCTCCACAGTGTTGGAAGCTTCAGTGGAAGTCTCCTGGCTGCAACTATCTCGAAATTTTCACTTGATTTGTTTTCTCTCATCGATTGGAGAACTGCATCTGAGAATCTGTGTCTGATCTTTCCTTTTTGCCAAGTACATGTATCAGAACATTTAATTATTAATAGAGTCTAGGCCAACGCCTTCAAATATTTTTGAGGATCTCTGCTGTCGTCCATAACACGTAACTCCTTCTCTTCCTTATAATTGGTTGGAGGCAGTAAATGGGCTATCTCTACACTTCTCCAATAATTTCATTTAGCGGAATGACTTCCTCATATTCCTGTGAAGCTAGCGTGAGGTGCTGAATAATCTCTTCCTTTTAACTGTGGAAATGTGCAGTGTCCAGCAGCACTGTTGAAAGATTGTTACCAATACTTCCAACAGTACAAGCCTGAATGTTGTCCAGGTCTTGCTTCACATGGACACAGACTAGTTCAGAATCTGAAGGGGACATTTTTCCTGAATATTGTATGATCTTCAGTGAATACCCCCAATTCTAATCTTATGGTGTGGGCAAGACATTTATGAAGCAGCTAAAGATGTTTGTGCTGAGGAAGCTACCTTGAGGATCTTTTGCAGACATGTCCAGGACTGTATGGACTTTTGTCCACAAACCACAATCATTGTGCTATATGCTTTAAATCACTCTAACCAGGGAAGTTTACAACTCATTCCCATTAAGTGCGATCCTGCTCAGGCTCCTTGAGACCGTCCTTAGTTAAATGAAGCCTTGATTTCAGGGCCGGTCAGTCTTCCCTGAGCCCTTGTGTTCACGTCTTTTGCTCATATCAATAGGCCACAGTGTTGGGCAGGGAGTGCTTTTTGTCCAGTCAGAGTTGAGGACTGTGACTCGAATTTGACACGAAAGTGGATATTAGACATTATGATCTTATTGTGGGAGAAGACCTGCTTGCGGGACGGGGGTGGGGAGTGGACGGTGGTGGGTGGTGTGTGGATGAATGACATATCCCTGTTTATGGCGTTCTCACATACTATTATTGGAAAGTAGAGGCTATTATTTTCCTGGAAGCTCTGTTGTTGAATATTACCAGATTGTCTGGACAATCGCTGGGTGAGGAATGGGGCTGTATTCACAGTGAAACTGGGTCTACAACTTGACCAACAAACGAAGCACAGGTTGCAGAAAGGGGAAGCTCAGTTAGGAGTGATGAGGACCCTATTTCATACCACTGCCTGGGTTTTCCTATTACACTTTCCAAACCAGTCCAAACTGGGTTTGTCAGTTTTGAGGGGCTGAATGGTCTCCTTTGTTTCTGTGAAAGGAGTAAGTAGCCTCTAATTGCTCCGGTCTAGCAGGTTTGATGGGCTGAATGGAACACAGAAACATGGGACTGAGGAACAGGAGTGGGTCATTAGGCACTTTGAGCCTTCTCTACCAGGGACTAAGATTGTGGCTGATCAAGTTGTGGTCTCAGCTCCACTTTCCTGTCTGTGTGCTATTATCCCAGAATCACTTCTCTGTCCAACATTTAACTACTTCAGTGTTGAATAAATATAAACAAAGAGACATCTCAAACCTGTGGGGATGGGAATTCCCACTTGAAATGCCTGTTTAGAATTTCTGCTCATCTGTCTTATAGAGTCATAAAGCATGTAAATGTGTAAGTGCTGACCAGACATCCCAGTATGATGGAGCCTGATTTGAGAGGATTTGCCTCATATTCCTCTAAACCTCCTTATTCAAATACCTATCAAGATGCCAGACTCCACCACTTCCTCTCGGAGATAATTCCATATGGATACCTCCCTCTGTATGAAAACATTGCGTCTAAGTTACCTCTAAAATATTTCCCCTCGTACCTTAAAACTGGCCTCCAGTCTGAAAAGCAATCCTCTACCAACCTCTGTCTCATCCCTTCAATCTCATTTTGTATTCAAATGGCTTGGGTGCGCTGGTTCCCATGTGACGTAACCTTACTAACTTGCCTAATATGCAGAAACTTGTCAAACAACATGTTCCAGTTTGTATGGAAAACATCTGCAACACTGCCTTCATCATTCTGCTTTGTCACCTTTTTTAACAAACTCAGTCAAGTTCGTACAACGCGATTTCTCATGCAAAAAGCCATGGTGACTATCCCCAGTCAATTCTTGCCTTTGAAAATGCATGCAATTGGCTATCCCTCAGAATCCCCTCCAACAACTCACCCGCCACTGATGTCAGGCTCACTGTTCCAGAGTTCCTTGGGTTGTTGGGTAACTGTTTTATTTTCTACTGCCACTCTTCCATTGGTCACAGCAAATTATCGGTGTAACCAGGTTGATGATATGGCCAATGTTATAGGTCTCACATTGGGTCAGGGTCATCCTCGGAACAGGTCAGATTGATTTCCTTCATTTGTTAAAATAACAAATTCATGACGAAAACAAAGTACCTCGAACTATGATGGAAAGGTGAATGTCAAACAGAATAGAATTTTAAAAAAAATGTACATTGATATTTCCATTTCTGAAAATACTGAGAGGCACAAACATACAAAAACACAGACAGATACATACACAGCCAAACACCCCCAAACACACATACAGACACATACACACACACAAAAACATACACACACAGACATATACACACAGGCACACTCAAACACACAAAAACACAGACACAAAAACACCGACACACAAACAAGTATACGCACAAACACAGATAAATGCGTGTACCATAGACCGTAAATAATTAGAGCAGAATAAAAGGCCATTTGGCCCATCCAGTCTACTGAGCTACTGATCATGGCTGACATGCTTTTCAAGCCAATTCTCCTACCTTCTCACAACAAGCCTTGATCCCTTCATTAAGCATAACTTAACTAGTTATATCCTAAAGATGCTAATGTGTCTGTGTGTCCGTCTGGGTGTGTCAGCATGTGTTGTCTCTGTGTGTGTCCCAGTGTCCTGCCCTGTGCTCCATGTTGGAGAGTGAGGTTTTAGCAGTTTTGAAGCACATCTTTGTAACTTGCTCTGTGCTTATTCATTGAACGCCTGTGTTAATCACTCTCTGCTGCTATGTGCTCAGTAACATGAGGAATCCCCACAACTCTTAGTGATTCAGACCAGGCTTCTCACTTGCATTTCACTGACATTTAACTTAACTCTAGTTTTTGTACATTCGTGGAAATGTTGGGGATAGTTTCCTGGAGGCTATGTTTTAAACTGCTGTGGAAATTCAGGAAGACCAGAGGCTTTGGTGACCCAACTCTGGATGAAACATGGTGACTGTAGTTACAGTATCTGGATCTGCAACATGACCAACAAATGGAGCAGAGGCTGCAGAGAGGGGAATCTCTGTAAAATGGAATGAGGGAACTGCAATCAGATCAGTCATGGTTTTGAAGAATGTTGGAGCAGGATTGAATGGCTCGCTCATGCAACATGTTCAGATATTTCTCTTAGTAACAAGCCGATTTTCCTTTTCTCTCAGTGTCCCAGACGGGTGGGTAGTGAATCACCTCCTCCTGTTCCTGGGGAACAGAAATCTGGGGCCTCACTAGCCTCCAGATTTCCCTGTATCCCAGTCTCGAGCAGTTGAGTGACTGCCTCCTGCTCCTGTGTCCCAGTATTGAGCAGTTGAGCCACTACCTCCTGTTTCTCCCTGTTTCTGAGCAGCAGTTTGAATGCTCTGAATGATGTCACAAGTTTAACAAAGGTCTTGATAACAGGGAGTTTCAAACTTGGAGCAGCATTAGACAAAGGTATCTAGAAACTTCTCCAGCAAACATTTTATGCAACCCGTCATTATTTTATTCCTGCCCCCTTTTATAAACAGGGTGAAACATCTACAACAGTGCAGTGTTCAGACAATATTCCCATATACAGGGAAGACAGATTAAAAAGATTAAAAGATTTATAGTCTATCCCTCAGTAACCATCCAAACCAAGGCTGCATAAATCTTTAATCCGTATATTGTAATGAATTAGTGCAGTAAATGTCACACTTTAACACTACAGTCACTGACTACAGCCCTGCACCTTTCACCAAGATCTTCTTCAGAATGTGCGCGGGCTGACTGACCACGTGATGCCGATGCGGAATTCCAGTTCTCTCCAAGATATTCCCCTCCTGGTATGAAATTAATTTCCTTCTAAGTGTAGACTAGATTAGATTACTTACAGTGTGGAAACAGGCCCTTCGGCCCAACAAGTCCACACCGCTCCGCCGAAGCGCAACCCACCCATACCCCTACATTTACCCCTTACCTAACACTGCGGGTAATTTAGCATTGCCAATTCACCTGACCTGCACATCTTTGGACTGTGGGAGGAAACCGGAGCACCCGGAGGAAACCCACGCAGACACGGGGAGAATGTGCAAACTCCACACAGTCAGTCGCCTGAGGCGGGAATTGAACCCGGGTCTCTAATGCTGTGGGGCAGCAGTGCTAACCACTATGCCACCGTGCCGCCCACTACAAATCCCACATTCAGGCTCAGTTTCAAGGCTTGCAGAGCGGATTATATTCCTGCTTTATCTGTACACACTGATGTTGCATTTGGCAGACAGAGGGATCCTGAGGCTGGGATGTACTGTTCAGCTGGTGCCAGAGACAGACTCCCATAACAGTGAACGGGAACTCACTTTATAAAGAAAGGTGCACAATTCACTAATTTTGTTGCAGCGAAATTGCGTTTAATAAACACACCTTAATTGGATAACAGCCTGTATATTCACTGGAGGATCAAAATTGATAGACCAAAGTGATTACAATAGTTCCGATTTTATATGTTCCGATGTTTAAACATACTAAAGGATACATATATTGGATTTCCCTTTTCTCTCAGTGTCCCAGACGGGTGGGTAGTGAATCACCTCCTCCTGTTCCTGGGGAACAGAAATCTGGGGCCTCACTAGCCTCCAGATTTCCCTGTATCCCAGTCTCGAGCAGTTGAGTGACTGTGTGGGGAAAACTGTGTGGGGAAAACTGAATTGAGGAGATTTTCACCATGAACTAGAATGGAGGATACTCAGTGTGTTGAATGACCTACTCCATTCCCGATGATTCTGTGCAGTCTGAGGGAAAGCTCTGTACATCCTGCCTCCTGCTCTCAGATTTAGGAAGGAAATCTCTGCAGGGTCAACACGGTAGTATTTCCCGTTCCAATACTGAGGCTGGTGCCAGGTGATCTGTAACGTTTTATCCTTTAAGACCCCGGAACAGTTTGATACCATAGAGTGTCTTGTTTGGCCGTTTCCGAGACAATTGAAGAGTGTATCACATGTTTGTGTCACGTCTGGAGTCACGTTTAGGCCAGACCAGGAAAGCACGCGAGATTCACTTCCTGAAAGTACATTGAGGAAGGAAATTGGTGTTTACAATCGATATTGGCTTCACTGTTACTGACTCCAGGTTTTACATCTCGATATTTTATTAATGAAAACGTCCACCAGCTGCCACAGCATTAGTCTGGACTGGATTAGTAATCCAGTGACTTTTCCACTACTGCACCATCTCCACATGGGGACCTATCGGAAACCACACTGAGCTGGTTACTTCTGTGCTGAATGACAGCTCTGTCAAAAAGAACTCCCACCAATGTGACTATCGTGACAGGACTCAGGGCGTGGCAAATTGTCGGACTGTAGTTATTTCCTTGTTATGGGATTGGACATAGCGGAGTAATTTTCCACATTGCTAGGGAGATGTCAGAGTTGGATCTGGAATGAAACAGCTTCCCCATGGGACACGGCTTGTTATGCAGCACAAGTGTTCAGTCCCATTGCAGGAATGGCGTCAGGGCCCATTGCTTTTGTCGTATATACTGTGTTCAGCTGTTTCTTCATGTCACATACAGCAAATCAGATCTATTGAAGACTGGCATCTGTGATTCTGCGGGCAGCATGGCGAGGGTGAGGTGGATCGTCAACTCAACACTTCTGGCTGAGGAAGGTGCAGGTAATAGAACCATGTCTTTTACACTGATGTACAGGGCTGTCCCTTGATATAGGTTGGCACTATTTATAGAGTCCTCACTCCCAGTAAGTTGTTTAATAGTCCATCGACATTTATGTCTGGATGTGACAGCACTGCAGAACTTCGATCTGATCTGTTAGTCTTGGGATCATATTACCCACTGTATCGGATATTAGTCCTGCTGTTTCGAATGTAACCAGTCAAGTGCGGTAGCTTTAATGGATTGTCATCAGGTTTAGATACACATGGTTCCGACCCTATCATGTTCACCCGCACCCGTCACTGAACCATAGATCAGCTTGATGGTAATGGTAGCCTGAGGGATTGTCCTGAGGAGAATGTGACGGATTGTATTTGGATACAATTCTGCTGCTTCTGTGATTCTACCGCACCACATGAATGCCCACTTTGAGCTCCAATATGTTCACTTCATTTCTACTGACTATCCCACAGTTCACACCAAGACCCATTCATCCATCAGCCATGTACTCGGTGTCTTAAATTGGTTTCGGATGTGGTAACAATTCCATTTTCCTATTCTCATTCTGCTGTCCCTGGTGTCACGCCTCCAATTTGTTACTTTACTCAAACCCCTTCACATGCGCATCTGAATCTTTTCCATTCCCCCAATGCCAACTTCTGTGTTTGTTGTGAATGCGTTCCCCTCTGTTTCTCTCCGTGACCATGATTAAGAGCTCTGCAGTGTCATCGATGCCAGCCTTATGCAGTTTCAGATCATGAAATTTGTGCATCTTGCATTATCGGTCACTTCCCAGTGCACGGGGTTCCGTGTTAGGCAAGGTGTTTAAGCAGCTTTAACACACATCTGTGGAACTTGTACAAAAACAGAAATTGCTGACGAAACTCAGCAGATCTGGCAGCATCTCGTCCAGTGAAAGCAAAGTTAATCTTTCAGGATCAGTGAACCTTCTACAAAGCTCACATTTTCTCCAGCAATTTTTGCATTTTTATTTCCAGTATCCATAATTATTTGTTTAATTGACAATTTGTAATGAGCCTATTCATTTCTCGAGAAACTCAACAGGTCTGGTATCATCTGCAGAGACAGAGAAACAGAGTTAGCGTTTCAAGTCCAATATGACACTTCTTCCGAACTGAAAAGGATTGGAAAATGAGCTTTATAATCCCTTGACAGATGTGGGGAGTGGGTTGACGGGTAAAAGAGGGAGCGGCAAAAGATAAACATGCTTTTAGTAGTGGTGAACTAGAAGATCATGTGAAGTAACCTAATAATTAAAATGCGAATGGGGAAAAGGGATTCTCTTGATTGAGTGAAAGATAAAGAAGATACAACCACGCAAGGTCATAGGGAGGCCAGGAGGGAGAAAGTACGGAAACTGCAGAATATAATGGTGTCAGACTTTGAAGTTGTGAAATTGTACATTAACTCCTAAAGATGTAACGTACGAAAGTGTAAAGTGAGTTGTTACTCGAGCTTGGGTTGTGCTTCCTTGGAACATTGCAGCAGCCCAGGGCTGAAAGGTTAGCATGAGTACAAGGTAGGTAATTGAGATGGAAAGCAAAGAGAAGGTCAGGGTTATTTCTACAGACAGAGTTGGAGTGTTCCTCAAAGCAATCTAATGTTTGGTCTCGCCAATATAGAGAGACTGCATTGTGAGCAGCCATGATAGGAGACCAGATTGAAAGGTTACAAGTGAAATGCTGCTTCACTTGGAAGCTATGTTTGTGGCCTTGGACAGTGAGGAGGTGTTACAGCTTCTCCAATTGCATGGGAAAGTGTCATGGGGAGTGGGGAAGTGTTCGGGGTGATGGAGGGGACAGAGAGGGAATGGTCCCTGCGAAATACTGACAGTGGGCGGGAGGGAAGTTATGTTTGATGGTGCTATCCTGCTGGAGATGGAGGAAATGGCGTAAGATGATTATGTGAATATGGATTCTAGTTCAGGAAGACGTGAGGACAAGGAGGAATCTATCATTGTTCTGGGATGGACGGGACGGATTGAGGGCAACACCTTGAGAGATGGGACAGTGACAGCTGAAGACCCTGTCCATCAGAGTTCGGGCATTTCTGGTTTGAAGGAAAATGATTTCACATTACACGCAACTCACAGGAATGTGGCATCAGCAAACAGAAATAACAGAGGTGGAGAAACTTGGAGAATGGAGTCAACCTCCGCTGGTCATGTGTTCGGCCACATGCAGAAGTTCCCCCCGAATGATTGAAAAGAACCAGGCATCTAATTTGAGGATTTCTGCCTCCCATCTGGTCTGAAGCGGAATGTGAAAATAGACCCAGAGGAAGGTCAGTGAGTATACATGAGCAGACATTCAAACAGACATCCCAAACCGCTCAGTAATTATTGTTTCTGTTCAAAAGAAGAACTCGGTAAGCAGGTGAACCACACATGGTTGACAAAAGCTCTCAAGGATACTCTTGATGGCCAGATTTAGGATGTTTATTTCAGGGACCATAAGTTAATGTGAGGCATGACATTCAGCTGTGGTTCCTGATTTACCCCCCAGAAAACACTGCCATTTCTGCTCCATCCTCTTCCCTGCTCGTCTCCCCTTCCTGATTCCAGGTCCTTCCTCTCAAATTACAGTGTACATTTTCTCATATTATGGCCCTTACCCACTTCCCCTGAAACTCTTTGATCAAGTCTACCTACTCTGCTGTAGCATCAAGCTGCGTTTTGTGCTACCACTTTGCTCTGGTCTCAGTGTGGCTCGGCTTTTTCATTCATGCTGTTTTACACGTCCCACTCACATCTCATTCCGGCAAGTTTCCTTCTTGGCGTAAACCTTACTGAAAACACCTCTCCCTCTTTGCACTTAATTCACACTGTGATTCAAATTTCAAAAAGTATACTCAGCCTTCATCTCACTCTGCTAAAGGTTGACGCTGACTGTGTGGTACAAGAAGTCCCCTTCTGAAATGGTTCAGGCCAGAGATACGCTTTCACTGTTGTGATCATCACACGATTTGGACAAAGCAATTCAGGTGTTTGACCTCTTACTGGTTCTCGTAACAGTTTCCTGCTGCCTTAGTATTGTAACATGGAGAAAGACAAATCTCAGTATGAAGCTTGGGCTGAGTGTTATTTACCTGTCATTTGAATACTGTTTCAAATTTGCAGTGCTTGTCTTTAAGTTCTCGTTCGTGAAGTTAGTGTCAGATAATGTGCAGGAGGTTGAAGGATGACATTGCAGAAGTTTCGAAAATCTTGAGAGGTATGAATAGAGTGACCAGCCAAAGTCTTTTCCACGGGATGGGGGAGTTCAACCAGAGAAAGTATAGCTTTAAGGTGAAAGAGGGAAGATTTGAAATGGACGAAGGATCAATGTTTTCGCACAGAGGGTGATGTGTGTATATGGAATGAGCTGTCGAAGGAAGAGTGGGAGATGCAAGTCCAGCTACAACATTTAAAACTCATTAGGACAAACATATGAATGGAAACAGTTTAGAGGCATATGGAGGAAATGCAATCAGATGGGGCTAGTTTAGTTTGGAAAACCTGCTCAGCAAGGACAAGTTGGACCAACGGGCCTGTTTGTGCGCTATATGACTGTACGAATCTAGAGAGGGAGGAAAAGCGGAGAAAAGACATGATGTTGTAAATTGGCAAGAAATACAAAAACAAGCAGCACGAGCTTTTCCGAGCATATAAAAAAAGTGTAAGATGAGTGTGTGACCTTAGGTAGAAATTAAAGCAGGAAAGTATATTGCGCATAATTGGAGGGTGTGACTGAAAAAATGGCTACAGGCAGGAGACAGATAATTTACATCCATATTTTCCATGTTTCCTCACAGGGGAAGGTACAGTAAGTATTTCAATGATGTAAACAAAATGGTAATAGGAGGGAATTTATTGAACAGTCTCTAACAAAAGGAACAAGGATTTTTCTAACCGATAAGAGTAAGAGTAGACAGGCCACCAGTAATTCATAGCTGGTTTTAAAAGAAATGGTCACCATCTTTGGGGTCATGACGTCCTCTCTATCAGATGTTAGTTCTGCTATTTATTAATGTAAGTAGTGAGTGCGGTAACTTGAATGGGTTGTCATCAGGTTTAGGTACACATGGTTCTGACTGTGGCATGTTCACCCACACTCATCACTGAACCGGAGATCGACTTCATGGTCATGGTAGACTGAGAGATTATATTGTGGTTGAATATAATTCTACTGCTGCTGCTTCTGCTAGAGCTGCTATGATTTACAGCATCACATGAAGGCCCAGTTTGAGCTGCAATTTCTGCAATACAATTCTGCTGCCTGTCCTCAATTCGCATGGGGACCCGGTCACCCTTCTCCCCTGTCCACAGTGCCTTATCCCAGTTTCTGATGTGGGAATGCTTCCATTTTAAAAAAAAATTCTCATCCTGTTAGGGTATCTTCATGATGCCATGCGTCCAATTTGTCGCATTATTGATTAAAAGCTCTGTAATGTCGGTGATGACAGCCTTATGTAGTTTCAGAACAAATGAATTTCTATACCTTGCGTTATCATTCACTTCCCGGTGTATGGCGCTCCATGTTGGTTAGGGCGTGTGAGCATCTTTGACACACATGTTTGAAACTTATTCAAAAACAGAAATTGCTGAAGACACTGACAAATCTGGACAGCATCTGTGGAGTGAAAGCAAAATTAATCTTTCGGGTTCTGTGACTATTCCTCAAAGCACCCAGTAAGCTATATTGAAAATGTATTCTGTAACTTTTCAGTTTTTAAGGAATTCAGTGGGTCTGGCAACATCTGCAGAGATAGAGAAACAATGTTAATGTTTCAAGTCTAGTGCAAATCTTCTTCAGAAGTGTAATGGATTGGAAAGTGAGTGTTTTAGTATCTTGGCAGAGGTGGGGAAGAATGTTTGGAAGCCCAGTGTGAAAGACAAATGGGCTTTAAATTGTGGTGAAAGAGACACAGATATATAATGGGTGTAAACTTATGTGTAAATATTAGAAGGTGATTTTCTCTGTTGAATGCACCATAAACAAGACACGAACTTAGGGAGCCCAGGACTGAGAGTGGACGGAAAATGGAGAGCAACCATAGTGGGTTCAGGCTGTGAATTTTTGGAATTGAATATGAACTCCTACAGACTGTAACATACCAAAGTGTAAAGTGAGATGTTACTCGTGCTTGGGTTGTGTTTCATTGGAACATTGCAGCAGCCTGCATTTTCTTAGAATCGCTAAAGTGTGGAAACAGGCCCTTCAGCCCACCAGGTTTATACTGACACTCCAAAGAGTATGCGAACCAATCTAATTCTCTACCATAATACTATACATAGACCATTGACTATTGCACCTAGCATCAACATCCCTGAACACAATCGGCAATTCAGCATGGCCAGTTCACCTCACCGGCACAACTTTGAACTGTGACAGGAAACTAGAACACTCAGAGGAAATCGAACCCAGTTCCCTGATATTGTGAGGCAGCAGTGCACACCACTGAGCCACCGTGCCATCCAGGACCGAAATATTATAAGGCCACAACTCTATACGAGCAGAAATGAAGCCATTAGGACCATCAAGTCTGCGCCGGCATTCGATCACGACTGACAGATTGTCAACCCCATTTCCCTGCTTCCTCTCAGTAACCTTTGATCCCCTTGTCAATCAAAACTTATCTGAGTCTGTTCTAAATATGCTAAATAGAACATAGAACAGTACAGCACAGAACAGGCTCTTTGGGCCACGATGTTGTCCCAAGATTTAACCCTAATGTAAATGTAGTAATGTAACTTACGCACCCCCCAACTCACTGCTGTCCACGTGCATGTCCAGCAGTCGCTTAACTGTGCCCAATGACTCTGCTTCCACCAACAGAGCTGGCAATGCATTCCATGCATTCACAACTCTCTGCATAAAGAAGCTACCTCTGACGTCTCCCTTTTACCTTCCTCCTCATATCTTCAAACTATGACTTCTCGTACGAGTCAATCCTGCCCTGGGAAAATGTCTCTGGGTATTGACTCTCCTCTCATTATTTTGTACACCTCGATCAGCTCTCCCCTCTCCTCCTTGTCTCCAGAAAGAAAGGTCCAAGCTCGTTCAACCTTTCTTCATAAAGCAAGCCCTCCAGTCCAGGCAGCATCCTGGTAAACCTTCTTTGCTCCCTCTCCAAAGCCTCTGTATCTTTCCAATCGTAGGGCGACCACAACTGGACACAATATTCCAAGTGTGGTCTCACCAGGGACTTGTGAGGTGCAGCAAAACTTCGCGGCTCTTAAACTTGATCGCCCTGTTAATGAAAGCCAAAACACCACATACTTTCTTGACACCCTATCCACTTGGGTGGCAACTTTGAGGTATCTGTGCATTTGCGCACCCTGGTCCCTCTGTTCCTCCACACTGCCAAGAAGCCTGTATTTAATGTTATATTCAGGATTCGAATTTAACCTTCCAAAATGCATCCCACGCATTTATCCAGGTTGAACTCCATCTGCCATTTTTAAGCCCAGCTCTGCATCCTATCTATGTCGCGCTGCAGCCTACAGAAGCCCCCTTTACTATCGAAGGCACCTCCAATCATTGTGTCATCAGAAAAGTTACTAACCCACACCATAACCTCCTCATCCAAGTCATTTATAAAAACTACAAAGAGCAGAGGCTCAAGAAGACAGCCCTGTGGGATCCCTCTCAACACTGTCCTCCAAGCAGAATACTTTCCATCTACAACCACTGCCTGCCTTCAGCCAGCCAGCCAATTCTGAATCCAGATACCCAAATCTCCCTGTATCCAATACTTCCTGACTTTATGAATGAGCCATCAAGAGGGAACCCTCTCAAATACCTTGCTGAAGTTCACATGCACCACATCCACTGCTCGACCGTCGTCGACCTGTCTTGACACCTCCTCAAAGAAATCAATAAGGTTTGTGAGGCACGACCTGCACCTTACAAAGCCATGCTGACTGCCTTTAATCACACAATGCTTTGCCAAATAGTCATTAATCCGCTTCCTTGGAACTTTTTCCAAACGTTGCTGACCACAGACGTAAGACTGGCTTGTCTCTAATTGCCAGGGGTGTTCCTATTACCTTTCTTGAAATAAGGAACAGCATTCGCCTCCTTCCAATCCTCTGGTACGACTCCTATGGAGAGTGAGGAGGCAAATACCCTCGCCAGCGTTTAGCAACCGCCTTTCTCGCTTCCCGTTGCAGCCTAGGATAAATCTGGTCTGGCCCTGGGGACTTATCAATCTTAATGTTTTCCAAAATTGCTAGCACTTCAACTTCATCAATCTTGATCTTGTCAAGACTGATCTGGCCTAGCTCCTCTAAGTTTTCATTTACAACAAGTTTCCTTTGCTTGGTGAAAATCGAAGCAAAAAACTCATTTCGGACTTCCCCTATCTGCTCAGACTCCATGCATAAAGTCCCTACGCTATCCCTGATCGGGTCTACCTTCTCCCTGATTATTTTCTTATTCCTCACGTATGAGAAAAATGCTTTTGGATTCTCCCTAATCCTTCTTGCCAAGCCTATTTTTGTGCCCGATCATGGCTCTCCTCAGTCCATTTATGAGCTCCTCACTCGCAAGCCTGTAATCCTCTGAAGCTGTGCTAGATCCTTGCTTCCTCCATTTTACGTAAGCTGCCTGCTTCCTTTTTACGAGACGTTCCTCTGTTCTTGTCATCCAAGGTTCCTTAATCTTACCCCTTCTTACCTGTCTCAGAGGAACAAATTTGTGTCTCACTCACAGCAACGGCCCTTTAAACAGTCTCCACAAGTCTGCTGTGCCCTTTCTGTGGGACAATTGCTCCCAGTCTGTACTTCCCAACTCCTGTCTGATAGCATCATAATTTCCTTTTCCACAATTAAATATCTTCCCTCGGAAACTGCTCCTTTCACTCTCACAGACGATGCTACATGTGAGGCAGTTGTGATCACTTTCCCCAAAGTGCTCTCCCACCGTGAGTTCTGAAAGCTATCCTGGCTCGTTGCCGAGCACCAAATCCCAAATAGCCTTTTCCCTCGTCGGTCTGTCTACATACTGAGCAAGGAAACCCTCTTGAAAACATCTGACAAAAACGGATTCATCCACACCATCTGCACTTAGGAGGTTCCAGTCGATATTGGAAAAGTTGAAATCACCCATAACAATAATCCTGCTACTTTTGCATTTTTCTGGAATCTGCCCGCCTATGAGATCTTCAATCTCTCTACTGCTATTAGATGGTGTGTCGAAAACTCCGAATGCGGTGACTGTTCTCTTGCTGTTCCTAACTTCCACCCGTACTGACTCAGTGGATAAGCCTTCCTCAACAACCTTCATTTCTGTAGCTGTCACGCACTCTCTGATTAGCAATGCTACTACCCCCTCCTCGTTTTTCATCCAACCTGTTCTTTTTTAGATTACTTATAGTGTGGAAACAGGCCCTTCGGCCCAACAAGTCCACACCAACACTCCATAGAGCAACCCACCCAGAACCATTCCCCTACATTTACCGCTCCTTTTGACAATTTAGCATGGCCAATTCACCTAACCTGCACATTATTGGATTATGGAGGGAAACCGGACCACCCGGAGGAAATCCACGGGGAAAATTTTCAAACTCCACACAGACAGTTCCCGAAGGTGGGAATTGAACGCAGGTCTCTGGCGCTGTGAGGCAGCAGTGCTAAACACTACGCCACCGCGCCGTCCCTAAAGATTTTTAAACGTTCTAAACCCTGGAGCATCAAGCAAACATCCCTGCCCCTGTGAAACCGACGTCTCTGTTATGGCCACGACATCGTAGCCCCAAGTTCTGATCCATGCTCTACGTTTGTAACTCTTATTTCGGACATTCCTTGCATTAAAGCAGACGCACTTTAACTGATCCTTTTGTTTCATCGCGTGAGAAACCTTCCTGATAGATTCAATATATCCCTGTCACTGTCCCATCTGCAACTTTCCCCCTATAAGACATGTCTTCTGATTCCTACCCCCCTGGCAAACTAGTTTAAACCCGCCCGAATCACACGAACAAACCTCCCAAACAGGTCATTTGTGCCCCTTCAATTCAGGTGCAACCCATCATTCATGTTAGGGTCCCACCTTACCCATAATGTATCCCGATGGTCTAGGTATCTGAAGCCCTTCCCCCTGAACCAGCCTCGCAGCCAAGTGTAAAGCTACATTCGCTGACTGTTCCTCATCTCACGAGCTCATGCCACTGGTAGCAAACTTGAAATCACTACTCTACTCGTCCGACCCTTCAACTTCCAAACTAACTCTCTGGAGTCACTTTTCAGATCCTCAGTCCCTTTCCTGGCTATATCGTTGGTGCCAAATGATCTGGTTTCCACAGCCTTCTGTGGTAAGGAATTCCACAACGTCACTACTCTCTGGCGAAAGACGTTTCATCTTATCCCCGTTCTAATGGATTTTCCCTTTGCTCAAAGCCTGTGTCCTCCTGCTAGTGCAAACGGCCTCCCAATTTTGTCTGTATCCAGGTCATTCAATTTTCTGTAAACTTCAATTGGATCACCCCTCATCCTCCTAATCTCCATCGAGTATAAACCCAGAGTTCTCCAACGTTCCTCATGTGTTAAACTTTTCATTGGTGAACCTTCTCTTGACACACACCAAGGCTAATCCATCCTTCCTGAGGTATGAGCACAAAATGCTGGAAATGTGGTCTAACCAGAGCCTTCGAAAGCCTCAGAATCCCCAGCATTATATCCTACTCCTCTCAAGATGAATGACAACATTGTATCTGCCTTCTTAACTACTGACTCAACTTGCAAGTTTATATAAGGCGAATCCTGCGCTTGGAATCCCAAGTCCCTTTGTTACTCAGATTTCTGATTTTTTTTTCCCCCATGTAGTAAATAGTCCATGCCTGTATTCCTGATACCAAAGTGCAAGACCTCATACCCTCCCACATTGTATTCCATCTCCTACTCCTTTTACCACTCTCCCAAACTGTCGAAATTTTTCTGCAGACTCCCTGCCTCCTCAATATTACATGCTTCTCCACCTATCTTTGCTTCATCTGCAAACGTAGCCAGAATGCCTTCTGTCACGCCACTCAGATCGTTAACCTATAAAGTGAAATGTTGTGGTCCCAACACTGACTCTTGTGGAGCACTGCTAGTCACCGGCTACCATCCTGAGAGGGACAATTCTATCCTCACTCTGCATCCTGTAAGAGACCCAACCTTTTATCCATGCTCGTAACTGTCCTCTAACAACATGGGTCCTTATCATACCCTGCAGCCTCCTGTGCAATACTATATCTGAGGCCTTCTGGAAGTTCAAATAGGTAACTGTCTTTGGTCCAACTCTTTGTTACCTCCTCAAATAATTCTCATTATCTTGAGAGCAATGTAGGTTATTGAAATGGGGAGCAATCAGAAGGTCCGGATCATTCCAACAGACAGAGTGGAGATGTTCCTCAAAGCAGTTTCTATTTGGCTCACAAATGTAAAGGCGACTGCATTGTGAGCAGCAATAACAGGAGATTGGATTGAAAGCGTACAAGTGAAATGTTGCTTCATCTGGAAGGCGTGTTTAGAACCTTGGACAGTGAAGAGGGAAGAGATGAATGAGCAAATGCTGCAATTTCTGTATTTACATGGGAAGGTGCCATGGGGGTGTGGGGAAGTGTTCAGAGTAATGGAACGTGCCACAGAAGGAGTGGTCTCTGTGAATTTCTGACAGTTGGCGGGAGGGGAAGATGTGTTTGATGGTGTGTTCTTGCTGGAGTTGGTGGAAGTGGGGGTGGATGATTCTCTGAATGCAGATTCTAGTGCAGTAGGAAGTGAGGACAAGGGGAGATCTATCGTTGTTGTGGGAAGCAGGGGACGGAGTGAGGGCAGAAACGAGGGAGATGGGACAGTCACAGCTGAAGGCTCAGTACATCAGAGTGAGGGGATTTCTGGTTTGAGAGAAAAGGGTGTCATGTAGGAAGCTTCCCAAAGGAATGTAGCATTGTCGAACAGAAATGGCAGAGCCAGGGAAACTGGGAGAGTGGAGTCACCCTCAGCTGATCATGTGTTCAGGCCACATATGTAGGTTCCCCCTGAATGATTGAAAAGGGCCAGGCATTTCAAATGCAGATTTATGTCATATATCTGGAGTGTGAAAATAGACACGGATGAAGGTCAGCAGATGTGTGTGTGTGTGTGTGTGTGTGTGTGTGTTGGGGGGGGGGTCATTTAAGCCGGTACTGATTAATAACTCTCCGTAATGTTTGGCTCTGGTGAAAAAGAAGATGATATGAAGATGTGAAGATGAACCACCCATGATGTACAAAGGCTGTGAAGGATACGAATCAATCGCAAACTAAAGAATTCAGATTGGTGAGCTGTAGCATTGGCCACATTTGCAAAGTTTACTTTGGCAACATAAAGCAGATTGCATAAACCAAAATACAAAGAAAAACAGTTCAAAACTGGAAAGAAATATGAAACGAAACTAACCACAGGAGTTTTCCCATATTAAATAAAAATCGTTCATGATGTGCGTGTGACCCTTGGAAGGAAGGCAGGAAAGAATATTTGGGACAACTCACTGGAGGATGTGACTGGAGAACTGGTTTTAAGGAAGAGGCAGAGAATTTAAAACAGTATTTTACATCGTTCCTCACAGGGGAATGCACGAAGAGTTTCAATATTATAAACAAAATTGTAGTCAGATGAAAGTTTTGCACTGTCTCGAACAAAACAAACAAGGCGTTTCTCAAACAGAAAAGACCAAGGGTAAGCAGCTCATCAGCAATTCATAGCTTGTTTTAATAGAAGTGGTTACAGAGTGACTGGTGGCACTGTGTGAAATATTCCATAACTCTCGGGATTACAGGAGTGTTGCAGTGAAACTGGCGAAACTCCAGAGTGGCGCCTGTCTTCAAGAAGAGAGTGAGTTCAAGTGTTTATGTGCTCCCTTTGTCTGAATAGTGGAGCATATTTGAGAGGCTTAATGGCCTCATGATGCATTTTCATCCTGAGTGATTTTTAAAAAAAAGTATAACTCTTTTCCTTCCTCTGATTCGTTACATACTGGGGGATGAATATTTTGCTGAAGTTGAATTATTTTGAAAATTATCTGGAACATTGTACAAACGACATCATCCAGATAATTCTAGAAACTGCACTCATAAGAACATTTTATAACCATGTGGGAGTATTGCAGAGGTGTGTGTGTGTTTGTGTGTGTGTGTGAGAGAGAGAGAGAACGTGCTGCATTGCAGTGGTGACAGCGTGAGTGTGAGAGAGTAGAGAGAATACGGTGACCCTTATCCTGACAAAGTGGAGAAGGATATTGATGCTTTTCCTGTATTTCTGGACTTTTCTTCGGACCACAGATACTGCACTGAACTGGGTGGTGTGCTCAAACCATGCTCTGGGAAGAGAATGGTGCCCCTCTGTACTAGACTATTCTCCAGGACCTCGGTGCCCCTGTCGACAAGCTGTGGTGTAATTTACCATTACCTGCCATGCTCGGGAAAACTGCCATGCCGGAGGAAACATGACAGAAGCGCTTCACAGGAGGCTCCCAAGGACTGAGAATGTCAACTAGACAGGGGACGAAACGTCTACAACACAAATTCCCATGTTGGCGAACAGAACCACAACATCGGGAAAACTATGCATGGCAACTCCAAACTGAGAAACTCAACCGTGTGCCCATTGGCCTTTTAATGATGGCAGCAGTACCAGGGATCACTGAATATCCAGGGGCATCTGGGCGATGGTGAGCACCTCCAACCATGATGGGTGGGAAAATGTGAAGCACCCGGGAGAGATGTCCTGTCTTCCAACCCTGCTGAGACCCAGCAATAACTGGCAAAAGGTAAAACTAAGATTCCTGGTTCTGTAAGAGTTTGACCATCACTCCACAGGACCAGGCCGCGGCTGCAAGAACACAAGGAATGGACTATATGTACACCATCTATAGCTCTGTAGGTGTCTCTCAAAAATGCCTAAACCCACTTAAACCGTTAAATGCTGGACAGTCAAAAGTCAAAGTTAAACATAAATAAATAAAAAGAAAAGATGCAGCAGGCCTGGTGATCAGACACAGACGGCCTCGGGAGCCCAGCAATTCCTACACTGCCAAAACACAGCAGAATCATCGAGCTTGTGAAGAGAAAGAATTATCTCGCTCCCTCACCTCTATGTTTACAACTGGAGATATGCTATTAGACCAATAATCAGTGATATCAAAATTCCACCCACACTAAGTATTATCATGATATATCAGAGTTGCCGTTGAATGGGGTGAACTGGAGCTGTTTGTTCAGTGACTGTGATTAATATCAGTCTTCCTGGACCTAACTGGGTCACTGGAGCATTTTCCTCTTCCATAATTAGGCAATTCTTTCAACTTGTTATGCCATTGTATTCGGCGCAGCGTCAACCTCAACAAGATTGGGATCAGCAGCTACAGAGAAAGAGAGAGAGATCAGAATCTGAGAACATTAGAATTTTCCAACAATGGATCAGAATCTGAGAACATTAGACTTGAATGTCACAACAATGGACAGGGCTTTATCCTGGGGTCTTTCCTGGCTTTCTCGGGATTGGGCATGGTTAGAGTTGCGGATACGAGCCGTACTGATGATTATTCAAGCTGGGTACTATCCCATCCTCGCTATTGTTGGTGTTCCTGGTAAGTCTATCTCTGTCAATTCGATAAATGATACTGAATATTATTGCTATTCTGGTTGATTATATTTAACAACGACATAGACTTTCAGTCACAAATGCCACTTCCTTCTCATGCATTTGCAAAATACATAATCATAAACATCTGAGAAGGAATAAGACTGTTCGTAACCTTGAGTCTCCTTTCCACCGTGAACTGTTTTATGTCTCCATATTCTCTCTGTGATCAAACCTACCGACACCCACCTACATAATATCTCCAATCTCCAACTCTGCCTGAGTTCTGTTGCTGACATCGCCATAATCTATCGCTTCGTTAACAACAGATTATATGGATCCAGTTCTCTTCTGACCTCTCTTCCAATTACAAATACTTTGATCACAAACTTGTTCTTGTCTCTACAGTAACTTAATAACAGGGACTCTTAAACAGAGTAATAATGTCACTGACAGTGTAATTCAGAGGCACAGGTTATGAATCTAAAAGCATTGTCTGAAATCCGACCATAGCCGATGATTAAATTTAAATTCCAATATCAAAAATTGGAATGAAGCCTAATTTCACTCATGGCAACCATAAACCATCAGGATTTATTTTCTTGCTGCTCATGGACACAGACCAGTTCAGGAGCTGAGGGGGAAACAAAATGTTCTGAACATTGTGGCATCTTCGGTGACCATCCCCACTTCGGATCTTATGGTGGGGAGGATGGGGGCGGGGAGACATTGATGAAGCAGCTGAAGCTGTTTGTGAAGAGGAAGCTACCCTAAGGACCTCCCACAGAGGAGACCCAGGACTGAGATGATGACCGTGCCATGTTTGAATCCAAATACTGGACAGTTTACTCTGATTCCCATTAAGTCCAGTTTAGTTAAGCTGTTTGATATCAAAGAAGGCAACCACTGCCTTGATATCAGGGCCAGTCATTTTTACCTGAACCCTTGTCTCAAGCTCTTTTGTTCATATCACCAAGCCATGATATAGGAGCAGCAAGTGTTTTCTTCAAACAGGTGGGATGGAATGTCAGGATTTCTCTTCTCAAGAGTGTTGGGGAGCTGGATGACTGAAAGCATTTGAAGAAGAGGTAGATGGATATTGACCTGACAGAGAGGTGAGGGTTATGAAGAATTGGGTTTGAAAGAGGATTTGAGACCAAGAGCAGATCAGTCATGATCTGAGTGAAGGACAAGGCAGGCTTGGGGAGTGAACGACCTATCCCTGTTTCTGATGTTCTCCCATTCTGTTATTGGAAAGTTAGTGGGTGTTATTTTCATGAATGAGCAATTACTGAATATTGCAGTCAGGAAGAACAGATGATTTTGTGAGCCAACTCTGGTTGAGGTGTGGGGGCTGTGTTCACAGTGAATCTGGGTCGACAACATGACCAACAAATGAAGCACAAGTTTCAGAGAGGGGAAGCTCTGTGAAGAGAGATGAGGGGCCTCCATCATACCTGTGCCTGGAGTTTCCAATTACATTTCCCAAATCACCTCAAAGCGTGTGGGAGAGTCTTGAGAGGCTGAATGGTCTCCTCGGTTTCTGTGCACCAGATTATAGGAGTAAGTGGCCTCTAACTGTCCCTATCTAGTAGGTATGAGAGACTGAATGGAACACAGAAACATGGGACTGAGGAGCAGGAGTGGGTCATTAAACACTTTGAGCCTTCTCCACCAGGCACTAAGATTGTGAGGGTCTCAGCTCCACTTTCCTGTCTCCATCCCATTATCCATGACTCACTTCTCTATCAAATACTTAACTAATGCAGCTTTCAATCAATGTTAACATAGAGGCAGGATAAACTTCCAGTGAAGAGAATTCCCACTTGAAAGGTCATTTCAGAATTTTTTTGTCATCCCTCTTATAGAACCAGAGAGTCATGCAGAACGGAAACAGACCCATTAGTCCGATGTGTTCACTCCAATCAGACATCAAATCTGATCTAATCCCATTTGCCAGCATTTGGCCAATATCCCTCCCCTTTCAGATACTTTTTTAAAAGTGCGATTGTAACCGCCTTCAGAACTTCTTCTGACCGCACTTTCTGTACACACACCACTCTCTGTGTGAAGCATTTACCTGCAGGTCCCTTCTAAATCATTCGCCCTCTTCCCTTCAACCTATGCCCTCTTGTTCTGGACTTCCCTACCCTGGGGAGCAGAACATGGCTGTTCAGAATATCCATGCCCCTGATGGTTTTATAAACCTCTATAATGTCACCCTTCAGCCTCTGACACTCCAGGAGAAAGCACCTCAACCTAATCAACCTCTCCTTGAAGCTCAAACTCCCAGTCCTGGAACATCTGTGTGTCAGTCATTTCTGCAGAAAACCAAGTTGTACGCAGTATTCTTAAAGAGGTTTCACCAACATCCTGTACAGATGCAATATGCCGCCACAACCCCTATACTCAATGCTCTGACTGATTTAGGCAAATGTACCAAATGTGTTCTGTCCCACATTGTCTCCCTGCCACTCCACTTTCAAGAAACAATGTACCTGCAGTACTATGTCCCTTTGTTTCAAAACCCGCCCCAGGACCATACCATCAATTGTATAATTCCTGCCCTGGTTTGCGTTCACAAAATGCAAAACCTCGTATTTATCTAAATTAAACTTAATCTGTCATTCCTTGCCCCTTTGTCTCATCTAAATGTGGTCTTGTTGTACTCTGAGATAATCTACTGCACCACCTTTTTGAGGTCATCTGTAAACTTAGTAACAATGGCCTCAATATTCACATCCATTTCCTTTACATAAATGATGAAATGCAGTGAACTCAATACTGATTCTTACAGCACACTGCTGCTCACAAGCCTCCAGTCTGAAAAATATCCCTCTTCCTTCAAGCCAGTTGTGACCAGCTTCCTCTGTGTCTCATGTGACTGCAACTTACTAATCTGCCAACCAATCAGAATGAAATACTAGCCATAAATAGGGGCTGAGTAGGTTAGCTTTATTTTCAGTAGAAAAAAAGGAGAAGGGTATATTCAGGGTGGATAGAGACAAGCTTTTTCCCAGGTTGAAGGATTCCGTAACGAGAGGTCGTGTTTTCAAAGTGAGAGGTGGAATATTTAAGGGGGATACACGTGGTAAGTACTTCACACAGAGGGTGGTGGGCGTTTGGAACGCGTTGCTCGCAGAGGGGGTAGAGGCAGGCACGGTCGATTCATTTAAGATGCGTCTGGACAGATGCATGAGTAGATGGAGAGCAGAGGGATGCAGATGCTTAGCAATTGACCGACAGATTTAGACAGTACATTTGGATCGTCTCAGGCTTGGAGGGCGAAGGGCCTGTTCCTGGGCTGTAAATTTTCTTTGCTCTTTGTTCTTTAAATGAACACCTTGCTGAAGTCCATATAGACAATGCCTACCATACTGTCTTCATCAATCTTCTTTGTCACCTCTTCAAAAAACTTAACCAAATTAATGAGACATGATTTCCCATGCAGAAAGCTAATTGTCTCCTCCGATCAGCCCTTGCCTTCCCAAATGTATGTAAATGCTATCCCTCAGAATCACCTCTAACAACTTACCCACCACTGACAGGCTCACCCGTCTATAGTTCCATGGCTTTTTGAGGTCACTGTTTCCTTTTCTAGCCCCATTCCTCCACTGCTCACAACAAATGTTAAATGTGACCAGGTCGGTGATATGGCCGATGATATCGGACTCAGACTGTGTCAGGGTCAGTTTTAAGAACAAGTCAGGCTAGTTTCTTTCATCAGCTGAAATAGCACGTTCATGATCCAGAGCAATGTTACTCAACCTATGATGGAATGATGAATGGCAATCTGTTTGGGTATTGCAAATATATAATCAATGGCTTGGAGAGAATGGATGCCAAGAAATTGTTTCCGTTGGGCGAGGAGACTAGGACCCGTGGGCACAGCCTTAGAATTAGAGGGCGTCAATTCAGAACAGAAATGCGGAGATATTTATTCAGCCAGAGAGTGGTGGGCCTGTGGAATTCATTGGCGCAGAGTGCAGTGGAGGCTGGGACGCTAAATGTCTTCAAGGCAGAGATTGATAAATTCTTGATGTCACAAGGAATTAAGGGCTATGGGGAGAATGCGGGTAAGTGGAGTTGAAATGCCCATCAGCCATGATTAAATGGCAGAGTGGACTCGATGATTTCCCTTTCTAAACACACACACAGACACACACACACACACACACACACACAAATGCACACACACAAACACATACGCACACACAAACACATACATACACATACACACACACACACACACACACACAGAGTTTAACAAAATTTCTGCACTTTTAACTTGAAACAACTTTGTCCAGATATTTATTGGAACTCATGACAAAAGTAAAAATTGAGTTTGTCCAAAACGTAATTCTGCTTCTGAAGATATTGTACTCACACAGCTGCTAGCAATGGGATTTCATCCTGGGAGAGTTGGATTTGGCTGAATTCCCTTTGCTTTAGGCAGTGAGTGGATTTCAATGAATTCTGGTCAGGGAGCACCCAAAGGGTAGCACGGTGGTTAGCACTGCTGCCTCACAGCATCAGGGACTTGGGGTCGATTCCAGCCTTGGGTGACTGTCTGTGGGGAGGTTGCACATTCTCCCCTTGTCTGTGTGGGCTTCTAATGGGTGATCCAGTTTCCTACCAGTGGATCACCCACTGTGTACGTTTGGTGGATTGGTCATGCGAAATTGTCTGTAGTGTTCAGGGATTCCTAGGTTAGCTGCATTCGTCAGGGGTAAATATAGGGGAACGGGTTAGGAAGGTTGGTATGGACTTGTTGGGCCGAAGGGCCTGTTTCAACACTGCAGGGATTCTATAAAAATAAAAATGGTAACGATGAATGTGGAGTTTGTTTTAGCTCGCACACATTGCTGTGTTGAGGGACAATGAAGGACAGAGAGTGCAATAGGCCATTCCTTCTCGGGCAGATTACATTTTCTCCCTCTCTGAGTTGAATCACATAATAATATCATTCTCTCCCAAACTGGACCATGTGAGGTCTCCTTGTACATTTCAAAACTATGTCTCCATCACATTCTCTGTTCCATGTATGTGCTTCATTGCCATACACAGAGCCATACTCTTAGCACAAAATGGTCTCGGCCGATTGGAAATGTGTTCACATGGCGCTGCGTCATTAAAAAATAAAATATTTAATTTATCCAGAATACCTGTGTTAAAATGCATGCATTTTGTAACAAATACAGATATTGCTGGAAAAGATCGGCAGGTCTGTCAGTAGCCAGATGCCCTTTACATGCTGTAGTTGTACCAGCCTCCACCTCTTCCTCTGGCAGCTCATTCCATACGCTCACCATCCTCTGTGTGAAAAGGTATCCTTTAGGCCTCATCAAAGCCTTTCCCCTCTCACTTTCCACCAATGCCCTCTAGTTTTGGACGCCCCTAACCTGGTGAAAAACCCCTGACTACTCACCCTACCCGTGACCATTCTGATTTTATACACCGCTACTGCTGCGAAATGTGACTACAATCAACATGAATAACTGTACTTTCAGTCATTCTGGGCCTACATTCTGAAGTGCCAGACTGGCACCTCTTCCTTCTCCATCAAGTCACAATTCTAAATCCATTTTAATAAGTTTGTTCAGATGTTACCTGAGACACTTCTGTGGGCTTTACGCCTGGACCTTTCTGCCCAGAGGTAGGGACACTAGCATCACTCAGCAATACCCATAAAGCTGTAACAGTATTCTCCAGTGTGTTTGGTCATCAGCCTGTTCTGACATGCTGGGACATACTTCTGCAACAGGCAGGACTTGAATCCACGCCTTCTATTCCTGAGCTAGGAGCACTACCACACAAGTTCAGGAATTGGAATCAAATCCTGAGGTCTGGCTCAGAGGCCGGGACACTACCCACTACACTACCATACCCAGCCTTGGGTCATATTTTAGTGCACACTTTCAGCTCGGTGTGGATTTATTACAATCAGGTTTCCATTACTGAACTACACAAAACACTTTGTATTGTTAAACAAATGCAAGATATTTGTCTCAACTGTAGGATGTTGAGTGTATGTGCTGTGTTATCCAAATTAACAATGAACATCTATAATTCCTATTATCTGTTTCGGAATTGGGACGGCATGTTGAGGATGTAGAGGACATTGGTGAGACCTCTTCTGGAATACTTTGTCCAGTCTGGTTATCCTGCCCACTCATTCCATAGTCACACCACCCTCTGGGTGACAAAGCTACCCCTTAGGTCACTTAAATATTTCCCCTCTCACCTTTAGCCTATGTCCTCTAGTTTTGGTCTCCACTAAACTTAGAAAACACCTTGACTATTCACTTTGATATTATTGACCTTGATATTATTAAGGTGGAGAGGGTTGAGAACAGATTATCCTGGATGTTGTTGGGAATGGAGGGAGTGAGCTACAAGGAGAGGCTGGGTACGCTGGGACTTTTTTCACCGGAGAGGATGAGATTAAGGGGTAACTTTACGGAGGATTATAAAATCATGAGGGGTACAGATAAGCTGAAGGGATGATGTCTTTTCCCTAGAGTTGGGGATTCAAAACTGAGGGATATTTTAATATGCACGAGGAAAAAGATTTATGAAAGTCATGAGAGGTAATTATGTTGGACAGAATCTGGCTTGTGTGTGGAATTAACTTCCAGAGGAAGTGATGAAAGCAGGGACCGTTACAACGTTTAAAGGACATTTAGATCAGTCCATGGATAAGATATCAGTTTGGATGGTGCTGTGAGCACCTGCCCTCTCCCTCCCCATCTCTGAATGAATCCCTGTTGGTTTTCACCCTCTGCCAATGCCTGTGCAGTGGCGTGTGGAGGCCAGCAGAGGGTGGCATTGCATCACTTTAAGCACCACAGAGACTGGCATACCTGCCCCACGCAGAGATTCACACACGGGGATGGTGAGGACACGGCGTGAAGCTTATTGGTAATTTAAATGAAACATAGCAGTATTGAGAATCTAGCAGTATTTCACTGGCTCACACTCGTGAGTGTGGCAGGATTTCAGTTGTTTCACGGGGACTGTGACGCTATGACAATCTCAATGTTTGTAGATAAGACGAAACCTGGAAGAATTGTAAAGTCTATGGAGGAGAGTGTGGAACTCGAACAGGACAATCACACGTTTATGTAGTGTTCGGGTTTATGGCAGATGGGGATCAATGCGGAGCAGTTTGAGGTGATACACTTTGGTAGGAAAGACAGTGAAAGACAGTTTAAAACAGGCTGTGCCATTATAAAAGGGATGCAGGAGCAGAGTGCGCTGGGTGTATATGAGCACAGATTGTTGAAGATGTCAGGACAAGTGGGGAGAGCAGTAACTCTCACAGATTAGTTTCAGTATCTGAGCTGTTTACAGGGGGAGGCGTAGGAGGGAGTCTCAGTGCTCCCTTCCTGGGAGGTGTTGGTGACGATGTGTTGTGAGCCCACCCTCCTGCCCACCGAGACCGTGGGGATTCCATTTGTACCAGCTCGAGGCAAAAGGGAAATGGCATCAGGGCCACGTCTTCTAAGTTGTGCCGGGGGGAAACGGAACTGCCAGTGGGTTTAAAGTGAGAATTGCCCTTCACTGAACATTGCTCCTTACGCGGTCGGTGGGCCGTGGATGTTTCAGAATCTCCACAGGAGGGGTCCCCGTCCTCTCCGGCTCCTACCAGGGTCCTCCCCACATGGCGGGGGGAGGGAGGGAGGGAACGGATATCGGGCACTCCACCACCCGGATAGGCCCTCCCTGTCCTATTCCAGGCTGTTTCTCCTGGAATAGGACAAATGGAGGGAGGGAGTGAGGGTGGGAGTGGGTGGTCCTGCTGTTAGTGTTAGTGTAGATGGGGAGGGGGTCATGGTGAGGGGTCCGGAGGGAGTCAGTCCACAGTGTTGTATCCATGCAGTGTTACTAGTGTGGGGTGAATTGGAGGGAGGAGGGGAGACAGAGAGAGAGAGACAGAGAGACAGAGAGAGATAGAGAAGGTGCAGCATGCGACAGTGAGAGTGGTGGACCATGTGCCTTGTTCGGGGGTCGGTGCTATAACAGATATACAGTGAGTGTGAGGCAGCAGACAGAATACAGTGACCCTTATCTCGACAGAGTGGGGAAGGTTATTGATGCTTCTCCTTTATTGCTGGACATTTCGTCAGACCACAGATACTGCACTGAGCTGGGTGGGGAGCTCAGACCATGTTCGGTGGGTCTGGTGATGTGGCCCCCTTTGGGAAGAGAATGGGCCCCCTCTGTACTAGCCCATCCACCAGGCCCTCCGTGCCCCTGTCGACAAACCATGGTGTAATTGTCCCTTATCTGCCATGCTCTGGGTAAACTATGCAGAGCAGCTCTAATCTGAGAAAGCCTATTGGCCTTTTAAAGATGGCACCAGTGCCAGGGATCACGGAATATCCAGGGGCATCTGGGTGATGTTGTGTACCTCCAGCCATGAAGGACTCCATTTACAAAGCTGTAGAATAAATGTTTATCCAAAACTCTCCATCATCTGACCTCACACCAATATCCCTTTTTGCCATCTTTCCTGGGTAGACAGGTTCATGTTACAGGATGTTATCGAAGTGTCTACATTTCAGCATTCTGAAACCTGGGAACACATCCTTCCATGATACTGTCTCTCAGTCTACCCCAAACCCCTCCCATGTGGTGATATTTAAACTGATTTCCCCGCCATCTCTCTCTGGCAGTGATGTTCACACCCACAGCTCCCCCTTGTCATGGCACAATGGAGATATGGAGCTGTAAAAGGATGGGAGCTGCACATCCTGTCACTTCCAGCATGGGCTGCAAGTTTCCCCACACAGGGCAGGGATCTAACACAGTGTTACAGATCAATGCGCTGAGGTGGGGTACACAGACCTACATGCTGGGAGGGTAACTGCTTCTGGGTTACAGATTAATGCACTGGGGTGGGGTACACAGCTCTACATGCTGGGAGGGTAACTGCTCCTGGTTTCAGATCAATGTACTGGGGTGGGGTACAAAGTCCTACATGCTGGCAGGGTAACTGCTCCAGGTTTACAGATTAATTCACGGGTGATCACTGCACAGGTCCCTGTGCTGGTCAGACTATCTGGTTGAGGTTTACAGATAATGCAATGATGTGGTCTGTGCAGCTCCCCATGCTGGATGGATATTTGTTTCAATTTACACATTAGTGCCCTGCTGTGGTCTGCACAGCTCTCGGTGTTGCACAGATATCTAGTCCGGGGTTATAGATCAATGCCCTGAACTGATTGGTGCAGTGTTCCACTCCGGACAGATCGCTGGGTTGTATTGTCCAGTGTAATGGATGAATCTGTACAGAATGCTGGGTTGTACTGGGCGGTAGATTGGCTGGGTCTACAGAGTGTTCCATGGTGAACAGATACCTCCTCTGGGTTTATGGGGTCTGGGCTAGTTCTGTGAGGTGGATTGAGAATGTGGTATATCTCACCATTTCAGCTGATCTGGCAATGCCTTCAGTTCCCATTCCTGTGATTGGACCCTCCGTCTCACACCCCATTAATGTTACAGTGTGTCCAGGCACAGGACATCATGTTGGTGGGGTGGGGAGGGGGGAAAGGTCATGGACAGGTCAAGGGGTTACCCGTAACATTCTTTCCCCAACATTCTATAACTGTGATTCCCTGGAACGTTCCGTCCCCAACATTCTATAACTGCCGTTCCCCGGAGCGTTCTGTCCCCGACATTCTATAACTGTCATTCCCCGGAACGTTCTGTCCCTGACATTCTATAACTGACATTCCCTGGAACGTTCTATCCCTGACATTGTTTGTGAATGGCCGGACGTCAGTGAATTGAACAAACGATAAGATCCCGAGGGAAGAGATCGCGTTCTAGGGAGAAGGAGACACTGTTCCGAAGGCCCCTCAGGCAGTTAAAGGGGTGAATACGTTTTCCCTGCGTTTACATTTCTTCACGACGCAGGATCAACCACAATTTAGAGCAAAATACAGAAATTCCCAAACTCCGTTTGTCTTCAGGAAACTGGGAGAGAATCCTTCAGGACAGCAACGTTTCCACCCTCCGTATTAGGAACTGGGAAGGAGTGACCTGTGTTTGCTCTCGACTGATCGAGTGTGTGGGAATGTTCTAGAAACCATCTGTCCTTGTGGATGTGTCTCTGTGTGTTTGGGGAGGGAGGGTTTCTTGTGGTTTATGTCACATTTTTGTCAGTAATTCCGACCTTCCCATTTGTTATTCCAGCTCCAATTATTTTAATAAATCCCTGAATACAGGGACACATTTGAAAATCTCACTGGGTCACCGATCAAACGGGTCCCTTTGCCTCCAGGCTGATGGATAATGGGTTTGTTTTCCTTCTTCAGTTAACCTAGTGACCATCTACGTCCTACTTTATAAAGATTGTGGATTGTCTCCATGTGTCCGACGTTACCTGGGGGCCATGGCAGCGGCGGATCTCCTGGTCATTATCCTCGACCTGATACTGAGACAAATTCCCATTGTTTATCGGGAACAGTTTTATTTCCTGGAGTACTCCGTCTCCGTGTGTAATATCCACGCCGTCCTGCTTTATGCAGCCACTGACTGCTCTGTCTGGTTCACCGTCTCTTTCACCTTTGATCGGTTTGTGGCCATTTGTTGCCCGAAGCTGAAAAGTAAATATTGCAGTGAGAAAACGGCGGCTGTGGTTCTGGGAGTAGTGACTGTGCTGAACTGTTTAAAGAACATTTCCTGGTATTTTATGCTCAAGGCTCAGTATCGGATGGCGAACGGCCCCTGGTTTTGTGATGTAACAGACGCTGTTCGATTCTCCAGTGTCTGGGTTACAATTGAGTTCCTCCACCACATTCTAACCCCGTGTGTCCCATTTCTCCTGATTCTGCTGCTCAATGTTCTCACCGTCAGACACATTTTAGTGACCAGCAGAGCACGCAGGAGACTCCGCGCTCACACCAATGGGGACGCTCAGTCGGACACTGAAATGAGAAACCGAAAAAAATCCATCATTTTACTGTTTGTGATCTCAGGCAATTTCATCCTCTTATGGTCAACGTTAATGCTATATTCTATATGGTACCGGATGGATGATATTGGGTTTTACTCTGTATATTTCCATGAGTACGTGCAGGAATTGGGCTTCATGCTTCAGCTCCTCAGTTGCTGCACAAACACCGCGATTTATGCCGTGACCCAGACTAAGTTCAGGCAGCAGCTGAAGAATGTGCTGAAATATCCCTTCACCCAAATCCATCCATCAATCAAATTCCCTCATTAATCAATCCATCCGGGATTTTCTCATTTCAGTTCAGTGTTTCAGCGATGGAGCAGCCTGTCGCTCTGGTAACAGACTGAGGGTAGCGCTGGTTTGTCCATCCTTATACCACAGGGGCGTTACAAGGAAACATTTCAATGTTTCTCACAACTCAGGGGCCAGTGAGAAAAGGCTCCATCCCACTGACTGTATCCATCACTTCCCTTTGTAAACAATAAAAATGTTGATTAAAGCGTGCCGAGCAGCAGAGTGACTGATGTTGTTGTGTGTCTTTGTGTTGGAGAAGCTGAGCTGGAGAGAGACAGACTCAGCCCCATGTCCTGGTCCTCAGGGAAGGGGAGGGGAGGGCACCATGCCCTGTGCTCAGGAGCTGGGTTTAACTCCCTCTTCCCCCCGACTGCAGCCTCGCCTCCACAGTACCTCTCCCCTATTCTTGCTCCTCAATTCTCTCTCTCTCTCGGTCTTTCAGCACACACTCTCTTACTCAACCCTATCACTCATTCCCCTCTCTCTCACACACCCGCTCCCCCAACCCCGGTTTCTCCAGCTGCCTCCACTCTTCCCGCTCCCACCTCTCTCTCTCTCGTGCCATCACTGTCTTCCTCCAACAATTCTATCTCTACCCCATTTCCCCACCTCCCACATCTCATCCCAACCCTCTACACGCAGCCTCACCCCCAATCACTCAGTATCTGAGTCAGAGGGAGAGGGAAGGACCAGGGAGACAGAGAATGTCAGAGAGAGAGAGAGAGGGAGAGGCAGGAGGGAGAGAGATTCAGTCAGAGGGAAAGAGAGGGAGGTGGAAAGAGAGAGACACCGAGGGAGGGGGAGAGCGAGAAGGGGGAGAGAGAGAGAGAGGGAGACAGTGAGACACGGGAGGAGATAATGAGAAAGGGGCGGGAGAGAGAGTGAGACGGAGAGAGGGGCGAGGGAGGGGACAAGGGAGAGAAAGAGAGAGAGAGAGAGGCGACGAGAGAGAGAAAGGGGGCAAGAGAGATCGGGGAGATGAGAGAGAGAGAAAAATATAGGACAGAGATAGAGAATGACGGGGCGAGAGAGACACAGGGTTTGGGATTTGAGGGCAAGAGAAAGCGAGATGGCTAGAGAGAGATAAAGGAGGGAAAAGGGAGAGGTGCGAAGAGAGAGAAGGTTGAGAGACGGAGGTGAGAGAGAGAAGGGGCGAGAGAGAGACTAGATAAGAGAGCAAGGGCGAGAGAGAAAGATGGTGAGAGAGAGGAAGGGCACAAAGAAGAGAGAGGGATCTGTGAGAGAGCGAGA
This sequence comes from Chiloscyllium punctatum, assembly GCF_047496795.1. NCBI lineage: Eukaryota > Metazoa > Chordata > Chondrichthyes > Orectolobiformes > Hemiscylliidae > Chiloscyllium > Chiloscyllium punctatum. The sequence continues at coordinate 78,114,899 of NC_092766.1, forward strand.
GAGCGAGGGAGGGGCGAGAGAGAGAGAGAGAGGGAGGGGGTGAGAGAGAAAGAGAGGGAGTGGGGTGAGAGAGAGTGTGAGGGGGAGAGAGAGGGGGGGCGAGAGAAAGAGGGAGGGACGAGAGAGAGAGGGAGGGGGCAAGAGAGAGTGAGGGTGAGAGAGAGAGAGAAGGAGGGAGGTGGCAAGAAAGAGAGGTAGAGAGTCGAGAGAGAGAGGGGCGAGAGAGAGAGGGAGGGGGTGAGAAAGAGAGGGAGGGGGACGAGAGAGAGGGAGAGGGGCGAGAGAGAGAGGGAGGGGGTGAGAAAGAGAGGGAGGGGGACGAGAGAGAGGGAGAGGGGCGAGAGAGAGAGAGAGGGGGAGAGAGAGAGAGGAAGGGGGCAAGAGAGAGAGGCAGGCGGCTAGAGAGAGAAAAGAGACAGGGCAGAGATAGGGAATGTGGGGGCGAGAGAGAGAGTCAGGGGTTGGGAGATGGGGCAAAGAGAAAACGGGATGGCTAGAGAGAGATAGAGGAGGGAAGAGACGTGCGAAGAGAGAGAGGGTCGAGAGAGGGAGGTGAGACAGAGAGGGAGAGACAGAGAGAGAGAGAGAGAGAGAGAGACTGGATGAAAGAGAGCAAGGGTGAGAGAGAGAGATGGTGAGAGAGAGGAAGAGCACAAAGGAGAGAAGGCTGTGTGAGAGGGCGAGAGAGCGAGGGAGGGGCGAAAGAGAGAGACAGCGGGTGAGAGAGAGAGGGAGGGGCGAGAGAGAGGGAGGAGGCCAAGAGAGAGAGATGGATGGCGGCGAGAGAGAGAGGGAGGTGGCAGGAGAGAGAGGGATGGGGTGAGCGAGAGGGGGGCGAGAGAGAGAGAGAGAGGGAGGAGGTGAGAGAGAGACAGGGATGGGGTGGGTGAGATGGAGAGAGGGAGGGTGTCGAGAGAGAGAGGGAGGGAAGGGGCGAGAGAGAGAGAGGGAGGGGGCGTGAGAGAGAGAGGGAGGTGGAGAGAGAGAGAGAGGGACGGGGTGAGAGAGAGAGGGAAGGGGGTCAGAGAGAGACGGGGGCAAGAGAGAGGGGGAGGGGGACGAGAGAGAGAGGGAGGGAAGGGGCGAGAGAGAGAAAGGGAGGGGCGAGAGAGAGAGGGGGGTGCGAGAGAGAGGGGGGTGCGAGAGAGAGAGGGATTGGGTCGAGCGAGAGAGGAAGGGGGAGATAGAGAGAGGGATGGGGTCGAGAGAGAGAGGGGCAAGAGGGAGGGAGGGGGCGAGAGAGAGGGAGGGAAGGGGTGAGAGAGAGAAGGGGAGGGGAGAAAGAGAGAGAAGGAGGGGGCGAGAGTAAGAGGGAGGGGAGAGAGAGAGGGGGAGGGGACGAGAGAGAGAGAGGTAAGTGGGTGAGAGAGAGTGAGGGGGGACAGAAAGGGAGAGGAGAGAGAGAGAAGTGAGAGAGAGGGAGGCGGCGAGAGAGAGAGGGAGGAGACGAGAGAGAGTGAGGGAGGGGGTGAGAGAGAGTGAGGGGGAGAGATAGAAAAGGGGGGGCGAGAGAGAGAGGGAGAGGACGAGAGAGAGAGGGAGGAGACGAGAGAGAGTGAGAAGGGGAAAGAGCGAGAGAGGCAAGGGGGCGAGAGAGAGAGGGAGGGGGCAAGAGAGAGAGAGGGAGGTGGCGAGAGAGAGAGGGACGGGGGCGAGAGAGAGAGGGATGTGGGAAGGAAGAGACGGAGGGGGTGTTAAAGAGAGAGGGCGCGAGAGAGAGAGGGAGAGGACGAGAGAGAGAGGGAGGAGACGAGAGAGAGTGAGAAGGGGAAAGAGCGAGAGAGGCAAGGGGGCGAGAGAGAGAGGGAGGGGGCAAGAGAGAGAGAGGGAGGTGGCGAGAGAGAGAGGGACGGGGGCGAGAGAGAGAGGGAGGAGACGAGAGAGAGTGAGAAGGGGAAAGAGCGAGAGAGGCAAGGGGGCGAGAGAGAGAGGGAGGGGGCAAGAGAGAGAGAGGGAGGTGGCGAGAGAGAGAGGGACGGGGGCGAGAGAGAGAGGGAGGAGACGAGAGAGAGTGAGAAGGGGAAAGAGCGAGAGAGGCAAGGGGGCGAGAGAGAGAGGGAGGGGGCAAGAGAGAGAGAGGGAGGTGGCGAGAGAGAGAGGGACGGGGGCGAGAGAGAGAGGGATGTGGGAAGGAAGAGACGGAGGGGGTGTTAAAGAGAGAGGGCGCGAGAGAGAGTGGGAGGGGGACGAGAGAGAGAATGGGAGTGTGCACGAGAGAGAGATAGGGGTGGACGGGAAAGAGAGGGAGGGAGTGAGAGAGAGAGCGATTGGGGCAAGAGAGAGAGGGAGATGGATATGAGAGAGGGAGGTTTGGTGAGAGAGAAAGTGGGAGAGGGGGTGAGAGAGAGATGGGGGCGAGAGAGAGAGGGAGGAGGGGAGAGAGAGAAAGAGGGAGAGGGGGTGAGAGAGAAAGAGAGGGGTGGCCGAGAGAGAGAGGGAGGGGGTGAGAGAGAGAGAGGGAGGGGGCGAGATAGAGTGAGAGATGGGGGAAAGAGAGAGAGAGGGCGGTGGGTGAGAGAGAGAGAGGGAGGCGAGAGAGAGAGAGGGAAGGAGGTCGAGAGAGAGGGTGGGGGCGAGAGAGAGAGAGGGAGTTGTGGCGAGAGAGAGAGGGCGGGGTGTGTGAGAGAGAGAGAGGGGACGAGAGACAGAGAGGGATGGGGAACGAGAGGGTGAGAGGGAGCGGATGAGTGAGAGAAGGGATCGGGAAGAGAGGGAGTGTGGGAGGGGGACGAGAGAGAGGGAGGGGGATGAGAGAGTTAATGGGAGGGCGCGAGAGAGAGGGGACGAGGTGGGGTGAGTGAGCGAGAGGGAGTGGGACAAGAGAGAGAGGGAGGGGGATGAGAGAGAGACGGAGGGGGACGAGAGAGAGGGAGGGGGATGAGAGAGAGACGGAGGGGGACGAGAGAGAGGGAGGGGGACAAGAGAGAGAGGGAGGGGGGTGAGAGAGAGAGAGAGGGAGGCGGACACGAGAAAGGGGGGCGAGAGAGGTGGGTGAGAGAGAGAGGAACGGGGCGAGAGAGGGAGAGGGAGGCGGCGAAAGTGAGAGGGAGGGGATGGGCGAGAGAGAGTGGGAGGGGACCTAGAGAGAGAGATAGGGAGGGGGAGGGGGCGAGAGAGAGAGGGAGGAGAGGCGAGAGAGACAGAGTGTGAAAGGGCGAGAGAGAGAGGGAGCGGGGCAAGAGAAAGAGGGAGGGGGCGAGAGAGAGGGAGGGGGTGAGAGAGAGACGGAGGGGGGAAGAGAGGGGGTGAGAGAGAAGGGTGTGAGAGAGAGAGGGAGGGAGGGGCAAGAAAGAGAGGGAGGGGGCAAGAGGGAGAGGGAGGGGTGAGAGAGAGAGGGAGGTGGAGAGAGACAGAGAGAGACAGGGCGAGAGAGAGAGATGGAGGAGGCGAGATAGAGAGAGGGAGGGGTTGAGAGAGAGAGAGGGATGGATTGAGAGAGAGAGGGAGGAGGGTGTGAGAGAGAGGGGGTGGTGAGAGAGCGAGGGAGGGGATGCGAGAGAGAGGGAGGTTGTGAGAGAGGGAGAGAGAGGGTGACAAGATAGAGAGGGAGGGGGAGAGAAAGAGAGGGGTGGCGAGAGAGAGAGGATGAGTAGGGCGAGAGAGAGAGGGGGAGGGAGCGAGAGAGAGAGAGAGAGGGAGGGTCGAGAGAGAGGGAGTTGAGAGAGAGAGGGAGGGGGCGATAGTGAGTGATGGGACGAGAGAGAGAGTGAGGGGGCAAAAGAGAGAGTGAACGGGCGAGAGAGAGGTAAGTGGCGAGAGGGGGAAGGGGCGAGAAAGAGAGGGAAAGGGCGAGAGAGCGAGGGAGGGGATGTGTGAGAGAGAGGAAGGGGGATGAGAGAGGGAGATGGAGTGGGGTGAGAGAGAAAGAGAACGGGGGCGAGAGAGTGTGAGGGGTGCGAGAGAGAGAGGGAGGAGGTGAGAGAGAGAGGGAGAGGGTGAGAGAGAGAGGAAGGTGGCGATAGAGTGAGAGTGGTGGTGAGAGAGAGGGAGGGGCGAGAGAGAGAGGGAGGGAGGCTAGAGAGAGAGGGAGGGGGCGAGAGAGTGAAGGGAGGGGGCGAGAGAGAGAAGGGAGGAGCAAGAGAGAGATAGGGAGTGGGGCGAGAGAGAGAGGGAGGAGGAGGGGAGAAAGGGAGGGAGGGGGCGAGAGAGGGAGAGGGCGAGAGAGGGGGATGGAGGGGTGAGAGTGAGAGAGGGAGGAGGTGAGAGCGAGAGGGAGAGGGCGAGAGAGAGAGGGAGGGGGTGAGAGAGAGAGGGGTGAGAGAGAGAGGGAGGTGGCGAGAGAGAGATGGAGGGGGTGAGAGAGAGAGATGGAGGGGGTGAGAGAAAGGAGGGTGAGTGAGAGGAAGGCGAGTGAGAGGAGGGCTAGTCAGAGGAGGGCGAGTGAGAGGAGGGTAAGTGAGAGGAGGGCGAGTGAGAGAAGGGCGAGTGAGAGGAGGGGGTGTGAGGGCGACTGCGAGAGAGAGCCAGAACGAGTGCAAGAGAAATAGATAGATGAAGAAAGGGGGCGAGCAAGAGAGAGAGACAGAGAGAGCGTGAGAGAGATAGTGAGAGAATGAGGCGGCGAAAGAAAGAGAGGTGCCAGAGAGACAGAGAGAGGGGGCAAGAGAAAGACAGTGAGAGATAGCGAGACAGTGAGCGCGCAAGAGAGAGATGGTCAAAAGAGAGAGGATTGGTAGAGAGAGAGAGAAGGGAGCAGGATAGGGAGAGAGAGGGCGACAGAGAAAGATGGGGGAGAGTGAGAGTGAGAGAGAGAGGCCGCGAGAGAGAGAGAGGGGGTGAGAGAGAACGGATAGCAAGATGGAGAGACGGCTCGACCGAGAGGTAGAGCAATGAGAGACGGGCTAAAGAGAGCGAGGAGGCAAGAGACAGAGGGAAGGCCCAGAGAGGCAGAGATAGAGGGGTGAGAGAGGAAGAGAGGATGAGAGAGCGATGAGGCAAGAGCGAATGTGGGAGCGAGACGGGGGGGGGGGGGGGGGGTGGGTCCGTGATAGAGAGAGGGAGAGAGTGACCGAGAATGAGCGAGAGAGAGAGAACAAGTGAGAGAGAACGAAAGAAAGAGGGAGAGAGTTGCAAGAAAGAGGGAAAGAGGGGGCAAATATGAGAGAGACAGTGAGAGTGCGAGGGAAAGAGATGGAGTGAGGGTGTGGGAGAGAGGGTGAGGGAGAGAGTGATCGAGAAAGAGCAAGGGAGGATTTAGTGATGGGCGACAGAGAGATCAAGAGACAGTGAGAGAAGAGAGAGGGAGAGGTGATAGAGAGAAGTATAGAGAGAGAGCGAGAGAGCTGAGCGATGGTGACAGGGGGATCAAAGAGAGAGATATTTATAGAGAGAGGGGGCGAAAGTGGGTGTAAGAGAGAGAGAGTGCCACACGCAAGAAAGAGAGAGGCAAGAGAGGGCGACAGTGATGGGGGGAGAGAGGAGAAAAAGGGGGGTGCGAGAGAGAGGGGAAAGGAGAGCGAGAGAGAGAAGGAGCGAGAGAGAGCGATGGGGAGAGCGAGAGAAAGAGGGGACGATTGAGAGAAAGCAGGATGAGAGAGACGAGTATGAGAGAGGGAGGGAGGGAGGGAGGGCTGAGAGAGAGGGAGCACGAGCAAGAGAGAGAGCGCGAGAGAGAGCTGCAAGAAAGAGCAAGAGAGAGAGAGGGCAGATACGAGAGAGAGAGAGAAAGGAAAGAGCGAGATTGGCAGATTGGGAGCATGGAAACGTGGGAACGAGGGAGTGAGGGAGCGAGAAAGAGGAAGAGTGGCAGAGTGGCAGAGAGGAATCGGCAAGAAAGAAAGAAAGAGAGAGAGATGGGGAGGGGGATAGAAGAGGGTAGAGGGAGGGGGGAATAGAGGAGGGAGCAGAGAGAGGGGTAGAGGGAGAGGGGGTAGAAGGAGGGGGTAGAGGGAGGAGGTATAGGGGTGGTGGAGGGAGGAGGAGTAGAGGGAGGGGGAATGGGAGAGGGAGGGGGAGAGGGACGGGGTTATAGGGAGGGCAGGTAGGTTGTGTTGAGGGAGGGGGATAGAGGGAGGGGGGCAGAGGGAGGCGGTTAGAGGAAGGGAGAGAATGGGTGCGAGGGGCAGGGGGGCGAGAGAGGGGGCAAAAGCAGAGAGAGGGACGAGAGGGGGCAGCAAGGGGGACGGCGATGGGGGGCGGAGTGTGGGGGTCGATGGGATAGGCGAGAGTGGGGGAGGGGGAGAAGGGGGTGTGAGGGGGGAATGGGGGGGCAAAGGGTGGCCGGGCGGGGCCGGGGGGTTCGAGAGGGTGGGGGAGAAGGGGGCGTGGGGGTTGGGGCGAGTGGAGGTCGAGGAGGTGGGTGAGAGGGCGGGTGAAAGGATGGGCTGGGTGGGCGAGGGGGGCAAGAGGGGAGCGAGAGGGGGGCGAGGTGGCGAGAAGGGGACAAGGGGGGTTGGGGGCGGGGGGGCGAGAGGGAGGAAGAGGGGTGGGAGAGGGGGGCGGCAGGGGTAGGTGGTTAAGTGGGGGGTGTCGGGTGGTCGCGAGAGATTGGGGGAGGGGGCTGTGAGGGGACGGGTGTGGGGAGAGAGTGGGGGAGAGAGGGAAGGAGAGTGCTGGCTGTGTCATTTCATCATCGGTGAAACACATTCAGACCGGCGAAGTCCCTCATCCTGATGATTTTCTGGTCAGGACTCCAGTCACTAATTTGCTGCCAGGTTCTGATAATAACCAAAAACACAACAGGAATTGCACTTGCAGAGAATAAGGGAGCCATGGTTACATCAACATCAGAGCACGAGGAGGCTATTTAGCTCCATGAGCCTATTCCACCATTCACCCAAATCATGGTAATCTTCCTCATCTTGACAAATCCCTGTCGTTGTCCCATAATCCTACAGCATTTTCATTCAAAATCTACCAATCTCAAACTTAAAATTTGCAAATGATTTCCAATCAATCGCTGTTTGTGGAACTTTATCAAACTTTATCCATTTCTGTGCATAAAAGTGTTCCCCGTTATCACACCTCAATGTTCTGACTCTAACAGTTTATCTGTTTAATCTTTCTTCTTAAGTTAAGCCTTGGAATCCAAATATCACTTCAGTAAATCTACCCTGCCCTTCCACTCAGAGTGATACTCTCCTTAAGCCATGGTGCCCAGCCCTGACAGCTCGGTCTAACGAGGTTCGGATTTGCTGAAGCATGACTTCTAATCCTTTGGTATCTCGTCTTCTGCAGAGTTCAAGGTCAACATTCCACCAGTCCCTTGGTCACGTTTCTGAACCTGTCTGTGACATATTCATGAACTATACAGCTGGATCAATCCCACCAAATTTCTTTGGAGACCACACTCTCTCTATTTTCACCATCAAGAAATATCCTATTTTGATCCAACCTCTCACTTGCCGACACAAACTCATCTGCGGTTGTTTTTTTTTCATTTACTGAATCTATCAAGATTGCTTTCTAATGCTATGCTTCCATCTACCTACACTTGGAATCACTGTAGAGTGGCCCCAAATTTTGAATGTGGCTATACTTTCATTATGAATAGCGAATAAATAGGGCTCCAACATCGATCGGTGCAGGATATCACTAACCATATCCTTCCAATTAGAATATCATTTATATCATTAATTCCTCTGCAAAGACCTCTTTTGCATCTTATTACCACCTTTAATGGACAGTAGAATGGAGTAAATTCAGGGACATTCTTAGCAGTCAAATTGGGTTTGTGTTTACCTGATTGGGTGAGCAAGGAATTCAAGTAAATACTAATCTTTGTCTTCACTACATGGTAACTCGATCACAAAGATTAACAATGTGAAATATTTATTCTTCTTAAAGATTTATAAACTCTGGGCACATTGTTACCGAGTGGTACTCGCTGTTTTTTCGCAAAAACACAAGATCCACCCAACTATTGGCATACACTCGTTACACTATATGGTCCTTGTCCTCTCCATCTGAATCTCATGGCAAGATACTTCGAACATTCGAACATGGAGAGGAGCAACTATTCCATGCACTGAGATCCCACCAATTGACACCACCACTCACCTGAATCCACAGGAGAAGTCAATTGGTCCCGCACTATGTCCTCATCTGAATCATCCTGCTTGCTGCGTCTCTTCCCCACATTAAAGCGGTAATGGCTCTCTGATGGCAGGATTTCTCTTCAATCTCATCTTTTGTCATTGACTCATCGAACTTAAGGGTGTACTCAGTGACAAAAGAAGCAGAGTCTGGAGAGACAATAAATGATTTACATTGTTCTTTGTTATTTTGCAATGCTCACTGAAAGGTTTATAACTTGAACTTGAAGTTAAGGGCTGAGCTAGAATCCTTGGGTTAATTATCTGCTCAAGGAGCAGAGTGGGGCTACAATTATTGATTCAACAAAACTTTGATTTTGAATCTCACATTGTTTAAGTTTCCTTCTGCACAACCACAGATCCAAAGGAAACACAAGGAAGTTGGATTGAATAGCGTAAGCACATGACTGAATAAAGGAATCTTGAACTAAATCAGAGCAAGTCGTGTGCCCATTTGACCCACATCTCCTTTGGGTAGGGAAGGAGTGCTAACATGGCAATAGATTTGATTGATTCGAATCATCTAACTGAAGTGACACACTTCCCCGTTTCTGTCATGAGATCAGTGGAAGGACAAAACAACATTTCTGGTTAAAGAATTCACCTTTCCCACCAGGTAATGAAGGCACACTGTCTCTGCGGATCAAGTCGTTGGCCACTGTTTGAACCACCTCCACAAAAGGCCTATTTCCCATTTGTGTGGCCAGAAGTTCTGCTTTTCTCCAAGAATGGTAAGGGTGAGCTGCCTTGTTTACTGCGACCGCTGCTGCGACTATGGAAATGTCACAGATCAACACAGATGCATAGTTTCAGGACACAAACAGAGGTTCTCAGTGTTTGTGATTTACACAGGCCTCCTTCCCAACCTAAACCCATCAACATAGTTTTTTTTCGATTTCTTGTATTCCAAGTTCCTCCATGAATTCATCTGTTATTTGCTTCAATTATTCCTGATTAGGTAAGTTCTACATTCAAACCCCTTTCTGGGTAAAGACTTTGTCGCCCTCTGAAAATTCCCCGTTGGATTTAATAATGACTACAATTATATCCCCAGTTCCAGAGGATAATGTCATTCACCAGCAGAAACATCTTTTCTATGTCTACTCTATCAAACCCCTATGTAAATGGACCATGTCACTTTTTTTTTCAACGAGACAGGACTGTCCAATCTTACTTGATGAATTCAAATTCAGTTTTGATATAATTCCAGTAATTATTCTTTATCTTCCGTACTGCCTCTACATCTATTTAACAATATGAAGCTAAGAACTGTTTGCAGTGCACCAAGGGTGACCTGTCCATGGTTCTGCACGTGTCGAACAGCTAACATTCTTTCGCCCGCGAAATAAACCCATGATCTACTTTTCTATCTAACCTCACAAACCGGTACCATTTGCTGCTAGTACCTCATTCCTATCTCCAGATCCCTCTGCCCTATTTAAGGACATATTTCCAAAGAGGAAGTGGTCTCTTTATTCTTTTGACCACAGTGTACTACCTCATACGTGGGTGGAGGTTAATCTTCCAAGCTTTGACTGCAAAATTCCCTTAACTAAATCTTCCCTACAGTAAGTCTTCCTAAAAATAAATCTCCAATATATTGATGTACTTAATCTCGTCAACTATTGCTTATTTGAAAAGCACTAAGTGCCCAGCTCAGTTTTGAACAAACATCCTCTGCCGCAGTTATTAAAATGTCACAAGCTGAACTCCAATCACTATTTCCATTCATATTCATTGGAGCCAAGAGTGAGAGGTGGTATCATTGACGTCGATAAAATGGTCAAGGGATTGAACAAGTAGATGCAGAGAAGATGATCAATCTAAAATGAGGAGTCGTAAATGTAGGGGTAGTTGGAGCAATTACCTCGCTCAGAGGATGGTGAATCTTGGGAATTCACTACCTCAGAACAGTGTGCATTCTGGGACATTAAGTAAATTGAAATAGGAGGCACACAGATTTTTAATGAGTAAAGGGCTGAAGAGTTAAGGAGAGCTGGCACGAAAGTGGTGTTCAGGCCAAGATGAGATTTGCCATGACTGTATCAAATGGCAGAGCAGGGTCAAGGGGCTGATTAATAATCCTGCTCCTAATTCTAATGATCTTATGTGCTTATTTCAAATGGAGGAAGTAAGAGGAATGGACTGACGCAAGGGGTTTAATGAGCATGATATTTGAAACACTATGGTGAGATTTGGTGAGGTGAGCAACAATATCTCTACAGTAGTGTCAGCAGACCAGCTCGGCCCAGCACAGAGAAAAGCCCGTAATGTCTCCTTTGCAGCATCTTTCCCCACCAATCCATTTTTTTAACCTCTACGTTATTCCATCCTCCCTAGCTTTCAGCCTGAAGCTCCTTCACCAAAAACTTTGCAGCCTCTTTCTCCAAACCCACCATTGCCGAAACCCCCACAATCAACATTCTGGGGATTTACTATTGACTAGAAATTGAAGTGGAATAGCCATAGAACTATGGTAAGTAAACCACCCCCGAATATCTTCAGCCTGTCCTCCATCTACAAGATACAACTCAGGAGTGCAATAGAATATTCGCTACTTGGCTAGGTTTGGGTGCAGCTCCAAGAACACTTCAGGAGCTTGACAGCATCAGGAAAAAGCAGACTGCCTGATTGGCACCGCACTCACTCCCTCCTCCACTGATGCCAACAGCAGTACTATGTACTACCTACAAGATACATTCCATCAATTCATATTCGTACTTCAATAGCATCTTCCAAACCTGTGACCAATACCAACTAAAAGGAAAAGGGACGCAGATTCCTGGGAATTCTAGCACCTGCAGGTTCCTTTCCAAGTCCCCACCATCTGGTGTTGTATATCGTTCAGTAGTCCTGAAGTGTCATTGAGCCAAAATTCTGGAACTCCCTCGCAACAGCACTATCAATGGGCCGACAACCCACACGGACCGCAGTGATTCAAAAAGGGAGCTCACAACCACCTTCACAAGGTATTAGAATGAGGCAATAAATGTTCGCACAGCCAGTGACACCAACATTCCTTAAATAAATTAATTCCTTAACGCATCCTCCTTTCTTCCACAACACCCAACCCATAGACAGCTGCGCTGCGCAAACAAAAGTCGTTGAACAGCATGTGGGAACCCACAAGGAGGCCCGAGCCACATTCAGGAATCTCTTGAGGCCCTGAGCCGTGCTCAGAAAGAGAAGGTCCTGAACGAACAATAATCCCCAGCGATTCACACACCGTAGTCAACAGTGAAATTACCAATTGCAAACTTCCTCACAAAGAGATTGGTTGAGACACGGGATGAACGTCCAGAGGAAGTGGTAGGTGCAAGTACAATTACAACATTTAAAAGACATTTGGAAAGGTTGAGAAAGATGGTCCAAATGCAGGCAAACTGCACTAGCATAGTTTAGGAAATTTGGTTGGCATGGACGAGTTGATCCGAATGCTTCGTTTCCATGTTGTACGACTATGATTGTATTCTTTTCAGCCACAGTGGCATCTTGCAATTATCCAAAACTATGGTGTAATTGAACAAGTCAATGGAGGCTTTTGACACCAGAGCAACAGTACTCTGTGGGTAAGGTGTTGAGTAGTAGCTGCAATGTAGTGGGCATTAATAAATAAAATAATGAAGAAACATATAAGGAAATTACTGCAGATGGTGGAATCTGTACTGAAAACAACAACTATTTGAGCTCACAGCAGGTCATAAAGCATCCGTGGAGACCAAGCAAGCTAACGGTGAGTGTCGATGACTCGATCAGAGCTCTGATGAAGAGTCATCTGGACTCAAAATGTTAGCTTGCTCTCTCCATCGATTTTTAAAAAGACTTTCATGGGATGATGGTGTCATTCGCTCGGCAGCATTCATTGCTCATTTCTAATTGACCAATGGGGAGTGAAGAGATAAGTTCATTGCTGTGTGTCTGGAGTAACATGTCGGACCAACTAGTGAAGGATGGTAGCTTCTTATCGCAAGCATGTTCGTGAAACAGATTCATTTTCCGAAACTCGACAAAGGATTCATGGTCATGAGAATCTTAATTCCAGATATTCACTGAATTCAAATTCCACCATTTCCTGTGGCACGATTCGACCCTGGTTCTCCAGAATGCTACCTGTATCTTTGGTAAATAATTTAGCAATAATACCACTCGGCCATCTGCTCCCTGCAGTGACCTTCAGTATATGTTGTTTTCAGTTCTCATAAAATATGTTATGCATTGAGTTTGTACTCTGTAAAAGTATTCACAGCGAGTGCAAGACGCCCAGCTCCAGTCATGATGTTTGAGTCTGGATGACTCAGTCAGACTGGCTAATGAGGCGGAGTTACACATTTTAATATCTGGCAGTTTCTCCGCAGTTTCGGCAGGCGTTGGGCTGCTCTCATTCCTTCTGCGATGAGACAAACAAAGAAAAGACAGATGATACTCGTCACTAAGTCTCGAACTTCAACTGCACCACAACCATAGTCACTTATTTTAATCAAAAATGTTTCAGTGCAAGACATTTCAGCAAGCTCACTACCTCCTGTCTCAGTTCAATGGGAAATGGGATCAATTCTGCACCGCCTACTGTCCCTGTGGAAAAGGCCATTGGTTTCAGCTCTTGAACAAGTTATCAGCTAATCTGAGTTTTCAATCTTGTTTTTTGACAGCTTGTAACAGGTTTTGCACAAGGGGGCATGCAGACAGGAAAAACTTCAATTATATTCAACTCAAGAAAAGGCAATTCAGTTTAAATGAAAAAGATTAATTGAGATCAGGCCTCCGGTCAGGATACAAAACAGTCAAGTTTGGAATTTGCAGAGACCATCAAGACTATCCATTCAATTACTGAAGTTTGTCTCATATTGTTTTCCTAAACAACCTATCTCGACGCATTATGACACCTCTGGCTCAGGTGGGACTGATCCAGTCCTTCTGGCTCAAAGTGTGAGACACTATCACAGCATCAGAAGAGCACTTTGTTTGAGGCTGAGTAACTAGTGGGTTAACTTACCCAATTATCTTACTAATCCGGAAGATACTATTACCATCCTAAAGATCTGAAATAAGCAAGGTACTAATGTGATGAAGTGAGAAAGTGAGGACTGCAGATGCTGGCGATCAGAGCTGAAAAATGTGTTGCTGGAAAAGCACGCAGGTCAGGCAGCATCCAAGGAACAGGAGAATCGACGTTTCGGGCATAAGCCCTTCTTCAGGAATGAGAAAAGTGTGCTAAGCAGGCAAAAATAAAACGTAGGGCGGAGGAACTTGGGGGAGGGGCGTTGGGTTGCGATAGGTGGAAGGAAGTTAAGGTGAGGGTGATAGGCCGGAGAGGGGGTGGGAGACGGAGAGTTCTAGAAAAAGATTGCAGGTCAAGAATGCGGCGCTGTGTCCGCGGGTTGGGACTGAGAAACGGTTCGGGGGAGGGGAAATGAGGAAACTGGAGAAATCTGTATTCATCCATTGTGGTTGGAGTGTTCCTAGGCGGAAGATCAGGCGTTCTTCCTCAAGGCGTCGTGTTGCCATGGCCTGGCGATGGAAGAGGCCAAGGACCTGAATGTACTTGGTGGAGTGGGAGGGGGAGTTGAAGTGTTGAGCTACGGGGTGGTTCGGTTGGTTGGTCCGGGTGTCCCAGAGGTGTTCTCTGAAATGTTCCACAAGTAGGCGGCCTGTCTCCCCAATGTAGAGAAGGCCACATTAGGTGCAGCGGATTCAGTAAATGATGTGTGCGGAGGTGCAGGTGAATTTGTGGTGGACATGGATGGATCCCTTGTGGCCTTGGAAGGAAGGGAGGGGGGAGGTCTGAGTGCAAGTTTTGCATTTCTTGTCGTTGGAGGGGAAGGTGCCGGGTGTGGAATTTGGATTGGTGGGGGTGTGGACCTGACGAGGGAATCGCGGAGGGAGTGGTCTTTCTGGAACGCTGAAAGGGGATGGGAGGAAAATATATCCTCGTTGGTGGGGTTCGTTTGGACGTGGCGGAAATGACAAAGGATGATACGATGTATCTGGAGGTTGGTGGTGTGCTAGGTGAGGATCAGTTGGGTTCTGTCCTGGCAGCGATTGGAGGGAGGGGATTCAAGGACGGAGAAGTGGGAAGTGGAGGAGATGTAGTGGAGAGCATCGTCAACCACGTCTGTGGGGAAATTTCGGTCTTTGAAGAAGGAGGCCATCTGGGTTGTTCTGGAAGTGCCCTCTTTCTCTGGTAGAGCGTCTTTGGGATCATAGCAGCTAATGCTGCTCTGCTTCACCTCTGGCACCCGTTATGACCACTTAGTCAATATCTAGCTTCCTCAGTCTCGAACCATGGATGTATTGTTCGTCTGTTTAGTGCTGTACTATTACTGTTATAGACCCTTTGTAAATGAGTTTTACATTGCAGCACAGCCCCTGACCTTGTGCTGCTCTATTATCAGATTTTCTTTCTAGAATATCTTTGGTAGACAAGAATTCTTTTTTCCAATAAGCAGGAGTATTTTCCTTTAATTTCTGACTGTCAAATTCTGCACCATTTTCATTCCCTGTAACCCAATTTTGCACTCCCTGAGACATCAACTGTGTTTCTCCTTCCACAGATCCCAGTGATTAATGCCAAAGCCCTGTTGCCTGTGGAGAGGGTGATGTTTGACTTTCTTGCACAGCGACACTTTGTGTGGTGAAGTTGCTTCCACAATGTGGTTGGGTAAGAGACATTACAGAGTAGTTTTATTGTCATGCTTGTAATTTCACAAACATATTATTGAGAACTTTAGATATAAGGCCAGAGATGAAAATATTAGATCAGCTGACCAAAAGCATTGCCAAAAAGCAGGTTTTGAGGGATGTCTTAAAGGTGGAAAGCAGGCCTGTGAGGTTTTGTCTGCAAATTCCAGATCATGTTGCTTTAGCCACTGCAGAATCAGCGACACAGTTGAAGTAATGAATTATCAAATCGTTGAGGGTCTCGAAGAAAATGGGTTGTCGAGGTTTGAGAGGATATGAGGTGCAGGGAGCGAGGGATGATCACAGGCAGGAATTAAATCAAGAGTGAGTTTTTAAAATTGTTGTTGGTTATGATTAGGAACCTTTTGACGGATGAACATGTTTGGGGAGAAGTGAGCATGTAGGCGACAGAGTTTTTCATTTTTCTTGAGATTACTGGGAGGTTGAATTTGGGAGACTGGCCAGGAGTGGGATTGGATAATTAAGTCTGGAGATAACACACAATGGATGAGAGTTTCAGTATATCAGCTGAGATGAGGTTAGAATCAGCTAGAAATAGTGGTTTTGGAGTGGGACTGGGCTGTTCCCCTCAACTCGCCTCTGGGATTCAGCTGGTTGTCAGGTTGTGAATCAGGGCGGTATCAGAATCTGGAACTGAGTGGCCCTGGTGGAGCCTAAAATGAGTGCCGCTCAGCTGGCTGTTGCTGAGCAGCGGCTGCTTGGTAGCCCTGTTGATGACATCTTCCAGCATTTTACTGCTGATCGAGTGTGGACTGATAGAGGGAAATTGGCTGGTTTGGATGTGCCCTGTGTTTTTTTGGCTTAGTGGGTGGCAGGTTCTGGAGCACAAGCCATCAGTCGTCTTGCCAGAATTTTACGAGGACCCATAGTCTTTTCACTACTTAACCATTTCTTGATATTATTCGAACTAATTCGAACTGGCTTAACGCTCACATTCTGAGACCTTAGGAACCACTGCAGAAGGCTGAGATGGATCGTCCCACTTTGCATATGGGTGCCAATTGCTGCAAATTCTGTCATTTTATCTTTTACATGGATGTGTGAAACCCCTCCATCAGTAAGAGTGGGTATATCTGTAGTGCTTCCTACAACGAATTGTTTAATTGTCCATTACCATTCACAACTGGGTGTGGCAGAACTGCAGAGCTCCGATCTGATCCATTGGATGTCGGATCACTTGGCTCTTTCTTGCTGCTGTTTGATATGCACGTACTCCTGCTTGGTAACATCACCATGGTGGCACTTCATATTTAGGTATGCCTGGTGCTGCTCATGGCATGCCCTCCTTTTCTGTCCATTGTAACGATGACTGTGGGATTTACAAACCCATGAGATTACAGATTGTGCTGGAGTGCAGTTCTGCTGCTGTTGATGTCCCACAGTGCCTCAGAGATATCCAGTTTGAGTTCCCACATCTGTCCCATTTAACACAATGATAGTTCCACTCAACACAATGGAGAGTACTCTCAACTTTAAGGCGAGGCTTTGTCAGCAAAAGGACTGTGTGATGGTCGCTCTTATCGGTACTGTCATGGACAGATGCATTTGCAGTTGATAGATTCGTAATAATAAATCAAGTATGTTTTTCCCTCTTGTTGGTTCCCTTACCGCCTGCTGCAAACCAGGTTGAGCAGCTATGTCCTTCAGTACCCAACCAGCTCAGTAGGTAATCCTGTTGATGAGCTACTCTTGGTGGAGGACATTGAAATCCTGTACGCAGAGTTCACTTGACACCATTTTATTGCCTCAGTGCTTCCTCCAAGTTCACTATGGAGGAAAACTGAGTGGTAATCCGAGGGAGCACGGTACTTGGTAATCAGCAGGAGACATAAGACTTTCTGGTGTCCAAAGTCAATGCTGAGAATTCCCAGGGAAAATGGGTCCTGTGTGTACTCCACTGTGCCATCACCTCCGCCTGGTCTGTCCTGCTGGTGGGAAGGACATATCCAGAGATTTCAGGAGAAAGTGAAGACTGCAGCTGCTGGAGATCAAAGTCGAGAGTGTGGCGCTGGAAAAGCACAGCAGGTCGGACTAATGAAGGGCTTATACTTGAAACGTCGATTCTCCTGCTCCTTGGATCCAGCCTGACCTGTTGTGTTTTTCCATCACCACACTCTTGATATCTAGGGATGGCGATGGTGGTGTCTGGTCATTGTCTATAAGGGATGATTCAGTGAGTATGACTATGTCAGGCTCTTCCTTGACTAGACTGTGAGACAGCTCTCCACATTTTGGCACCAAAAACCAGATGCTAGTCTGGAGGGTGTTACACCATCGAGAGGGCTAATTCTGTGGTTATATTTTCTGATGCCATGTTGGATGCCGAGTGGTCCATCCAGTTTCATTCCTTTGTTGAGACTTTGCATTAATTAATACAGGGAGTAGCTTGTTGGGCCGCTGTCAGGTTGGCACGAATTTTTCCACCATTAACAATGGTTCTATGGAGATCAGGAGATTCCTAATTCCAGTTACTTTTTCTTGAATTCAGATTCCACCATCTGCCGATCTGGGATTCGAACCAGCATGTCAGTTATACATTTTAATATTCTGGGTAAAAGTTAAATACATCAGGTTTGTTTACTCACTTCAGATATCACTAATCCAGGTTTTTTTTGGTAAAACACTGTCCATCATCCTGTCTCCTCCATCCTTCCCTCCAACAACAAGAGCTTGGATTACATGGAGTTTCTCTGTCACTAAGATTGAGACAATTCGATCAGCTGCCTCTGCTGCTTCCCACCTCCCACTAGCCCAAACTGACTCACGTGGTGTTCCTGGTTTTTGTCCCAAAGTTACATTTTTGTCCAGTGTGTTGTCAAGCATTATCAGAGCTTACCTTGATCCTTTACCCTAGTCTCTCTAAATTACAGACTTCACAACTCTGTTTCCTTCTCATCCTCGTCACTTCCCCTCGCTAATTCACAGACATTGTTAATTGTTCTGTCTGTCTGTCTTTTCTGGTTATGTCCTTCTCATCCATTCTGCTAAAAACTAATATTTGACCTCACCGTTGTTGGAAAATCCTGCTCCATCTCCACTGTCCCTTTCCTTTCTGAATTCATTGCATTTGGTGTACCTCTATCCTTGTCCCCTCCTGGTTCTCACCTACATACTGCCAGAACATGACATCATCCAAAAGCACCGTGTTAGGTTTCCCATGTACACTGACAATACCCAGCTCTCCCTCCCCACCATCCGTCTTCATTGCTCCACTGTTACTCAGTTATCAAACTGCTTACCTCGTTTACACTACTCGATTAGCAGAAATTACCCCCAATGAAACATTGTAATGGTTAAACCCATTGCCTTCAGGTGCTATGACAAATACCTTTCCCTTCCTGTTGAGACCCTCCCTCTCACTGGGAAATGCCTAAGGATGCACTACACTCTTCACAATATTGCTGTCATATCTGATCCCAAGGTGACATTCTGATCAGATACCTACGCAATCACAAACACCAAAAATTCCAGTCTCTAAAATGTTACTTGTCTCCACCTCACCCGAGCTCCATCGCTACTGAAACCCGTTATCCGTGTATGTGTTGCCTTAAACCTGTCAAATCCGAAGCAGAACCTTTGATTCCATGACTGGCACAGAATCTGGTTCAACTCGCCCCTCTCAGTATTTACCCTCAGACACAATCTCACAGTATGTATCTGTCAAACCATTTAGGAATCCCATATGTTTCAATGAGATCACCTCTCATTCTCCAAAATCCAGTGAGTAGAGTCCAAACCTGTTCAGCCTTTGCTTAAATGATAATTCCTGCAAACCAGGAATCATCTTAGTGAATCTTCCCTGAAAAGCCTCCAATAAAGTGACATTTCCTTATATAAAGGGACCAAAACTGCTCCCATTACTCCAGATATGGTGGTCTCACGAACATTTCCTCACGTTATTCTCAGGTATATGCTCCAAACTCTCAGATTGAAAACCCTTGAAAAAAAAACATTCAATTTACCTTCCTGATTCCCTGATGTAACTGTGTGTTCGCTTTCTGTGTTTCCTGCACAATTACCCCCGGTCCCTTTGTGATGAAGCTTTCTACAGTTTCTACCATGTGAACAATACTCAGTTCTTTTATTATCTCCTTAAAAATGAACAACTTGCCATTTTCCCAAATTATACTCCATCTGGCAACCTGTTGCCTGCTTCTCCTGTGCATCTCTCTCTCTCTTCACGGTCCTCTTAGAACTTTACAGGAGATTCACCCCACCCCACCACCCACCCCCATTCTTCTAAACGTTTCCTGGGAGCACGTGGGAAACATGCAGAGTTGCTCTGTTTTTAGTGATACTCTGTGGAATGATTGGGATGAGCTTGCTGCCCATTGGTCAGAATGGAGACAACTTGCCCATCAAGCTGCACTCACCTTTCACAACCCATGACTTATTGATGAGGCACAGCAGCAGCACGGAAGGAAAGAAAAGGAAGCAAATCCTGCTTTCGACATCTCACTGACTCTTGGAACATTCTGTTCTGTTTATCAAAGATCTGCCCTGTTCACTCAATTGAAGTCGCAAGGTGGAAACGCATAGAAGCCCACATAGATTTCCGTCTGAATTGACTGTTGGTCTCCACAGCGGGTAATGTGTATAGTCATCCTGGGCCAGGAGGAAGGGATAGTGTGAATTTCTAACCTGAAGTGACAATGAGGGATATTATCAACTTGCATTACAGGATATTACAGGTGGGCATTCAGATGGTACTCTCAGTAATTCTAACACCAACCTGGATATTAGCATTGTGTGTGAGTATTGTATTCCATCTGAAACCCATTTGCTGCATAAGATTTCTCTTTTGAATCTCCCCAACCCTACAATGTGTGTCCTGTAATCATTGTATAATGAGCTGATGGGTGTAAGGTTCATTATTATAACATGTAACGTTTGTAAACCCCTCTGTCACAGCTCCCCTCAATTTCCTCCGCTACTAGGAGATCAATCACAGTTTCCTCAAACCCCTGATCCCCCAATGTCTGTTTGTTGTCTATAAAGCATACATCAGGATCATGTTGGGACATTCTCCACTTGCCTGCATCAGTGTAGCACCCAACAATATTAAAGAAAGTGAACATCCTCCAGGAAAAAGCACTGTACCTGAGTGGTGTTCCATCCATCACCTTCAGCATTCCCTCTTCCCCCCCACCCAACCACCCCCAAAATATCCCCCCACCACCACCGGTCACAGTTGTGTCACTGTGCAAAAGGTAAAGTCAGCATTGTTCTACCAGACCATTAGGGCTCTCTCATTAGGGAGAGATGGCTGGTAGTCGTTTGACCTGAAGGTTACGACAACCCAGGCATGAGGAGAGGTTGAGAAGCAGAGTCCATCTATTGTAGATTGACATTCTCTATGTATCAGCAACACTTATATCATACCAATGAATGATGCAAAAAAATCAAAAACACTCTACTAAAATCCCCCATCCCTTTATCTATCCTGGTAAATCTCCTGTGCCCCCTCTCAGGGACCCTGCCATACTTCCCAATGTGTGGACGATCTCTGCTTTGCACAGACTCAGCTGCTCTGTATTCCTGTGGGTGATGTCATCATCGAGCATTAGATGCACTCAACCTCACATTCTCTAAGGGTGCGAGACACAGAATTCCCAATAGCATTGAAGACATATTTCGATGCACACTTGCGATGCCAAGACAGAGAACGCGATTGACCAAGTATTGAAAAATGGATTAGGGAAGTTCGGAGGTCGTTTTGTTTACTGGCACAAACTGAATGGCCCATAGAGCCTTTTTTTCTGTGCTGTAAACCCCTGGAAACTTAATATAGGGATATGACAGGCAACATTTGAACCCAGATCAGAAAAGTTGATATTAGAATAAAATAAAAAAGATTGGTCAAGGTGTTTGGGAGGAAAGTGAGATGGAGAGGTTTAAGAGGAAATTCTGGAGCTCGGCGCATGAATCTGATTGGGCCGTCATCAAGTGAGAAATAAAAATGAAGTATCCCAAAGGCTGGAATCAATGCAGAGCTTTGAGAGACTTGAGGAGATTACAGTTAGGGAGGGTTCAGAGGTTGTCGAGGAATTATTACAGATAAGGAAGAGTTGTGAGGCTGGATGAGGTGACAATGATAGGGAGAGTTGCGAAGAGGGAGGAATATAGGGATAGCAAGAATCACAGTCGTAATATTACATAACACAGTCACAAACCTTGTGGTCCAATCAATCCATGTCGACCATAATTCCAAACCGAGTTAATCTCACCTGCCTCCCCTTGGTCCACATAGCTTTGTCCAGAGGCTTACTCAAGATGTTACCTAGTACAGTGACAACATCTTTGAACATGGACCTTCCAGCTCCGCGAGCAAAAATACATCCAGAACCTCAACCCCAGCTACCAATCTTCTCCGAGCTCATTAGGAAGGATTGTGAGGCTGGAAGCAAAGCCCAGTGAATAAAATGGAACAGGGAACTCTCTCAGCTGACTGGCTGTGAAGATATTAATCTCCCTGGAAATCGGGCAGAAAATTGAAACAAACAATGACATTTCACAGCTGACTTCAGAGACACCTCACTCTCCAATGACTCATGTCTGGGGATCAACTCAGTGGGTTTCATTCTCGTCAAAGATAAATTTTGTCTGTTTTATTTTCATAAATCTACAATAGTGAGTAAGGTGAGGGCTTCATTTTAATATGTCTTACGATCTCTATATTAATTTTTGTTCATGTAAAACACAGCTATTAAGTTATACTCGGGCAGAAGTTTGTAGAGCAGTAAGTCTGTGCCTTTGTCTGGGTCTGTAAAATGTTAAGTTACAGAGATAGCCATTCTTTGAGTGATGTGCCCTTCCTGTCGGATGTGGGAGATTAGGGAGCATTTCAATGATCCTGATGATGATGTCTGCACGAAGTGTGGTTGCAAATCCTATCCATCGCGTAGAATTTGTTGGAGCGACAGTTTAAGGCAGTGAAGAATTCAGAGGTGCTAGGAAGAGTGATCGCTGACAGTTTCAGGTAGAAAAACTGCAGATACAGTCAGGCAGATGGGTTACCTCCATGAAAGGAAGGAGAGGGAGGCAGGTAGTGCAGGAGACTGCTCTGTCTATTCCCACTCTCAAACAATTATACTGCTTTGGAAAATGTAAGGGGTCACTGACACTCAGGGGAATGAAGCAGTTGCAGCCAAGCTACTGGTGCTAAGACTGGCTCTAATGTAATGTGAGGTATATCCAATTCCACGCGATCGATGGTGATAGGGGACTCTCTAGTCAGGGGCACAGACTATAGTTTCTGCAGAAGACAGTGAGACATCAGAATGGGGTGGTACTTCCCTGGTGCCAAGGTCAAGGATGTCTCGCAGAGGGTGCAGAATATTCTCAAAGGGGAGAATAACCCTGTGAGGGCACGCCGTTGTACATTGCTACCAATGACATAGGAATAGTATACGGTGAGGTCCTGATGAGAAGACATGGGAAATTAGACTGGAGGGTAAAAAGTAGGTCATCAAGGATAGTTATATCTGGATTCTCTCTGTGCCACATGCTATGAGAGTAGGAATAGCAGGATAGAGCAAATAAATGCGTGGCGAAGGATCTGGTGTAGGGGAGAAGGATTCATATTTTTGGGTCGTTAGATCTCTTGTTGGATAGTATTGATCCACATAAGAAGGATGGGTTGGACCTGCGTTGGAAGGGAAGATTTGTTAGTGCTACTCGGGAGGCATTAAACCGGTGAGGGACTGGGGGGGAAATCCAATGTGACTGGAAGGGAAGAGCTAAGTCTGAGGCTGGCACAGTTCAGAAGTCAAAAATTCAAGACAGGCAAGAGCAAGGCACAGAATGAGGTAGGACTGAGCAATTACACTGCATTTACTTCAATGCAAGAGGCCCGACAAGTCAGGCAGATGAGCTCAAGGTATGGTTTTAAACATAGCACTGGGATATTATGGCAATTACAGAGGCATCACTCAGGGATGGATAGACTAGCAGCTTAATGTTACAGGGTATAGATTGTTTGTAAGGATAGAAAGGGGGCAACAGAGCAGAGGCTGTGGTGGTTTTGATGAGGGATAGCATTATGCCTGGGCTTCAGGAGGGTATTCCTGGGAGTATATCCAGGGAACTGAGAACTTAGAAATGAATGATCACTTCTTTGGATTGTACTACCGACACCCACCCACTTCCCCAATAATCAGCGGGGCATCGAGTAGCAAATTTCCCAGGAGATCACTGTTATCTCTAAGAATAGTATGGTTGGAGACAAGACTTGACCTTTTTTTTCTTTGTTCATTCACAGGATGAGGGTGTCACTGCCTGAGCCCAGGGGGCAGTCTGTGGGTCTGGAGTCACCTGTAGTCCAGACCAGGTAAGGATGGCAGATTCCTTCCCTAAAGGACATTAGTGATCCAGGTGGAGTTTTCCAACAATTGACAGTGAATTCATTGTCGTCACTAGATTCCTAATTCCAGATTTTTATTGAATTCACATTCCACTATCTGTCGTGCCTGGATTCAAACCCAGGTCCCCCGATGGATATCTGGGTCTCTGGATTAACTGGCTAGCGATAATATCACGAGGCCATCACTGCCTCTTCTCTTGAGAAATGAGACAGGGTGAGTGACTGAGGTATCTGTGGGACAGCACATCAGCACCAAAGATCCCACAGTATTGTGGCTCAGTGGTTAGCACTGCTGCCTCAGCACCAGGAACCTGGGTTTGATTCCGACCTCAGGCTACTACTTGTGCGGAATTTGCACATTCTCCCAGTGTCTGCGTGGGTTTCCTCCCACAATCCAAAGATGTGAAGATTCGCTGCATTATCCACGTTAGGATGCCTATGGTATCCAGATGCAGTTGGTGAGGTGTTTGGATGTGAAGGAAAATCTCTGCCTGTTGTGAAAAGATCCTTTGGGGCATTGGACATAGGTTAGGTGGGGAGGTGTGGGTGCATATTTTCCATCTTCCCTGGCGGTCAGGGAGGGTGAAGGGTTGGTTGGTGGGGGGTAGAACTAACGAGGGCATCATGGCAGAGAATGCTCTCTGCGGAACACAGATAGGGCTGGGGAGGGAAATATGTCCCTGGTAGCACCAGGGAAGTACCACCCCATTCTGATGTCTCACTGTCTTCTGCAGAAACTATAATCTGTGCCCCTGACGAGAGAGTCCCCTATCACCATCGATCGCGTGGAACTGGATATACCTCACATTACGTTAGAATAACCACAGAATAGGACCCCTTAAAGATCAACAAGGCTATCTATGGAACAACAGGAGGTGGGAGAGATACTATACAATTCTAGTACTTCAAATCGTTCTTTTTACTGGAAAAGGATATGAAAACTAGTGTGTTTGGAGAAAGAAGCAGTGATAACTTCAAAAGTATCCATGTTACAGAGCAGGTGGTACTGGATTGCTCAAATCGCACCAAGATGGATAAATCCATGGGTCGTGAGCAGGTGCATCCCACAAATTTGTGGCAAGCTAGGGAAGTAATTGCTGGGCCCCTCCACGAGATATTTACATCATCGTTTGCGACAGGTGAAGTGCAGGAAGACGGGTGCCATTATTTTTAAAAACTTGGTAACGGAAGGCCAAGGAACAAGAGAACAGTGAGCCTGAAGTCAGTGGCAGGCAAGTTCTTGGAAGGGGTTCTGAGGGATAGGATGTACATGTATTTGGAAAGACAAGGAATTATTAGGGATTGTCAACATGGCTTTGTGCATGGGAAATTGTCTCTCTAACCTGATTGAGTTCTTTTTGAAGAAGTGGTAGGAAGATTGATGAATACAGACTATGGAAGTTGGCTATATGGGCATTGAACAAGATCCACAAAGCAGACTGGTTAGCAAGGTTAGATAACATAGAATGCTGGGAGAGCTAGCCAGTGGGAAACAAAACAGGTTTGAAAGTAAGAGACAGAGGGTGGTGATGTCGGGTTGCTTTGTGGACTGGAGGCCTGTGAGCAGCAGTGTGCTGCAGGAATAGATATTGGGTCCTTAAATAAATGACTTGGCTGTGAATATATGAGGTAGGTTTACAGAAGACACCAAAATTGTAAGTGTAGTGAAAAGTGAAGAAGGTTAGTTCAGAATACAACAGGACCTTGATCAGATGGGCCAATGGAGCAAGGAATGGAAGACGGTGTTCAATTTAGACAAATGTGAGTTGTTGTATTTTGGAAAGGCAAAGCAGGGCAGGACTTATGCACTGAATGGTGAGGCCCTGGGGAATGTCGCTGAACAAAGAGACCATGGAATGCAGGTTCATTTCTTCTTGAAAATAGTGTCGCAGGTAGACAGGGTATGGAAGATGGTGTGTGCTGCGCATATATTTATTGGTCAATGCATTAAATACAGAAGCTGCGACGTCATATGTGGCTGGACAGGACATTGATAAAGCCATTTCAGGAATTTCGTTTTCAGTTCGAATTTCCCTCTTCTGGGAAGGATGTTGTGAAACTTGAAATGGTTGAGACAAGATTCCCGAAGATTTGCAACAGTTGGAGGATTTAGGCTAAAGTGAGAGGCTGAATAGGCTGGGGTTAATTTCCCTTGAGAGTCAAAGACTGAGAGTTGACTTTTGGGAGATTTATAAACTCATAAGGGGCATGGATACGGTTAACAGCCGGGATCCTTTTTCCCCAGGTTAGGGGTATCCAAAACAAGACCACGTGAGTTTAAGTTGAGAGGGCAAAGATTTAAAAGGGATCAAAGGGGCAACGTTTTCAAGCTGAGTGTTGTGTGTGTGTAGAATGAGCTGCCAGAAGAAGGAATGGAGACTGATACAATTACAACATTTAAAAGGCATCTGATTGGGTACTTGAGTAGGAAAGGTTTTGAGGAATTCAGAACAATAGCTGGCAAATGGGACTCCAGTAGTTTAGGATTCGGACTTGGCATAGACGAATTGGACCATATCGACAAAATGTAGATTTGTTTCCAATACATTTATTTTGAAGAGAGAGGGGAATTGTTAACATTGTCACAATATTAGTAACTACTTTAAGTTAATTCTCAAATAATGCAAATATGTGACCTATATTTTACTGAGTTCATTCTGAGCATCTGGAAAATTCTGTACAGCAGGTGGACAGTTTCAGCAGATATTCTCAAACAGATTTGCAATTTTACTTTTTAAGGAAAGACTTGGGAGGTTGTGGGCAAAAGTGAGTGGAATTGGGACAGATTTTCAGCATCTCCAGAGGGCGAGTGTACAGCCACCAATAGGCTGAATAGCCCCCAGCCCCGTGCTCTGTGATAATGCCCCATTCAATATGAATGATGAAGCGCATACCAGGCAAGAGAGAGGGAGGATCCCTCCATTCAACTCACAATGGGGGACGGCTTGATTGACGGCAGCTCTAGAACAATGGGAGGAGAGTCTGTGTGGTCCTAAAGCCTCTGGGAGTGAATGAGTGATATGGCCAGCAAGACGACACATGTCCATGAGCTGTGGAGGCGCAATGGCAGGGGTGGCAGAGACAGGGACAGAGGCTGTTGGACCTGAATTGCAAACTGCCAGTAAACTAAAACCAAAAGAACTGCGGATGCTGTAAAGCAGAAACAACAACGAGGAGATTCTGGAAATGCTCAGCAGGTCTGGCACCATCTGTGACGAGAAATCAGAATGAACGTTTCAGATCCGGTGTCCCTTCCTCAGAACTGGTGTTACTGTGAGAGAAAATGTTGGTTTATATGCAGAAGGTAGGGTTTAGGGAGGATGTAATGAGTAAATGAGAGATGGGGATAGAGTGAGAAGAACGGTTGGACAAAGGAGTGGATAACCATCTGGCTGGGGGAGGGTGATTAGCTGTTCATGGAGACTGTTCGTGGCTAACCATAGGTAGTGTGTAATGGCAGGCTGTGAGAACAAGGCCTGGTGTGTGGGTTAGGGGCTACGACATGAGGTTGTTAACCTATGGTTAGCCACTAACTGTCTCCGTTGTAAGGTGTTCCCGACATACATCACTCCATGATTGCAGCTGCAGAGTACAGAGCTGCAGATGGGAGGCATGGTGGCACAGTGGTTAGCACTGCTGCCTCACAGAGCCAGAGACCCGCCTTCAATTCCCACCTCAGACAACTGTCTGTGTGGAGTTTGCAAATTCTCCCCGTGTCGGCATGGGCTTCCTCCACGTGCTCCGGTTCCTTCCCACAGTCCAAAAATGTGCATATTAGGTGAATTGGCAATGCTAAATTGCCCGTAGTGTTAGACGTAGGGGAATGGGTCTGGCTGGGTTGCTCATTAGAGGGTTGGTGTGGGCGTGTTGGGCCGAAGGGCCTGTTTTTAAACTGTAAGTAATCTAATCAAAAAAATAACCTCCTGAATGTCTTTCCTAACCCCCACTGTCCTCCTCAAAGATGTATCAAAAGTTGTTCTCTTTAATCAACGTTTCCAGCAATCGTGAAACACTTTAGGAGCTTTGTCAGTGTGAAAGGCTCCATACAATGCAGGTAGTTGTTGTTAATATCTGACATTAGGAGAAACAGGAATGATACCTCTCTCTTCTACCTGATGAATAGCAGCAAAAATAGGAAGCACTGAGCATACTCCAGCCCACAATGGGCCTCTGGTGTTTGATCTTAGTGCTTGACCAATAAGATGACAGAGGCGGGACTGGAAGACCAGGCAGTGCTGGTTGGCCCTCCAACCAATCTGAGTGAATGAGGGGCGTGGCTATAAGCAGCCACGTGTGAAGCTTCACTGGTCGCGCAGTGTTGTTGTGACCAAGGCATTGGAAATGTGTGAAGGTGCAGGTTAACGAAAGACATATTGACCAGAAAGAGAAGGAAATTTTAATGGAATGGCTAAGACATTTTACAGAACTTAGTGAACATCGGAAAACACAGGTTTGAAAATCCCAGCCCGTGTTTGTGGCAAGCGGGAAAATGCTTCAAATGGTGAATGGCGTGAGTGAGAGCAGCCATCCTCATTGGGGTCAGTGATCCGCAGGACACGTGTGTGGCCGCCAACTTTGTGAGGGGCAAGCTGCAGGTGGGCACATGCGCAGCCTTCCTTGGCAGGGAGTGATAGGGCAGGATTTACAGTGTGTCAGAGTCAGGATGTTTTCAATATCAAAGAGTGTGATGCTGGAAAAGCACAGGTCAGGCAGCAGCCGATCAGTGGTAAGGAAGATGGACAGGTCAACCGGGCGGTGCTGAGTTGGAAGGCAGGATCTGGGATAAGTGGGTGGAGTGGAAATTAGGAAACTGGTGAAATCCACATTGATCCCATGCAGTTGGAGGATCCAAACACAGAAGATGAGACGTTCTTCATCCCGGCATCAGATGCCAGGGATTTGACAGTGGAAGTGGCCCAGGACCTGCATGTTCTCGGTGAAGCGGGAAGGGGAGTTAAAGTGTTTGGACATAGGGTGTTTGGGTTGTGTAGTGTTTTCCTGTTACTTTCACAGACCTTTTGTAAGTTAATTTTCCTCTGCTGCCCAACCTGTGACAATGTCCTGCTGTCTAAACGGACTAAATTTTCCACAATATCTTTACCAGTGAATAGTTCTTTTTTCCAACAAAAGTGTGCGTTTTCCTTTCATTGCTGACCATTAAATTCTGCAACATTTTCATTCCCTTCAATGCATTTTGCACTCCATGAAATATAAACTATATGATTCTCCCTCCACAGATACCAGTGATTAATGCCAAAACCCCATTTCCTGTTGAGAGGGTGATGTTTGACTTCCTTGTACAGCTGCAGTTCGTGTGGTGAAGGTGCTCCCACAACGTGGTTGGGTAAGAGATGTTACAGATTAATCACTCAGAGACAGTGAAGATTTGACAATGTATGTGCAAATCAACAGCAGTTTGTATTTTTATCATTTTTATAATTTCACAGAAATACGATTGATAATTTCCGACATAAGGCAACAGATGGTGATATTAGGTCAGGTGATCAAAAGTATTGCCAAATAAGCAGGTTTCCTCCTTAAAGGAGGAAAGCAGGTCTGTGAGTGTTAGGGTGGGAATTCCAGACCGTGTTGCCGTGGCAATAGTAGAAACAGCCAGACAGGCGAAGCAATGAATAAAAGAATCTTTGGGAGTCTGAAAGAAAATGTGTTGTCGAGGTCTCACAGGTTGTGTGGTGCAGGGAGACAGGGATGTTCACAGCCAGGAATTATATCAAGCGAGAGAATTTTAAATTATTGCTTTTAAATAGGACCCTTTTGATGGATCAACAAGTTTTGGTACATGTGAGCACTTGGGCAGCAGAGTTTTAGATATTCTTGAGATTATATGTAATTGAATGTGGGAGGTTGTACAGGAGTGTATTTGGATAATGACGTCTGTAGATAACACAGGGATGGATGAGTATTTCAGTAAATGAGCTGAGACTAGGGTGGAGTTGAGTAATGTCACTCTTGTAGAAATAGTAGTTTTGGAGTCGGGCTCCTCATCGTCACCATCATCACTTCCCCTCACCAATTCAGATACTATGTCTTGTCCTGTCTGTCTGTCTTTTGTGGTTATGTCCTGCTCACCCATTCTGCTACAAACTACTATTTGACCTCAAGGTTGTTGGAAAATCCTGCTCCATCTCCACTCTCCCTTTCCTTTCTGAGTTCATGACATGTGGTGCCCCTCAAGGATCTCTCCTTGGCCCCTCCTGCATCTCACCTACATACTGCCAGGAGGTGACATCGTCAAAAAGCACCATGTTCGGTTTCACATGTACACTGACAATGCCCAACTCTACCTCCCCATCATCCGTCTCCATTGCTCCACTGTTATTCAGTTATTAAACTGCTTATCACGCTCCCATTACTCGATTGGCTGCAATTCCCTGCCATGGAACGCTGCAATAGTTAAAGCCATTGCCTTCAGTTGCTATTACAAGTTACTTTCACTTACTGCTGATTCCTTCCCTCTTCCTGGGAACTATCTCAGGCAGAACTACACTCTTCACTATATTGATCTCATATTCTGACCCTAAGGTGACCTTCTGATCAGACACCTGCACAATCACAAACCCAGGAATTCCAATCTAATAAAATGTTGCTTGTCTCCACCTCACCCAGCTCCATTGCTACTGAAACCCCTGACCCGTGTCGGTGTTGCCTTAAACTTTACAAACCAAAACCGAATCCTTGATTCCGTGATTGACCCAGAGTCTGGTTCCAGGTTCCCTTATGGTGGGAAAAATTCTCCCAGGATTTACCCTGTCAAACTCCTTAAGACTCCTATATGTTACGATAAGATCACCTCTCATTCTTCCCAAATCCAGTGAGTAGAGTCCCAAAGTCTTCAGCCTTTTCTTAAAAGATAATCCCTGCAAACCAGGGTTCATCTCGGTCATCTTCTCTGAAATTCCTCCGATGAAATGATGCATTTCCTTAAATAAGTGGACCAAAACTTCTCTAATTACTCCAGTTGTGCTCTCACTCGGACATTATAAAGTTGCTCTCAGGTATATACTCCAAACTCTTACACTGAAAACTCCTTGCAATAAGGAACAACGTTCCATTCCTCTTCCTGATTCCATATTGTAACTGTGTTTCCTGCACAATTACCCCCAGTCCCTTTTTGGTGCAGCATTCTACAGTTTCCATCATTTTAAAAGTACTCTGTTCTTTTATTATCTCCTCCAAAATGAGCAACTTCAAATTTTCCCAAGTTATACTTCATTTGCCAACTTGTTGCCCACTTCTCCAATGAATCCCTCTTTGTAAACTGCTTATTATCCTTTTGGAACTTTACAGTTCTGCCTTTTCTAGGATATTTCCCCCCTCATTCTTCTAAACTTTTCCTGGGAACTCTGGGCAGTAGGAAGCAGTTGTTATCTTTTCAGAGAGACTCTCTGGAATGACTGGGAGGAGCTTGCTGCCCATTGGTCAGAATGGAGACAACTTGCCGATAAAGCTGCATGAGCCTTTCACTCCCCATGTCTCATTGATGAGGCACAGCGGCAGAACGGAAGGAAAGAAAAGGAAGCAAATCCTGCTCTCCATATCTCACTAACACTTGGATTTTCTGTCCTGTGTATCAAAGATCAGTTCTGTTCAGACACAGCAGGTCCTAAGGTGGAAACTCATAGAAACCTACGTCGATATCCCCCTGATTTGATGCTGACCTGCACAAGGGGTAATACTGGGCCAGGAGGAAGGCATGGTGTGAGTTTCTTAAATGAACTGACAGTGACGGATTTTATAAACGTGTATTGCAGATGGACATTCAGATCGTATCTCAGTAATTGTAAAGCCAAACTGTGATAGAATTCCTCAATAAATCAGGACCTGGATATTCACATTGTGTGGGAGTATTGGGTTCCCGATCATTTCCATTTGCTGCATAAAAGTTCACTTTTGAATCACCCGATTCTCTCAATAGATCTCCCACAAGTTTTCAATATGTGTCCTGTAACTCTTTTATGATGGGCTCATAAGTGTAAGGTTGATTATTCTAATGTAAATATTCTGTAAACCTCTCTGTAACAGGGCACCCGCAATTTCCTATGCTACAAGGAGAACAACTCAGTTTCCCCAAACCCCTGATTCCCCAATTCAGTTTGTTGCCTTTAAGGCACACGTCAGGATGGTGTTGGAACATTCTCCACTTGCCTACACCAGTGCAGCTCCCAACAATATTAAAGTGAACATTCTCCAGGACAAAGCACTGTACCCGAGTGGTGTCCCATCCACCACCTTCAGCATTCCCTCTCTCCACCCCCGATGCAGAGTGGCATCACTATGTAAAAGGTAAAATCAGCATTCTCCTACCAGACCATAGGGCTGCTCTCTCAATAGGGAGAGATGACTGGTGGTGGTTTAACATGAAAGTTACCACAGCTCAGGCAAGGCGAGAGTTTAAGGAGAGTCCATCTATTTTAGATTGATATTCTTGATATGTATTAGCAACACCCATGTCCCTGCAAATAAACTCCCCATTCCTTGAACCATCGTGGTTAATCTCCAGTGTCCCCTCTCGGGGACCCTGCCATTCTTCCCAAAGTGTGGGCGATCTCCGGTCTGCACAGACCCAGCTGCTCTGTGTCCCTGTGGGTTTTGTCATCATCGAGCATCAGTTGCACTATAGCTCTGGAATAGTGGGAGACACAGAAATCCCCAAAACATTTGAGGTGTATTTAGTATGCACTTGCGATGCCATTATAGACAACACTTTTCCACCATATCTGGAAAATTGATGAGGATAGTTCGTTGTTAGTTTTCTTTCTCACAGACCCGATGGACCACCAGAGACTTTTATGTTCTGTAGACTGCTGAGACGTTTATTACAAGGATATGACAGACTCCATTGGACATCAGGTCAGAAAAGGTGATACTAGAATAGATGACACGTGATTGGTCAATGTTTTTCTGAGGAACGTGAGTCTGAAAGGTTTAAGAGGAAATTCAGAAGCTCAGCGCAGGAATTGGAAAGGGCCATCGTCAAGTGAGAAATAAACATTGCGCATCCTGAAGGCTGGAAATAAAGGCACATATAGCAGAGCTTTGAGAGACTGGAGGGGATTAGAGATAGGGAGGATAATGAAGCTGGAGGAGATGAAAGTTGGAAAGGATTGTGAGGATGGGGGATATTACATAGGTCCAGATATTTTCGATAGAGGTTTCTGGGTTTTGAGGCTGGAGAGGAAATATCGAGATCAGGAAGAGTTGTAAAGCTGGGTGAGGTAGCATTGACAGGGAGACTTCGGAGCATAGAGGAATTTACAGAGATAGTGAGCATTAGAGTCATAAAGTTATACAGCACTCTCACAGACCCTGTGGTCCATCCAGTGCATGTCGACCATAATTTCGAACTGAACTAATCGCATCTGCCTCCACTCGGTCCAAATCCATCTTCGTATTCCCTATATATATATGGGTCCAAAACCTTTTTCCTCTTAGAATCTCATTGCCCTAGCTTTTTGCTCTACATTTATTCCTGACTAATTCACTAAACCTTATTACCCCTGAACACTATGGACAATTGAGCACGGCCAGTTCATCTTCCCTGTACATCTGTGGTCTGTGCGCTGAAGCGGGAGCACCAGGAAGAGTCCACGCTGACATGGGGAAGAATGTGCAACCTCCACATGGACAGCCACACAATGCAGGGATTGAATCTGTGCCCCTGGCGCTGTGAGGCAGCAGTGCTAACTGTTAAGCCACTGTGCCACCCTGAAATTGTAACTGTATTAACAGATACCACGTCCTCTGCAAGTTAATCCCACACGTGAACCACACTATGTGCAAAAACAAAAAATTAAATCCGGAATATCTCTTTAAAGCCTTCCTTCTCTCACCTTAAAAAGTATATCCCCAATCTTGAATTGCGCCCCCTCCTGGAAAGGGCACCTGTTGTTCACATTACCGATACTCTTCCAAATTTTATAGACCTCTAATAAGGTCACCCCCTCAGCCTCCTGTGCACCAGTAAAAGAGGTCCCAGCCTATCCAACCTTTCTTATAATTCAATCCCTCCATTCCCATCACCATCCTGGTAAATATCTTCTGAACCCGCTCCGATTTAATAATATCATTCCTATGACAGCAGAACCAGAACTGGGCACTGTATTCCAGAAGAGACCTCACCAACATCCTGTACAACCTCAACATGACGTCCCAACTTCTATACTCAAAGATATGAGCAATGAAGACAAACACGATAAATACCTTCTTAACCATCCTGTCTACACGTGACACATACTTCAAAGAGACGAACCCCTCTGTCATTTTGTTCCTTATCACGATTCAAGGCACGACGTTTAATCAGTGTAAGTTCTGCCCTCGTTTGTTTTATCAAGATGTAATATTTTGCATTTATTCTAATCCAAGAATCCAAAACCAACCTTAGAGTTTAAAGACAATAGGAGTAAAACCAGTAAGGCAAAAAGAGGACAGGACACAGCTCTTTCGAATAGGGTTAAAGACAATCCAAAGAGTTTTTAGAAATACAGTCAGTGCAAGTGGGTCACTAGAGAGAGAATAGACCTCCTCAAAGATCAACAAGGCAGCCTATGTGTGGAGACACAGGAGATGGGGTTGTTGGCGGCGGGGGGCGGGGGGGGGGTTGCGGTGGATACTAAGCAAGTTTTTGGCATCAGTGATAACTGTAGAGAAGGACAGATTGTGAGGGTTGTCAAGAAGAGACCTAGTGAGGGTGATGAGACGGGAGGAGATTGGAGGATGTTAAAGAGATTGAGACATTTGTGATACCAGGCGTAATGAGTGTTCTGAAGTGAGAGAGGAATTCCAGAGATAAGGAAGAGTTTAGTTTGGATGAGGTGACAGTGATCTGGGGAGTTGGGAGGATGGAGGAATACACAGAGATAGCGAGAGTTAGTCATAAAGTGATACAGCACAGCGACAGACCCTGTGGTTACACCAGTCTGTGTCGACCGTAATTCCCAACTCATCTCATCGGACCTGCCTCCGCTTGGTCTACATTCATCTAAATATTTCCTATTAATGGACTAGTCTAAATGTCTTTTAAGCATTGGAATTTTTCTGGGCGTTCACTTCACACATCTAAATGTAAAAACAAACCCCCAATTTATTTTTATACCTTTCTCATCTCTTCTCAAATTGCATGCACCCAGGTCTTGAATCCTCCCTCTCCCCCGGCCATTCGCCTTATCTACACTCTTCATGAATTTATAAACCTCTAAGGTCACCCCTCAACCTCCTACGCTGGAGTGAAAAAGCGTCCCAGCCTATCCAGCTTCTCCTTATAACACAATCATTCCATTCACGGAAACATGCCGGTAAATCTTTTCTGTACCCACTCCTATTTAGTAATATCCTTCCTATAACAGCACAACCAGAACTGGGCACAGAATTACAGAAGAGGCCTCCACGACATCCTGTAAAACCTCAATACAACGTCCTAGCTCCAATACTCAATGGTCTGAGCAATGAAGGAAAGTGTGCTAAACACCTTCTTAACCATCCTGTCTACATGTGACACAAACTACAAATAGCTGAACCCTACAGTCTCTTTGATCCCTATCACAATTCAAGGCGCTGCTTTTAATTAGTGTACGTCCTGCTCTCATTTGTTTTATCAAGAATTAATATTTTGCAGGAATATTTCTTGTAGAGATGGACATGGGAGATGTAGAATGTGGGAAAATAAATGGTGACATCTTGAAAACTGTCCATACTACAGAGTACTGGATGTCTTGAATCGCATAAGGTGGACAAATCCTCAGGATCTGATCATGTGTGCCCTAAAATTCTGTAGAAAGTTAGGTAAGTGATTGCTGGGCATCTTGCTGACATTTTTGTATTATTGATATCCACAGCTGAGGTGCCAGAAGACTGGCGATTGGTTAATATGGTTCTACTTTATTGACAAGGCCGGGAACTACAGACGCGTGAGCCTGACGTCGATGCTAGACAAGTTGTTGGAGGGAACCCTGAGGGTCAGGATTTGCATGTATTCGGAAAAGCAAGGACGGTTTAGGAG
Source organism: Chiloscyllium punctatum (assembly GCF_047496795.1). Classification (NCBI taxonomy): domain Eukaryota; kingdom Metazoa; phylum Chordata; class Chondrichthyes; order Orectolobiformes; family Hemiscylliidae; genus Chiloscyllium; species Chiloscyllium punctatum. Next base: position 78,150,009 of record NC_092766.1, read on the forward strand.
AGTCAGCATGGCTTTGTTTGTAGGAAATCATGTGTCACATAGTTGATTGAGCTGTTTTTTGAAGAAGTAACAAAGAGGATTGATGAGGGCAGAACGGTAGATGTGATCTACATGGACTTCAGTAAGGCGTTCGGCAAGGTTCCCCATGAGAGACTGGTCAGCAAGGTTAGATCTCACGGAATACATGGAGAACTCGCCATTTGGATACAGAACTGGCTCAAAGGCAGGAGACAGAGGGTGGTGGTGGAGAGTTGTTTTTCAGACTGGAGGCCTGCGATGAGTGGAGTGCCACAAGGATCGGTGCTGGGTCCACGACTTCTCAACATTTATATAATTAATTGAATGTGAACATAGGAGGTATAGTTAGTAAGTTTGTAGTTGGCACCAAAATAAGAAGTGTAGTGGACAGTGCAGAAGGTTACTTCAGATTTGAATGGGATCTCAATCAGGCGGGCACATGGGCTGAGGAATGGCAAATGGAATTTAATTCAGATAAGTGCGAGGTGCTGCATTTTGGAAAAGCAAAGCTTAGCAGGACTGATACACATCATGGACAGGTCCTGGGGAGTGTTGCTGAACAAAGAGACCTTGCTGTGCAGGTTCATAGATCCTTGAAAGTCGAGGCGCAGGTAGATAGGATAGTGAAGATGTTTGGTTATGATTTCCTTTATTGGTCAGAGTATTGAGTAAGAGAGTTGGGAGGTCATGTTGCAGCTGTTCAGGACGTACATTTTGCCACACTTGCAATATTGTGTACAATTCTGTTCTCCACCTATCACAAGGATGTTATGTAATTTGAAAGGTTCAGAAAAAAAGATTTACAAGGATATTGCCAGGGTCGGAGGGTTTGAGCTATAGAGAGAGAGGCTGTATCAGCTGGGGCTGTTTTCCCTGGAGTGTCAGAGGCTGAGGCGTGATCTCAGAGGTTTATAACATCATGCGCATGGATCGGATAGATAGACAAGGTATCTTCACTGGTGTGAGGGACTCCTGAACTAGTGGGCATTGATTTAGCGTGAGAGGGGAAAGATATAAAAGGGACCTAAGGGGCAACGTTTTCACGCGATGGTGGTGCGTCTATGGAATGAGCTGCCAGAGGAAGTTGTGAAGGCTGATACAATTGCAATGTTTATTAGGCAACTGGATGGGTATATGAATGGGAAGGGTTTAGAGGGACATTGACCAAGTGCTGGCAAATGGTAGGAGATTAGTTTCGGATATCTGGTCAGCTTGGACGAGTTTGACTGAAGGGTCTGTTTCCGTGCTGTATGCCTGTGACTCACAGCCGGGGATCAGCTTAGTGGGTTTCAGTCTCTTAAAAGGTAAATCTTACTCTGTATTATTTTTAAAAATCCGCAACATTCATTAGGGTGAGTGTTTACTAGTTTAAGTGCCTCTCTTGTGATCTTTTCGTTGAATGTTTAAAATATAAAATACAGGTCCGAATTTATTCGAGAGTAGTCTTTTGTCAAGCTGTAAGACTCTTCCTTTTCCTTGGTCTATAGATTAAAGTGCAGAGATGGCCATTCATACAGTGACATGCTCTTCCTGGAGGATGTCGGAGATTATGAAGAGTTTTAATGATCCTGATGATAGCCTGCAGGAAGTGATGATGCAAATCCTCTCGGATCACATGGATCAGATGGAGAGGTGCTTAATGGTAATGAAGAATTTACAAGAGTCAGGGTGTGTGATGGGTAGCAGTTTCAGGCTGAAAAACTGCAGATACAGTCAGGTAGATGGGTTACCTTTCGGAAAGGTAAAGAGAGGGAGGTAGGTAGAGCATGAGTCTCCTGTGGCTATCCCCATATCGAACAAATGTACTGTTTTGGATAATGTAGGTGGTCATAGAGTCTCAGGGGAATGTTGCACTGACAGCCAAGTTACTGCTACTGAGACTGGCTCTACTATAATGAGAGGTATATCAGATTTCAAAACGCAGAATGAAGTTAAGGCACTCTCTAGTCGTGCACAGACTGCTGTTTCTGCAGCTGACAGTGAGACATCAGAATGGGGTGGTACCTCGCTGGTACCAGTGTCAAGAATGTTTCAGACAGGTAGCAGAATATTCTCAAAGGGAAGAATGATCATTGGGAGGTCATTGTACATTGGTACCAATGACATAGGAAGGGGAAAAGATAAAGTCCTGATCAGGGAACATTGCACATTAGCCTGAAATATAAAAAAAGTAGGTCATAGGTCATAATATCTGGATTACACCCGGTGCTACATGCTAGTGAGAGGAGGAATAGCTGGATGGAGGAGATGAATGATTGGCTAAGGAGCTGGTGTAAGGCAGAGAATTCACATCTTTTGATCATTGTAATCTCCTCTGGAGTAGAGTTGACGTGCATAAGAAGGATGGATTGCAACTGAATTGGAAGATGTCTAATGTCTAGGCACGGAGATTTGGTAGTGATACTCGGGATGCATTAAACCAGTGAGGGTAAACACAAAGAGACATTGAGAAAAGAGGTACGTCTGATGCTAGGATAGTTCAGAAGTCAAGCAGTCAAGGCAGGCAAGGGCAAGGCACAGAGGTCGGACTGAGCAGTTACACTGTATTTACATCAATGCAAGACACATAACGGGGAAGACGGATAGGGTTAGGGTATGGTTTTGAACATGGGACTGGGAGATCATGAGTATTACAGAAACGTTGCTCAGGGATGAGTAGGAATGGCAGCGTAATGTTCCAGGGTATCGATGAAAGAGGAAGGATAGAAAGGGGGACATGAGAGGAGGCAGAGTGGCCTTTTTGATTAGGGGTAGCATTACAGTTGTGCTGAGGGAAGACATTCCTGTGAATATGTCCAGTGAAGTTATTTGGGTGGAACTGGGAAATAAGAAAGAGATGACCTTGTTGTTATTATCGGAGTGAGTGTCATCTGATTGCTCTGGTTTCCGCCCACTGTCTAAAGATATGCAGGTTGGGGGGATATCCAGGCTGAATTGCCCATATTGTTCAGGGATGTGCAGGCTAAGTATATTAGTCATGGAAAATTGCCCATAGTGTTCAGTGATGTGCAGGCTAGGTGTATTAGCCATAGGAAATTGCCCATAGTGTTCAGGGATGTGCAAGCGAGATGGATTAGCCAAGGGATATACAGCGTAACAGGGGTAACGTAGGAGTCTCTGATGGTCAGTGTGGATATGATGGGCTGAATTCCCTGCTTCCACATTGTCAGGATTCTTTGTTAATACTACTAGTTTTAAAATAGTTACAGAAAATGATAGACCAGATCTAAACGGTGTTCGAAATTGGACAAAGGCAAATTTTGATGGTACAAGGCGAGAACTTCCAATGTTTCTTTGCTATTCCCAGGTAAAGGGATGGCTGGAAAGTGGGAACATAAGGACATAGGGAGGAGGAGCAGGAGTAGGCCATCTGGCCCCTCAAACCTGCTCTGCCATTCAATAAGGTCAGGGCTGGTCTTTTCATGGCCTCAGCTCCACTTTCCTGCTCTCTCACCATAACCCTTAATTCGTCTCCTGTTCACAAATCTACCTTTTGACCTAAAGATAGTCAAATCGATAACCTCAACTGCTGCACTCAACAGCAAATTCCACAGATTCATAGATTAGGCTACAGAAGTCCATCCTGAACTCAGTCCTAAATCTGATACCCCCTGATTTTGACGCTCTGCACCCACGTTTGACCCACCCCAGTGGAAATAATCTCCCTGCTTTCATCTTATCTACTCCCTTCATAATATTGTTTTTTTTTCCCTATTCAACGTCCCATACATCGAAATTCCAATGAGTATAGTACCAGTTTCCTCAGTCTCTCCGCACACGCCAACCCTTTTAAATCCTGACTCACACTAGTGAGCCTCCTCTGCACTCCCTCCTGTGTCAGTCCATCCTTCCTGAAGTAAGGGGACCAATCCTGTAGACAGTACCCCAGGGGTGACCTCACAGCGCCCTGTACAGCTGCAGCATAACCATCTCTCTATCAATGAAGGACAATATTCCTTTCACTGCCTTGATTACCTGCTGCACCTGCAAACCAACTTCCTGTGTTTCATGCACAAGGAAACCCATCTACCTCTGCACAGCAGCGTGCTGCAAGTTTTCACTATTTCATTATCAGTTTGCTGTTAGTCCGACCAAAGTGGATGACCTCACATTTCCCAACATTGTCCTCCATCTGCCAGTTCCTTACCGACACACATAACCTACCTGTATCCCTGTGCAGACTTACAGTGTCCTCTGCACACATTGTTCTACCACTCATCTTCGTGTTATCTACCTTTCATGAATCGATGTTGTGTCTGCTCGATGAGACAATTTCTATCCACAAAGCTCACTGTTTCTTGCTTGAGAGATCGGCATTTTCCCCAGTATAGAAGTTATGCTAACAGATCCATTTTAAAATATTGGCATCACAGTTGCAACTTGCCAATCTGTCAGAACTGTCCCAGAGTCCAGCAAAGTTTAGTGAATTATCACGAGTGCATTTGCTATTTAGCCTCTGCCATCTATTATCGTCCCCTGGGATGCATTTCTCAGGGCCAGGCGACTCATCTACCTTTATGCTGTTATCTTTCCCAGCACAACCTCTTTACTGAAAATTATTGCTTCTCTATCCTCATCTGCCATTGCCTCCGTAGGCCTGCGACAGCGAGAGTACACAGAAGTATGTTCCTGTTAAGGCTCAAGGCTGGTAGGTGTAGAGAATGCTGCCTGTCGAGAGAAATTGAGGGTCGGGTCAACAAAATGATGTAGGGATATGGTAGGTCCATACAGCTGGGTTCGTTGAATCCCTCCAGGAGTATAGGGGCAGTGGGAGAATACTCGAGGGAAACCAGTAGAGCAAAAATGGGACATGAGTGGGATTTGGGAAATAGGTTTAAGGAGAATCCAGAGAGTCCAGAGATACACTAAGGATAAACGAGTAACCAGGCAGAGAATAGGGACCCTCAAAGATCATGGAAAAGCTCCTGTGTCTCCTAGATAAGTATGTACCTGTCAGGCAGTGAGGAAGCTGAAGAGTGTGGGAATGTGGTTTACGAAAGAAGTGGAATCTCTGGTCAAAAGGAAAAGAAGGCTTACGTTAGGACGAGATGTGAAGGCTCAGTGAGGGCGCTTGAGGCTCACAAGGCAGCCAGGAAAGACCTAAAGAAAGAGCTCCGAAGAGCCAGTAGGAGACATGAGAAGTTGTTGGAGAATATGATTAGGGTAACCCTAAGGCTTTCTGTAGTTGTTTAAGGAATAAAAGACTGACAAGAGTAAGATTAGGGCCAATCGAGAATTATAGTGGGAAGTTGTATTTGGAGACAGAGGAGGTAGGGGAAGCACTAAATGAATATTTTTCAGCAGTATTCACTCTAGGAAAAGACAATGTTGTCGAGGAGATTACTGAGATACAGGCTACTAGAATAAGCGGGATTGAGGTTCGCAAGGAAGAGGTATGAGAAAGCCAGCAGAGTTTTAAATAAATAAGTCTCCTGGGCCGGATGGGTTTTATCCTAGGATCCTCTGGGAAGCCAAGAAGGAGATTGCCGAATCTTTAAATCTTCATTGTCCACAGGAATAGTGCCAGAAGTCTGGAGGATAGCAAATGTGGTTCCCCTGTTCAAGAAGGTGAGTAGAGACAACCCTGGTAATTATAGACCAGTGAGCCTTACTTCAGTTGTTGGCAAAATGTTGGAAAAGGTTACAAGAGATAGGATTTATAATCATCCAGAAATGAATAATTTGATTCGGGATAGTCAGCACGGTTTTGTGAAGGATAGGTTGTGCCTCACAAACCTTAGAGTTCTTTGAGAAGGTGACCAAACAGGTAGATGAGAGTAAATCGGTTGATGTGGTGTATTTGTATTTCAGCAAGGCGATTGATAAGGTTCTCCACAGTAGACTATATGTACAAAATGCTGAGGAATAGGATTGTGGGAGATATAGCAGTTTGGATCAGTAATTGGCTTGCCAAAAGAAGACAGAGGGTGGTGGTTGATGGGGAATATTCATTCTGGAGTCCATTTACCAGGAGTGTACCGCAAGGGTCGGTGTTAGGTCTACTGCTGTTTGTCATTTTTATTAACGACCTGGATGAGGGCGTAGAAGGGTGGGTTAGTAAATTTGCAAACAACACTAAGATCGGTGACGTTGTGGATAGTGACGAAATATGTTGTTGGTTACAGAGAGACTTCGATAAGCTGCAGAGCTGGCAAATACAGTTTAATGTGGACAAATGTGAGGTGATACACTTTGGTTGAAGTAACCGGAATACAAAGTACTCGGCTAATGGTATGATTCTCGGTAGTTTACATTTTACATTACAGTGTGGAAACAGGACCTTCGGCCCGACAAGTCCACACCGACCCGCTGAAGCGCAACCCACCCATACCACTACATTTGCCCCTTTACCTAAAGCTACGGGCAATTTAGCATGGCTAATTCACCTGACCTGCACATCTTTGGACTGTGGGAGGAAACCGGAGGGCCTGGAGGAAGCCCACGCAGACACGGTGAGAACGTGCAAACTCGACACAGTCACTGGTCGCCTGAGACGGGAGTTGAACCCGGGTCTCAGGCGCTGTGCTAACCACTGTGCCACCGTGCCGCCCACAAACCTTAGTGTAGATCAGCAGAGAGATCTCGGTGTCCAGGTACACAGATCCTTGAAATTTGCCACCCAGGTTGACAGGGATGTTTGGAAGGCATACAGTGTTTTCGCTTTTTTTAATACAGGAATGGCGTTCTGGAACCAAGAGGTTATGCTACAGCTGTACAAAACTCTAGTGCGGCTGAACTTGGAGTGTTGTGTACAGTTCTGGACACAACATTATAAGAAAGATGCGGAAGCTTTGGAAAGGGTGCAGAGGAGACTTACTATGATATTGCCTGGTATGGAAAGAAGCTCTTACGAGGAAATGCTAAGGGACGTGAGGCTGCTTTCATTAGAGAGAAGAAGTTTCAGAGGTGACTTAATAGATACATATAAGATAATCAGAGGTTTAGATAGTGTGGACAGGGAAAGCCCTTTTTCAAGAATGGTGACCAGAGGTGAGGGGGCATAGTTTTAAATTGAGGGGTGATGGATATAGGACAGATATCAGAGGGAGTTTCTTTTCTCAGAGAGTAGTAAAGGTATAGAATACTTTGCCTGGAACTGTAGTAGATTCGCCAACTTTAATTATATTTAAGTCGTCATTGGACAAGCATATGGACGTACATGGAATAGTGTAGGTTAAATGGGCTTCATATTGGTATGACAGGTCGACGCAACATCGAGGGCCGAAGGGCCTGTACTGTGTTGTAATGTTGTATGTTCTATGAGCAATATGCTGTCAGGATCGTTGCTGGGTCCACTGCTTTTCATCATTTATATAAATGTTTTCTATGTGAATATAAGAGGTATGGTTAGTGACGTTACATAGATAACAAAATTGGAGGTGCAGTGGACAGGGAAGAAGGTTACCTCAGAGTACAATGGGACTTCAAGCAAATGGGCTGAGGAGTGGCTGATGGAGTTTAATTCAGAAAAAGGTGAGCTGCTCCATTTTGGAAAAACAAATCAGGGCAGGACTTATACCCTTAATGGGAAGGTCCTGGGGAGCATTGCTGAACAAAGAGATCTTGGAGTGCAGGTTCATAGTTCCTTGAAAGTGAAATCATAGATAGTGAAGAAGGCGTTTAATATCCTTGCCTTTATTTGTCAGTGCATTGAGTACATGAGTTGTGACGTCATTTTGTGTCTGTACAGCACATTGATTCAGCCACTTCTGGAATTTTGCTTGCAGTCCTGGTCTCCACGCTGTCGGAATGATATTGTGAAACTTGAAAGGGTTCAGAAAATGGTTTCAGCTATATAGGTATAGGCTGAATAGGCTGGGGCTGTTTTCACTGGAGCGATGGATGCTGAGAGGTGATTTCTGTGGTGGATACAATTGTGAGGGACATGGATAGGGTGAACAGTCAGGGTCTTATTCCCTGGTTAGGTGAGTCCAAATCTATGGGGCACAGGCTTAAGGAGTGAGGGAAAAGATTTTTAACGGATCTGAGGGGCAATGTTTTCAAGCTGAACTGGTATGTGTACGGAATGTGCTGTCAGAGAAAGTGTGGAGGCTGGTACAATTGCAACATTTAAAATGCATCTGATTGGGTATTAGATTAGGATAGGTTTAGACGGGTATGGGCCAATTGCTGTCAAATGGGACGAGATTAATTCAGAATATCTGGTCGGCATGGACAGGTTGAACCGAACGGTTGGTTTCTGTGCTGTACATCTCGATAACACTGACACATTAAAATTAAGATAAGTTTCTCTATGTGGAGAGTTAGCAGAAAGTCGGATAATTCGCCTTGGAGCTCAGAAGGTTAAGCAGTGATTTCAACCAGAAGCAGATTTCTTTCCAGGATATTTAATTTCGAGAGACAGAGGGAGAAATTATTAAAGTCAAAATTTGTAGCAACTACTTTCAAGCAATTGGCAGATAATGCAGGTGAAAAATGTGAAGATTATTTTACTCCGTAAGTTCTGAGCATCTGGAACAGTTTGAACGACAGCTGGATGCAGATTCAGTAGTTATTGTCAAAACAAGTTTGCAAGCTTTTGGTAAGGAAGGATGTGGAGGACTACAGGCAAATGGGAGGTGAGTTGGGACAGACTGGCATCATCTACAGAGGGATAGAGTACAGTCCCAGTGGGCTGAATAGCCCCCAGTCCCTCTACTCTGTGATACTGCCCCCTTTCACTGAATGTTGAAGCTGATGCCAGTGCAGAGCCATAGGGATGTACAGCATGAAAACAACCCGTTTGGTCAAACTTGTCCATGCTGACCAGATATCCTAACCTAACCTCATCCCATTTGCCAACACTTGGCACACATCCCACTACACACTTCCAATTCATATACCCATCCTGATGCCAAATGGTATAATTGGATCAACCTCCACCACTTCCCCTGACAGAATATTGCACATATGCATCACCCTCTTTGAAAAAAGATGACCCTCGGATCCCTTTTAAATCATTCCACTCTCACATTAAACCTATGCCCTCCAATTATGGACTCCCCACCCCAGGGAAAAGTCCTTGTCTATTTATCCTATCCATGCCCCTCTTGATTTTATAAACCTCTGTAAGGTCACTCTTCATCCTCCAATGCTCCTGGGAGGAGCGCACCACTCGTGTCGCAATGGGGCCCGGGTGATTGACGGCAGATTCACACCAATAGGAGAGTTAGTGTGATCGTCCACAAATGGGATTGAATGAGGGGTGGGTCCAGTGGGCCAATGAGCTGTGCAGGTGCAGTGTCACTGTAAGCGGGGACTCAGTGAGTGTGAAGAGGGTGGGAGAGGCAACAGAGACTGGGAGAGAAATGGAGGTTCTGTGCACTGGGAGGGTTTATAAACGCACGGTTTTAGGCTGCTAGACCTGAATTAGAAATTCCTGGTAAATTAGAACCAAAAGAACTGCGGATGCTGTAAATCTCACACGACAACCAAAAGGTACTGGAAAAGCTCAGCAGATCTGGCGGCATCTCTGAAGAGAAATCAGAATTAACATTTTGGATTCGCTGACCCTTCCTCAGAACTGATGTTACTAAGAAAAAAAAGTCCGTTTATATGCAGATGTTTGGTGCTAAGGAGTAATTGATAGGTGGTGATAGAGTCCAAAGAAAGAGATGGGAACAGTTGGACAAAGGTGCAGATAACGATCTGGCTTGGGGAGGGTGAATAGCTGTTTCTGGGGACTGTTAGTGGCTAAACATAGGTAGTGTGTAATGGCAGGACATGTGATAACAAGGACTGGTGTGTGGGTTAAGAGGCTTGGGCGCTAGGACATTGGCAAGTTCATGACCTAAACTTATTGAATATGATACTGGGGCTAGAGGGGTCCAGGGTCCCCAAGTAGAAGGTGAGGTGCTGTTCGTCCAGCTTTTGTTAAAGTGTGGCGCTGGAAAAGCACAGCAGCATTAAAGGAGCAGGAGAATCGACGTTTTGGGCTTACTTCTTTCATAAGGAATGCCGGGATTGTGGGTGGGGGCGAGAGGGGTGGAGTGTAAGAGGGCTGAGAGATAAACAAGAGGGATATGTGCGATTGGTGGGATGGGATCTAGGAAGGCAATAGGTAGATGTAGGTGGAGGGTAATGGAGGGAGGGTGGAGTGGAGAATTGGGAAGGAAGATGGAGAGGTGGGACAGTTCAAGAGGGTGGTGTTGAGTTGGAGGGTTGGATCTGGGATAAGGTAAGGTTGGGAGATGAGGAATCCTTGATTCTGTGGTTAAAGGGTCCCAATGTGGAAGATGAGGTTTTCTTCCTCCAGGCGTTGGGTGGCTGGGATTTAGTGGTGGAGGTGGCCTTGGACTTGCATGCCCTTGGCGGAGTGGGAGGGGACGTTGAAGTGGTCGGCCACAGGATAGTGGGGTTGGTTGGTGCAAATATCCCAGAAATGTTCACTGAAATATTGAGGTTCCTTGAAAGTTGGTGTCCTGACTCCCCAGTGGAGATTAGACCACATCAAAAGCAAAGGCCATAATAGGTGAGGTGTTTGAATGTGCAGGAAAATATCTGCTGGATGTGGAAGGGTCCTTTGGAGGTGAGGGGGGAGGTGTGGGCACAGGTTTTACACCTCTTGTATTGGCAAGCGAAGGTGCTGGGAGTGGAAGGTGGGTTGGTGGGGAGCATGGATCTGACCAGCAATTCACACGGAATGGTCTCTGTGGAATGCTGAAATGAATGGAGAGGGAAATATAGCTCTGGAGGGATCTGAATGTAGGTGGTGGAAATGGCGGGAGATGATGCGTTGTGTCTGGGTTGAAGGTGAGGACTGGGGGGTTCTATCCTTGTTGCAGTTGAAGAGGCGTATTTCAATGGCACAGGTGCGGGAAGTGGTGGAGATACACTGGAGAGTATTATGGACCACATGGGAGTGGAAATTGCAGTCCTTGAAATACGGGGCGTTTTGGGGTGTTCTCGAGTGTTCCACAAGCTTGCATCAAGCTTCACTGGAACACTGCAGTAAATATGAGACAGAAATGTTTACCAGGGAAAAGACTCATGTGTTAACGTGACGGTCAACTGGAATCTCCGGGTCTGTTTTGCAGCAGAACGTAGATCATCAGCTGTCATTTCCAGCACCTCCACTGGGATGCTGCCAGACACAGGTTCCCTCCCAGCCAGATTGTTATCCACTCCTTTGTCTTTCCAAATGTTACTGTCTCTTTTGGGCTCTGTCCCCACCTATTATTTACTCTTTAACCCCTATCTCCTGCAGTCCAAAGATATGCATGTTAGGTGAATTGGCCAAGCAAAATTTTCCGTAGTATTCAGGGATGTATAGGTTAGGTGCATGAGTCAGGGGAAATGGAGAATAATAGGGTTGGGGAATGAGTTTGGTTGAGAGTCTCTTCAGAGGGTGGGTGTGAACTTGTTGGGTCGAATGGCCTGTTTCCACACTGTAGGGATTCTAATTTTCCCAGCTGCCGTCAGTTCTGAAGGGTCACTGGACCTAGAATGACCCTTGGTGTGTGCAGGAGGAGGAAACGGGACAGGGGAGTTGTATCCAGTTTAGACTAGGAGGATTTAATTGCACTCTGTACAGGGAGTTAGGCCTGAATTAGAAACTCTTGGTCCCACGTTTACAGCAAATGGGAAAATGACTGTGGGCCTCAGTCTCTGATAGGTCCTGGGTTATGGCTGCCATCTTTGTTGGGGTCAAGGTACAGCGAGGCACATGGACACGTCCTCGTCTTGGGTGCGGAAGGGGTGATTTGAAGAGGAGCATTTACACATCAAACACATACCAAGAGAAGTGTTTGCCTTCACTATTCATCTTGCATTGACTGTGAGCTTTGTTTTGTAAATTCATTTTATAGGATATTAATTGAGAATAATTGAGACAGGGATCTCAAAAGCAATTTTCTATCATCAGCAGGGTCATCAGGATCTGAATACCATTGATATTTAACTGTGGAAGGGAGAAAGGTTTGTCTGTTCTGTCTGTGGGAAAGAATCTTTTTTAGAAGCAAAAAGCGGAGAGATATTCACAATAGTCGTTGGATCACCCTTGGGGTTTGTGCTCTGTTCTGGGCCCTGCAGCTGAGGAAGGAGGTATTGGCCTGAGAGGGAGCACAGATTTATCCAAATTACACCTCGTCTCTTTGTAGGAAATGTCAGATTTTGTCCGAGTCACCCACTTCATGATGTTAACCTGTAAACTCCTTATTTTCAATTCACTGCAATCTTCTCATTAAAATTCCTTATGGACTCAAATTCCAGCACCATTTCGGGTGGAATGTTCCAGGTTCTGACAACAGTCTGTTCATTCATAAACAGCTGAGGTCCATGTTGTCTCTGGGGTTACAAAGGGCTGAATTGAAAGATGAGATGCAGTTCCTCCGCTCCCACTGAGATGCATTGGAACAGTACAGGAGGCTGAGGGCAGTGTAGGTGTGAGAAGGCAATAAAACTGACAGGGCTGCACTGTGAGGGCTACTTGGCTCAATGGCAGTGTTTTGGAGTTGGTTGTAAACAGAGCGAGGTGAGACAGGGAGAAGGTGAAACCCTCAGCTTCAGTTTTAGTTCAGGCCATTCAGAAATTCGTATGGTCCCAATGGGAACATCCAGTTTGTAAGTGAAACCTGCTGAGTTTTTTTTAAACAGTTTTTAAAAGTATGTCAGCTTAAGTAAAGATTGTGGCTTTTGATTATATTGGAAATGTTTGAAGTGAAGGAAGTTTTCTCGCTCATTTAAATTCTCTTAATGGGAGTAACTAGCTGATTCTAGAAACACATTGTTACAGGAGACCTCAGACCCGTGGTGTGCTCCTCTTGTACAATGTGGGACACAAGGAACGCTTCCAGTGTCCCTGACGGCTATGTGTGCAGGACGTGTGTCCATCTGCAGCTACTGGGAAACTGTTTTTCAGACCTGGAGCTGTGAGTGAACTTACTGTGGAGAAATACTGAGAATGTTATGGACAGCACATTTAGTGAGTTCGTCACACTGCAGGTGAGGGTTACACAGACAGAAAGGGAATGGGTGACCATCAGATCAAATAAAAGGTTCAGGAAGGAAGTGCAGGACACCCCAGCGGTTATTCCCTTCTCATACAGATATTGTGCACCTCTTGGGATTCTATAAGTGGGGAATGGGTGGGGTGGCCTCTCAGGGGAAATCAGCAACAGCCAGATTCATGACACCACAGATTGCTCCGCTGCACAGAACTGGAGGAATGAGAATGGAAGAACTATAGTGACAGTGAATCCACTAGTCAGGGTCAGAGACAGGCGTGTCTGTGGCCAGAGACATGAATCCAGGAAAGTGGAATTGAACCCAGGTACATTTATTGATAAGTGCACAGACCAATAAGGGTCAGCGGCCCAAATGCAACGTTCAGCACTTGATCACCCTGAAGCTCTACTTTCCAGGGCTTGTGCACTTGTTCTGGGCCCTTCAGAGAGATTGAAGGGGATAGGGAGAAAAAAGGAACATGGTTGTGTTGTAGATCTACAAAATAACGGTCACCCTCCCCTCTCGGTCTCCCCCCTCTGTCTCCCATCCCCCATCGTGCCTCCTCCCCACCGCAGGGAAAAGACCTTGTGTATTTACCCTATCCATGCCCCTGCTGATTTTATAAAAATCTCTCAGGTAGCCCATCAGCCTCTGACGCTCCAGGGAAAACAGTGTATTCATCCTGTCCCTGTAGCTCAAATCCTCCAACCCTGGCAACATGCTTGTAATACTTCTCTGACCCCTTTCAAGTTTCGTAATATTGTTTTCAACGGAAGGAACCAGAATTGCACTCAATATTCCAAGCGTGGCCGAACCAATGTCCTGTACAGCGGCAATATGACCTCCCAACTCCTATACTCAATGTTCTGGCAAATAAAGGAAAGCATAAAAAACGCCTTCTTCACTATCCTATCTACCTGCGATTCTGCTTTCAAGGAGCCATGAACCTGCACTCCAAGGTCTCTTTGTCCAGCAGCAGCCCCGAGGACCTTACCATTAAGTGTATACATCCTGCTAATATTTGCTTTTCCAAAATGTAGCACCTTACATTTATTTAAATTAATCTCCATCTGCCAGTCCTCAACCATCTGATCAAGTTCCCGTTGTAATCTGAGATAATCTTTTTCACTGTCCACTACACCTCCAATTTTGATGTCATCTTACTAACAATATTTTCTATGTTCACATCCACATCATTTATATAAATTATGTAAATTAGTGGATCCACCGATCCTTTGTGACACCCCACTGGTCACAGGTCTCCAACCTGGAAAGCAACCTTCCATCACCACCCTCTGTCTTCTACCTTTGAACCAGTTTTGTATCCAAATGGCTAGTTCTCTCTGTATTCCATGATATCTAACCTTGCTAACCAGTCTCCCATGGGGAACCTTGTTGATCGCCTTACTGAAGTCCATATAGATCATTCCAAAGCTTTGCCCTCATCAATCCACTTTATTGTTACTTCAAAAAAATTGACTCAAGTTCATGAGAAGTGATTTCTCATACCCAAAGCCGTTATTAACATCCAAGACTTAATTCTGTACATTGGGGTCTGCGTCACCCAGTTATGGGTGTTAATATTCTGGATAAAGTTCACGTACACCAGCTTTGTGTTAGCGACGTTGTATTGAGTCTTGTTGATATCACCAACACAGGTGAGTTCCTTTGCAAACGCAGTCTCGATATTCCTAACCCCCTCCACCTGCTCTTTCTCCTCAATCCCCATCGTAGACAGTAAGTCGGAGGAGCTCATGGAGTTTCTATGTGAATTAGATTGAGAAAATCTTCCCTTCTTTCAACTAGCCCAACAAGAAATTGTGGTAGTGTCCTTACCTCTGGACCAGGAGGATCGGGTTCAGAGTTGAGTAACAGCATCTTTGAAGAGGCTGATTGGAAAACGTGCCCAAGCCACCAGGCCATACTGTCTCCTGGCTGTCCCTGCCTGAGCCTCGAAACAGAACCTTCCTGTAGTTTCTCTCCTGTCAGACTCTCCAATTGCTCAGTTTGTCCAGGATCCCGTCCTGCTGCTGCACTGCTCCCTCACTGACCTATACATCCCCCAGTGTCCTCCACACTCATTCATTGTTTACAATCCCATTGCCCCAGTGCTCCAGCCCACGCCCTCCACTCTATTGGGCAGCAGTTTCGGTCAAGCACCCAGGCTCCTGTGCGATCTGGAGCATGTGCTGTCGGAGGGGAGACCAGTGAACGGGCGCAGTGCTGGCCAATTGTTGGCGTATGTGCAGTATGGGTCAGTGCCAGGGAGGCTGTGGGTGTGTGGGATTAATCTGTCATTGGCAGCTTCCTCCCTCTGAAAGTAGGACACAGGGGAATGGCCCCTCCCCTGGTATCCTGACGAGTGGTCAAAGTATTAATGGGGAAGCATTTTGCAGAAAGTTATCAGAACTCTTGTGAAGATCCAGGAATGTTATGGAGAGGGACAGGGGTGAGCCTGTATTTAGAGTTCTAATTTGGTTCATTTTCGTTCAACCAGATATGATTTGGCCACTGTGTGCAGGATGGTTCTCATCAGAGGTCGGAGTGGGGGCAATAAATAAGAGGCTCCAGATTGGGAAAAAAAATGGTCTGACCAGGAAGGAAACCCTGGGAGGTGGGGGGAGGATTCATCAACACCCCGGAAGCTCCGAGTCAGCTTCATTGATTTGATTAGATTAGATTTTCTGCAGTGTGGAAACAGGCCCTTCGGCCCAACCAGTCTATACCGACCGTCCGAAGAGCAACCCACCCAGACTAATTTCTCTCTGACGAAAGCTCCGAACACTATGGGTAATTAGCATGGCCAATTCACCTGACCTGCACTGTCAGTCTTTGGATTGTGGGAGGAAACCAGAGCACCCAGAGGAAACCCACGCAGACAATGAAAGACTGTGCAAACTCCACATTCACGTGGAAGGAAAGGTGTGTATTTCGTCCGTGGGCGAATATTTCAAATGTCAGTGTGACTGGATAAAGTACTGAGACACAGCCAAGTCCATGTTAGCTTGTGACTGTGGACAGAGATCTCATTTGCTTTTAATAATCTGAAAACACTTGGCTCATTTCCCAGAAACAATTAAGCTACAGATTTGGTTTGTATGAGGACAATTTTTAATGAACCATTCAACCAGAAAGAGATAAGGATACCTGCACAATGGAACAAACTATGAAAACGGGATTGTTGTAAATGAGTTAATTATCGATCATGGTTAGTAATCCATTGGCGTTGTCACGTCGGTTCCAACGCCGTGGGGAAATACTGGAAATGTGATGAATGTAATGTAGGATTCAGTTATTAAACTGGAAAAAGTGCAGATGAAATTTACAAGGATTTTTGCCAGGGCTCAGGGGTCTGAGACGTTGGACAAGCGAGGATTTTTTTTTTGTTTAGAGCAAAGGAAACAGAGAGGGGTTCTTTTCTAGAAGTCTATAAGACCATGACAGCCATGGGTAAGGTGAATGCACTCAGTCTTTTACCCAGGGAATCAAGGAGTGGAGGGCATCTGTTTACGGTTATAGGAGAAAGAATGAAAGGGAACCTGAGGGGCACCTGTTTTACACAGTGGGTGGTATGTATATGGGCTGAGCTGCCAGTGGAAGTGGTTGAGGTGGGTATATTAGCAACATGTAAAAGACATTTGGACAAATACATGGATAGCAAAGGGACAGAAGCAGATGGGCCAAGTGCAGGGAAATGGGGTTCGCGTGGATGGACATTTTGGCTGGTATGGGCCAGTTTGCTGTAGGACTCTGACTGCAATTATATTTACTATTTCTCCCGCTATCTCTGGTAGCACCCTGGGATGTATTCCATCAGGGCAAAGAGACTTATCTACCTTTAGCTCCATTAGCCTGCCCGACTCTAACTCTCTCGTGATAATGGTTATTCCTAGGTCCTCACCTTCCTCAGTCTCCTTGTCAATTACTGGCATGTTCTTCGTATCCTCCACTGTGAAGACTGACTGCTGTGTACTCTTATTCCTGAACCCTGCTGGATAGAAATAACTGGGCACAGAACTCTGAGAGGTCGTCTTTTAGTCTTTATTGATGAGGCATGGCAGTTACTTGGATAGTGTACATGTAGAATACCTCCAGGCAGCATCAGGTAACTCCCCGCCTGTCCGATGTGCCGCTCCCATTCTTATACCTTCGTGTTTTGTGGTGTTGAATGGATGCTGTCTCTCAATATTATCTCCATGGCAATGGCAGTTAAAAAGTAGATTTTAGCTCAACACTTTGTGGTTAAACCACATACCCCTCCCCCACTGCTCTGTGGCTCAGTCAGGTATCTGACAGGTGGTTCAGTTTCAGTGGGGCTGTCTGTCAGGATTCTGATGTGGAAGAGACGGTGTTGGAGTGGGGTGGGCATAGTTAAAAACCACACATCACCAGGTTATAGTCCAACAGGTTTATTTGGAAGTACAAGCTTTTGGATTGTGCTGTGATTTTTAACTTGATCAGGATTATCTCTATGGTAACAGTTACAGTGACCATATGTTCCCCACACAATAGGTTCAGCTCTAGCAGTGTAAACAGCTATTCTGGCCCTGGGGATAGCGACTAATCGCTTTTCTCCCCCAATCCCATCCAGCTTTCTGTTGATCTTTAATGTTTTTCTAATCTCCTAGTTTCTCCTTGGTCTTTGCCAACTTGTATGCTTTCAATTTCAATTTGATAGACTTCTTTATTTCCTTAGCCACCCATGGCAGATTACTCCTTTTCCTCCAGTCCTTCCTTTTCAATGATATATACTTTTGCTGAGCAGTTTGAAAAAATTCTTTGTAATTCCTCCACTGTCTGCCAACTGTCCTACCCTAAAGTCTTTGCTTCCAGTCTACATTAATCAACTCCTGCCTCATCGTATTGTAGTCTCCTTTGTTTAAGCACAGGATCTTAGGATTGGGTATAATCTTCCCGCTTTCCAACTGTATTCTAAATTCAATCAGACTTATCACAAAACTTTTATCAGATTACGAGGTGAGGCGACGTTTCCTGGGTGTTTTGGTTTTCATTGTCAGAGACCTTGGCTTTGTAATAAAGAACAGGATAGATATTCACAACAGAGTATTGTGGACGGTGTGGAATGTACTACACAGTCTAAAACCATAAATCACTGTTTCCCCTCAGTTTACATGATTTGGCGATGCTGATGTTGGATTGGGGTGTACAAAGTTAAAAATCTTGACATCAGATTATAGTCCCTCAGGTTTAATTGGAAGCACACTAGATTTCGGAGCATTGCTCCTTCATCATGATCCAATTAAACCTGCTGGACTATAACCTGTTGTTGTGTGATTTTTAACTCTCCTCAGTTTAAAATTGCAAAATCATTATCTTCTACATTCTTCCGCACTAAGTTTGGAACGCAAATCCACCGGACTACCCAACTTTTTCTGAAAATATCCTTTGGTGAAGGTAGTGAGTTTTGGATTCAGCTTTCCAGTTATTACCGTAAGAAGATAAGCCCTGGGCACAGGAGAGGCAGTGCAGCCCTTCGAACCAGCTCCACCATTTAATCCGGTGATGATTGAGCTCATCTCGGTTCTAGCTGGATTTTCCCGCCTGCTCTCTCTCACCCTTCAACTCATTGCAAATTAAACATCTGTATCTCTGCATTAAATTTACTCATTGTCCTGGCATCCATCGCATTTTGAAAAGGGAATTCCACAGATTCACAACACATCGCAACAAGTATATTATTCTTCATGACAATAGAATAGAGTCCCTATAGTGCATAGTCCACACCAACCCTATGAGCATCCCATTCAGAATCACCCATTCCCTGTATTTCCCATGATTAATGGCTTAACCTGCACATTCATGGACACTGTGCACAATTTATCATACCCAATCCACCTAACCTGAACATCTTTGGACTTTGGAATGAAACTGGAGCACCCAGAGGAAACCCGCACAGACACAGTGAGAACGTGTAAACTCCACACAGTCACCTAAGGCTGGAATCAAATCCAGGTCCCTGACGCTGTGAGTCAGCAATGT
The DNA here is from genome assembly GCF_047496795.1 of Chiloscyllium punctatum. Taxonomy (NCBI): domain Eukaryota; kingdom Metazoa; phylum Chordata; class Chondrichthyes; order Orectolobiformes; family Hemiscylliidae; genus Chiloscyllium; species Chiloscyllium punctatum. The sequence goes on from NC_092766.1 coordinate 78,168,972, forward strand.
TAACCATTGAGCCACCTCTGCATAAAATCTGCTCCTCCTATTGACCACCACACGCCCCAGTTGGCTGTATCTGTATTCCTTACATCAGAAAATCAGGTTATGGAAGCAGGTGTCTCAGTAAAGCCCAGTGACAGTCCATATGTTCTGTGTGTTTGAATGGGGATACTATACACAACACCCTGCAGTCCACACTTTTCATTCACTTTCCAGAGACAGGGCTCCAGTGGCTTCATGGAGACGGCAACTCCCACAATCCCTGAAGCAGAGACCACACGTGTGCGGGGAAACCCAGCATTGTACATGTACAGAATGTGGGCGGGTTTTGGAGCATGTGCTTTGTGTAAGTATACTTTGCGGAAAGTATTTCACACTGTGATTGGCTGAAGGAGGAATGCATCTGCTCATAGTATTGATCAGTTGGGGGTCAAAGTGTCACCACACCCATGGAGGACCACTCTCCATCCACAATTCATTGTAATGGTGGGAATCAACGAATTGGAAACAAAGAAAGATCTGACCCATTCTCCCAGACTGAAGGTTACTCTTCTGTCCAGGATTTGTCACTTCCCTTCCTGTTTCCATTTGTCTCATTCTGCTGTCACATTATTGACTTGCAGCAACTGAAGGGAACGGAAGTGAACCCAGAAAGGGTGCAGAGTCTAACCAGGGATGCAAAGTGGTGGCATGGATCTGTTTATCAGTAACTCCATGAGAATGTAGAGGGTTAACATTAGGGGGTTGCAGAAGCAAAATGTTGGGACAGAGTAAATGGGCTGGAGGGTTACAGCTTCGGGGGAAGAAAGGGGAAAAAGATATTCCAGAGAAACTAGAATTGTCTGTTCTGAATTTCTAATCTGTACATATTCCTTTATAGAGGGTGCTAGATGGTGAAGCTTTGAGACTGAATTCTCAAAGTCACGCGCAGATCACGATTAAGTTAACCAGCATTTGAAGAACCAAAGATAGAGAATCACTCGGCCAAAAGTCTGCAACGCAATCCCACACAGCATTGTCCGTCTCTCTGCGCCAAATGGACTGTGAATGGTTCAAGACAGCAGCTCACTCCCATGTTCTCATGGGCAACTAGAGATGGGGAATAAATGCTGGCTGAGCCAGTGATGCCCATATCCTGGAAATGGGTTCTATCTCTAGTTGCTGAAACCCAGTTGATGTTACTGCAGGATGATGAGGGACGCTTAGTGCATCCTCCAGGAGGCAGCACCATCACATTACCCCCTCCTACCCCCACACAGTAACACAGAAACATCACTGGAACAAATGGCAGTGAAGCTAAAGGAGGACTTAGATATAGTTCTTCGAGGTAAAATCATAAAAGGGGATTGGAACACAGCAGGAACATGAGACTGAGCTGGATGGTCAGCTGTTTCCCATTGAATGGTGGAGCAGGATTGAGAGGCTGAATGGTCTCCTTCTGCTGCTATCTTCCAGGTATGTATATAGCCATGGAGCCCGGGTAGGAAGAAGGGGGCATGGATTCTCCAGGAGATTGCACTTCCACAACAGTTTTCAGTGTGGGATGGTTTGATGGATTTTATTTCACATTTATCTTTGACACAAGGTTTTTAAAATTTTGGTTTTAAAATGTTGCAAAAGTTTTTTGCACAGCAAATAAAATTAAAGAAAATAAATTGAACTCTCTGAATATAACAGTTTTAAAGCTTTCAACCTCTATAAAACAAAATCCTGTCTATTCCCGGACCCTATCACTTTCCAGCTACTCAAACTCCAGGGAAGTATTCACTCCCTGTCTGAACCTTTGGTTTGATTTAACTGCTTTTCAGTTCTCATGCTGTTAGCTGTGAAGCGTTCTTTTTCCCTATTTCTCCAACCCAGAAATGTGATCACAGCAACCTTTCCACCATCAAAATTATCATTACACCGTTTTGCTTTTGGTTAACATCTAATCACCAGCAGTGCAAAAGTGAGGAACGCTGATGCTGGAAACCAGAGTATAGATTAGAGTGGTGCTGGAAAAGGGCTTTTGTCAAAATGTTGCTTTTCTGGCTCCTCGGATTCTGCCTGACCTGCTGTGCTTGTCCAGCGCCACTCTAATCTAGACATATAATCGCCAGCAGTAAACCATTTGTGCAATCAATTGAATATTCCCAAACAAGCCCCTTATGGGCCAAGCAAACCATTACAAGTGACAGAGTGAGAAGGGACTAAATAATGTAGAGTTGTGCGGAGGGGGCAGCGTTGGAGATAAAGCACTATATCCCCTACGGTGCCCACCTCTATCTAAAGGCATCGAGAGCATTGATACACACCACATGCTCCTTCTCCAAGGGCACTCTGCTGTGTAGTCTTTGTTCTCAATCATAGAATAAAATCCCTCCAGTGTGGAAGGAGAGCATTGGCCCATCATCTCCACCGACCATCCAAAGAACATCACGCCCAGAGCACTCTATCACTGTAACCCTGCATTTCCCATGGCTGATCCACCTCGTCTGCACAATCTGGATCCTGTGGACAATTTAGCACGACTGATCCACCTAACCTGCACATCTTTGGACTATGGGAGGAAACCAGAGCACCTGGAGTGGACCCACACTATCATGGGGAGAATGTGGGAACTCCACACCGAACGTTGGCCAAGGCTGGACTCCAAACTTGCAGCTGGTGCTGTGAAGCAGCAGTGCTACAATCACAATTTAAATCAAAACAGATGATCCCTGTTTATTGTCACTTTGCTGTCTGTGGAGACTTACGCCCAGAGAGACATCCTGAGGTTCAGAAAATGACAATGTAAGTTCAGTCAGCTCCAGCCCAGTTAATGTGGTTAACAACAACATCAATACTCCAGCAGTGTCATCATGTACAAGGTCCACTCCTGACTCTGATGGACAGTAACATCAGAATCAGAGTCCTGCAGTCCACACGGAGCAGGGGGATGACCACTTCCCTGTGAGCACTCACTGGTCTCTCAATCATGTTGAAGACGCAGCAAATCCCTTGTGACACAGAGGGGTGAACAGTTCCTACCCAGAGTGAACCTGCTGGTGTCTCAGTGAGGCAGGATGAATCACGGAATCCCCTCTCACAGACTGACCATCTGAATGGCCTCTCCTCTGTGTGGGCTCACTGGGGATTCCGCAGGTGCTGCATTTGAGTGAATCTGCCCCAACACTGGAAACAAGTGAATGATCTTTCCCCAGAGTGAGCTCGCTGGTGTTTAAGCAGGTCAAAGGACTGAGTGAATGATTTCCCACACACTGAGCAGGTGAATGGCCTGTCCCCGGTGGGAATGCACTAATGTCTCAGCAGGTGAGAGATTTGAATGAATCCTTTCTCACACATGGAGCAGGTGAGGGGTGTAAATCCACTGTGCTATCTCTGGTGCCTCAGCAGATTTTAAGATCGAGTAAATCCATTCCCACACATGGGGCAAGTGAACGGCCTCTCCGCAGTGTGATTGTGTCGGTGAGTGTCCCACTGGGACGGCTAAATGAATTCCTTATTCTGATTGAGTCCGTCCTCCTGTTTCTCTCAGTTATTATTGACAATCTCACACCACAACCTGTTCCAGAGAGTGTTCCAGAACAGGCAGAATGATCAGCTGCAGCTGGTCACCTGACCGGTCACTGGTCCTGAAAGGTTCACTCTCCACAAATGCTGCCAGATCTGCTGAATTTTTTCAGCAATTTCTGGTTTTTTTTTCTGATTTCCCAGCATTTTCAGATGTTTAGTTTTCCAATACTCATCTTGTCTGTTGCAGAGGAGTTTATTGATGAAATTAGAGGGTTTTGAAAATTGTACGTTAGGTCACACATCAGCTATGATCATCATGAATGGCAGAGTAAAGTCGAGGGGCTGGATGGCCTCCTCCTATTCCAATGAAAGTTATCCATCGTCAACTTGTGGTAACATTTCCCCTCACTGCTCACTTCACCTCCATGTCGAACACACTGTTTCTGACTGAACAAACCTCCTGTGTTTGAACTAAACCTGCTCATGTTCAGTGGCTCCCTCTCCAGCCACCCGGGTTTAACTCTCATCATGGAATGCTGTCTTGTATTATTGCGGGAATGCCCACAAGGACTAATCCTGGAGTTTGTATCCCCTGGTATCCACAATCACCGTTTGTTTCCTTCTTCCTAATTTATTCTGGCTATTGAACTCTCGGTCTCAATCCATTCTCCTGTCATGCCCTTCAACATGTCCATGTGGGTGGACGAGAGGCTGCTGGGATTTAATGAAGGAAAGTGGGGATTATGGAGAAGTACGAGGAGCGGTGACAGCAAAGACAGTGCTCATTGTAACGGCAGAGTTTATCCATGACCCAGTGAGTGGCGAGGCACCTGAGTTTGTGGGCGGAGACAGATTCAATCAGGGATTTGGTAAGACACTCAGACATTGCCCTGTCCATCTGATTGTTAACTCAGACAGATAGAAAGAACGGTGCACATTTAAATAGCACCTTTGATGATCGGGGCAATGAAACATTCTTCCAAACCAATGATTTCAACCTCAAATCTCTGAAAACACAGACACAAATCTTTCTACTTGTAACAGGTTGTCTCTGAGCCTTCTCTTTTCTTGAGAAAAGCATTTTGAGCTGTTCAGCCTTTCCTGGTGATTATAACCGCTATGTCCCTGTAAAATTTGTGACTGAACCCTTATTTTCCTCTTCCTTGTGAGTGATGAAAGTAGCAGAAACGCTTCCTGACCTGTGAGGGATTTTGGTTGGAGTATTTATATTTACAAATCCATTCCCACCCTCACATACAGTATGAAATTGATGTAAAACCGAAGGAAATGAGTGAGTGAGCACCCACAGAATCATAAAGGAAGCATATATATCTGAGTTGAATGAACCTGGCATGAGGAAAACATCATAGCAATCACAACTAGGTAGAATCCCAGAATCCCATGGGTGCAGAAAGAGTCTATTCGGACCATCGAGTCTGCAAAGACCTGCTCACCCACCCTACCTCCATAACCCCACATTAACCATGGCTAGCCCAAGCCACCTAGATTTCACACAGCGACCATGTTAGCATAGCCAATCCAGTAACGATATACATCTGTGGGAGGGTCACAAATTACATCCAAATGCTCGGAATTGTGGATGAAGGCTCACAAATACTTGACTCTGACACAAATGCTCTGCTTTTCAAAATAAAATCTGGGGGCACTGCAACCGGAAAAAAATTTGATTATCTGAGGAGGAAGAGAATTCAAAACTCGAACTTTTGACCCGGGGGTGCAGTGAACGTTACAGAGGTCTGGGAACCATCAGAAATATAACAGGTTGTGAGCAAAGTGGGATTGAGACAAGGACATCAAGACAGTCTGTCACACGGGGGAAGGCAGGAGAGATTAAACAGCAGAAATGGTGGTCCCTCAAGGCAACGGGGAATGGAGTTAGAGCTGGGAAAGGAACAAGGAAACAAGATGTGCAGCTACCAAAGAAATATGTTAAAAAACAGATTATTGAAGCATAGAGGGCAGAGTTCAGTCTGAAATTTTGCCCTCAATGGTGAGTACAAAAAGCTGTAAAGCCTGGAGAGTTCTATTGCAGCCAACACATACTCAGGATTGGCAAAGTGTACTGTAACTTTCTGATAATTTGTTTTCTGATATTTGTAGTTCAAGTCTGATGACAATAGTGACTTTTCAAATTGGACTGGAGATTAATATTCTGGAGAAGTGTCAAATAAATCACATTGATCATATTCTGCCGATCTTAGTCCATTACCCTGCATGTTCCAGCATTTCAGTTACATCCATGTCCTGCCGGTGGGACAGGACATAAAGGGATGGTGACGATGGTGTCTCGGACATTGTAAGCTATGATTCTGTGCATATGACTGTGTCAGCTTGTTGCTTGACTAGTCTGCATTCCAGCTCACCCAATAAGATGTTGGCAGGGTGAGACACTACAGTTGGAACACCTCTGCTCGCCAGTACCTTTCCTTTCTGCATTTTTTAGAATTTCTTTCTCTTTCACTCTCCCCTTTACAGACTCTGACACAAGTGTCTCAACCTTTAATCATGACAATTAAAAAAAAAACATATCTCTACAAGAAAACCAATGGAGGAATATATATTTTTCTTGCATCAACTGCATTTTTAAACAAACACAATTCTGTTCAATAAACACTGTCTCATTTTTTCCATCAATTCTATCAAGCGAGCTATTATATTTTGTCCCTCAGTTTACCGATCTTAATAAAAATCCAATCAATTTCAGAGCAACATGCTGACAAAGTATTGAACCAATTTATCTGTTTATGTTTTAGCATTTGTTTTCAAATCATTACCATTACAATAATTGCATAATAATTGGTCTGGATAACAAGTATACTGAGGTTCACAATTTAATTTATTGACTGTTTCAAAAATGGTACAATATAACCTTCTTCAGGATTCTAACAGTAATTGTTAAGGCATTTGCATGACAATAATTATAGTATGCTTTAGTTTAGTCTTGCTAACAACTACAGTGAAGTTTATATTTGAATTTAATCCAATCTTCCCGAGTACCAATACAGTAATATAAAAATCCATTTTATTTCTAATCAACACACCTACAAAAGAATCCATTATTTCTGATGCAACGTGCAATGTTAAAATATGACTTTTTGCTCATTTGAATGATCTGTGTAATCCAAGCCTTATAAATTTAGAAAAACCGAATTACTTTTCCCTGCAACAATTCCTGTTCATTTTTGCAGATAGTACAGTCAAATAGCAAGATGAAATTTATCATTATTCTTAAGAATGCTAATATTATTTTGAAAATCTATATGTTCTTAATATATAATAATTGTTCATTTCAATCCATAGAATATTCAACAGTACAGCACAGTAGAGGCCCTTTGGCCACGATGTTGTCCCGACCTTTTATCCTACTCTAAGATCATACTAACCAACATGCCCTTCATTTACTATCATCCATGTGCCTGTCCAAGAGTCGCTTAGATGTCCCTGATGGATCTGAATCTACTACCACCACTGGCAGTGCATTCCACACACTCACCACTATCTATAAAGAAACTATCTCTGACATCGCCCCACAACTTCCCCCATTCATCTTAAAATTATGCCACTTTGTGGGGCAAGTCTTTCATTATCCACTCTATCTATGCCTCTCATCATCTTACACAAAGCTATCAAGGAAACTATCATCATCTTTCACTGTAATAACCAAAGCCCCAGCTCTGTCAACCTTTATTCATAAGACATGCCTTCCAGTCCAGGCAACATCTTGATAAATCTCATCTACATCTTCTCTAAAGCTTCCGCATCCTATGTCTAGTGAGGTGATCAGAACAGAACACAATATTCCAAGTGTTGTCTCATCAGGTATCCATAGAGCTGAAGCATAACCTCGTGGCTCTTAAACTCAATCTCCCCGCTAATGAAAGCCAACAAACTATGCACCGTTTTAATAACCCTCTCACCTTGGATGTCAGCTATGAGGGATGTATGGACGTGCACCCCACGATCCCTCTGTTCCTCCACATTGTCAAGAATCCTGCATTTAATCTGAAAATATGCATTCAAATTTGAAATTCCAAAATGAATAACTTCACACTTTCCCAGGTTGAACTCCATCTGCCACTTCTCAGCCCAGCTCTGCGTCCTGTCAATGTCCTCTAGCAACCTACAAAAGCCCTCCACACTATCCACAACTCCACCAACCCTCATGTCATTGGCAAACTTCCTAACCTACCCTTCCACTTCCTCATCCAAGTCATTTGTAAAAATCACAAAGAGCAGAGGTCCCAAAACGAATCCCTTCAGAACACCATTGGTCACCGTGCTCCAAGCTGAAAACTATCCATTTAATCTCACCCGGTCTTCTATGGGTCAGCCAATTTATTATCTAACCAGGCAGGTTTCCCTATATCCCATGCCTCATTACTTTCTAAATGAGCCGACCATGGGGAACCTTATCAAACACCTAGCTAAAATCCTTATACACCACATCCACTACTCTGTCCTCACCAATGTGTTTGCCACAACCTCAAATAATTCAATGAGGCTTGTGAGGCATAACCTGCCGCTCACAAAGCCATGCTGACCATCTCTCATCAATCTATCCTTTTCCAAATAATCATAAAATCTGTCTCTCAGAATTCTCTCCAAATATTTGCCCACAACTGATGTAAGACTGATTCATCAATGATTTCCAGGATCATCTCAATTGCCTTCTTGAATAAGGGAATAACGTTTGCCACCCTCCAATTATCTGGTATGACTCCAGTGGACAGTGAGGATGCAAAGATCATTGCCAAAACACAGTAATCACTTGCCTCCCTTCCCATAACAACCTAAGTTATATCCTTTCTGGCCCAGTGGACTTATCTATCCCTATGATTTTTAAATATTTTCAGCACATTCTCTCTCTTAACATCGATCTGTTCGACCATATCAGCCTGATTCACGTTGTCCTCACAAGGAGAAGGTCCCACACACTCGTGAATGATTGAAGCAAAGTACTCAGTAAAGACCTCCCTGACCTGCTCAGACTAGTGGCACAAATTTGCTTCACTATAAGGGGTGTAAATGTGGAATTATGTCTCAGCACTGAATTAATGTAAAGATATTATAGTGTACAATCTCTCGACTACTTTGAATATTGAACGGTATTTTAACTGAGAAAACACAGTTAAATTGATTTGATTATGTTTCACTTCATGCTAACATTTATTGTATTTGGAACCACAATAAGAGTTTCCTTTTTAAATATATGAAACTTACTTAAAATTCATCGCACGTTTATGTGAAGAAAATAGAATTAGCATCTGTTTGTTCCTTCCTTTATCACTGACTGTTCATTTTGAAATTGTGGAATTTGTACATTGTTGAAAGGAAGGGAACTTGTCGTAGGCTGAATATTCACATTGAATGACTGATGCATTTTTAAAATTAAAGTACAATGATCACGCAGTTTTCTCAATTTGTCTTTCAAAGGATTGTCATGAGATTCTCTTTATTTAAGACTATCATTCATTTATTCTATTGTTAGTGTAAAATATTGTTTAATTTCCAGTCCATTACACACAGAAACTACCTAATTAATTTCCATTCGAATTACTACAATAAACAGCTGATTAGTTTTCATTTGAGTAACCATATTAAACATAATATTGTAGTCCTACCGTCCTGAGTGGGAACATTACGAAAGGAGCCTGTGGAGCTGTGGCAGTGTCTCTATTACTAGACCCGAGGGAAGGTTTCAAATCACACCTTCAACACAAATATATCAAGAGCTACCTGAATGTTGATTAGAGAGTACCTAAGCACAGATCGAACTGCTTTTCAATCCAACATTAGATCTGCTTTTATTTATTATATCAATAATCACAAAATCTGATACTTATTTGTATCAGGTTACCAAGAAATATGTGTTGGAAAATTCGCTTTAGCCACTTTGCTTTTGCAGAAGACTTACATCTGTCCCTGTTTTCTCTAACAGAAAGAAATCTGAAGAGGATGTTCACTTTTACGAAGAAAAGGGGAGGTCTTTCCCATATAAATTAATGCTTCTTCGATTTACGCCTTTTCAGTTTATGTCAGGTTTCACAATAATGCTTTACTTTGGGATAATGGGGATACCTGTATCGAATTCTGTCGCTTATACGTTCCTGGAAAATATTTGAAAAATTTGCAGAATTAAAGATTACGATGTCTAAGTAATTAGAGTGATTTTGTTTGTTGCAAAGGGGCAAGTCCAAACAATTGAAACACATTAAACTTTATTATCTCGTGCTATAAGTTGGAAATAAAGATGATATCTTCTTCAGTAAACTAACAAATGCTACCACCTATTACTTGTCGGTCAGCTGATTACCTACTTTGTCACGAAATGTTGTGATTCATCTATATGTTACTCTGTCCTTTGATCAAAGTGAATTTGTAATTGTTGTTCTGTTTATGAATTGTCAGAAACTTGTTTTTATTTTTCCATTCACCTGTTCATTTTGACCGTAAGATTGAAATGCTTTGGAAATATTGGAGTTTGTTCATTTAAAAATAAGGTTTGCACATCTCTCACATATCTCACTTCTTGTATTATGATTCAAGAATGTTTTCTGGTGGAATTCTAGTAAATACCAAACATTTATTGGCTTTAAATAAGGTCATTAACACCCAGTTATCAATCTGTTGTTAATGTTTCAGCTGTTACATTGACATTGATTAGGTACTCATTCAGAGAGATCAACTAACAATTATAAACTTGCAGGATTATTGAATTGAGAAAAAGATACAGACGTGGAAACATTTTTTAGAAGGAATTGCTTTTTCATTCAAATGTGTAGGCTGTTCAAGAATTCTATATCGACTTCCATTGGTTTTCTTATCGAGAATGTAAATTTATAATTCATGTGAATTTTAATGAGTTCTATATTTTGAAATTTGTCTCAGATTTAAGAAGAAAAAGAGGAGCAATTAACATGAAAAGTTCAGGGAATAGAAAGCACAGTAAATTAAATTGACAGAGGTAACTTTTAGTATTGTCTCTGAATATTTAGTCAAATATTTCTAATGGCAAGAGCGTTGTGCCGGTAAAGCACAGCAGGTCAGGCAGCATTCAAGGAGAAGCAGAATCGACGTTTTGGGCATAAGCCCTTCATTAGAAATCATTTCGATACTCCTGCTCTTTGAATGTGCCTGCACTTGTGCAACACTACAGCTTTCCTCACTTTCTCCAAATTGCTTAATGAACATGAACTGAAAATGTTAGCATCAGCAGTTGAACAAGACCAAACAAACACACTTTTTGCAATATTTATAGTGAAAACTTCTTTGAGAGCATGCATCAAATCAGATCGAACATCTCTTGCCGTTCGAACCCTTGGCCCTTCATAATAAAGAATAATCATGCTTTGCACAACCAGTATGGTGTATAACGACTAAACTGAAATACCAGAGGACAACGATTGCATTTATTGAAGGGAATGATAACCAGATCCTTACAGTGATAGTGGGGATTGATCTCAGAAACAATAAAATTTTACTGTGATTATTGCACTGAACAGTAATTAGATGATCATGAAGATCTTTGTGCGGCTTTATGTGCAGTGTTTTGTTTGAACATTGATTTCAGTAACATGGAGCTATTTTACATATTGACAATTGACAGTTAAAGGTAAGTTTAAAATGCAACAGTTAAAAAATCTTGTCAGTTTTGTTTAGCGAAACACAATTCTAAGTTTATGGAATCACTACTGTGTGGAAACAGGCCATTTGGCCCAACAAGTCGACACTGACATTCCAACGAATAATCCACTCAGAACCATTCTGTTCTCAGATTACTGGAAATTTAACCCTGACTAATGCATATAACCTACACATCCCTGAACAGAACATGCAGCTTAGCATGGCCAATTTACCGAACCTGTATATCTTTGGATTGTGGGAGAAAACCAGAGGGTGGCCCTGTGTATTGTGTCAGGACCATTATACCAAGTACCATCCCCAAAGGACTTAAGATGTATCTCTGAGCTGCGGTACTGTCTCTGATTATCTACATCCCCACAATTTACTAAACTGCATGCATCAGCATCTATTTCTTGCGGATTATCAGGCTCAGGGACCATTAATAATACATATGAAATTATATTTGACAAAACCCAAATACTAAGAGAGCTAGCATCATAACTCTAAGCATCCCCAGCATTCTAAAAATTCTGCTGAAGCACAATAAAACTTAATACACAATCCTACAGAAATAATCCCACACTCGCGTCGCCACTGTATAGTCAGTTACTCGAAGTCTCTTCAGCCTGAGTTTCAGCGGGTTTTCCGTTGATTCGGCTGTCCAGACTTCTTCCTTAACTGGAGATTTCACTGGCCCTTTCATCCGAGTTCAGTGAGTCCGGCCTTTCTCCGCTGTCCTTATTGTCATTCCGACAATCAAAGGATCCTGATATGGCCCTTCCCAGTCCAGCTGTAATGTAGTTTCTGTTCATGATTTTACTAAGACCCAATCTCCTGGCCGGATGGGATGAACGGTGAATTCAAGGGGTGGAGCCTATGCCAATAAACTCTGTTTCCTGAGGAGAGACAAAGAGGCGGACAAGCTCAGTATACATTTATTTAGAATAAGTCTTTAGTTTCGGAAATTGTCAATTCTCCGTTCATTCCCAGGTAAGGTAATCCAAATATGATTTCATAGGGGATAGCCCCAATTTTTTCCGGGGGCTGTTTGTACTCACAAGAGAGCTATAGGTAAACATTTGGTCCAATGGAGTCTGGTTTCTATTATCAATTTAGAGAGCTGTCATTTGAGTGTTTGGTTCTTTCTCTCAAACCTTCCTGATGATGGTGGGTGCCATGGAGTTTGGAACTCCCAGGAAATTCCCAACCCTTTCATTATCTCCTGTCACACTTTAGAGGTAAAATGAGCTCCTTGGTCGGAATCTATATGGTTCACTTGCCCATATCGGGGAATTATGTGCTCCAATATTGTTTACACACCACACTCGCAGTGGCAGTAGCTCGTGGTATGCCTCAACACAACCAGACAGATGATCTACTATGACCAGTATATATTTTAGTCTTCCTACTCTGGGAAATTCAGTATAATCTTCTTGTATACTCTGAAAGAGTCTCAATCCCGGGTCTCTTCCTCCCGGGGTCTGTTTTCTCAAGACTTTCTTATTTACCCTTCTGCATATGATACATCCCTCACATATGTGTTTAGCAATTGTATATATTCCTTTATATCCATATTCCCTAAGAACTAAAAGATACGTTGCTTGTACTCCCCAATGGCTGACTTGGTGTAGGACAGCCATAATTACTCGCATCATCATTTTGTTTAACATTTCCCTTCCATCAGGTAACCTCCATTGCCTGTCTGCTGTTTTTTGCAGCCCCAAAATCTCTCAATTCTTTTTAAATTCTTTCAGTAAATATAAGAGTTTCCGGGGATCAGGAGCAGGAGATATTAGGGAATGGATCACTACTCCTTGTGTGTCCAGGCCTGCTTCCTTAGCCACTTCATCGGCTAATCTATTCCCCCTAACATCTGGTTCATTTCCTTTCTGATGACCATTTACATGCACTACCACTATATCTCGTGGGTGTAATAGGGACTCGAAGACCCGTTTAAACAACTCCTCTTGTGCGAATTCCTTCCCCCGGCTATTGGTCAGTTCTCTTTCCTGCCATATCTTTCCAAAAGTGCGCACAACACTAAATGCATATTTAGAGTCACTGTATGCTGCTCCCTCTTTATTTTCTAACGCCCTATGGACACTTTCCAATGCATAAAGTTCGCAGGTCTGAGCTGACCACCCATTTGGCAACCTTCCTGCCTCTATCACACTACCTTTCATCCCGTCTACAACTGCATACCCATTAGGTCTTTTCCCTTCAGTCACCCGGGATGATCCGTCTATAAAGAGTCAGGCTCCTGCATGAAGCAGAACATCTCTCAGGTCCATGCAGACCTTAGTTTGGTATTGTATAATGTCAAGGCAGTCGTGCACTGGATTCTAAGGAGAGTCTCCTTCCCCTTTCCAAAGAAAGGCAGCTGGATTTAAACAATTGTCCGTGACCAACCCTAGATCATCCTTTTCTACAAATATTGCCGCATATTTCAGAACCCACGAGTCTGTCAACCATCGCCCAACGTTTTGGTTTAGAATCTTTCTCACTTGGTGTGGGGTGCTTACTATTAGGGGTCCCCCAAATGTAAGCTTCCTGCTTTCCCCCACCAACAGTGCAGTGGCAGCCACGACCTGCACACACTCAGACCACCCCCGTGATCCTGGATCCAATAGCTTCGAAAGATATGCTCCTGGCTGTTTCATTCCTCCCCACCTCTGGGTTAATACTCCCAAAGCCGCTCTCTTATCTACGGTAGCAAAGAGCTGGTAAGATTTATCTAGAGAAGGTAAGGCTAACATGGGGGCATGGATCTGATCTCTTTTGAATTATTAAATAGTTCTTTTTCCTCTTCTTCCCAACTCAGACATTTTGGTTCCTACTCTAATAGTTTGAGATATACTTTATTCATCTTTTCAGCATAAGAATCAATCCACAATCTGAAATATCCCGTTAAATCCCCAACATTATGATATTCCCGTTTATTCCCGGGCAGCGGAATCCCCACTATTCCCTTTAACCGTTCCAGGCTTCCCTTTCGCTTCCCTCACGAACTAAATGTCCCAAGTATTTCACTTCTCGCTCCACATATTGCAATTTGTTTTTAGATAACCGCGGTCCCTGCTGACCCAGGGAATTCATTTTTTTTTTCGTGGCTTCTACTACTCTTTCTCTTCTCTTTCCTGTTACTAAGAGGTCGTCTACATACTGCAACAGGGTAGTTCGCTTGGGGCTGCTAAATTTCTCCATTATTTGTTCTAACATCTGTCCAAATAAATTTGGTGATTGCATAAACCCTTGGGGGAGCACGGTCCTCTGGTATTGCAGTTTCTGTCCTTTTCTGGGATCTTCCAATTTAAAGGCAAAAAATTCCTACTTTCCTCCCAAACGGCATCCTTTCAATCTATCACACTAAACCATTTGTGGTCATGAGGGATCGTACTTAATAACGTACAATTCAATATTCTCAAATTCTGCACCAATCGATAAGTTTGTTCGGATTTACGCACTGGTAGAAATAGGATATTATAAGGAGATATACATGGCTCCAACAGTCCATCTCTAGCCCCTCAATTACTGGCTGCATTCCTCATTTACCTTCTATGGAAATGGGATATTGTCGCTCATAAACAACATCCCCTTTCCTCTTTAAAGTTATTTCTATGGGATGGATCTGTATTTTTCCACGATTCCCTTCTCTAGCCCATATAATTTATTCTACCCCTCTATCCACATCTTCTGTCAACATTGCCATTTGGACAACTAATTCTTATTTCCTGAATTCAAATCTTCAGTCCTAAGAGGATAATTAAATGTCTCCCTAGTAAGTTACTTCCTATATCAGGGGTATACATCAGTTCCCCTGTAACTGTATCCTTCGGCCCTTCTATCATCATAAGTTCAAATACTGGAACAGTAAATCCTTCCCTTTAACCCCGGAAACAGTAATTGACTGTGTTGACAATTCTACTTTCTTTGGTTTAAAATTCAGCAACGACCGTGCTGCCCCCGTATCAACTAGGAAGACTACCTACTCCCCACTGGGTCTCACCTTCAAGTTTATCAAGAGTTCCTGGTGGCTCCATGGGGGCAGGAAACCCTGACATCGTGATTATGAGCACCGGCAATATAGGCATTTGCTCGCGCCAGTGGGCATGTGTTGGTCGGTTAGCTCAGCTGGTTAGAGTGTGGTGCTAATAATGCCAAGATCGCGGGTTCAATCCCCACACTGACCATGGGCAGCACTTGTGCGCTGGTTAGAGCTGAGCTAACCGACTGGCGCGGCGAAAGGAAATGCCTCTATTGGCGGTGCTCATAACCACGGTGGCTGTGCATTTTCTGCTTCTTATCGATCGCACGATAGTCTGAAGTATTTCCTTTCGTTGCAAAGGTTTTCAACGAAAAAAGCATTGACTTGAAGCCTGATCTCTGGTTCTCCTCCGAGACTCTGCCAGGTCTGCCTAATACTGCATATATTTCATGTTTTGCATTTGTTTGTGAAAACAATTGAGACTGGTTGTTTTGCTGCAGACAGCATCCACCAGTCATCACGGGTACGGCGATCAAGTCGTGCGTCTATCCCTGTCAAATGTTTTATTGCGCAGAGGACGCTTCGGGTGTCGTGGAGCACGTTGTTTGGAAACACAACAACGCAGCTGGGATCCGGCATGGGAGCAACGAGTTGATGTTCCATGACAGCGATGGTCAGCTTTCGAATGATGAAGGGCTTTGCCCGAAACATCGATTTCGTGGCTCGTTGGATGCGGCCTATATTGCTGTGCTCTTCCAGCACCACTAATCCAGTATTTCGTTTTCAGCATCTGCAGTCATTGTTTTTACCTTTCGAATGAGTACATATCTCCACCGATCATGTGACAAGCGCTTGCAGACAGTGAACCCTGACACCGCGCGGCAAACCACACAAGCGCTGCACATGGTCAGTGTGGGGATTGAACCCATTACCTTGGCGTTATGAGCACCACGCACTAACCAGCTGAGTAGAGCGACCAACGCGTGCGGTCCGGCGAAAGCAAATGCCTATATTGCCGGTGCTCACAACCACGGCGGCTGTGCACTTTCTGCTTCTTATCGATCGCACGATAGTCTGAAGTATTTCCTTTCGTTGCAAAGGTTTTCAACAAAAAAAGCATTTACATTTCCGAACACGCATGCTCGAGTTAACCATTTGCTCTGATATCTAAAATTAAGCACAATGTCCGGACGCATGCAATTTCAATCGCAACGCCACCAGCTCAGCTGCAGCTTGTCACGTTGACAAATGTCGTCTGGAGAAACGTACCTTCAACGATCGCTCACTGTTCTTCTGGAGACTCACAGACCTTTGGAATCAGGGTTATGTGCTGCTGATAAACTGCTACGAAACTTATGCCAAATGCATTTGAATTGTAATCTATCAGTGGGGTTCTTTCTGCTGCCGAACGACGCCGTTGCTTTGGTGTCAGCAAGTTAAGGGCTCAACACGCTCCACTTGTGCCACTCAGCTGTCTTAGAAAGATGCAGTGTAAATCGCTATGATAGTATAAACGGGGACAAGCATTCCCTTGAGCAGGAGCACACTCAACCTCGGAATTTCCTGCGTCTCTATACCATCATAGAAGGACAGCACGCTCACCGATTGCATCACTAGAGCCAGAGAGTAACTCTGCACACATTTTCCCAATCCCGTTTCCGGTTGGTTATGAGCGGCTGTGCCGATGTTAAGCTAAAATGATATTGAAGCTTACATTTCAACAATATCCTGTACTGTCCCCCGAGTCTTTGATGTTTTGTCGAAATCTATCAATCTCATTTTTCAACATTCTCATTCAAGTGATCTCCACCGCCTATGAAGACATGGAACTGAAAGATTCAGCTCATTCTCAGTTCCCACATGCCTGTCACTGTTCACTGAGTACTGATATTGGGCATTTGCTGTTCTTCCGAACATTTCCTCTGCTAGTATACTTATTGCTGCTTGCAAGCATCCTGTTCTGTGGTCACTGTGATCGTGGTTGCCGGTATTTTGCATTGTGACCACAGCAACCTCGATTTGAAACCAAATCACGGCACGAAGTTTTCTCTCCGTTGTACTTTTTGTGACACATGCTCAGAAATTAATTGTCTTACCTTCAAATTCCGCTCACTCACATCTCTGCGTTTCATATATCAGAATTCAAACACACCCGTTGTCAGAGATTCCGGTCCTTCCCACGATCATTAAACCTCCTTTCCATCCGTCCCCCCATTTCTCTGAGTAAATGCACAATCTATCTCTCTCTTTCACATTCATACTGTTCTGTCTGTGCTGCTGCTCCGGTCACTGTTGTTGGGTGAACTTGCCCCAATCCCACCATCGGGGCCTCCAAACAAATCAATCCATTTGGATACCGCGGTTGTGAAATCAATCCCTATGTCGCAGCTTTTACTGACATAGGCCAGAGACAATTGGAGCGTCAAGCTCATGGAAAAGACCCAGGGCAGTTTTGGTGAAAAGACATTTTATTGTTAAGGATCAGCTTTGTGGCTTTCTGCGTTGGTCTTGTGGTAATTTCATCGGATTGATAATCGAGAGACCGAGGTAATAGTCTGGGTACTCAGGTTTGAATCCCACCATGTCAATCCCAAGATTGTCAAACTTGGATCCAAAAGATATCTGCAAGGAAGAATCTAATGACTACTATAGATCCATTGACAATTGTTGAAAAAAAATCTGTTTCACTGATGTCATTTCAGGATGGAATCTGCTATCCTTACTTGGCCTGGGCTGCATGTGACTTCAGACTCATAGCAATATGGTTGAGTCTCAACTGCCCTCTGGGCAATTCGGAATGGGTAATAAATTCTGCTTAGCCAGAGTCGCCCTCATACTAATCCAGAAATTTTAAAACAAATGCTCATTAGGCTCAAACAAGAGTGTTGTGTGCAGTTTTGCAAGTCACATTATAGCAGGGATGTGATCACACTGAGAAAATTGCAGGAGATATTTCCGGCATATTGTTTGGGCTGAAGAGTTTCAGTTGTGAAGAAAGACAGGGCAGAGTGGAGTGTTTGTCGCAGTGTAAAGGAGATGTGGACAAGAGGTGATTGAGTTCGGGTATGGATAGGGTTGACTGAACGAGTTTCCCATTGATAGAGGAATCGATCAGCAGGGGCCAGAGACTTAAGGAGAAAGACAGAAAGGTTTGAGAAGATGTGCGAAAAAGCTCTATCCGCCAGTGGTTGGTTGGAATTTGGAATACACTGTCTGCATTTTTCAGAGCGGCAGAAACCCTTATAACCTGAGTAAATATTCAGATGTGAACTTTTGATGCCAAGACCTATAAGGCTGTGGGATAAGCATTCTGAAATGGGATTCAATTCATTAGGCAGTTGTTTTTGACAAGTGTGGCCACATTTGGTTGAAGGGCCTCCTTTGACACTCTTGCCCTCGGTAGTATAATGGTTAGTGTCCCCGCCTGTCACAGGGCTCAATTCTCTGCTGGGGACAGTGTAAACGTTTTAAAACTGTCGCTCCATTCCCAAGTGCGGGTATTGATACTTGTCCTTCCATTCTCGATGGGGCATGTCACAGGAAGGACAGTGCTGCCTGAATAAAGGTGGGAAAGGGCTGCAGCTCTCAGGGAGGCAGAGGGTCAGTGAACGGCCAAACACGTGACTTCTGCAAACTTCACCTTGTGACTGTGTTGGAATGAAAAACATTTGACAGACTTGTTCCGGATTGAAGTATTTACTAGAAGCAGGAAGCTAAGGCATAAACAACATAAACGCATTCAAATATGAGCGAAGAAACATTTCCCGCAGCACGAATGAAATTGTACAGGACAAGAGTAGCGTTTCGATACATAGAATTTGGGTTCATTTGTTTTGATAAGTTTTACCAGGGTATAAAACCATTAAAAAATGACACAACATTTGCCCACTATGATAGAACATTTTCTCACTAATTCGCACTGCTGTTCAGAGGGAGGGTTAGGTTGATTGGCAAAGTTAAACTGCCCTCTCGTGTCCAGGGAGTGAATTCAGTAAGTTAGGTGAATGAGCCATTGGTAACGCGGGGATGAGGTCAGAAGTCACAGGACGTCAGGTTACACTCCAACAGGTTTATTTGAAATCATAAGGGGGAGGGATTCCCCTTCTTTCGGTGAAATATAAGGAAATAGGGAGGGGAACTAGGTCTAGGTGAGATGCTCTTCAGGGAGTCGACACTGGCTCGATTTACTGAAATGCTCTTTCTGCACTGTAGGATTCTATGATTCTATGAATTGATAATGACGGTGTTTACTAGGATGTAAAGCCATTAGAGAAGATGCTGATGGGGGTTTACTGAGGATGAGATTTTATTCACTTATCTTCTTGGAAAATTGAGAACAGTTATCCCTGAACAAAGGAAAACTTAATGGATTTTTGTCAGGTTATGAAATATTTGAACAGAGTAAATAGGTGGAAAATTCCCTCTTTCAAGTAAATAAACATCTAGATGCCAGGCATAAAACTTTGGAAGGACAAAGAAATGATGAGAACAGAATCGCTGTCACTCCGAGAATTTGTTTTTCAAAATATTTGGAAAGGCACATTTGGTGACATACAAGGAATAAATTTCATAAGGAGAGAGACAGCGTGTGGCTAGGTAAAGGTGAAGAGGTGGGTTGTAGTCGGTCGGAAGTTGCGGGGAAACAATGTCTAAGTTGATTGACTTTAAATGTAAAGAATTTTCTTGAATGTGGGCAGCTGAATAAGATTCGGTTCCAAAACTCTGCATTTTGAAAGATTTGGCATAATGTTCCACCTAAAGCATTGTAAATGGAACTGAGTGGATTTTTATTTGTTGTGAATGGAAGATATTAAATAATGAATCGGAAGTGACCAGTTGCTTGGAAATCGACTTCCTGCTTTAATCACATGCTTTAAGGATGTGAGAACAAACACCATGATGTTTGGTCCATTTAATACTCAGTGAAATCTGACAAATCAACGAGCAACAAAACTGGTGGGTTTTCATTTGCACTTGCACCCTCTGTTTTTCTAAGCAGTATTTTCCTTAAACTGAAATAAAGTCAGAGCAAATTTGAATACAACATTAATCGTTCCAATGAGATATATCTAATTCACTTCTGATTATGACAATGAACCTTGTGAGGTTTCAGCAATATTAAAATGAAACGAACAAATCAGCATTTCTTGCGATTGAATCCAATTCAGGTTCAGTCATATGAGAAAGGCCATTGAGCGACAACATCGCCTTTATTTCACTCACCATGGCTGCTTCTTCACGTGAGAGAAAAAGTGACTGAAGAAATCATGTGCCAAATGTAGGTGTAAATATGACGGGAAATTCTTGTCCTGTTTCATTCTGACTCAGTTGTGACTCAGAATGAATTAATGACAGCTATTCATTCTGACCAGCATGACTATTTATTGGAATTTGCTGTTCTTATAATTCTAGTGAAAGCAGAAACACAATGTTGATGATTCGATTCCGCTCTGGAACCTTCTCATCCATGAATTTCACCACATATAACCTGATGAGGTCACATGTCACCCCTCTACAAAATGTGCAGAGGAGACCGAGAGATTATGGTGCTGGGTTATTATACCGCTGTGCTCCACATTCACGGGTTCGAGTCGCACTTTACTCACCGCTCCAGCAGTTTTTCTTTGCACCTCACACTCTGGTATACACTGGATCGAGAATCTTGTTCTTGCCCATCACAGCACGGGAGATTCACAAATAATCGACACCACATAAAGTCGAAATGAAGAGTGAGAGCAGTCATTCTATTCAATTGTAGATGAACTTGGCGTAATGAGAAGGAACGCATTTTTCTTTCTGCCCTACATTCAATCTTATCTTTCTATGAATTTACATCGAAAGAAAGAGAAAAAAAGAGATCGGGAGCACAAGTTTATCCAGTGGGGCTGTTCATGAATATTTTAAATTAACACTTCATACAAAGGTCTGATCAGTATTTCAAACAGTCACTCGGAATTGGAAGCGCATACAATTACTGCAATGAAACAAACATTTCATTCTTTCACAAATTTCTGCTGTGTGTGAATCATTCAACGATCCATCATCCAGCGTGATCACTGACTGGAATGCACGTGTTGAACTGGGGTTTACACAGTTAACAATCACACAACACCAGGTTATAGTCCAACAGGTTTAATTGGAAGCACACTAGCTTTCGGAGAGATGCTCCTTCATCAGTTGATATTCACCTGACTATCACCTGATTAAGGAGCGGCGCTCTGAAAGGTAGTCCGTTTCCAAGTAAACCTGTTGGACTATAACCTGGTGTTGTTTGATTTTTAACATAGTTGATTTGATAATCTTGAATTCCTTTCTGCTCACTTAGCTCGACAAAGTTTCATCATCTTTCTGATTAACTATCTGGCACAGTTTGAAAATACCCAACTACACAGTATCAACAGCGGTTACTGGAAAACGCCATAGATTCTTTGACCCCTGAGCAAAGAAATTACTCCTCATTTCTGAATTAAATGGGCAATATCTAATTCTGAGATTATGTCCTCTGGTGCTCTCCTCAGAGCACAGGGCAAGCCACCTGCCCGTATCTACCCTGTGAAGATCCCACGGATATTGAACGTTTAAAATTGTTATTATGTGATTATAAAGTTCCCCTCCTCCTCCTTTGTTTCAAGGAAAATAATCCTAACCTAACCAATCATTCCACGAAGTTCTACTATATACAGAGCTAGCAACATGTTAGTAAGTCTGTGCTGTCCCTTACATATTATTAAGACAGGTGGAGAAATGTCAGCGAGGAAACGGGTTGAAATTTCAGGCGCAGATGGGAATTGGAACTTGAAATCAGAAAGCGATTAGAATCGGATTGACCCACAGAAGGGCCAAATACAGCGAAGATAACTCTGACAAATGAGAATCAAATCATATTCGATTGACATTCAATGGCTTCAATGTAACTGAATTCCTCCATGTAATTGTCCTTGGAGCTAGTATTTAGGAGAAATGGAACATGACCGCCCATATAAAGAAGTCGATGACAAAAACATGTCTGTCGGATAGACTTTGATTATTAAATCAACTCTCGTCTCCATGAAGCCTACATCGTCCGCAACGCACAAATTAGATGTTTAACAAAACTCTCTCCATTTGCCTAGGTGCGTGCATTTTCAATACCTGGGCACCCTCCACGACAATACAGTCACTTAACTGTATATTGTTCAACACCTGAATATTTATTTCCTTAACTGCTAAGACACAATTACAGCAGAGTGCACCACATAGAAGATTCACTGGAGTAAGTGATCCAGGCCTTTCTGACAGAACCTTCAAAGCTCAAAAACTGTACCGACTATAAGGACAAGTTTGAAGATGCACTGAAACTCCACCATTTGTAAATTACCCTCCAAGGCATGTGCTTGACTTGAAGATGAATCAGTGGTAAATTCATTGAGTGGTGAAGTAGTTTGATGGGCAAAGATTTATACTTCAGCCCTCTGTCTTTCATCTTTGAATGTTTAAAAATGTAGATTATTGCATGGACCAGACTCGTTCCGTTAGTTGTTTCCTAAACTGGCGGTTGCTAAAGATCGAATATCATCCACAGTCTGTGGTCAACAATAGAAAATATCTGAAAACCTCTCGAACAACTGATCTCCCTGTCCAACAATCTTCAGGGATCTGTGAATGTCCATTCCAAGATCTCTTTGTTCCTGTATACCACTCAGAATCCTCACTGTTATTGTTACAACTTCCCAAATTCACTACCACTCATTGGTCTGGATTCAATTCCATTCGCCATTTTCCTTTCCACCTGATGGATACATCCCTGTGGTTCCTGACATTATTTATCATAGTCAACTACACGACTATGTATCGTCAGTGAACTTCTAAATCATGACTCCTAAAAAATAGTTTGAATTATTGATCTACATCAGGAAACAGTGGTACTTCACTGGGAACAAACATCCAAACATTATTCCTTGCTGCGTGAGATGAACAACTACCATGTTCCAATCTCCAAGGGTTGGCAGCCCAGTATCTCACCTCGATATTTGCAGATGACACAAAGATTGGTGGAGTAGCCAGAAAACATAAGGTACTGTAAAAAAATGAAGGGGAATATAGATAGACAGAACAGTTGAGCGGAGAAGTGGCAAATGGAGTTCCATCCAAGCAAATGTGAGGTGATGATTTTGGAAAGGATAATTCCAGAGCCAAGTATACAGTAAACGGAAGAGCCTTGGGAACACTTTATGAGAAGAGAAATCTGGGAGTTCAGGTCGTTTGTACCCTGAAGGTGACTGCACAGGTGGATAGAGTGGTCAAGAAGGCATATGGCACACTTGCCTTCACCGGATAGGGCATTGAGTATAAGAGCAGGCAAGTCCTGCTAAAATTGTACAAGAGTTTGGTTTGGCCGCGTTTAGAATATTCTGTACAGTTCTGGTCGCCAAATTACCAAAATTATGTGGACGTTTAGGTGAGAATGCGGAGAACGTTTATGCAGATGTTGCCTGGTATTGAAGATGCAAGCTGTGAAGAGAGGTTGAGTAGGTTACTTCTGCTTTCATTACAAAAAACGAGATTGAGGGGACCTGATTGAGGTTTACAATATCATGAAGGATACAGACAGGGTGGATAGAGATAAGCTGTTTCCCAAATGAGGGATTCAATAATGAGAGGTCACGTGTTCAATGAGAGAGGTGAAACGTTTAGGGGAGGTAGACATGGAAAGTATTTTGCACAGAGGTTGGTAGGTGCTGGAATGCGTTGCCAGCAGAGATACTAGAGGCAGGCATGGTAGATTCATTTCAGGTGTGCCTGGACAGATGTATGAGTAAGTGAGGAGCAGAGGGATACGGATGCTTAGAAATTGGGCGACATGTTTAGATAGTTGATCTGGACCGGCTCAGGCTCGGCTGTCCAAAGGGCCTGTTCCTGGGCTGCACATTTTTTGAATCCTTTGTTCTTCTTTGTTCACTACACTACCAACTGTGCGTTACAGGTGAAGTAGTGTTACTTCTGTAATCATAATTACTTATGCAAGGTAAATGAACTCACACCAGTGTACAATTGTTTCAACCAAGAGTTGAGTCAACAAGAATGATACCTATGAGAAGGAAATATATAATTGTTTTCATATTTGATAAAATGTGCATACAAGAATGAAAGGTGCCTGCAAACAATGGTAGACGGTACAGACAAATAAATAAGGTGCTATGAGGATGTAGGTTAAGCCAGATATGCTTGCACAAGCAGTAGGTATAAGCATTTGTTTCCCATTTCTGCAAAAACAAAAAAAAACAATTGAAAGGTCGTAAGGTTTAATATGGTTGGGGAAAGGGAGGAAATGTCACAAGTGGAGGAAATAGATCACAGTGAAGGAGGATATACCTAACAGTTGACCACAGCCAGGATGTGGTGAAAAGGCCAAGTAAAACCTGCACTTTATTATGCAGAAGGCCGGATAAGGCGAGAGAGGAACAATAGCAATGGGCACCTAGGTTTGGAGTAGTGAATCCTATGTAGTTGCTAAACTCTGCGAGTCTATTTCAAGCACCACACTTGCAAGCGTATAATAAACATACTGATTGCTTCAGATCTTGTCTCGCACTGAAATCATTGAAGTGAGTGGGCTTAGTTTCTCACAATTGGGGGATCGTCCGGTATATTCTTTCATCGCCAGGGGGAGTGGCTGGCCCTGGACACTGGGAAGATGCCTCCCATTCACAATTGAGGAGCAGTTTCTTGTCCCGGTTTTGTCCGCTACCTTGGGAGACTGGTACGAATCCCACAAGAGAGACATCTGAATAAGACAGTGAAAGAAGGTCTATAAAAAATATGGTAAAAAAGTGGCCAGACAACCCTGTGCACAGACCAACGTCAGAAAACTGACTTTTAAGTATTAACTTGGTGGCCGGGAAAAGGGGTATTTAATCACTGAGGGACTGGTAAGTAAGTCGAACTGTCACAGGGTAAAGGAAGAAAAAGTCCATGGTAACATTCCTCCTGAAATTCCGTTGGGGAGGATGTTGAGGGAATGGACAAGTAACACTTGTACAAGGGAAAAAGATAAAAAGATAATGATTAAATATTGTTGTTTAGTATGGACCAAAGAACCAATCCTTCATCCAGCTGTCTTCTGGCCAAAATATGATTTGGATGAGGATTGGATATACAGGATTTAGATTTGTATGTGAATAAAAAACAGGCTTTTAGTCAAGAAGAGGCGGACTATGCGTCCTGTTGGAAGGGCAGTTTGGGAATGATGGTAGTAAAGACTAAGGATTCCCCCTCTGCCCCACTCAGTCCCTGGGATCCTTTTGCATGCTTGCACTCCAGCCCCCGTACCATAAAATCAGATTAGGTGAAAATGGGGGAGGAGGAGAGACAGACAGACAGGGACAGGGAACGGATGACCCACAAGAGGAGGATGAAGTGGCGGTGGACGGGGATGTTGTTGTTCCAGACCCTCAATACGCAACAAAAGGAAGTGAAGATAAAGTAGATGTAGAGGAGGCATCTGGATAATCTAAACGAAAGCCTAAGGGGGAAAAACAAAAACAAAAAAGGGGAAGATATAAAGACATATCCCCTTCGGGAGGTACCAATATAGGGGACATAGAGATTGGGTTTGTAAGTGCCCCCTTCACCAGTGGGGACGTCAAAACATTTAAAAAGGAGATGAAGGTCCTGGTTGAGGATCCGGGAGGGCTGTCTGAACAAATTGATCAATTCTTGGGGCCCAGTCTGTATACTTGGACTTAGTTAATGGCTATATTGAATGTACTATTTACTGGGGAAGAAAGGGGACTTATACCAGGAGCAGCCATTAAAATATGGGAAGGGAACTTCCCATTGGGGATGAGGATACTGGACAGGGAGAGACGTAGTTTCCCCTCAGAGACACCTAGTGGGAAAATCAAAACGAGGAGCATAGGGAAGAAATGATGGAATTGAAATACCTGATTCTAAAAGGAATAAGAGAGGCAGTTCCGAAGTCGCAGAATTTAACTAAAGCCTTTGAAGTTAAAGAGGAGAAAGATGAGACACCCTCAGCTTTCTTGCAAAGATTAAGAGACTCAGTATGGAAATGCTCTGGAATGAACCCTGAGGACCGAGTGGTACAGGGTCTTTTGAAAGTATATTTTGTGACAAAGGCATGGCCAGACATACAGGGAAAGATACAGAAGATAGAAGGGTGGAGCGAAAAACCATTAGATGAACTGTTAAGAGAGGCACAGAAAGTGTTTGTAAAGAGAGAGGATGAGAGACAAAAACAGAAGGTAAAAATGATGGTAGCTACAGTTGATGAGGTAGTTAAGAAAAGAATGGAATCAATATTGAGCAACCAGAGCGGTAGGTGACAGCATATAGGAAAGAGATGAAGAGGAGAGGGAGAGGAAAAGGGGGTGCATTTGATCGAGGGTTCGGGGACAGGGGCAGAGGTGGAAGTCTCCACAGGCAGGATGCTATTATTGCGGAAAGATAGGGCATTTTAAGTGGGAATTTCCTGATCTACAAAGGGAAGAAAGGACAATTCCGCTTATGAATTTTGATGGAGAATAGGGATGTCAGGGGTTCCTGCCGCCGGGGACACAACAGGAACCCTTGATAAACTTGAAGGTGGGACCCTGTTGGGAAGAGGTAGTCTTCCTAGTAGATTCGGGGGCAGCACGGTCATCGCTGAATTTTAAACCAAAGAAAGTAGGAATGTCAACACAGTCAATTACTGTTTCGGGGGTAAAAAGGGAAGGGTTTACTGTTTCAGTATTTGAACCTATGATGATAGAAGGTCCTAAGGATAGGGTCACAGGGGAACTGTTGTATATCCCTGATATAGGAAGTAACTTACTAGGGAGAGACTTAATTATCCTCTTAGGACTGGAGATTTGAATTCAGGAAAAAGAATTAGTTGTACAAATGGCAATGTTGACAGAAGATGTGGAGAAAGAGATAGACGCTATTATATCGTCTCAAGAAGGGAATCGTGGAAAAATACAATCGGTCCCCTAGAAATAAGTTTAAAAAGGAAAGGCGACGTTGTTTATGAGTAACAATATCCCATTTCCATAGAAGGTAAATGAAGACTGCAGCCAGCAAGTGAGGGGCTAGAGATGGACTGTTGGAGCCATGTATGTCTCCTTATAATAACCTAATTCTAACAGTGCGAAAATCCGATGGAACTTATCGTTTGGTGCAGGATTTGAGAATATTGAATCAAATAGAACAGATGAGGCACCCAGTGGTGCGAAACCCCTATACGTTATTAAGTAAGATCCCTCATGACCACAAATGGTTTAATGTGATAGGTTTAAAAGATACCTTTTGGGCTTATCCCTTGGCAGAAGAAAGTAGGAATTTTTTTGCCTTTGAGTGGGAAGATCCCAAGCCAGGATGGAAACAGCAATACTAGTGGACCGTACTCCCCCAGGGGTTTGCGCTATCCCCGAATTTATTTGGACAGATGTTAGAACAAATATTGGAGAAATTTAGCAGCCCCAAGGGAACTACCCTGTTGCAGTATGTAGACGACCTCTTAGTAACAGGAAAAAGAAGAGAAAGAGTAGTAGAAGCCACTAAAAACAGAATTGAATTTCCTGGGTCAGCAGGGACTGCCAATATCTAAAAACAAAATACTTTATGTGGAGCGAGAAGTGAAATACTTGGGACATTTAGTTAGTCAGGGAAAGCGAAAGGTAAGCTTGGAAAGGTTAGAGGGAATAGTGGGGATTCCGCTGCCCAGGACTAAACGGAATTACGTAATTTTTTGGGTTTAAAGGGGTATTGCAGATTGTGAATTGATACTTATGCTCAAAAGATGAATACATTATATCTCAAACTATTAGAGGAGGAACCTAAGTGTCTGAGTTGGGAAGAAGAGGAAAAATAACTATTTAACAATTCAAAAGAGATCTGATCCATGCCCCCGTGTCAGCGTTAACTTCTCTAGATAAACCTTTCCACCTCTTTGCTACCAGAAAAAAGGGAGCGGCTTTGGGAGTATTAACCCAGAGGTGAGGAGGAATTAAACAGCCAGTGGCATATCTTTCGAAGCTATTGGATCCAGTATCCCGGGGGTGGCCTGAGTGTGTGCAGGCCACTGTTGGTGGAGGAAAGCAGGAAGCTTACATTTGGGGGAGCCCTAATAGTAAGCACCCCACACCAAGTGAGAAGGATCCTAGACAAAAAAGCTGGGCGATGGTTGACAGACTCGCTGGTTGTGAAATATGAAGCAAAATAAATAGAAAAGGATGATCTAGTGATGGTCACAGAAAATTGTTTAAATCCAGCTGCCTTTCTTTGGAAAGGGGAAGGAGAATCTCCTCAGAATCCAGAGCACAACTGCCTTGACATTATAGAATACCAAACTAAGGTCCGCATGGACCTGAGAGATGTTCCATTTCATGCAGGAGCCTGACCTTTTACAGACGGATCATCCCGGGTGTCCGACGGGAAAAGACAAAATGGGTATGCAGTTGTAGACGGGATGGAAGGTAGTGTGGTAGAGTCAAGAAGGTTGCCAAATGGGTGGTAAGCTCAGACCTGCGAACTCTATGAATTGGAAAGAACCCTTAGGGCATTAGAAAATAAAGAGGGAACAGTATTCACTGACTCTAAATATGTATTTGGTGTTGTGCGCACTGTTGGAAAGATATGGCAGGAAAGAGGACTGATCAATAGCCGGGGGAAGGAATTCGCACAAGAGGAGTTGATTAATCGGATCTTGGAGTCCCTATTCCTCCCCTGAGAAATAGCGGTGGTGCATGTAAATGGTCATCAGAAAGGAAATGAACCAGATGTTAGGGGGAATAGATTAGCCGTTGAAGTAGCTAAGGAAGCAGGCCTGGACCCACAAGGAGTGCTGATTCATTCCCTAATACCTACTGTCCCAGGTCCTCGGAAAGCTCCTATATTTACTGAAAGAGAAGAAAAAGAATTGAGAGATTTTGGGGCTGCAAAAAACAGCAGACAGGCAATGGATGTTACCTGATGGAAGGGAAATGTTAAACAAAATGATGATGCGAGAAATTATGGCTGTCCTACACCAAGGCAGCCATTGGGGAGTACAAGCAACGTATCTTTTAGTTCTTAGGGAATATGGATGTAAAGGAATATATACAATTGCTAAACAAATGTGTGAGGGATGTATAATATGCACAAAGGTAAATAAGAAAGTCTTGAGAAAACAGACCCCAGGAGGAAGAGACCCGGGATTGAGACCCTTCCAGAGTATACAACTAGATTATACTGAACTACCCAGAGTAGGAAGACTAAAATATATGCTAGTCATAGTAGATCATCTATCTGGTTGGGTTGAGGCATACCCCCTAGCTACTGCCACTGCGAGTGTGTTGTCTAAACAATATTAGAGCATATAATTCCCCGATATGGGCGAGTGAACCATATAGATTCCGACCAAGGAACTCATTTTACCTCTAAAGTGCTACAGGAGAAAATGAAAGGGTTGGAAATTTCCTGGGAGTTCCATGCTCCATGGCACCCGTCATTATGAGGAAGGTTTGAGAGAATGAACCAAACACTCAAACGATACCACTCTAAATTGATAATAGAAACCAGACTCCCTTGGACCAAATGTTTACCTATCGCTCTCTTGCGAGTACGAATAGCCCCAAGGAAAGATTTGGGACTAATCCCTATGAAATCATATTTGGATTACCTTATCTTGGGAATGAACGGAGAATTGACAATTCCCGAAACTAAAGACTTGTCCTTAAAGAAGTATATACTGGGCTTGTCCGCTTCTTTGTCTCTCCTCCGGAAACAGAGTTTATTGGCACAGACTCCGCCCCTTGAATTCACCGTTCATCCCATCCGGCCTGGAGATTGAGCCTTCGTAAAATCATGGACAGAGACTAAATTGCAGCCGGACTGGGAAGGGCCATATCAGGATCCTTTGATTACCGAAACGACAATAAGGACAGCGGAGAAAGGCTGGACTCACTACACTCGGATCAAAGGGCCATTGAAATCTCCATTTGAGGAAGAAGTCTGGACAGCCGAATCAACGCAAGACCCGCGGAAACTCAGGCTGAAGAGACTTTGAGTAACTGATTATACAGTGGCGATGCGAGCGCAGGAGTATTTCTGTAGGATTGTGTATTAATTTTTTTTTGTGCTTCAGCACAATTTTTAGAATGCTGGGTATGCTTAGAGTTATGATGCTAGCTCTCTTAGCATTGGGATTTGTCAAATATAATTTTCATATGTGTTATTTACGGTCGCTGAGTCTGATAATCTGCAAGTAATAGACCTGATTCATGTAGCTTAGTAAATTGTGGGGATGTAGATAATCAGAGACAGTAATGCAGCTCAGAGATACATCTTAATTCCTTTGGGGATGGTACTTGGTATGATGCTCTTCTCACAATACACCGGGCCACATTCCGATCACCTCTAGATTGTCCCAATAAAGAGCGTAACCCATCATACCTACAATTAAAGAAAACCACGTGGCACAAAGCAATTCTAGGGGTGGGGGCATCTATGAGACACAATTCGATGAAACATCTGGGATAGAAATGTAAGCAAACGGGAAGGATTTCTCGGGCTGTTGTTTTCAAATTAGTGGAGGACAGGGAAAATTGGCAGACTATAGGATAATAAGGTACAATCTTTCACCCCTCCCGATGATCCGACAGTAGTAAAAATTATAGAGATAAAGGACTTGAAACAGACCATCGAAATAGAAACTGGATATGGGGATGCAAATGCCAGTGTTGAATGGGTAAAGTATACTGTAAAAAGTCTGAACAAAAGCAATTGGTATGCATGTGCCTCCAGTAGGCCAGTGGCCCAGGTGGTTCCCTTTCCGCTCGGGTGGAAGCGAGACAGGAAGGGCATAAAATGTATGATAGCCCTGTAACAGGATAAGACTGCGTGGAATGATAGGAATTGTACCTCCCTATCTCTGATGTTCGCTCCCTTGGAGAAGAAAGATTCAAAAGCTCCCCCTACGTTTTCAGCCGCAGTCAGAAATCACACGACGTGTGTGCGTAGACAAGGTACAAATCGGTCTAGAGATGCGGGGGAGCTGTACAGAGTATGTACAGAGATTAAGAATGTCACCGAAACAGAGAAGGGAGGGAACTACTCAGCACCAAAGGCTCCCCGAGTGGATCTGTGGTGGGACTGTGGAGGCAAAATATTGAGACCCACCCGACCACCAGATTGGAGAGGGATATGTGCAATTGTCCAATTGGCAATTCCATTTACCCTGGCATTTGAGAAGGAAAAGATAGTGAGGAAAAAGGGAAGGAGTAAGAGATCGCTGTTAGACACTTCTTTCGATGACAGGATTTATCTCGATTCTGTAGAAGTCCCTAGGAGGGTACCTGATGAGTTCAAGGCTCGTAACCAGATTGCAGCAGGCTTTGAGTCAGCTCTCTTCTGGTGGGTAACAATTAATAAAAATATAGATTGGATAAATTACATTTTCTACAATCAACAGTCATTTATAAATTATACAAGAGATGCGGTTAAAGGAATATCAGAACAGCTTGATGTGACAAGTAGGATGGTATGGGAAAACAGCATGGCCCTTGATATGATTTTAGCGGGAAAAGTCTGTGTGTGTGTGTACGATGTTAGGGGGAAGCTGTTGCACCTTTATTCCTAATAACACTGCGCCTGATGGTTCAATTACAAGGGGATTGACTACCGTAGCAGAGGAACTGGCTGAGAATTCAGGAGTAGACACATCTCTCACAGGATGGCTTGAATCATGGTTTGGAAAATGGAAGGGGGTGGTGGTTTCCATCCTTAATTCCCTAATAGTAGTAGCCGTGGTATTGGTAGCCACTGGCTGTTGTATCATACCCTGTATGCGAGGACTCACCCAAAGACTGATTGAGACAGCCTTAATAAAACAGATGCCCTGAAAAGGCAATCAGGCAGAGGAACGTTGTCGATTAAATAATGAGGGTATGAGTGAGACCAAGATGGATGAAATCTCCGGAATGATGCTTGCGAATTTTGGGGGCAATGCTTAAAAGAAAAATGCAGAAGATAATAAATGGCAATTAAAGAAAAAGGGGGAAATTGTGTGAAATAGGTAAAGTAGTGTTTCTTCTGGAATCATAATTATTGAAGCAAGATAAATGTACTCACACCAGTGTGTAATTGTTTCAACTAAGAGCTAAGTCAACAAGAATGAAAACTATGTGAAAGAAATATATAATTGTTTTTGTATTAGCTAAAATGTGCATACAAGAATGAAACGTGCCTGCAACAATGGTAGATGTTACAGACAACGAGATAAGGTGCTGTGAGGATGTAGGCAAAGCCCAATATGCTTGTACAAGCAGTAGTTATATGCATCTGTTTCCCACTTTTGTAAAAACACAAAAACAAACCCCAATTAAATGGTCATAAGGATCAATATGGTTGGGGAAAGGGAGGGAATGTCACAAGTGGGGGATTTAGATAGAGGTGATGAAGGATATACCTAACAATGGGCCACAGCAGGATGTGTTGAAATGGCCAAATAAAACTTGTACATTGTTATGCACAAGGCCGGCTAAGGCAAGAGAGAAACAATAGTAATGGGCACCGGGTTTGGAGTCGTGAGTCCTATATAAGATATGTATTTACTTAACTCTGTGTACCTTATTCCAGGCAGCACGTTTGCAAGCGCCTAATAAACAAACTGATTGCTTCAGATCTTGTCTTTGATTGAAATTATTGAAGTAAGTGAGCTTTGTTTCTCACAGTCTGTAATTTAAATTTACTGTGCTTTCTATTCACTCAAGTTCTCATATTAATTGCTCCTCGTTTTCTTCTTAACTTTGAGACAAATCTCAAAATTCTGGGCACAATAAAAGCGATATGAATTATAAATTAGTATCTGGACAAGGAAACCAATGACCAGCTACACAGACCTCTTGAACATCCGAGATATTTGAATGAAAAAGCAATGCCTTCCAAAAAAATCTCTGCACGTCTGTATCCTTTTTCAATTCAAAAATCCTGCAAATAGATTATAAGTGTCAGTTGATCTCTCTTAATGAGTACCTTATCAATGTCATTGTAAACCACTGAAAAATTGAAATTTTTACTTTTTAAAATGCAAAGATTCATTCTCAATTCGTTATTAAAACAATAAGTGAACCATATTTTACCTGTCCACTATGGTTGAGTGACCTGTCGCCCATAATTGAACATGCTAAATATTCTTTCAGCTGGAGAAATCGGAGCTAAAAAGGCCAACTAAATCAAACATTAGACAAAACAATCAGCTCCAAAAACTGTGTAGAGCTCGGTCAAAGAGGTCACAAAGTTTCAAGAGATCCAGTAAAAAACAGCCCGAGAGTTGTGCTTTGGAGAGTTTGAAGCAGACTTCCTGGCACCTTTACTTGCAGCCAGTGCCTGAGCGTTACACACCTCGGTTGAAAATGACGACAAGTGAAGGGTGTTTGCACGAAACCCATTGAATGCTTTGAATCCAGAATGTTGGTAAAATGTTGTGAACCATTTCCCAGATCATGGAAATCAGCTCAACATTATTGAAATCAAAGTACTTGTGATGGTCTTCAAGACCACCTAATTACTGTTCGGTGAAAAACACTTTGTACGTGCCTTATTGTTCTCAGGATGAATAATCACAGCAAACATCACAGTCTCACCAGATCCAAAGATACGTAACAGACACCTTATTATAATTTACACACTTCATCTTTCCCAGACCCATGATGACACCTTATTTCTTATGACTGAGGATACTACGCGTAAGATGTAGCGAGATGAAGCAAGTCCTAAATATAGGATTTTTTTTTCTGATAGATTTCCAATCCAAAAATTATGATAGAAATGTAACTGTGGCTCATTACATTGTCAACAGATCACCATTAAATGTATTTATCCGTTTATTCAGAGACGTTATTGAAACAAATACGTTGACAAATGCTGTTGGCTGTCTGCTTCTGTGAAAATAAATCTTCCTTATTTACTTACTTTCTTTATAATTCTCACTCAAATGTCTAAATATTGATGATATGAAAAATTGCATGAATTACATACAATTCAGAATTTGTTCTTATTATATATTATATTTCTCCAGAAGAAAAATAGAGAAACCAAGTATAGAAATCTTGAAACTCTGAGAACTTTGAATGACAAACCATTTCTGATCAACGTTCACTGAATGTCTAATGTCTTTCCATGTCATCATGCCAGAATCTGCATTCTCAGCTGACAGATTAAGAAATATCTAGTCAACATCAGAGCAAATCCATTTAGAAATATTGAATCATCT
This sequence comes from Chiloscyllium punctatum, assembly GCF_047496795.1. Lineage (NCBI taxonomy): Eukaryota > Metazoa > Chordata > Chondrichthyes > Orectolobiformes > Hemiscylliidae > Chiloscyllium > Chiloscyllium punctatum. The sequence continues at coordinate 78,203,321 of NC_092766.1, forward strand.
ACTTTGCCAAAGTTCTAAAATTAATTTTCAATTCACTGTCATTCCAAAAATCACACAGTTTAGGGTTTGTAACAAACATCATCAAATTCACATTTTAATTGAATCCATTATTTCTTAGTGTCAATATTAAAAGAAGAATGATAGTTCTCTTATTCCAGGATAACACAAACACAAACTAATTAATGATTCCTTATCCAACACTCACAGATAATATCTGTTACCATCTCATTTGAACGTTCACAGAAATCATTGGATTAATATTCAGCCTTACATATTAAGAGACGTCTGATTATTTTATACTCCAATAAATGCTGTTCATTTTTACACATGATGGACAGCTATATGCGATTTCTAATCATTTTTAAGTTTACTATGAAATGTTTTTAAGATTAATTGTTGCTTATATCTAATATTTAAGAATTGATCAAATCCAGTATATCCAGCTTTCAGTGTAAAATTAAGGCTCAGTAACGTAAACGTATTGCATTGTACGGAAACCAATGGTAGCGAATGGTGATTTTTATTTCAATACTTGAATCTTAGTTGATTTGCTGTTCTGGGCATGGCCTGCCCCCACCTGGAATAGAATGGTCCATATTGGCTCATACAAAATGCCTGACATTTAAAAACAGGCAGCCTACCTTAGAACTAAAATACAAGGTATCTGGGGGTGATTAACTAGACTAACATTCTGTTCCAGCCTTAAATTAAAAGAAACCACACTACCAATGGACCTACTCCAACGTCAGGAATACAGCATTCCAGACATTTCTTGATAAGAGCATGCCGACATACAGACAAATGACCAATCCTGATCTTCATAAATGAAAGGATAATTGTCCCAGTAAATGAATAAACAGCAGCTGCAGGATGCAGCCCAGTTAACTCACTAAGCAGCTATCATGACAACAGAAAAGTTCATTTGTCAGATATAGTTATTATTTTACAGTTACTCAGAATATTAAACAAAGCTCTAATTACAGATTCTTGAGTATAATAGGGGAAATTTGCAACATAAGTTTGATATATGTAACCAATGCCTACGAAAAACATTATAGAAAAGCATTTAGACAGAGATTTGAAGTTAGCTAGTTTTAGGAATTAACTTCACGGTATGATGTTGACTGCTCATTAATTATAAAGTCCTGACAGAAAGAGTAGCTGTATAATTTTACACAATATAACGAACTTTATAACACAAGTCATATTACTAATCTTATAGCAAGTAAGCTAAAATTAACTGTCTTTTCGAATTCTTTGAACATATATAATTAAGACAGTGAACAATATGAGGTGTAATTGGTTTTGATAAAATAAAATATAATGAATAACAGAACTCAAAATGTCCCAGCTGATAAGGTATCCTGAGAGGCCCGAGGGAGTTCAGGAATAACTTTGGAATCTAAGTCAATAAGATGCATGGAAAAATCCCAATAGGAATCTGGGGATGTCCATTAGAATGCCCATCTCCGATTATGTGTTTTAATTGGGTGGCTGGATGAGGAGGGAAGGGTTGTAACCACATTGCACGTGGCCATTGTGATGCAGAAAGTCCATAAAAATGCTGCTTTGTACTGTACATGTTACAATGCGTCAAGGATCTGCCTTCCGAGATGGGCTTCCGGGATGATCCCTTCATTAACTGGTTGCTGCATGAGTAAAAATCTTCCACATGCCTGAGCTCAGATTGCCTCCTGAGTCCTCATTCCCTGCCGGTGAAAACAATTCTACAGCTATGATGACATTTCAATTCAACACATACATTTATTGTGTGTGAAATGATTACATTCAGAGCGATATAATTTTCATGATAAAATTGCTTTACATTTACTTTTTTTTGGTGTACAAGAAAACATTTCGATTATATCCATTTGTTCTTTTGTTCAACCAACACTAAGTTTTAAATTATTGTGAAGACTACAATGGGGGAAACGGGAACGAGCCTTCAGCTCAAATGTCATATGAAATGACTGTTTCCTTTTTTCAAACAAATTGCCCTCCAAAATGATTTTTATTTTCATTTCATTATAAGAAAAAAATTGCTTGAAAATGTTGACAATTCTCCTTTTCCTCCCATATTAGATGCCAGTGAACAATAATCACACAATTATGAAAATTCCTTTCCGTATCAACTGTCAGTGACCCTATATTTTGTTCACAATAATAGTCACTTTCATGGCCTAATTCTGAAATAAATATCGAAACATTTATTGTGGTAAAAATTACATCAACAAAATTGACATGACTCTTCAAGAAAACTATTGGAACCTTATAATTCTTGCATTGCCTGCATTTTTAAACAAAATCATTTTTTTCAATTGCTGCTGAATGATTTTTTTCACATCATACAGCTAGGTTTTATGCTTTAATTTTCAGTTTCTTAATCTTAATGAATATCCAATCAATATCAGAGCAAAGTGTTTTCAAAATATTAAGTCAATTTATCTATCAGGATTCTAAAAGCAATTATCAATTACAATAATTGCACAGCAATTTAACATAGACTTTGTAAAAATGCAGTGTTTTTTTGAAAATTTCATTCATTATTTCTGGTTGTCAATACTACTATATTAATACCTATTTGTTCAGGCCCATGCACATACCAAACGACCTATAATACCCCTTGCAAAATTCTTTATAAATGTCTGATTTTTGCACAGGTGAAATATAACAATTATCTCAGCCTTTGAAATTCAGAGAGCTCCAATTACTTTTCCCTGCAATATCACTCTTCATTTCCACATTTATTCAGTCTAATATCAAGACGAGATATCTCATTATTCTCAAATTCACAAATATACATTTTTAAAAATCCGTTTGCTGCTAATATATCTTATTGTACAATCCAGTAAGGGCTACAAATGGGGGATTATGCTTCTGTACAATAAATACTGCAAGGATATTACAACGTACAATCTCTCAATCATTGTGAATATTGTATTTATTTCAAACTTGGAAAACATTTTTGCAATGATTTGATTATAATTTACTTTGATGCTGACACTTACTGTATATCCAATCACAATATCAGTAGATTATTTGGAGGTACCATCGTCCATTCCAATAATCACAGTATCTGCTATATACTTTCTTCGGGTCACTCATAGCAAGATGTATCTAATTCCATTCAATCAATATTCCTCGGAATATATTTGAGAATGTTGCAGTCATAAAGCTGAAATATGCAAAGTCATGATAGTCATTAATTTTGTCTTGTTCTGTAGATCTTAGTTAAAACAACACAGAATTTTATGCTCCAATGCTATAAATATAAGAAAAGATCAATTACTTCTCAGTAAAATAAAGAAATGTCACTTGCTATTATTTATCAATTTTTAATTGATGGTCAGTTTATGAATTGTGTGAGATTTGTTTTTAGCTTTCCAGTCACCTATTTGTATTGAATGTGACATTGGAATGGTGCGCAAATATCAGGGTGTGTTCATTTGAAAGTTCAATTTGTATATCTCTCACTTATCCCGTTGATTGCATGATGGTTTAAGAACGTTTCACTCAGCAATCCTCGAAAAAAATCAAAAACTGTCTGATTTTAAATCAGATCATTCGCACCCAATTATCACTCTGTTCCTAATTCATGTAAATATCTCAATTTTATCGAACCAATGTTCACACTAAATAATACACATAAAGCAACATAAAGACTTCCACCACTATCTGATTATTGTTCAGTAGAATAACCTGAGTAAGTACCTTATTGCTCCTGAAACCAATGACAACACTAAACATTTGTTTACTATTCCATGCAACAAGTGCAATTGATATCTTCTATTTCAGTTCAGTAGTTAAAGATGATTTATGTTGCTTAAAACAATGCTTCTACTTTATCACGGATATTGACTGTAATACAATCATGCAAACAACAAATATTTTGTCATTCTAATAATCTTTAAGTTTACTTATTTAAAATTTGTGTGCAAGAGATATTTCAAATTACAACCATTTTTATTGTATAATTCAGCAGACCTAAATTTTGAATTTGGGAAAGTCTCCATTTTTGCAAAATAGAAATAGCTTTCACAATACATAACACAATAAATGACTTTTTTTTCAAATCAAGTGCTCTGCAAAATGATTATTGGTTTCATTTAATTGTAAGAAAAGGATTGCTTTGAATCAACTGCATTGATTCTTTTTGTCTTTTCTATTCCAAATATATTCATCACTGTACAATAATGAACAATTATTCTAATTCCTTTATGTACCAAATGTCATTGACTGCATCATTTGTTCACTTTCATGCTCACTTTCATTATCTATTAACTTTCTTCCAAACTCTGACACAAATGTCTGACCTCTGACCATAATATTAATTATCTAAATTAAAATAACATGTCTCTATGAGGAAACCATTTGATAGAAATTAATATTTCTTGTGTTACCTTCATTTTTTTTAGTAAAGAATGAAAAGAATTGTTCTATAATCACTGGCTCATTTTTTTCTTCAATTGATAAAGCTAGTTACTACATTTTATTCCACAATTTACCAGTTTTAATAAATATCCAATCAACATCACAGCAAAGTGTTTTTGAAATATTGAATCATTTTAATTGCTTATATAACAACATTGTCAAGTCATTGTCATGATAATAATTGCGAAATTATTTAAGAAAGTCTTTTGAACAAGTACAATGAGATTCACATTTTAATTTGACCAATTGTTTCTGAGTACCAACACTGCAATATGAAACTTGACTTTCAGGTCAAGTTTCCCACAATGGATCCAAGGACTTCCCATCCAACATTAATTGTGAATGTCTAATGTTTGCTTATTTGAATGATCTCCGTAATCACAGACTTTAAATTCACAGACCTGCAATAACCTTTCACTGCAATAATTCCTGTTTGTTTGCACATATTCCTCAGTAACATTGCAAAATGAGATTTCTCATTATTTCTAAATCCATTGATTGAATTTCATAACCCAGTTGTTGATCATAACTAATAATTATTCAATACAGTATTTGCCGTAAATGTGGAATTATGGCTCTTAACATGAATAACTAAATATATTGTAGTGTACAATCTCTCAATCATTGTTAATATTAATTCTTATTTTACCCACAGAAAGGTAGTTGAATTCATTTAAATATATTTCACTTCGATGCGAACATTTATTGTATTTCTAATCACAATAAGATTTAAGTATTTTTCATGCAACAAAATCATGTAAAATGCCTGCGTTTTGTTAAGTCAAATGAAAAAGAATTAACATTTCTGTATTGTCTTATTAAGCGATGACAAAGCATTTTGAATTTTTCGAAGTTGAGCATTTTTGCAAAGAAGGGATGTTGTCTTCAGCTGAATATTCACATTGAATGACTAATTCATAGATTCTGCTGTTTATTCTCTTCGAGTTCCCAATAAACCAAATTAACTAATTCTGCTGGTTCTAAATTCCTGGAAAGTACTTGAGAATGTTTGAGCCTTAAGGATGAAGAAGTCGATGTGATTGTACTGATTTTTTTTTATTGGAAAGAGCTAAATTCAAACATTTCAGGCACATAAATCGATATTCTGCAGTATTGCAAAGATGAAAAGCAAGTCAATTTTTTCATCAGTAAAACAAACAAATGTCACTTCCCATTATTCATTAGTTAGCTCATTCCCAAATTTGTTGTTAAACAATGTCATTCACCTGAATATTGTTGTGTCCTTTGATCATATTAATTTTCTAATTATTGTTCGTTCATGATTTGTTAGGGATTAATACTTTTCATTTTGCACGTCCCTCACTTATTTCACTTGTTGCATGGGGGCTGGGCATTGAGAACAGAGGACCAGTGGTTAGCACTTGCGTCTTACAGTGTTATGCATTTGGATTTGATTCCATCCTCGGCCACATGTTTGTGTGGAGTTTGCATGTTCTGGTTTTCTCCCACAATCCAAAGATGTGCACATTAGGTAAACTAGCCATGCTAAACTGTACAGTCTGTTCAGGGATGTGTAGGTTAGGTACATTAGTCAGTGATAAATGTCCAGTAATCTGAGAGCAGAATGGTGCTGAGTGGATTATTCTTTGAAACGTCAGTGTAGAGTTGTTGGGCCAAATGGCCTGTTTCCATACGGTAGGGATTCCATATAATTAGAATTGTGTTTCGCTAAACAAAACAGATAACTTTTTTTTAAAAATGTTGCCTTTAAAACTTATCTTTAATAGTCAATTGCCAATCTTGTAAAATATCTCAATGTTACTGAAATCAATGTTGAAACAAAATACTGCACATAAAGCCACACAAAGATCTTCATGACCATCTAATTACTGTTTGGTGGAATAATCACAGTAAATATCTTATTGTTCCTGAGATCAATCCCCACTATCACAGTAAGGATCTGGTTATCATTCCCTCCAATAAATGCAATCGTTGTCCCTCTGGTATTTCAGTTCAGTAATTATACCCCATACTGGTTGTTCAAAGCATGGTTATTCTTTATTATGAATGGCCAAGGGTTCTAACGGCAAGAGATGTTTGATCTGATTTGTTGCATGTTCTCAAACAGGTTTTCACTATAAACATTGGAAAAAAATGTGTTAATTTGGTCTTGTTCAACTGATGCTAACCTTTTCAGTTCACGTTCATTGAACATATTTGGATAAAATGAGGAAAGCTGAAGCTGAAGATCAGAGCCAAGAATATGGCATTGGAAAAGGGCAGGCACAACCAAAGAGCGGGAGTATCGACCTTTCGAACATTAGGCCATCATCAGAAAAAAATCCTGATGAAGGGCTTCTGCGCACAACGTTGATTCTGCTTCTCATCGAATGCTGCTTGAATTGCTGTGCTTTTCCAATGCCACACTCTTGACATGAGAAATATTTGACTGGATATTCAGAGATTATATTAAAAGTTGCTTCTATCAATTTAATTTATTTTGCTTTCTATTCACAAAAGTTTTCATGTTAATTGTTTCTCCTTTTCTTCTTAAATCTGATACTAATCTCAAAATACAGAACACATTAAAATTCACATGAACTATAAATTTGCATTCTCGACAAGAAAACCAATGGAAGGCGATATAGAATTTTTGAACAGCCTAGACATTTGAATGAAAAAGCAATTCCTTCCAAAAAATATTTCCACGTCTGTATCGTTCTTTCAATTCGATAATGCTGCAAATAGTTTATAATTGACAGTTGATCTCTCGGAATGAGTGCCTAATCAATGTCAATGTAAACAGCTGAAACATTAACAACAGATTGATAACTGGGTGTTAAAGATCTTATTTGAAGCCAACAAATGTTTGGAATCTACTCGAATTCAAACAGGAAACATTCTTGAATCATAATACAAGAAGTGAGATATGTGAGAGATGTGCAAACCTTATTTTTAAATGAGCAAACTCCAATATTTTCAAAGCATTTCAATCTTACGGTCAAAATGAACAGGTGAATGGAAAAATAAAAACAAGTTTCTGACATTTCATAAACTGAACAACAATTACAAATTCACTTTGATCAAAGGACAGAGTAATATTTAGATGAATCACACCATTCACTTACAAAGTAGGTAACCAGCTGACTGTCAAGTAATAGGTGGGAGCATTTTTTAGTTTACTGAAGAAGATATCAACTTTATTTCATATTTATAGCACTAGAGAATAATGTTTAATGTGTTTCAATTTTTTGGACTTGCCCCTTTGCAATAAAAAAGATCAATCTCATTACTTATACATCGTAATCTTTAATTCTGCAACATTTTGAAATATTCTCCAGGAATTTATAAGCAACAGAATTAGATACAGGTATCGCCCCTGTCCGAAAGTAGAGCGTTATTATTAAACCTTTCATAAGCTGAAAAGGGGTAAATCGAAGAAGCATTAATCTTTTTCCTTTTTTTCAAAGAAGTGAAAATCCTCTTCAGATTTCTTTCAGTTAAAGAAAGCAGGGACAGAAGTTAGTCTTTTGGAAAAGCAAAGTGGCTCAAGCAAACTTTCCAAAAGTGGGGGATACGTGTGCACATATTTCTTGGTAACCTGACATAAGTAAGTATCAGATTTTGTTTTTATTGATATAATAGATAAAAGCAGATCTAATGTTGGATTGAAAAGCAATTCAATCTGTGCTTAGGTACTCTGTAATCAACATTCAGAACAGGTCTTGATATATTTGTGTTGAAGGTGTGATTTGAAACCATCCCTCGGGTGTAGTAATAGAGACACTGCCACAACTCCACAAGTTGCTTTCATAATGTTCCCACTCAGGACGGTAGGACTGCAATGTTATTTTTAATATGGTTACTCAAATGAAAACTAATCAGCTGTTTATTGCATTAATTTGAATGGGAATTAATTAGGTAGTTTCTGTGTGTAATGGACTGGAAATTAAACAATATTTTACAATAACAATAGAATAAAGGAATGGTAGACTAAAATAAACAGGAATCTCATGACAATTCTTTGAAAGACAAATTGACAAAACTGCGTGATCATTGTCCTTTGATTTTTAAAATGCATCAGTCACTCAATGTGAATATTCAGCTGAAGACAATTTCTCTTCCTTTCAACAATGTACAACTTCCACAAATTCAAAATGAACAGGCATTGATAAAGGAAGGAACAAGCAAATGGTAATTCTATTTTCTTTACATAAACATAGCATTAATTTTAAGTAATTTATATATATGTAAAAAGGAAACTCTTATTGTGGTTTGAAATACAATAAATGTTAACATGAAGTAAAATATAATCAAATCAATTCAAATTTTTTCTCAGTTAAAATATAGTTCAATATTTAAAGTAATCGAGTGATTGTACAATGCAATATCTTTATATTAATTCATTGCTGAGACATAATGCCAGGAGTCAGATGAGGTAGGTGAGGTCCTTAATGAGAACTTTGCTTCAGTATTCACGAGTGGGTGGGACCTTGTTCTTTGTGAGGATAGCGTGGAATAGGCTGATATGCTCGAACAGGTCAATGTTAAGATGGAGAATGTGCTGAAAATATCGAAAAGTCATGGGGCTTGATAAGTCCCCTGGGCCAGAAAGGATATAACCTAGGTTGTTATGAGAAGTGAGGCAAGGATTACTGTGTTTTGGCGATGGTCTTTGCATCCTCATAGTCCATTGGAGTCATACCAGATGATTGGAGGGTGGCAAACGTTATTCCCTTATTCAAGAAAGGCAATTGACATAATCCTGGGAATAATCGATGAGTCAGTCTTACATCAATTATGGGCAAATTATTGGAGAGGATTCTGACAGACAGGATTTATAATCATTTGGAAAAGCATAGATTGATTAGAGATGGTCAGCATGGTTTTGTGAGCGGCAGGTTATGCCTCACAAACCTTATTGAATTATTTGAGGATGTGACAAACATATTGGTGAGGACAGAGTAGTGGATGTGGTGCAAGGTATTTGATTAGGTTTCCCATGGTCGGCTCATTTAGAAAGGAATGAGTCATGGGATACAGGGAAACCTGCCTGGTTAGATAATAAATTGGCTGGCTTTTAGTAGACAGGGTGAAATTACATGGATACTTTTCAGCTTGGAGCACGGTGACCAATGGTGTTCTGAAGGGATTAGTTCTGGGACCTCTGCTCTTTGTGATTTTTATAAATGACTTAAATGATGAAGTGGAAGGGTGGGTTAGGAATTTTGCCAATGACACGAGGGTTGGTGGAGTTGTTGATGATGTGGAGGGCTTTTGTAGGTTGCTAGAGGACATTGGAGAGCTGGGCTGAGAAGTGACAGATGGAGTACAACCTGGGAAAGTGTGAAGTTATTCATTTTGGAATTTCAAATTTGAGTGCATATTTTCAGATTAAATGCAGGATTCTTGACAAAGTGGAGGAACAAAGGGATTGTGGGGTGCACGTCCATTCACCCCTCATTTCTGACATCCAAGGTGATCAGGTTATTCAGACAGTGTATGGTGTGTTGCCTTTCATTAGCAGGGAGATTGACTTTAAGAGCCACGAGATTATGCTGCAGCTCTATGGATCTCTGGTGAGACTACACTTGGAATATTGTGTTCGGTTCTGATCACCTCATTATACATATGGTGCAGAAGTTTTAGAGAAGGTGCAAATAAGATTTGTCAAGATGCTGCCTGGACTGGAAGGCATGTCTTATGAAGAAAGGTTGAGGGAGCTAGGGCTTTGGTCATTGCAGTGAAAGAGGATGAGAGCTTACTTGATAGCTTTGTGTAAGATGATGAGAGGCATAGATAGAGTGGATAATGAAAGACTTGCCCCCACAAAGTGGCATAATTTTAAGGTGAATGGGGAAAGTTGTGGGGAGATGTCTGAGATAGTTTCTTTATAGATAGTGGTGGGTGCGTGGAATACACTGCCAGTGGTGGTAGCAGATTCAGATCCATCAGGGGCATCTAAGCGTCTCTTGGATAGGCACATGAATGATAGTAAATGAAGGGCATGTTGGTTAGTTTGATCTTAGAGTTGGATAAAAGGTCGGAACAACATGGTGGCCAAAAGGCCTGTACTGTGCTGGACTGTTCTATATTCTATGGACTGAAATGAACAATTATTACATATTAGCAACATATACATTTTCAAAACTCTATTAGCATACTTAAGAATAATGATAAGTTTCATCTTGCTATTTGACTGTGCTATCTGCAAAAATGAACAGGAATTGTTGCAGGGAAAAGTAATAGGTTTTTCTAAATTTATAAGGCTGGGATTACACACATCATTCAAACGAGCAAAAGTCATTTTTAACAGTGCGTGATGCATCAGAAATAATTGATTCTTTTGTAGGTGTGTTGAATGGAAATAAAATGGATTTTTATATTACTGTATTGGTACTCGGGAAGATTGGAGTAAATTCAAATACAAACTTCACTGTAGTTGTTAGCAAAACTAAACTAAAGTACACTATAATTATTGTAATGCAAATGCCTGAATAATTACTGTTAGAATCCTGAAAAAAAGATATATTTTACCATTTTTTCAAATGGTCAATAAATAAAATTGTGAACCTCAGTATACATGTTACCCAGAACAATTATGATGCAATTATTGTAATGGTAATGACTTAATAACTAATGCTAAATCCTAAACAGATAAATTGGTTCAATACTTTGTCAGCATGTTGTTCTGAAATTGATTGGATATTTATTAAGATTGGTAAACTGAGGGACAAAATATAACAGCTCACTTGATACAATTGAAGGACAAAATGAGACAGTGTTTATTGAAAATGCAGTTGATGCAGGAATAATACATTTCCTCCATTGTTTTTCTTCTAGAGATATGTTTTTTTTTAATTTTGTCATGATTCAATGTTGAGACACTTGTGTCAGAGTCTGGAAAGGGGAGAGTGAGAGAGAAAGAATTTTTTTAAAAAGCAGAAAGGAAAGGAATTGGCGAGCAGAGGAGCTCTAACTGTAGTGTCTCACCCTGCCAACATCTTATTGGGTGAGCTGGAATGCAGATTAGTCAGCAACAAGCTGACACAGTCATACGCACAGAATCAGAACTTACAATGTCCTAGACACCATCGTCACCATCCCTGTCTGTCATGTCCCACCGGCAGGACATGTATGTAACTGAAATGCTGGAACATGCAGGGTTATGGACTAAGGTCTGCAGAATGCAATCAATGTGATTTATTTGACATTTGTCCAGAATATTAAACTCCAGTCCAATTTGAAAAGTTATTCGTGTCAGCAGACTTGAACAACAAATGTCAGAAAAATAATTATCAGAAAGTTACAGCACAGATCGAGGCCACTTGGCCCATCCTGTATGTGTTGGCTGTAAACTCCCCAGGCTTTACAGCTTTTTGTACTCACCATTGAAAGCAACAATTTCAGACTGTGAACTCTGCCCTCTATGCTTTTACAATCTGTTTTTAAAATGTATTTCTTGTTTCCTTGTTTGTTTCCCAGCCCTAACTCTATTCTCCGTGGCCTTGAGGGACGACCATTTCTGCTGTTTAATCACTACTGCCTTCCCCCGTGTCACAGACTGTCTTTTTGTCCCAGTCTCCCCCCCCCCTCCCGACCTTGCTCACAACCTGTTCCATTTCTGATGGTTCCCAGACCTCTGTAACATTCACTGCACCCCCTGGGTCACTGGCGCGAGTTTTCAATTCTCTTCTTCCTGAGATAATCAGAAATCTTTCTGGTTGCAGTTTTCCCCAGATTTTATTTTGAATAGCTGCGCATTTGTGTTAGAGTAAAGTATTTATGAGCCTTACTCCACAATTCCCAGCATTTGGATGTAATTTGTGACCCTCCCAAAGATGTGTGACGTTACTGTATTGGCTATGCTAACATGGCCTGCAGTGTCAAATTTAGGTGGGTTGGACTAGCCATGGTTAATGTGGGGCTATGGGGATAGGGTGGGAGATCAGGTCATTGCAGACTCGATGGGCCAAATAGACTCCTTCTGCACCCTCTGGATTCTGTGATTCTAATTAGTTGTGATTGTTGTCGTGTTTTCCTCATACCAGGTTCATTCAACTCAGATGCACATGATTCTGTGGGTGCTCACTCACTCCTTTCCTTAAGTTTCACATCAATTTCACTCTGTATGTGAGGGTGGGAATGGATTTGTAAATATAAATACTCCAAACGAAACGCCTCACAGGTCAGAACCTGTTTCTGCTACTTTCATCACTCACAAGGAACAGGAAAATAAAGGTTCAGTCACAAATCTTAAAGGAACATAGCGGTTATAATCACCAGGAAAGGCTGAACATCTCAAAACGCTTTGTGCAAGAAAAGAGGAGGCTCAGAGACAACCTGGAACAAGTAGAAAGCTTTCTTTCTGTGTTTTCAGAGATTTGTGGTTGAAATCATTGGGTTGGAAGCATGTTTCATTGCCCCAGATCATCAAAGGTGCTGTCTAAATGTGCATCTTTCTTTCTATCTGTCTGAGTTAACAATCAGATGGACAGGTCAATGTCTGAGTGTCTTATCAAATCCCTGATTGAATTTGCCTCCGCCCATAATCTCAGGTGCCTCACCACTCACTGGGTCACGGAGAAACTCTGCTGTTACCATGAGAGCTTTCTTTGCTGTCACCGCTCCTCGTGCTTCCACCTAATCCCCACTTCCCTTCATTAAACCCCAGCTGCCTCTTGCCCACCCACATGGGCACGTTGAAGAGAATGACAGGAGAATAGATTGAAACTGAGAGTTCAATAGTCAGAATGAAATAGGAAGAAGGAAACAAATGGGGTTTTTGGATCCCAGGGGGTACAGACTCCAGGATGAGTCCTTGTGGTTATTCCTGCAGTAATAGGAGACAGCATTCCATGATGAGAATTAAACACGGGTGGCAGTAGAGGGAGCCACTGAACATTAGCAGGTTTAGTTCAAACACAGGAGGTTTATTCAGTCAGTAACAGTGTGTTAGACATGGAGGTGAAGTGAGCAGTGAGGGGAAATGTTGCCAAAAGCTGCAGATGGATAACTTTCATTGGAACAGGAGGAGGCCATTCAATCCCTCAGCTCTGCTCCGCCATTCATGATGATCATAGCTGATGTGTGACCTAACGTACAACTTTCAAACCTCTCTAATGTCATCAATAAACTCCTCTGCAACAGACAAGATGAGTACTGGAAAGCTAAACATCTGCAAATGCTGGGAAATCAGAAATAAAAACAGAAATTGCATGAAAAATTCAGCAGATCTGGCAGCATCTGTGGAGAGTGAACCGTTCATGTCCAGTGAGCAGTCAGGTGACCAGCTGCATTTTGCCTTTTCTGGAACACTCTCTGGAACCGATTCTGGTGTGAGGGGAATGAGATTGTCAATAACAGCTGAGAAAACAGGAGGACATGTTCAATTAGAATTAAGAATTAACTTACCCCTCCCAGCGGGACACTTACCGACACAGTTTCACTGTGGAGAGTCCATTCACCTGCCCCACGTATGGGAAGGGATTTACTCGATCTTACAATCTGCTGAGGCACCAGAGATAGCACAGTGGATTTAGACACTTCACCTGCTCCATGTGTGAGAAAGGATTCATTCAAATCTCTCACATTAGTGCATTCCCACCGGGGAGAGGCCATTCACCGGCTCAGTGTGTGGGAAAGCATTCACTCAGTCCTCTGACCTGCTTAAACACCAGCGAGCTCACTCTGAGGAAAGGTCATTCATTTGTTCCCAGTGTGGGGGCAGATTCACTCAAATGCAGCACCTGTGGAGTCCCCAGTGAGCCCACACGGGGGGGGAGAGGACATTCAGATGGTCAGGGTGGGAGAGGGGATTCAGTGATTCATCCTGACCCCCTGAGACCCCAGTGAGCCCACACAGGGGGAGAGGACATTCAGATGGTCAGTGTGGGAGAGGGGATTCAGTGATTCATCCTGACCCCCTGAGACCCCAGTGAGCCCACACAGGGGGGAGAGGACATTCAGATGGTCAGTGTGGGAGAGGGGATTCAGTGATTCATCCTGACCCCCTGAGACCCCAGTGAGCCCACACAGGGGGGAGAGGACATTCAGATGGTCAGTGTGGGAGAGGGGATTCAGTGATTCATCCTGCCCCCCTGAGTCCCCAGTGAGCCCACACAGGGGGAGAGGCCATTCAAATGGTCAGTGTGGGAGAAGGGATTCAGTGATTCATCCTGTCCCACTGAGACCCCAGTGAGCCCACACAGGGGGAGAGGCCATTCAGGTGGTCAGTGTGGGAGAAGGGATTCAGTGATTCATCCTGTCCCACTGAGACCCCAGTGAGCCCACACGGGGGAGAGGCCATTCAAATGGTCAGTGTGGGAGAAGGGATTCAGTGATTCATCCTGTCCCACTGAGACCCCAGTGAGCCCACACAGGGGGAGAGGCCATTCAGATGGTCAGTGTGTGAAAAGGAATTCAGTGATTCATCCTGCCCACTGAGACCCCAGTGAGCCCACACAGGGGGAGAGGCCATTCAGGTGCTCAGTGTGGGAGAAGGGATTCAGTGATTCATCCCACCCCCAGAGACCCCAATGGGTTCACTCTGGGTAGGAGCTGTTCACCCCTCTGTGTCACAAGGGATTTGCTGCATCTTCAACATGATTGAGAGACCAGTGAGTGCTCACAGGGAAGTGGTCATCCCCCTGCTCCGTGTGGACTGCAGGACTCTGATTCTGATGTTACTGTCCATCAGAGTCAGGAGTGGACCTTGTACACGATGACACTGTTGGAGTATTGATGTTGTTGTTAATCACATTAACTGGGCTGGAGGTGACTGAACTTATATTGCCACTCTCTGAACCTCAGGATGTCTCTCTGGGCAGTAAGTCTCCACAAACAGCAATGTGAAAATGAGCAGGGATCATCTGTTTTGATTTAAATTGTGATTGTAGCACGGCTGCTTCACAGCATCAGGCACAAGGTTGGAGTCCAGCCTTGTCCACGGCCTGTGTGAAGTTCGCAAATTCTCCCCATGAAAGTGTGGGTCCCCTCCAGGAGTTCTGGTTTCCTCCCACAGTCCAAAGATGTGCAGGTTAGGTGGATCAGTCGTGCTAAATTGTCCACAGTATCCAGGATTGTGCAGACTCGGTGGATCAGCCATGGGAAATGCAGGGTTACAGTGATAGAGTGTTCTTCGGATGGTCAGTGGGGTCTTATGGGCCAATGCTCTCCTTCCACACGGTAGGGATTCGAGTCTATGATTGAGGATAAAGGCTACACAGCAGGGTGTCCTTGGAGAAGGAGCATGTGGTGTGTATCAATGCTCTCGATGCCTTTAGATAGAGATGGGCACCGTAGGGGATATAGTGCTTTATCGCCACCGCTGTCCCCTAACCACTACTCTACTTTGATTTAGTCCCTGCTCACTCTGTCACTTGTAATTGTTTGCTTGGCCCATAATGGGCTTTGTTTGGAAATATTCAATTGGCTACACAAATGGTTTACTGCTGGCGATTATATGTTTAGATTAGAGTGATGCTGGAAAAGCACATCAGGTCAGGCAGGATCCGAGGAGCCGGAAAAGCAATGTTTTGGCAAAAGCCCTTTTCCAGCACCCCTCTAATCTAGGCTCTGTTTTCCAGCATCTGCCGTCTTCACTTTTGCACTGCTGGTGATTATATGTTAACCAAAAGCAAAATTACGTAATGATGATTTTGATGGTGGGAAGGTTGCGGTGATCACATTTCTGGGTCAGAGAAATAAGGAAAAAGAACGCTTCACAGCTCACAGAACTAGAAGTGAAAAGCTGTTAAATTAAACCAAAGTTTCAGATAGGGAGGGAATATTTCCCTGGAGTTTGAGTAGCTGGAAAGTGATGGTGTCTGGGAATAGACAGGATTTTGTTTTACAAAGGTTGAAAGTTTAAAACGGTTATATTCAGACAGTTCAATATATTTTCTTTAATTTTATTTGCTGTTCAAAAAGCTTTTACAACATTTTATAACAAAAATGTACAAACCTTGTATTAAAGATATAAGTTAAATAATATCCATCAAACCAGCCCTCACTGAAAACTGTTGTGGAAGTGCAATCTCCTGGAGAATCCCTGCCCCCTTCTTCCTACCCGGGCTCCATGACTATATACATACCTGGAAGATAGCAGCAGGAGGAGACCATTCAGCTTCTCGATCTTGCTCCACCACTCAATGAGAAACAGCTGACCATCCAGATCAGTCTCCTCTTCCTGCTGTGTTCCAATCCCCTTTCATGACTTTACCGCGAAGAACTATATCTAAGTCCTCATTTAGCTTCACTGCCTTTTGTTCCAGTGGCGTTGCGGTGTTACTGTGTGGATGTAGGCAGGGGTAATGTGATGGTGCTGCCTCCTGGAGGATGCACTCAGCGTCCCTCTTCATCCTGCAGTAACATTAACTGGGTTTCAGCAACTAGAGATAGAACCCATTTCCAGGATATGGGCATCACTGGCTCAGCCAGCATCTATTCCCCATCTCTCGTTACCCTCGAGAAGATGGTAGTGAGCTGCTGTCTTGAACCATTCACAGTCCATTTGGCGCAGAGACTGACAATGCTGGGAGGAGAGTGTTGCAGGATTTTGGCCGAGTAATTCTCTGTCTTTTCTTCTTCAAACGCTGGTTAACTTAATCATGATCTGCCCATGATTTTGAGATTTCATTCAGCAAATCTTCACCATCTAGCACCCTGTATAAAGGAATGAGTACAGGTTAGAAATTCAGAACAGACAATTCTAGTTTCTCTGGAATATCTTTTTCCCCTTTCTTCCCCCGAAGCTGTAACCCTCCATCCCACTTCCTCTCTCCCACCATTCTGACTCTGCTACCCTCTAATATATATCCTCCCCATTCTCATGGACTTACTGAGAAACAGATCCATGCTACCACTTCCTGTCCCTGTTGAGACTCTGCACCCTTTCTGGGTTCACTTCCTTTCCCTTCAGTTGCTGCAAGTCAATACTGTAACCGCAGAATGAAACAAAAAGAAACAGAAAGGGGGGTGGCAGATCCTGGACAGAAGAGGAACCTTCAGTCTGGGAGAATGGGTCAGATCCTTCTTTGTTTCCCATTAGTTGATTCCCATCATTACAATGAATTGGGGACGGAGAGTGGTCCTACATGGGTATGGTGACACTTTGACACCCCAACTGATCAATACTATAAGCAGATGCATTCCTCCTCCAGCCAATCATAGTGTGAAATACTTTCCACAAAGTATAATTACCCAAAGCACATGCTCCAAAACCCGCCTGCATTCTGTACATGTACAGTGCCAGGATTCCCCACACACGTGTGGGCCGTGCCTCAGGGATTGTGGGAGTCCCCATGATGCCACTGGAGCCCCGTCTCTGGAAACTGAATGAAAAGTATAGGTTGGAGGCTGTTGTGTATAGGATCCCCGTTCAGACACACAGAACATATGGACTTTCACTGGGTTTTACTGAGACACCTGCTTCCACAACCTGATTTTCTGATGTAAGGAATATAGATTCAGCCAACTGGGGTGTGGAGTGGTTAATAGGAGGAGCAGATTTTAAACAGAGGTGGGTCAATGGTTAGCATTGCTGACTCACAGCGTCAGGGACCTGGATTTGATTCTAGCCTTCGGCGACTGTGTGGAGTTTACACGTTCTCCCCGTGTCTGTGCGGGTTTCCTCTGGGTGCTCCAGTTTCATCCCACAGTCCAAAGATGTGCACGTAAAGTGGATTAGCTATGCTACATTGCCCAGTGTCCATGCATGTGCAGGTTAAGCCATTAACCACGGAAAATACAGGGAATGGGCGACTCTGAATGGGACGTTCATTATAGGGTTGGTGTGGACTCCATGGACGAATACCCTGTTTTTGGACTGTAGGGATTCTATTCTATTCTCATGAAGAAGAATGTACTTATCTCAATGTGTTGTGAATCTGTGGAATTCCCTATTCAAAATGCGGTGGATGCCAGGACAATGAGCAAATTTACTGAAGAGATACAGATATTGAATTTGCAATGAGATGAACGGTGAGAGAGAGCAGGCGGGAAAATCCAGCTGAGACCGAGGTGAGCTCAATCATCGCCGTATTAAATGGTGGAGTTGGTTCGAAGGGCTGCATTGCCTCTCCTGTGCCCAGTGCTTATCTTCTTACGGTAATAACTGGAAAGCTGAATCCAAAAATCACCGCCTTCACCAAAGGAGATTTTTGGAAAAAACAGGATAGTCAGGTGGATTAGCGTTCCAAACTTAGATAGTGAGGAAGCATGTGGGAGGTAATGATTTTGCAATTTTAAACTGAGGGGAGCTAAAAATCACACAACAACAGGTTATAGTCCATCAGGTTTAATTGGATCATGATGAAGGAGCAACGCTCCGAAATCTAGTGTGTTTCCAATTCAACGTGAGGAACTATAACCTGGTGTTGTGAGATTTTTAACATTGTACACCCC
This sequence comes from Chiloscyllium punctatum, assembly GCF_047496795.1. Lineage (NCBI taxonomy): Eukaryota > Metazoa > Chordata > Chondrichthyes > Orectolobiformes > Hemiscylliidae > Chiloscyllium > Chiloscyllium punctatum. Next base: position 78,222,119 of record NC_092766.1, read on the forward strand.
AGTCCAACATCGGATTCTCCAAATCATGTAAACTGAGGGGAGACAGTGATTTATGGTTTTAGAATGTGTATTACACTCACTCCGTACAGAATACTCTGTTGTGAATATTTATCCTGTACTTTATTACAAAGCCAAGGTCTTTGAGAATGAAATGCAAAACACCCAGGTAACATCTCCTCACCTCGTAATCTGATAAAAGACTTGTGATAAGTCTGGTTGAATTTAGAATACAGCTGGAAGGTGGAAAGATTGAATCCAATCCAGATCCTGTGCTTAGATAAAGGAGACGACAATATGATGAGGAATGAGTTGGCTAATGTAGACTGGAAACAAAGACTTTAGGGTGGGACAGTTGACAGACAGTGGAGGAATAACAAAGGATTTTTCAAACTGCACAGCAAAAGTATATATCAGTGAAAAGGAAAGACTGGAGGAAAAGGAGTAATCTGCCGTGGGTGGCGAAAGAAATAAGGGAGTCTATCAAATTGAAATAGAAAACATACAAATTGGCAAAGACCAAGGAGAAACTAGGAGTTTAGAAAAAAAAGCTAGATGGAATTGGGGGAGAAAAGTGATGAGTAGCTATCCCCAGGCCAGAATAGCAGTTTTCCCTGCTCGAGGGGAAACTATTCTGTGGGGAACATATGGCCTCTGTAATTGTTCAAGCACTTAACTGTTACCACAGTGATAATCCTGATCAAGTTAAAAATTACAGCACACTCCAAAAGCTTGTACTTCCAAATAAACTTCCAAAACCACAAACCACAAAGGGATAAGATTGGGAGCGGCACATCGGACAGGCGGGGAGTTACCTGATGCTGCCTGGAGGTGTTCTGCATGTTCACTATCCAAGTAACTGCCATGTCTCATCTTGAAAGACTCAAAGAAGACCTCTCAGAGTTCTGTGCCTAGTTATTGCTATCCAGTAGGGTTCAGGAATATGAGTACACAGCAGTCAGTCTTCACAGTGGAGGATACGAAGAGCATGGCAGTAATTGATAAGGAGACGGAGGAAGGTGAGGAGCAAGAAACTACCATTATCATGAGAGTTGGAGCTGGGCAAGCTAATGGAGCTAAAGGTAGACAAGTCTCTTTGCCCTGATGGATTACATCCCAGGGTGCTACCAGAGATAGCGGGAGAAATAGTAAATATACTTGGAGTCAGGGTCCTACAGCAGAGACAGGCCCTTTGGCCTAAACTGGCCCACGTCGGCCAAAATGTCCAGCACACGAACCCCATTTCCCTGCACTTGGCCCACATGCTTCTGAACCGTTTAATCCATGTATTTGTCCAAATGTCTTTTACATGTTGTTAATGTACTCACCTCAACCACTTCCACTGTCAGCTCAGTCCATATACATACCACCCTCTGGGTAAAACAGGTGCCCCTCAGGTTCCTTTTCATAATTTCTCCTCTAACCTTAAACTGATGCCCTCCACTCCTTGATTCCCTGGGAAAAAGACTGAGTGCATTCACCTTTCCCAAGCCTCTCATGATGTTATACACTTCCAAAAAAGTTCCCCCTTGTTTCCTCTGCTCTAAACAAAAAAGAAATCCTCGCTTGTCCAACCTCTCCCTATAACTCAGACCCCAAGCCCTGGCAAAAAAGTCTTCTAAATTTCTTCTGCACTATTTCCAGTTTAATAACTGAAACCTACATTACATTCATCACATTTCCAGTATCTCCCCACGGCACTGGAACCGATGTGACAACGCCAATGATAGATAATTAACTCCTTTACAACAATCCCGTTTTCATAGTATTTTCCATGGTGCAGGTATCCTTGTGTCTTTCTGGTTGCATGATTAATTTAAAACCTCTCCTCATACAAAACAAATCTGTAACTTAATTATTCCTGGGAAATGTGCCATGTTTTTTCAGACTTTTAAAAACAAATGTACTCTCTCTCCACAGTCACCACGCTAACATGGATTTGACTGTGTCTCAGTACTTTTGCAGTCACATTGACATTTGAAATATTCGCTCATGGACAGAATACACACCTTTCCTTCCACATGAAAAGGCCAATGATATTCAGATTGGCACAGATCAAGTAACCATCAAAACCGAACAGGAAGTTCAATTGGAATTTCTCATCCACAAATCCGCCCTTTCAGAACCCTACAACAGAGAAAACAAGTCACCACTGTTAACATAGGATGGAAATTCATAAAACAATTATAGGATTAAATTGTCGTTTCTTTGTTCCTCCAATGTTTTAAATCTCAGTCTGACAATTTCTCTCCCTTGTTAACTGAAATCCAAACCAATCTCCTCACTCTTTTCCTCCACACCCAGTTCTCTGTCACTCTCTCTTCTCTTTAAATTCAGCTTTCTCGCTCCTCCCTGCAGAGTAAGAACCAAAAAAAGGGGTGGCACGATGGGACTGCTGCCCCACAGCACTCTGGTCCTAGGCTCGGTTCCAGCCTTGGGTGACTGTCTGTGTAGAGTTTGCACATTCTCGCCGTGTCTGCGTGAGCTTCCTCCGGGTGCTCCGGTTTCCTCCCACAATCCAAAGATGTACAGTTCAGGTGAATCAGCCATGCTAAAGTGCCCATAGCGTGAGGTGCATTAGTCAGAGGGAAATGGGTCTGGCTGGGTTACTCTTCCTGAGGGTCGGTGTGGACTTGTTGGGCCGAAGGGCCTGTTTCCACAATGTAGGAAATCTAATCTAATCAAATCAATGAGTCTGACTCGGAGCCTCCTGGGTGTTGGTGAATACTCCCCCCATCCTCCCAGGGTTTCCTTCCGGGTCAGACGTGCACTAATTTTTTTCCCCAATCTGGAACCTCTGATATATTTCCCCCACTCCAATCCTCTGATGAGAACCAATCCTGCACACACTGGCCCAATCATATCTGGTTGAACTAAAATGAACCAAATTAGAAGTTTAGTTGCTGGCCCACCTTTGTTCCTTTCCATAACCTTCCTGAATCTTCACCCGAGTTCTGATAACTTTCTGCAAAATGCTCCCCCAGATACACTGACCACTTGTCACGATACCGGGACAGGGACCATTCCCCTGGGACCTGTTCTCAGAGGAAGGTAGGGAGGGAGCTGCCAATAACAGATTAATCCCACAGCCTCCCTCCCTGGCACTGACCCACCCTGCACATATGCCAACAATTGGCCAGCACTGTGCCTGTGCACCAGTCTTACCTCTTACAGCACATGCTCCAGATCACACAGGAGCCTAGGTGATTGACAGCAGCTGCTGCCCAATAGAGTGGAGGAGGCGGGGCTGGTGGACTGGGACAATGGGATTGTAAACAACGAATGATTGTGGAGGACACTGGGGGATGGACAGGATCAGTGCAGCAGTAGGAGGGGATCCTGGACAAAGGGAGCAATGGGAGAGTCTGACAGGACAGAAACTACAGGGTGGTCCTGTTTCGAGGCTCAGGCAGGGACAGCTGGGAGACAGTATGACCTGGTGGCTTGGGCATGTTTTCTAATCAGTCTCTTCAAAGATGCTGTTACTCAATTCTGAACCCGATCCTCCTGTTTCAGAGGTAAGGACACTACCACCATTTCCTGGTGGGCTAGTGGAAAGAAGGGAAGATTTTCTCAATCTGACTCACATGGAAACTCCATGAGTTCTTCCCACTTACTGTCTACGGTGGGGATGGAGGAGACAGAGCAGGTGGGAGGGGTTTAGGGATATAAGTACTGCCTTTCTAAAGGAATTCATTTCTGCTGGTGATATTAACAAGACTCAATATTGTCACTAACACAAACCTATGTACTTGAACTTTATCCAGAATATTAACACCCATAACTGGGTGACACAGACCCCAATGTACAGAGTTAAGTCGTGGATATTAAGAACGGCTTTGTGTGTGAGAAATCACGTCTCATGAACTTGAGTCAATTTTTTTGAATAAGTAACAATAAAGAGGATTGATGACGGCAAAGCGTTGGAAATGATTGAAATGGTCTTCAGAAAGGGGTTCAACAAGGTTCCCCGTGGGAGACTGGTTAGCAAGGTTAGATCTCATGGAATACAGAGAGAACTAGCCATTTGAATACAAAACTGACTCAAAGGTAGAAGACAGAGGGTGGTGGTGGAAGTGTGCTTTTCAGATTGGAGACCCGTGACCAGTGGGGTGTCACAAAGGATCGGTGCTGGATCCACTAATTTTCATAATTTATATAAATGATTTGGATGTGAATATAGGAAGTAATGTTAGAAAGATGACACCAAAATTGGAGGTGTAGTGGACAGTGAAGAGGATTACCTCAGATTATAACGGGATCTTGCTCAGATGGTTGAATGTGCTGAGGACTGGCAGATGGAGTTTAATTTAGATAAATGTGAGGTGCTGCATTTTGGAAAAGCAAATATGAGCAGGATGGATACACTTAATGGCAAGGTCCTTGGGAGTGCTGCTGAACAAAGAGACCTTGGAGTGCAGGTTCACAGCTCCTTGAAAGCAGAATCGCAGGTCAATAAGATAGTGAAGAAGGTGTTTAATATACTTTCCTTTATTGGTCAGAGCACTGAGTATAGGAGTTTGGAGGTCATATTGCGGCTGTACAGGACAATGGTTAGGTCATGCTTGGAATATTGAGTGCAATTCTGGTCTCCTTCCTCTAAAAAACAATATTGTGAAACTTGAAAGGGGTCAGATAAGTATTACAAGCATGTTGCTAGGGTTGGAGGATTTGAGCGACAGGGAGAGGATAAATACACTGTTTTCCCTGGAGTGTAAGAGGCTGATGGGTGACCTTATAGAGGTTTATAAAATCAGTAGGGGCATGGTTAGGGTAAATACACAAAGTCTTTTCACTGCGGTTGGGAGGAGGTACGATGGGGGTTGGGAGACAGAGGGGGAGACTGAGCTGGGAGGGTGACCGTTATTTTGTAGATTATAACATAATCCTGTTCCTGTTTTCTCCCTGTCCCCTTCAATCCCTCTGAAGGGTTCAGAACAAGTGCACAAACCCTGGAAAGTAGAGCTTCAGGGTGATCAAGTATTGAAGGTTGCATTTGGAACGCTGACCTTTATTTGGTCTGTGCAATTGTCAATAAATGGACTGGGTTCCATTCCTCTGTCCTGGATTCATGTCTGTGTCCAACGACACGCCTGTCTCTGACCCTGAAACTGGATCCCCTGTCACTATAGCTCTGCCTTTCTCCCTCCTCCCGTTCTGTGCAGCGAGCTATCCGTGGGGTCATGAACCTGGCTGTTGCTGAGTTCCCCTGAGAGTCCACCCCACCTGTCCTTCCCTTATAGAATCCCAAGCGGTGCCGACTATCTGTTTGAGAAGGGGAATAATCTCTGGGGAGTCCTGCACTTCCTTCCTGAGCATTTAACTTGATCTGATGGTCACCCATTCCCTTTCTGCCTGTGTACCCCTCTTCTGTAGTGTGACTAACTCACTAAACATGCTCTCCATAACATTCTCAGTATTGCTCCACAGTGAGTCCAGGTCTGAAAAGCAGTTTCCCAGTAGCTGCAGATGGACACACTTCCTGCACACATAGCCGTCACGGACACTGGAAGTGTCCCTTATTTCCCACATTGTGCAATAGGAGCACACCACTGGTCTAAGATCTCCTGTCACAATGTCTCTCTAGTTTCAGCTAGTTACACCCATTAGGAGAATTTTGATGAGCTAGCAATCTTCCTTCACTTCAAACATTTCCATTATAATCAAAAGCCCTGCTCTTTACTGAAGCAGACATTATATACTTTAAAAAAAAAACTCTTGGCTGTTCCCATTGGGACCATGTGAATTTTTGAAAGGCCTGAACTAAAACTGAAGATCAGGTTCACCTTCTCCCTGCCTAACCTCGCTCTGTTTACACCCAACTCCAGAACACTCTCATTGAGCCAAGCAGCCCTCACAGTACAGCCCTGTCATTTTCATTGTCTGCTCACACCTACACTGCCCTTAACCTCCTGTACTGTTCCAATGCATTTCAATGGGAGCTCAGGAACTGCATCGTCCATAAGGAATTTTAATGAGAAGTCTGCAGGGAATTGAAAATAAGGAACTTGCCGGTTATCATGAAGCGGGTGATTGGGTCTAAATCTGACAGTTCATATAAAGAGACGAGGTGTAATTTGGACAAATTAGTGCTCCCTCTCAGGCCAATACCTCCTTCCACAGCTGCAGGGCCCAGAATTGAGCACAAGCCACAAGGGTGATCCAACCACAAATTTGAACATCTTTCTGCTTTTTGCTTGAAAAAAAGATACTTTCCCACAGACAGAACAGACACACCTTTCTCCTTCCACATTTAAATGTCAATGGTATTCTGATCCTGATGACACTGCTGACGATAGAAAATTGCTTTTGAGATCCCTGTCTCAATTATTCTCAATTAATATCCTATAAAATGAATTCACAAACAAAACTCAGTCAGTGCAGACTGAAGAGTAAAGACAAATATTTCTCTTGGTGCGTGTTTGATGTGTAAATGCTCCTCTTCAAATCGCCCCGACCCCACCCAGGAAGAGGACATGCCCATGTGCCTCGCTGTACCTTGCCCCAAATAAAGATGGTGGCCATAACCCAGGACCTATCACCGCCTGAGGCCCACAGCCATTTTCCCATTTGCTGTAAACGTGGGACCAAGAGTTTCTAATTCAGGCCTAACTACCTGTACAGAGTGTAATTAAACCCTCCTAGTCTAAACTGGATCCAACTCCCCTTTTCAGTTTCCTCCTCCTATACACACCAAGGGTCATTCCAGGTCCAGTGACCCTCCCTCAGAACATATGGCAGTTGGGAAAATTAGAATCCCTACAGTGTGGAATCAGGCCATTCGGCCCAACAAGTCCAGACCCACCCTCTTAAGAGTTTATCAACCAAACCCATTCCCCAACCCTATTATTCCACATTTCCCCTGACTAATGCACCTAACCTATACATCCCTGAACCCTACAAGAAATTTAGCTTGGCCAATTCACTGAAAATTCATATCTTTGGACTGCAGGAGATAGGGGTCAAAGAGTAAATAATAGGCAGGGACAGAGCCCAAAAGAGACAGTAACATTTGGAAAGACAAAGGAGTGGACAACAATCTGGCTGGGAGGGTGCAAAGCTGTTAATGGAGGGGACAGGAACCTGTGCCTGGCAGCATCTCAGTGGAGGTGCTGGAAATGGCAGCGGATGATCTACGTTCTGCTGCAAAACAGACCCGGAGCTTCCAGTTGCCTGTCACTTTAACACACGACTCTGTTCCCTGGCCAACATCTCTGTCTCATGCTTACTGCAGTGTTCCAGTGAAGCTTGGTGCAAGCTTTCAGAACACTCTAGAACATACCAAAACACCCCGTATTTCAAGGACTGCAATTTCCCCTCCCATGTGGTGAACAATACTCTCCAGTGTATCTGCACCACTTCCCACATCTCTGCCATTGAACCACACCTCTCCATCTGCAACAAGGATAGAACCCCTCAGTCCTCACCTTCCACCCAGATACAATGCATCATCCTCCGCTGCTTCCCCCACCTACAAACAGATCCCAGATATGTATTTCCCTCTCCATTCCTTTCAGTATTCCACAGACCATTCCCTGTGAATTCCTAGTCAGATCCATGGTCCCCACTAACCCACCCTCCACTCGCAGCACCTTCGCTTGCCAATACAAGAGGTGTAAAACTTGTGCCAACACCTCCCCCCTCACCTCCAAAGGACCCTTCCACAACCAGCAGGATTTCCTGCACATCCAAACACCCCACCTATTATGGCCTTTGCTTTCGATGCAGTCTCCTCTCCACTGGGGAGTCCGGACACCAACTTCTGGAATGTTTCAGGGACGATTTCTGGGATGGATGAACCTACCAACCACACCATCCTGTGGCCGACCACTTCAACTTCCCTACTCACTCCGCCAAGGACATGCAAGTCCTGGGCCACCTCCACCACCAGACCCCAGCCACCCAACACCTCGAGGAAGAAAACCTCATCTTCCACATTGGGACCCTTTAACCACAGAATCAAGGTTTCCTCATCTCTCCTCCCCTACCTTAATCCAGATCTAACCCTCCAACTCGACACCACCCTCTTGAACTGTCCCACCTGTCCATCTTCCTTTCCAATTATCCACTCCACTCTCTTTCCATTACCCTCCACCTACATCTACCTATTGCCTCCCTTGCTCCCTTCCCACCAACCCCACACATCCCTCTTATCTCTCAACCCTCTTACACCCCTCCTCTCTCCCCGACCCCCAATGCTGGCATTCCTGATGAAAGGAATATGCCCAAAACGTCGATTCTGTTGCTCCTGGGATGCTACCTGACCTGCTGTGCTTTTCCAGCACAACACGTTAACGGAAGCTGGAAGAACAACGCCTCATCTTCTACGTGTGGACCCTGCACCCATCTAGACCCAGTATCAAATTCAATTAATTTAGGTCCTGAACTCTCCAATGTCCTAGCGCCCTAGCCTCCTAACCCTTGTTATTACAGCCTACCATTACACAAACCTATGGTTAGTCACTCACAGTCCCCATAAACAGCTATTCACCCTCCCCCAGCCAGATCGTTATCCACTCCTTAGTCCAATTGCTCCCATCTCTTTGGAATCTATCACCACCTATCATTTACTCCTTAACCCCTACCTTCTCCATATAAACCGACATTTCTTTTCAGTAACATCAGTTCTGAGGAAGGGTCAGCAGATCCAAAATGTTAATGCTGATTTCTCTTCACAGATGCTGCCAGACGTGCTGAGCTTTACCTTTTGGTTCTTGTGAGATTTACAGCATCCGCAGTTATTTTGGTTCTAATTTACCAGGAATTTCTAATTCAATTCTAGCAGCCTAAAACCATGCGTTTATAAACCCTCCCAGTCCACAATAGCTCCATTTCTTCCCCAGACTTTGCAGCCTCTCCCACTCCCTTCACCCTCACTAGGTCCCCCCTCACCGTGTCACTGCGCCTGCACAGCACATAGCCACGTGTTGGCCTGCTGGACCCACCCCAATTCACTCCCTTTGGCTGGAGGATCACGCCAATTCTCCTGTTGGTCTGAAGCTGCTGTCAATCACCCGGGTCCCATTGTGACATGAGTGGGCTCCTCCCAAGAGCATTGGATGCTGAGGGGTGACCACATAGAGCTTTATAAAATCATGAGTATGGATGGGAAAAGTAGACAAGGTCTTTTCCCTGGGGTGGGGGAGTCTAGAACGAGGGGGTTTAGGTTTAAGGTGAGAGGGGAAAGATTTAAAAGGGACACAAAAGGCAACTTTTTTCACACTGAGATGGGTGTGTGTATGGAATCTTCTGTTCAGGGAAGTGATGAAGGCTGCTACAATTACACCATTTGGCATCTGGATGGGTATGTGAATAGGAAGGATGTAGAGGGATATGTGCCAAGTGTTGACAAATGGGACTAGATTAGGTTGGGATATATGGTCGACATGGACCAGTTCGACCAAAGGGTCTAATTCCATGCTGTATGTCTCTATGACACTGCCCTAGGATGAGCTTCATCATTCACAGTGAATGGGTCGGTATCACAGATCACAGGGGTTTGGGGCTATTCAGCCCATTGGGGCTGTACTCTCCCCCTCTGGAGATGGTGCCAGTCTATCCCAACTCACCTCCCATTTGTCTGTAGCCCTCCAAATCCTTCCTTAAACAAGTTAAATTCCAAATTTGTTTTGACAATAACTACTGAATCTGCATGCAGCTGTCGGTCAAACTGTTCCAGATGCTCAGAACCTAGTGAATAAAATAATCCTCACATATTTAACCTGCATTATTTGACAGTTACCTGAAGGCAGTTACTAAAAATTGTGACGTTAATAATTTCTCCCGGTCTCTCTGTAAATTAAATACCATGGAAACAAATCTGATCCTGGTCGAAATCACTGCCTAACCTTCTCAGCTTCGAGGAGAATTATCTGACTTTCTGATAACTCTCCATAAAAGAGAAACCCATATTAATTTTAGTAGTGCCATAAAGATGTACAGCAGAGAAACAGACCCTTCGATCTAACTTGTCCATGCTGACCAGTTGTCCTAAATTAATCTCATCCTATATGCCAGCTCTTGGCCTATATCCTTCACATACAACATCTCAAATGCATAATTGGGTTATTGTACCAGCTTCCACACTTCCTCTGGCAGCTCATTCCATACACATACCATATTCAGCTGGAAACATTGCCCCTTAGATCCCTTTTAAATCTTTTCCCTCATACCTGAAGCCTGTGCCCCAAGCTTTGTACTCACATATCCTGGGAATAAGACCCTGGGATTTCACCCTATCCATGCCGCTCACAATTGTATCCGATGCTCCAGTGAAAACAGCCCCAGCCTATTCACCCTCTACCTACATAGCTCAACCCTCAACCCTGGCAACATCTTTGCGGATCTTTTCTGAACCCTTTGAAGTTTCACAATATCATTCCAATAGCAGAGAGACCAGGACTGAAAGCAGAATTCCAGAAGTGGCTGAATCAATGTGCTGTCCAGCCGCAAAATGACGTCCCAACTCCACTACTCAATGCACTGACCAGTAAAGGCAAGTACACCAAACACCTTCTTCACTACCCTGCCTATGATTCAACTTTCAAGGAACTATGAACCTGCACTCCAAGGTCTCATTGTTCAGTAACACTCCCCAGGACCTTCCCATTAAGTGTATAATTCCTGCCCTCATGTGCTTTTCCAAAATGGAGCACCTCACATTTACCTGAAATAAACTCGATCTGATAATCCTCAGCCCATTTGATTGAAGTCCCATTGTACTCTGAGGTAACCTTCTTCGCTGTCCAGTGCACCTCCAATTTTGATGTCTACTGTAAACCTACTAACTATACCTCATATTCACATAGAAATCATTGATATAATTGATGACAAGCAGTGGACCCAGCACCGATCCTTTCACCATATTGCTCATCACAGGCCTCCAGTTCGAAAAGCACTCTCCTCAGTTTCCAACCTTCCAGCCAATTTGTATCCAAATAGCTGGTTCGCTCTCTATCCCAAGATGTCTAACTTGCTAACCAGTCTGTTATGTGGAACCTTTTCGAATGTCTTTCTGAATGTCAAGTTAGTGATGTATGTACAAAGCCATGCTGACTATCCGTAATCACTTCTTGCCTTTCCAATTACATATAAACCTGTCCTTTAGAATTCCTTCCAACACCTTGTCTGCCACTAACTTCAGGCTCACCAGTGTATTGTTCCCTGGCCTTTCCTCATCACCTTTCTCAAATAATGGCGCCTGTCTTGCAGCACCTCACCTGTGGCTATCGGTGATAGAAATATCTCAGTGAGGGGCCCAGCAATCACTTCCCTAACTTCCCACAAAGATTTGGGATACACCTGATCAGGTCCCACAGATTTACTCAGCTCTATGTATAAGACATCCAGTACAACCTCCTCTGTAATATGGACAATTGTCAAGTTATCACTATTTATTCTCCAAAGTCTCTAGCTTCCATATCCTCTTTCAGTAAAAACTGACATGAAATCCTCGGATAGTATCTCTCCCACCTTCTGTGGTTCCACAGACAGCCTTGTTGACCTTTGAGAGTCCCTATTCTCTGCCTGGTTACTCTTTTGTCCTTAGTGTTTTGTAGAATCTCTTTGGATTGTCCTTAAACCTCTTTCCCCCAAAGCTATCTCATGCATTCTTTTTGCCCTCCTGTTTTCCCTCAAGTGTACTCCAAATGCCCCTATACTCCGAGGGATCCACTCAAAACCAGCTGTCTGTACCTGCCATATCCCTCCATCTATTTGACCAGACCCTCAATTTCTCTAGACACACAGCATTCTCTACACCTACCAGACTTGGCCTTAACAGGAACATACTGTCTATGTACTCTTGTTGTCTCATTTTCACAGGCCTATGGAGGCAATGGCAGATGAGGACATGGAAACTGTCATTCTCAGTAAAGAGGTAGTGTTGCGAAAGATAATTGCCCAAATGTACATGGGTCTTCTGGCCATGATGGAATGCATCCCAGGGAACTAAAACAGATGGTGAAGGGTCTATTGTCCTTCTATGCTAGAGGGATGGTTATGCTGCAGCTGTACAGGGTGCTGGTGAGGCCACACCTGGAGTACTGTGTACAGGTTTGATCTCCTTACTTCAGCAAGGATGTACTGACACTGGAGGGGGTGCAGAGGAGGGTCACGAGTTTGAGTCGGGAGTTGAGAGGGTTGGTCTATGTGGAGACTGAATAGACTGGGTCTATACTTGTTGGAATTTAGAAGAATGGGAGGCTGCATTGGAAAAAATAAATTTAAGAACGGAATAGAGAAAAAAGAAGCAGGGAGGTCATTTCCATTGGTGGCGGGGGGTGGGGGGGTGGGGGCGGTTCAACCTAGAGAGAATAGCGTCAAAATAAGGGGTATCTGATTTAGGACATAGTTGAGGAGGAACTTCTTCATCTAAAGGGTTATGAATCTGTGGAATTCCCTATTGAGTGTAGCAGTTGACATCATCAACTTGAATGTCTTTAAGGCAAAATGTAGATTTGCAAACAGGAAAGGAATTAATGGTTATGGTGAGAGAGCAGGAAAGTGGAGCTGAGGCCATGAAAAGATCCGCCCTGATCTTATTGAATGGCAGAGCAGGCTTGAGGGGCCAGATGGCCTACTCCTGCTCCTATTCCTTCTGTTCCTATGTTCCCACTTTCCAGCCGGCCCTTTACCTGGGGGTTGTGAAGAAATATTGAAAGTTCTCACCTTGTACAGTCAAAATTCACCTTTGTCCAATTTTGAACACCAACTTTTAGATCTGGTCTATTATTTTCTGCAGCTATTTTAGAACTAGTAGAATTATCGTCAGAGAATTGCAAGTGTGGAAGCAGGCCATTCGGCCCATCACATCCACACTGACCCTCAGAGCCTCCTATCATACCCCTGTAACGCTGCATTTCTCATGGCCAATCCACCTAGCCTGCACATCCCTGAACACTGTAGGCAATTTCACATGGCCAATCCACCCAACCTGCACATCCCTAAACAATATGGGCAATTCAGCCTGGATTATTAACCCAACCTGCACATCTTTGGACTGTGGGAGGAAACCAGAGCACCCGGACGAAACCCACACAGACAACCTCAATAAGATGATTATCCTGTTCTTATTTCCCAGTTCCACTCAAGTAAGTTCATCGGGCGAACTCCCATGAATATCCTCCCTAAGAACAACAATAATGTTATCCCTTATCAAAAACACCATTCCACCTTCTCTCTGATCTATCCTTCCTCTTACATCTATTCCCTGGAACATTAAGCTACCTGTCCTTTCCAACCTAAGCCACGTTTCTGTAATACCCACTATATCCCAGTCCCATGTTCAAAACCATATCTTAAGCTCATCTGCTTTCCCTGTAAAATCTCTTGCATTGAAATAAATGCAGTGCAGTGCGATCAAAAGGACAGACTGATGGGCAGAGGGGGCGGGATGGCCCTGTTGGTGAGGGATGACCTTCAGTCACTTGCGAAGTGGGAGACACAGAATCAGGAGATGTAGCGTCAGACTGGAGGGTGGCTAACGTTGTCCCACTTTTCAAGAAAGGTGGGAGAGAGAAAACAAGGAATTATAGACCAGTTAGCCTGACGTCAGTGGTGAGAAAGATGCTGGGGTCAATTATAAAAGATGAAATTATGGCTCATTTGGATAGCGGTAATAGGATTCATCAGAGTCAGCATGATTTACACAGGGGAATATACTGACTTGAACTGACAACTGGCTGGCTGCCAGGAAGCAAAGAGTACTTTCCTTTCAGAATGGCAGGCAGTGACTATTGGGGTACGAGAAGGTTCGGTTCTGGGACTGCAGCTGTTTACAATATACATTAATAATATAGATGAACATATTAAAAGTAATATTCGCAAATTTGCTGACAACACAAAGCTGGGTGGCAGGGTGAAATGTGAGGAGGATGTTATGAGAATACAGGTTAACTTGGACAGGCTAGGCGAGTGGACAGATGCATAGCAGATGCAGTTTAATGTGAATAAATGTGTGGTTATCCACTTTGGAGGCAAGAACAGGAAGGCAGATTACTATCTAAAAGGAGTCAAATTTGGTAAAGGGGAAGTACACCGAGATCTAGGTATTCTCATACATCAGTCAATGAAAGCAAGCTTGCAGGTACAGCAGGTAGTGAAGAAATCTCACTGCATGCTGGCCCTCATAACAAGAGGAATTGAGTATAGCAGCAAAGAGGTCCTTCTGCAGCTGTACAGGGCTCTGGTAAGACCACACCTGGAGTATTGTGTGCAGTTTTTGTCTCCACATTTGAGGAAGAGCATTGTGGCTATTGAGGAAGTGTTGGGTCGGTTCATGAGGTCAATTCCCGGAATGGCGGAATGATCATATGTTGAAAGATTGGAGCGACTGAGTTTGTATACACTTGAGTTTAGAAGAATGAGAGAGGATCTGATAGACACCTACAAGATTATTAAAGGGTTGGAGACTCTGGAGGCAGGAAGCATGTTTCCACGGATGGGTGAGTCCAGAACCAGAGGACACAGTTTAAAAATAAGGGAGAGGCCATTTAGAACAGAGTTGAGGAGGAACGTCTTCACCCAGAGAGTACTGAACACATGGAATGCACTGCCCCAGAAGGCAGTGGAGGCCAAGTCTCTGGATACTTTCAAGAAAGAGATGGATAGAGCTGTTAAAGATAATGGAATCAAGTGTTATGGAGATAAGACAGGAACAGGAAACTGATTGTGGATGATCAGCCATGATCATAATGAATGGTGGTGCTGACTCAAAGGGCAGAATGGCCTATTCCCGCACCTATTGTCTATTGTACCTTGTCAGTCCTACCTCATTCTGTGCCTTGCCCTTGCCTGTCTGACTTCTAAACTGTACCATCCTGAGATATACCTCCTTTCTCATTATCTCTTTAGGTTTACTCCCACGCCCTCACTGGTTCAATGTCTCCCGAGTAGCACTAGCAAATCTCCAAGTTTGGATATAAGATACCTTCCAATTCAGGTGTAATCCATCCTTCTTATGCACGTCAATTCTACCCCAGCAGAGAATCCAATGATCCAAAAATGTGAATCCTTCTCCCCTGTATCAGATCCTTGGCCATGCATTCATCTGCTCTACCCTGCTATTCCTACTCTCACTAGCATGTGGCACCGGGAGTAATCCAGATATTACTACCCACAAGGACCTGCTTATTATCCTCCAGGCTAATTTGCTATATTCTCTCATCAGGACTTCATCCTTTTCTCTTATGTCATTGGTACCAGTGTACAGCGACCTCCCACTGATCATTCTCCCCTTTCAGTATATTCTACACCCTTGGAGCCATCCTTCACCCAGACAGTAGGGAGGCACCATCCCAATCTGATGTCTCACTGTTAGCTACAGAAACTGCAGTCTGTGCTGCAGACCAGAGAGCCCCCTATCACCTTCGATCACGTGGA
This sequence comes from Chiloscyllium punctatum, assembly GCF_047496795.1. NCBI lineage: Eukaryota > Metazoa > Chordata > Chondrichthyes > Orectolobiformes > Hemiscylliidae > Chiloscyllium > Chiloscyllium punctatum. The sequence goes on from NC_092766.1 coordinate 78,237,497, forward strand.
ACCTGATATACCTCTCATTACACTAGATCCATTCCACTAGGAACTTGGCTGTCAGTGCAATATTCCCATGAGTGTCTGTGACCCCAGACGCTTTCCAATATACATGTTTGAGATGGAAATAACCACAGGAGACTCCTGCATTACTTGCCCTTCGCTCCTCCCCTTCCGAGAGGAAACCCATCTACCTGACTGGATCGGCAGTTTTCCTACCTTTCTGAAACTTTCACATATCACACCCCCCAACCCCCATCCCCCCGGCTCCTGTAAATTCTTCATTACCTTTAACCATCGCTCCATCTGGTCCATGAAATACTACAGGATTTGCATCCTCACTTCCTGCAGACAATCAGTATCACTGAAACTTTCCTTAATCTCCTAAAACCAACAGGAAGAGCACATCACTGTACGAATGGTCACTTCTGCACCTTAACAGTCCACAGACCCAGTAAAAGGCACACAGCCTTACAGCTTTACAAAACACTACTCTAGAATAAATTAGTACCAATATTTTATATTAAAAAACTTAATCAAAATATCATAAGATGTGTATTTAAAGATATAAACCGTCGCCCTACTGAATATTGTAGCTTTACTAAAATAAAACAGACTAAGATTTATCTTTGAAGAGACCGAAACCCACTGAGCTGAGTCACAGATGAACAGCACTAAACAGAACCTTCGGTCAAATTTTTCCATGCCTACCAGATATCCGAACCTAATCTTATCCCTCTTGCCAGCACCTGAGCCATTGCCCTCTAAATCTTTCACATTCATGTCAAGTATCCAAATGCCTTTGAAATGTTTTAATTGTCAGCCTTCACCACTTCTTCTGGCAACTTATTCCATACACGCACCACTCTCTGCATGAAAAAGTTGCTCCTTAGTTCCCTTTTATACCTTTCCCCTCTCACCCTCAACCTATGCTCTCTATTTCTGGACTCTCCTACTCAGGGAACAGACCTTGTCTGTTTACCCTATCCATGCTACTAATGATTTTATAAACCTCTACGGAGGTCACCCCTCAGTCTCTGATGCTCCAGGGAGAGAAAGCCACAGAGTTTTTGCTCTCTTCCTGCAGCTCAAGCCCTCCAACCCTGGCAATATCCTTGTAAATCTTTTTTGAACCCTTTCAAGTTTCACAACATCCTTCCGATTGATGCAGAACAGAATTGCACACAATATTCCAAAAGAGGCCTAACCAATGTCCTGTACATGACCTTCCAACTTCTATACTCAATGCTCTGATCAATAAAGGAATGTATTCCAATCACTTTCTTCAATATCCTATCTACCTGCAACTCTATGTTTATGGAAATATGAACCTGCACTGCAAGATATCTTTGTTCATCAACACTATCTAGGAAATTGCCACTAAGTGTATCAGTCCTGTTAAGATTTGCTTTTCCAAAATGCAGCACGTCACATTTATCTGAATTAAACTCCATCTGCCACTTCTCACCCATCTGAACAGCATCCTGTTGTAATCTGAGGTTACCCTCTTCGCTGTCCACTATACCCCCAATTTTGGTGTCATTTGCAAACTTACGAACTATACCTCCTATGCTCATATCTAAATCATACATATAAACGACGAAACGTAGTGGACCCAGCACTGATCCTTGCGGCACTCTACTGGTCACCTGCCTCCAAATTGAAAAACAACTCTCCACCACCACCCTGCCTTCTACATTTGAGCCAGTTCTGTATCCAAACGGCTAGTTCTCCCCGTATTCCATGAGATCTAACCTTGCTAACCAGTCTTCCCTGGGGAACCTTGTCGAGCGCCTGACTGAATTCCATAGATCATGTCCACCTCTCTGCCCTCAACAATCCTCTTTGATACATCTTCAAATGTATCTTCAAATAACTCAATCAATTTTGTGAGACATGATTCCCCACGCACATAGTCATGCTGACTATCACTAATCAGTCCTTGCTTTTCAGAATACACGCACATCTTGTTCCTCAGGATTCCCTCCAATAACTTGCCCAGCATCAATGTCAGGCTCACCGGTCGATAGTTCCCTGGCTTGTCCTTAGCACCTTTCTTAAATAGTGGCACCACGTTAACCAACCTCTAATCTTTTGGCATCTCACCAGAGGCCCAGCAATCACATTCCCAGCTTCCCAGAGTTCTCGGGTTCACCTGATCAGGTACTGGGGATTAACCAATCTTTCCGGGTTACAAGACACCCAGCACGTCCTCGTCTGCAAGATGGACACATTCAACATGTCGACATCTATTTCCCCACATTCTATATTGCCCATGTCCTTCTCCACAGTAAACACTAATGCAAAAACAGTTAGTATCTCTCCCATCTCCTACGGCTCCATGCGTAGGCTACCTTACTGATTTTTGAGGAGCCCTATTCTCTCGAGTTACCTTTTTGTTCTTAATGTATTTATAAACACCTTCGGGATTATTCATAACCCTATTTGCCAAAGTTATCTCATGTCCCCTTTTTGTCCTCCTGATTTCCCTCTTAAGTATACTCCTACTGTCTTTAATACTTAGGGATTTTTGGATTGGAATAAATGCAAAATATTCCATCTTGATAAAACAAATGAGGGCAGACTTACACTAATTAAAAACAGGTCCTCGAGTAGTGATATGGAACAAAGAGGCTGAGGGGTTCGGATCTTTCAGGTCTGTGTCACATGTAGACAGGGCGGTTAAGAAGCTGCTTAGCACACTTGCCTTCATTGCTCAGACCTTTGAGTACAAGAGTTGGGACATTAGTTTGGATGTTGGGGAGCCCTTTTCTGGAATTCAGTGTCCCGTTCTGGTCATGCTGATATCGGGAGGACATTATGTAGTTGGAGTGGATTCAGAAGAGATTTACCAGGATGTTGATGGAAATGGATAGTTTGAATTATAAGCAGAGGCTGGATAGGCTGCGACTTCTTTCACTGGCGCGCAGGAGGCTGAGGAGTGAACTTATTAGACGTTTCTAAAATAATGGAGGGGTGGTATCAGTGACGTGAACAGCTGGTGTCCTTTCCAGGAAGGTACGTGATTCAAGACTGAGTGCATACCTTTTAAGGTGGCAGCTGAACGGCTTTAAAAAGGTGTACGGGAATTTTTTTTATTTTTGTTCAGACAATAGTTTATGTGTGGAATGAACTATCAGAGGAAGTGGTAGTTGTGAATCAGATTACAATTTTGGGGCGGCACAGTGGCTCAGTGATTAGCACTGCTGCCAAGGCCCCAGGTTCGATTCCAGATTTGGACAACTGTCTCTGCGGGACTTGAAAATTCTCCCAGTGTCTCCATGGGTTTCTTCCAGGGGCTCCAGTTTCCTCCCTAATGAGAGAGCAGCCCTATGGTCTGGTAGGACACCGCTGCCTCTCCTTTTACACAGTGATGCCACTGTGTCTCTGGGATGGGGAGAGGGAATGCTGAAGGTAGTGGATGGGACACCACTCAGGCACAGTGCTTTGTCCTGGAGGCTGTTCACTTTATTTAATAGTGTTGGACGCTGCACTGATGCAGGCAAGTGGAGAATGTTCCAACAGAATCCTGATGTGTGACTTATAGAGAGCAAACAGACATTGGGGAATCAGGGGTTTGGGGAAACTGAGGTGTTCTCCTTGTAGCAAAGGCAATTGAGAGGAGCTGTGACAGAGGGGTTTAGAAAAGTTACACGTTATAATAATAAACCTTATACCCATCAGCTCATTATACAAGGATTACAGGACACACATTAAAGGTTTGGGAAGATTCAAAGGAGAACTTTTATGCAGCAAATGGGATTCAGATGGAATAAAATGATCACACAAAATCTAAATATCCAGGTCCTAATGAATTGACTAATTCAATCAGAGTTAGGTGTTACAATGACTGAAATTACCATCTGAATGTCCACCTGTAGTATCCTGTGATACAAGTTTATAAAATCCATCACTGTCAGTTCAGGTTAGGAACTCGCACCATCCCCTCCTCCTGGCCCAGGATGACTGTACACATTACCCCTTGTGGAGGTCAGCAGTCAGTTCAGGTGGAAATCTATGTGGGCTTCTAGGAGATTCCACCTTGGGACTTCATGTGACTGAACAGGGCAGATCTTTGACACATGGGACAGAATATTCCAAGAGTCAGTGAGATGTGGAGAGCAGGATTTGCTTCGTTTTTACCCTTCCGTGCTGCTGCTGTGCCTCATCAATAAGACATGGGGGGGGGGGGTGAAAGGCTCATGCAGCTCGATGGGCAAGTTGCCTCCATTCTGACCAATGGGCAGCAAACTCCTCCCATAGTGTATCTCTAAAAACAGAGCTACTCTGCATGCTTCACACTGCCCAGTGCTCCCTGTAAATGTTTAGAAGAATAGGGGGGTAGGGGGGTGGGGGGGATCTCCTGGAAAAGGCATAACTGTAAAGTTCTAAGAGTATTGTGACGAGAGAGAGATGCACAGGAGAAGGGGGCAACAAGTTGTCAGATGGAGTATAATTTGGGAAAGAGTGAAGTCGGTCATTTTGGAGGGGATAATAAGAGAACAGAGTGCTTTTCCCATGGTTAAAACTGTAGAAAGCTGCACCACAAAGGGATCGGGGGGGGGGGGGTATTTGTGCAGGAAACACTGAAAGGTAGCAGATTCTGGGTCAGTCACGAAATCAAGGGTTCATTTCAGATTCATCAAGTTTAAGGTACATGGGTAAGGAGTTTCAGTAGCATACGAGCTGGGGGTGAGGGGGAGACAAACAACATTTTAGAGATTGGAATTCCTGGTGTTTGTGAATGCGTAGATGTCTGATCAGAAGATCACCTTGGGGTTACAGATATGACAGCAATGTTGTGAAGAGTCTCGTTCTATCTCAGACTGCACCCAGAGAGAGGGAGGGGCTCAGCAGTAAGGGAAAGGAATTTGGAATAGCAACTGAAGGTAACGGGTTTAACCGTAACAATGTTTCTTTGGAGGAAATTGCAGTTAATCGAGTAGTGGGAATGTGATAAGCAGTTTGGTAACTGAGCAACAGTGGAGCAAAGGAGAGGGATGGTGGGGAAGGAGAGCTGGGCATCGTCAGTGTACATAAAGAAACCTCACACTGTGCTTTTGGACAATGTCACTTCCTGGCAGTGCGTAGGTGAGAAACAGGAGGGACCAAGGATAGATCCTTGAGAGACACCAAATACAAGGAATTCAGAAATGAAAGGGAGAGTGGAGATGGAGCAGGATTTACAAATGATAGTGAGGTCAAATGTTAGGTTTTTTTGGAAGAATGGATGAGAAGGACATAACCAGAAAAGACAGACAGACAGAACAAGGAACAATACCTGTGAATTGGGGAGGGGGAGTGATGAGGAGGAAACAGAGTTGGAATATCTGTAGTTTAGCGAGACTAGTAAAATATCAAGGTGAGCTCTGATAAGGCTTGACAAGAGACTGGAGAAAGATGTAAGTTTGGGACAAAAATCAGGAACACCATGTGAGGCAGCTTGTCTCGGTGGGCTAGTGGGAGGGAGGGAAGCAGCAGAGGCAGCTGATCAGAGTGTCTCAGTCTTAGTGACAGAGACACTCAATGTGCTCCTTGCTCTTGTTGTTGGAGGGAAGGATGAAGGAGACAGGATGATGGACAGTGTTTTACAAAGAAACAAAACCAGGGTTAGTGATATTTAAAATGAATGAACAAACCTAATATATTTAACTTTTATCCAGAATATTAAAATGTACAACTGAAGTCCTTGTTCGAATCCCAGCTCGGCAGATGGTAGAATCTGAATTTAAGAAAAAATAACGAATTAGGAATCTCCTGATCTCCATGGAACCATTGTCAATGGCGAAACAAATCCTGCCAACCTGACAGTTGGCCAACAAGCTACTCACTGTATTAATCACTGCAAAGTCTCAACAAAGGCATGAAACTGGATGGACCACTTGGCATCTAACAAGGCATTAGGACATACAACCACAGAATCAGTCCTCTCGACTCTGCAACATCCTGCTCACTAACATCTGTTTTTTTTTGTGCCGAACTGTCTCACAGACTAGTCAAGGAAGAGCCTGACATAGTCATACTCACAGAGTAACCCCTTACAGATAATGGCCAGACACCACCATCACCATCCCTAGATAGAGAGTGTGATGATGGAAAAGCACTTCAGGTCAGGCTGATGAAGAGCTTAGGCTCAAAACATCGATTCTCCTGCTCCTTGAATGCTGCCTGACCTGTTGTACTTTTCCATCAGACTCTTGACTCTGATCTCCAGCGTCTGCAGTCTTCACATGCTCCTGAAATCTCTGGATCTGTCCTGTCCCACCAGCAGGACAGACCAGGCAGAGGTGATGGCACAGTAGTTTACACACAGGAACCATTTGCCTTGGGAGTACTCAGCATTGACTTTGGACACCAGGAAGTCTCATGGCTCCTGCTGATTACCTCGTACCATGCTCCCACGGCTGATGAATCAGTGCTCCTCCATGTTGGACAACACTTGGAGGAAACACTGAGGCAATAAAATGGTGACAAGCCTACTCTGGGTACAGGATTTCAATGTCCTCTACCAAGAGTAGCTCAGCAACAGGATTACTGACTGAGCTGGTCGGGTCCTCAAGGACATAACTGCTCAACTGGGATTGCAGCAGGCGGTAATGGAACCAGCAAGAGGGAAAAACATACTAGATCTTATCAGTATGAATCTGCCAGCTGCAAATGCATCTGTCCATGACAGTATCGGTAAGAGCGACCATCCCACAGTCTTTTTGGAGACAAAGCCTCACCTTAAATTTGAGAAAAACCTCTATTGTGCTGAGTGGTACTATCACCGTGCTAAATAGGACAGATGTAGGAACTCAAACTGGATCTCTCTGAGGCACTGTGGGATAACAGCAGCAGAACTGTACTCCAGCACAATCTGTAATCTCATTGGTTTGTACATCCCGCACTCACCCATCACAATGGACAGGAAAGGACAGTATGCCATGAGCAGCATCAGACAGACCTAAAAATGAAGTGTCAACCTCGTGAAGCTACCAAGCAGGACTATCTACACATCAAACAGCATCAGCAGCAAGCAACAGAGCTAAGTGATCCCACAATCAATGGATCAGATCAGAGCTCTGCAGTTCTGCCACACCCAGTTGTGAATGGTAATGGACAATTAAACAACTCTTTGCAGGAAGCACCACAGATATCCCCACCCTTACTGACGGAGGGGTTTCACACATCCATTCAAAAGATAAGATGACAGCATTTGCAGTAATTTTCAGCCAAATGCAAAGTGGGATGATCTATCTCAGCCTTCTCCAGTGGTTCCTAACGTCACAGATGTGAGCTTTAAGCCAGTTCAATTTAGTTCGAACAATATCGAGAAATGGTTAAGTAGTGTAAAGGCTATGGGTCCTGCTAACAGTCTGGTAATAATACTGATAGATTGTGCTCCAGAACTTGCCACCCACCAAGTTACGTATCGCTCCAGCACTGGCATCGACCGACAATGTGGAACATTGCCCAGGGATATTCAACACAAAAACACAGGGCAAATCCAACTCAGGCAACTTCCCTCTGTCAGTCCACACTCGGTCAGCAGAAAAGTGATGGAAGTAGTCATCAACAGGGCTATCAAGCAGCAGCTGCTCAGCAACAGCCATCTGAGCGACGATCACTTTAGGCTCCAGCCGTGCCACTCAGCTACAGATTGTGTTACCGCCTGATTCACAACCTGACAACCAGCTGAATCCCAGAGGTGAGGTGAGAATGAGAGCCCAGTCCCACTCCAACACCACTATTTCTCGGTGATTCCACCCTCATCTCAGCTCATATACTGAAACTCTCATACATCGTGTGTTATCTCCAGACTTAATTATCCAAACACACTCCTGGCCAGCCTCCCAAATTCAACCTCCCTGTAATCTCAAGAAAAAAGTGAAAGCTCTATCGCCCACGTGCTCACTTCTCCCCAAACATGTTGATCCGTCAAAAGGCTCCTATTCATAAGCAACAAAAATTTAAAATTCTCATTCTTGATTTGATTCCTGGTTGTTATCATCCCTAGCTCCCTGCACCACACATCCTTTGTCGAGGTCTCAACTCATTTTCTTCGAGACTCCCAACGATTTGTTAATTCATTACTTCAACTGTGTCGCTGATTCTACAGTTACTAAAGCAACATGGTCTGGAATTTGCAGACAAAACCTCAAAGGTCTGCTTTTCACCTTTTAGAAATCCCTCAAAGCCTGCTTTTTGGCAATGATTTAGGTCACCTGACCTAAAATCTCCATCTCTGGCCTTATTTCTAAAGTTCTCAATAGTATTTTTGCCAAATTATAAGCATGATAATAAAACTACAAACTGTTCTTGTTTTGGACATTATCTTCAAGTAATCACTGTTGCTGTAATGAATAATCTGTAATGTCTCTTACCCAACCACATTGTGGGAGCACCTTCACCACACGAACTGCAGCTGTACAAGAAAGTCAAACATCACCCTCTCCACAAGCAACAGGGATTTGGCATTAATCACTGGTATCTGTGGAAGAAGAAACACAGTTGATGTTTCAGGGAGTGCAAAATGGATTATATGGAATGAAAATGGTGCAGAATTTGATAATCAGAAATGGAAGGAAAATGCACTTGCTTATTGGAAAAAAGAATTCTTGACTGTCAAAAATACTCAAGAGAAAATTAATCTGATAATAGAGCAGGACATGGTCAGGGGCCTTTCCGCAGTGAAAAACTCATTTATAAAGGGTCTATAAAAGTAATAATACAGTAGTAAACAGACCAAAAATACACCTATGGTTCGAGGCTGAGGAAGCTAGATATTGACAAAGTGGTCATGAGGGAGCCCAGAGGTGAATTAGAGCAATATTGGCTGCTATGATTCCAATGACTCTATAATCAGAGAAAGGCTGCACATGCGCCAGGCTGCACCTTACCCCCGATAAAGATGGAGGCGGCGCACATGTCCAGTGAATCGTTGTCCCGAATAAAGATGGTGGCACTCACTCAGGCCTGCAACTGCCCTGAGGCAATTCCCATTTACTACAAACACGGGACTGGGATGTTCAAATTTGTGTTTTCCGACGTGCACAATTTGTTTGTAAAACCTCTCCCCTCATAGCAACACAGTTTTTCTCCCGTTTCCCTGTTTATTTCTTTCCTTACCGTATCCTTTCTCTCCATAATTTCCCGAGCATTCATTACATCGACTCTGGGCCACGCGCGAGGGTGATCACATGGTTTAGTTTAGCTCCGCCCTTCATTCACTTTGATTGGATGGAGGACCAACATCACGCTCGGTCCTCCAGCTCCGCCCACCGTCCTTTCATTGGCCCGCTGCTGACATCAATCACCCGCGGGTCACTTTGTTGGCTAAAGCATGCGCAATGCGTCCTGCTTTAGCTGATATGTTGGGTAATGGGATAGAGAGTTTGCTGAGGGTAAGAATTCCCTTTGTGTGAGCTCTGCAGTGGATTTCCTTTATTCATGGAGGGAATTTCCTTCCCACTCATGACTGTATAGCTATGATTGATGAATCAATGTCATCTGAACCAGTACATAAACACACCATTTTCACAACATCGGAGATCTTTAGCACATTGTATCACGCTCTTCTTTGGAAACAAAGAAACATGAAACGGAGCCTCAAGGAATCGGAGCAGGAGTAGGGCATTCATCGCCTTCAGATTGTTCCCCCATTCTTTCAGATCATGGCTGGGCCAGCCCAGACCTCAACACCTCTTTTATGCTTGATCCGCATAGCCCTCAACTGCTCAATATTTCAAAAATCTATCTGCCCTCTTTTAAAATAATTTGAGATAGAATCACAGATTCCCTACTATGTGGAAACAGGCCCTTCAGCCTAACAAGCCAGAACAAACCTCCAAAGAGTAACCCAACTATTCCCCTCCCGCATTTAACTTTCACAATTGTTTGGGCGAGAAAATTCTAGTCATTCACTGAGGGAAAAAAATATTTACTTTTTCTCAAATGAATGTTCCCTTATGTAACGTCCCCTGGTTTGAGACTTCACTGGTGCTAGAAGATCTAGTCAACATCTACCCTGTCAAGCTCCTCAGAATCTTATTTCCATAAGATCACCCCTGCTTATCTATTCTTGATAGGTCAACCCTTTGGTCCTCAAAGCAGCTAAGTGAATCTTTTTTGAAAGGTCTCTGATGTTAGTTTATCCTTTATTAAATATGGGAGCTAACACTGTATACAGTACTCCAAGTGAGGACACAGCAACAGCCAGTGTGGTTAACCAATCCTCAGTCCATGCTAATATATTACCCCAATACCATGAGTTCCTAAATTGTGCAATTAACTTTTATGTCGCACCTCATCGTTTACATTTTTAAAATCCAAATACAGAACATCATTGGATTGCCCTTTATCAGCCCTGCTTGTTATCTCCTCAATGTACTTTCGTAAATTTGTCAAATATAGTTTCTCTTTCACAAAACCCAGTCTACCATGTTTAATTATAAGTTTTTCTAAATGTCTTGCAATTTCTTTCTTTAATATTCGACTCTGTAGATTCTTTCAGTAGATTTGCTAAGAATGACTCCCCTCTCTTAAATCCATGCGGACTCTGTCCAATCCTGTCACTGTTCAGTAAGAAACTTGACTGTACTCTAATATAGTTAGTAAATGTATCTGTATTTATTTTTAACATTTGATTACTTATAAATGCTGGACCCATGCAATATCAATGAATTCGTGACTCCGAATTTGGGTTACAAATTTTTTTGTTAATTTCTTTTCGTACTGTGTTATGCAGACAGCACCAAGTGATCACTCTTAATTGTGAGTAACTTTGAAAATGATATATTTTTAAAATGACATCCCAAAATGCTGCCTCATTATTGTTCAAGGAGGATTTTGCATTCAATAGTTTGCAGATAAAACTGAACAGATTTTTGCTGCAATTTGGCCAGACTGCAGGTTACACCAAAGTGGCAACTCTGTTGTCAAATTCTTACTTGACACTGCCCAAGGCGATACTGATGGGACTTCACTTTGCCATTCTGGGTCACCAGCTTTATTTCCAGGTTTAATCCTATAATCATCCTAGAGCTTGTAATTTTAGACAACTTCTCTTTTAGTTACATACGTAAATATCATACTGAAATGTTGCACTGAATGGTACCAAATCTGAAATTAGTCTCTAATCTGATAGTAATATGCTCTGACCCTTCTACATATGTATTGGCATAAGTCTATGCAGTAATTTTTCTGAAACCTGTGATTCCTGATGAAGGGCCTATGCCCGAAACATCAACTCTCCTGCTTCTTGGATGCTGCCTGACTTGCTTTGCTCATTGGGGAAACTTGCAGGATCTGTAGAAGGAACACGTGTTTCAGTGTGTATGCAATTGTTTTTTTTTCACAGAGCTTGGGACCCGACTGGAGCAGCAATGAAGCTCGTACTGTTTTTTAAGTTTCAGAGCTTGCCAAATTATTGTTGGTAAATGCAGGTGACTTTATCAAAGCACATTTCACACGCCCCAGCTCGGAAGTTGGTCCCAATTCTGTCAGTCCATCCATTCCTATGGATAACAGGTATTTCAAATGTGAGCACTCCATTTAACTATTTGGATTGAATACTTCAGTGGTTACGTCCTCTTGGATTGTTAATTTCAAATAACTTAATGTGATATTTTTGTCCCCCCTGAATTTTCCAAGCACTAGGCAGTTCTGGAATATTCCAAATATTTACAATAGATGCATTTACACTATTGAAGGCAAACTGGCAGATTTGAATACCATTGAGGTAGTCAACAACAATACATAAGTAACTTTATGAATTGCTTACTGTGGACCAACAACGTAAGCCAAGAATTAGTGAAACCACATATTGTCTCCCATGGATTCCCAAATCTAAACAGTGCATTCCAGATATGATCACTATCACCATATGGGACCAGTCTCCCAAAGTACTCCCAGAATTTAGAAAGCACATACACTGTCCCCCAAAGCTAAATCTGCTGTCACAGGCTTCACTCTTATTGCATACAATGACATTTATTGTCCAGTTCTTTAATGTGACAAATGATTTTACAAACAATTTATAAAATACTTTAAATCCTGAAGAAATATGATGTCAGCCCTTTGTAGAAGTGAATGGAAAGTGTGATGTTTGCTTGACCTTTGGCTCTATGTATCAGACCGAACTGAACCTTTAGCAAGATGTGGGATGTTTCCCACACACTTTGATTAAAAAAGCAAAGATATGCTCTGAGATTTAAATGTTCAATCAGGTGGAAAAAAAACCCTTCCAAAAATTGAGTTCGATTTCAGCCCCTTTTAAGAGACATGCTCTTGGCCTTCAATTTTGTGACATGATCATTCTTTGGTAAAGATGGCTGTGTGAAACACTGCAGGATGTTGTGCTGAAGTGCCTAGTTGGGTGGATGAGCTTTATTACTGGTATAACTGGGCGAATTTTGAGATGGAATATTATTGTGAGATAAATCTTGTTTTTAAACTGAGACGTGCTTGTGTAACTCAAGTGTGGAAACTATGCTCATGTTTGCAATGAACCTTTCACTTTTGGAGATTAGTATTTTCCAATCTGTTTTGTAAATGAAGTTCACTATAGAAAGCACAGTGCTGGAGAACCGCAGGTCCAGCAGCATCTCTGAGGGGAATAAAACATTGTAAGCTCCAAGTCTCATGACCATTTGTCCGTTCAGACAAAGAGTCACTGAAATTGAAATGTAACATTATTTTTCTCTTCACCGATGCCCTCAGAACTGCTGAGATTCTCCAGCATTTTGTTTCTGGGGTTCGGATCTCCAGCACCTACAGTTTATTGTTTTGTTATCGATCCTATGATTTGACTTGGGGAGCGAGAGGCAGCAACTGTGATCAACGAGGATAAAACTCTCCAACCACGGAAAACAAACCGGTTCTTTATACTTTGCAAAACACGACTGTAAATAAGAAATGCAATTAAGCTAAGTACAAGAAGGCACACCACCGGCCTTGTCTCAAACTTGCTACTCACCTTTGAGGACTAATCTGTCAGAATTGTGTTTGCTCGCTTCCTTTGAGATCACAGTTCACAAATGTCCCAGTTCCAATTCCTGGGCCGGGCCTGGTGACCACATTGCAGTGGGGTGGGGAGCTTTGTGTCAGCCTGAACCTTCGTGAATAACAACATTGCAGGTTGAAGCTGACGGTTTTGACGAATATTATGTCATCAAACTTGGAGGAAATCCTTCCGAATGTATTGATTAACTGGACTGAGCCTGTTTACATGCAGCCCTATTAGTAGTGCGGTCATATTCTCAGTTTAGAATCACACAACACCAGGTTATAGTCCAACAGGTTTAATTGGAAGCACGCTAGCTTTCGGAGCACCGCTCCTTCATCAGGCGATTGTGGAGGGCACAATTCTAAGGCACAGAATTTATAGCAAAAACATAGTGTGATGTAACTGAAATTATCCATTGAAAAATACCTTGATTGTCTGTTGAGTCTTTCATCTGTTCGAATACCATGATAGTTTCACTTCTTTCATGTGTCAATCACCAAACCTTTTTTTAAAAGTTGCATTCCTGACAGTGGCCCACCAAATCACTGCACAGTCTCAACAAAGGAATGAAACTGGATGGACCACATTACATCGACCAATGCAGTGGAAAATACGACTACACAATCAGCCCTCTTGACCCTGCAACTTCTGTCTCACTGTGGGCCAACAACAGCAGCAGAACTGTACTCCAGCCCAATCTGAAATCTCATGGCCTGGTATATCCCCCATTCAACCATTAACATCAAGTCAGGGGATCAACCCTAGTTCAGTGGAGAGCTCCACAAGGCATGTCAGGAGCAATACCAGGCATACCTAAAAATGTGGTGCCAACCGTGAAGCTACCCAACCTGCATGCCAAACAGCGCAAGCAACACCAAATAGAACTATGTGATCCAACAACCAATGGATCAGATCTGAGCTCTGCAGTTCTGCCACACCTCGTCAGGAATGGTGATGGACAATTAAACAACTCACTGCAGGAAGCATCACAGATATCCCCACCCTTACTGATGGAGGGGTCTCACACATCCATGCAACAGACAACAGCATTTGCAGCAATCTTCAGCTAGCAGTGCCAAGTGGATGAGCCTTCTGCATTGGTCCCTGACATCACAGACGTGAATCAACTTGACTGAAAACTTATTTCAAATCAGATCAAGAAATGGAGAAGTATTGTAAAGGTTGTCGGCCCTACCAACATTGTGGCAATAATACAGATGGCTGTGCTCCAGAAATTGCTGCCCACCAAGACAAGTCCAGCACTGGCACCTACTGACATTGTGGAACATTTCCCAGGGATGTTGAACTCAAACTCGCAGGACAGAGCCAACCCAGTCAATTTCCCTCCACCAGTCGACACTCGCTCAACTGTGAAGTGATGGAAAGTGTCGTCAACAGTGCTGTCACGAAGCTGCTCAGCAATAACCTTCTGTGACACCCAGTCTGGATTATGCCAGGGCCACTCAGTTCCTGATCTTGTTACAGACTTGATTAACAAACTGACAAACAGCTGAATTCCAGAGGTGAGGTGAGGGTGATAGCCCAGTCCCACTCCAAGGCCACTATTCCGACTTCAGTGATATCACAGGACCTCACCACAGTCTCAACTCATTTTTTGAAACACTCATTCATTCATTTTGTTAACTCTAGATTTCATTATCTAAACCCACTCCTGGCCAGCATCCCACAATCACCCTCCCTATAATCTCCAGAATATTGAAAACTCTACCGCACAAGTGCTCACTTGTACCAGAACTTGCTGATCCATCAAAAGGCTCCCATTTATAAGCAACAACAATTTAGTTTCACACCTTTGAATTAATTCCTGGCTGTAATCATTCCTATCTTCCTGCACCACACACCCTTTCATATTTCAATAACTCATTTTAGTTTAGACTCCCAATGATGTGTTTATTTTTGAGTTCAGCTGTGTGACTGTTTTTATAGATTCCAAGGCAACACGGTCAGGAATTCCCACCCTCTAAGATCTGCTTTCTTCCTTTAAGGCATTCCTGAAAAATTGCTTATTTGGCAATGGTTTTGCTCACTGGACATAATATTCTCCAGCTGTGGCCTTATGTCAAAACTTCTCAATATTTTTGTGAAATGAAAAACATATTGATTTGTACAGATATCTTCTACTTTTCACTATTGCTGAGTGAATAATCTGTAATGTCTCTTACCCAACCATGTTGTGGGAGCGCTTTCACCATTCAAACTGCAGCTGTACAAGGAAGTCAAACATCACCCTCTCCACAGGCAACAGGACTTTGGCAATGATCACTGGTATCTGTGGAAGAAGAAATACACATGATGTTTCAGGGAGTGCAATATGAATTATAGGGAATGAAAATGGTGCAGAATTTGACTGTCAGAAATGGAAGAAAAATCGACTCACTATTGGAAAACAAGAATTCTCGACTGTCAAAGATATTGTGGAAAACATAACCTGATAATGGAGCAGCATACGGTCAGGAGTCGGGCAGCAGTGGACAATCCATTTACAAAAAGGTCTGTGAACGTCGTAGTAAAATACTAAACAGAGCAAAAATACACTCATGTGTGACTGAGGAAGCTAGATAACAAACAAGTGGACATCAAGGAGCCCAGAGGTGAATCAGAGCAGTGTTCACTTTTATGATCCCACAGTCAGAGATGTCTAGCACAAAAACAGTTTCTTCAGTCCAACCCATCGATGCAAACCAGATATTCTAACCTAAACTATTCCCATTTGCCAGCACTTGACCGACATCCCTCTGAATCCTTCCTATTCAAATGCCTTTGAAATGTTAAAATTTTTGTTTGCACTTTCGGCTCCTTTTGAATTTTCCAATGTGCACCAAATGTTTGTAAAACCTCTCAGCCCACACCAGCACCATTTCCCTCCCACTTTCTGCTGTTTATTTCTTTCCTTACCAACAGCTCTCCATCCACACGTCCCGCACATCCGCGCCCACCGTGAGGATGATCACGTGGTATAGTCTAGTTCCCACCCTCATTTACTCTGATTGGTCGGAGGACCAAATGCCCCGCCAGGTCCTCCAGCTGTGCCCCTGCCCCTGCCTTTCCATTGGTGTTCCGCTGACATCAACCACCAGGGGCCCATTGTTGCCTGGATCATGCGCACTCCTTCGTGGCTTTTGTTGCTGTTAACCAGTTACAAGAGTGAGACACAAAGTTAAAAATCACACAACCACCTGATGAAGAAGCTGCAAAGCGAGTGCTTCCAAATAAACCTGTTGGACTACAACCTGGTGTTCTGTGAATTTTAATTTTGTCCATCCTAATCCAACACCAGCACCTGTAAGTCAAGAGTGTGGGAGGAATGCAAAATATAACAACAAAAGAACTAGGAACAGGAGATGGCCGTCCTGCCCTTTGAGCTTGCTCTGTCATTCATTAAGATCATGGCTGATCATTTCATGGACGCAGAACCAATTACCAACGTTCTCACCATATCCCTGAATTAATTAATTATTTCTTTTTTAAAAAAGTTATCTTAGCTTTAAAAACATTTACTGAACTAGTATCAACTACTTCCCTGGGCAATGAGTTCCATCGAGGTCAAGAAGTTCCTTCCCAATTCAGTCCGAAATTTGCTGCCTCTAATCTTGAGGTGATGCCCTCTTGTCCTGGCTTCATCTGCCAATGGAAACATTCTCTCTACTTCTATTTTATCCACTCCATTCATTATTTTATATGTTTCCATTCTTCTGAATTCCAATGAATATAATCCCAATCTACTCAGTCTCTGTTAAGCCAACCCCCTCAAATCTGGAATCAACCTAGTTAACCTCCTCTGCACCCTCGTGCCGGTACATCCTTGAGCAAGTAAGGAGACAGAAACTGCATGCAGTACTCCAGGTGTGGCCTCACCAGCACACAATACAGCTGGAACATAACCTCTGCTTTTAAACACTGTCCCTTCAGCAATGAAGGCCAAAATTCCATTTGCTTTCTGAATTGATTGTTGTACCTGGTGACCAACCTTCATGCGGAAGGATACTCAGGTGCCCCTACATAGCAAATGATACAACTTTTTAAGGCTCAAGTAATAATCTCTTTTTTAATTTTACTCCAACCAAACAGTATGACTTTACATTTATGAACATTCTATTCCAAATGCCAGCCCATTGCCCACTCACTCAATGTGTCTCTGTTCCTCTGCAAAGTTTCACAGTCCTCCGTACACTTTGTTCTGTGACTCATCTTAGTGTCATATGCAAACTTTGACACCCTACATGTGGTCCCCAACTCCAAATCATCTGTATCAATTCTAAATAATCGCAGTCCCAACACTGATCCTTGAGGCACACTATTAGTCACTGATTGCCAGCCAGAATAGTACTGATTTATCCCCACACTTTGCTTCCTGTTAGTCAACCAATCTTCTATCCATGCTAATACTCTACTCCTCACGCCATGCACCTTTATATTATGCCACAGCCTCTTGCACAGCACCTTGTTGAAGGCCTTTTGGAAATCCAGGTACACTGCATCCACTGGGTCCCCGTTGTCCACCTTGCTCAAAATGTCTTCATAGAATTCCAAAAGATTTGTGAAGCATGACCTGCCCTACATGAACCCATGCTCTGTCAGTCCAATGGGGCAATTGCTATCGAGATTCCCTGCTATTTTTTCCTTGATAATTGGCCCAAGCAAGTTTCCCACTACAGAGAATAAGCTAACTTGTGTATAATTCCCCACCTTTTGTCCACCTCCTTTTTAAAAAAAGTGGCGTCACTTTTGCTGCTTTCCAATCTGCTGGGACTGCCACAGAGTCCAGTGAATTTTGGAAAATTACTGCCAGTGCATTTGCTATTTCTCCTGGCATCTCCTTTAGTACCCTGGAATGCATTCCATCAGGGTCAGAAGACTTTTCTGTCATTCGCTCAATTAACTCCAATAGTCCAACACTAGCTGTTCCGTAATAATGATGGTTTCCAAATCCTCATCTATCTTTGTCTCTTTGCTAATTATTGGCAAGATATTAGTTTCCTCCATTGTGATATCCCATAATTAAATGTTCCTTCTCATTTTCCAAAGGATCAACATTTACTTTAGCCACTCTTTTCTCATTCAATATAAAATTTTGCTATCTGTCTTTATTGTCTGTGCGAGTTTATTTTTCTCATGTTCTATCTTACGTTTCTTTATAGCCCTTCTGTGGCGTTCTTTTGACCTTTAAAGTTTTCCCAGTTCCAGTTTCAGGCTATTTTTGGCCACTTTCCATGCCTTCACTTTCAATTTGATCGTTTTCCTTAGGAGTGGCAGATGGAGTTCAACCCTGCCAAGTGTGAAGTTGTCCATTTTGGAAGAACAAATAAGAATGCGGAATACAGGGTTAATGGTAGGGTTCTTGGTCAGGTGGAGGAACAGAGGGATCTTGGGGTCTATGTACATAGATCTTTGAAGGTTGCCACTCAGGTGGATAGAGTTTGTAAGAAGGCCTATGGAGTATTATCGTTCATTAGCAGAGGGATTGAATTCAAGAGTCGTGAGGTGATGTTGCAGCTGTACAGGACTTTGGTTAGGCCACATTTGGAGTACTGTGTGCAGTTCTGGTCGCCTCACCTTAGGAAAGATGTGGAAGCTTTGGAGAGGGTGCAGAGAAGATTTACCAGGATGTTGCCTGGAATGGAGAGTAGGTCATACGAGGATAGGTTGAGAGTTCTCGGCCTTTTCTCGTTGGAACGGCGAAGGATGAGGGGTGACTTGATAGAGGTTTATAAGATGATCAGAGGAATAGATAGAGTAGACAGTCAGAAACTTTTTCCCCGGGTACAACAGAGTGTTACAAGGGGACATAAATTTAAGGTGAAGGGTGGAAGGTATAGGGGAGATGTCAGGGGTGGGTTCTTCACCCAGAGAGTGGTGGGGGCATGGAATGCGCTGCCCGTGGGAGTGGTAGAGTCAGATTCATTGGCGACCTTTAAGCGGCATTTGGATAGGTACATGGATGGGTGCTTAATCTAGGATAGAAGTTCGGCACAACATCGTGGGCCGAAGGGCCTGTTCTGTGCTGTATTGTTCTATGTTCTATGTTCTATGTTCTATACCCATCGCAGAGTATGCCTTTTCTGACAGAACTTCCTTTTCACTGGAATATGCCATTGTTGTGCACTTTGTAAAGTGCCTTTGAAAATCTTCCACTGCTCATCAACTGTCCCACCATAAAATCTTTGTTTCCAGTCTACTTTATCCAGGTTCTCACTTTTTTTATTGTAGTTCCCTGTGTTGAAGCACAGGACCCAGGTATTAGATTTTATCTTCACACTGTCCATATGTATTCTAAATTCAACCATACAGGGATCACTTCTTTCAAGAGGATCCCTAACTCTAAGGTCATTAATTATTCCTGTCTCATTGCACAGGGCCAGGTGTTGGATAGATTGCTCCCTTGTCAGTTCCATTTCATACTGTTCAAGAAAACTATCATGGATACACTTAATAAACTCAAGGCTACCCTGACTGAGCTGGTTCGACCAAACTACAAGTCGATTAAAATCACCCCTGATAATAGCCGTACCATTTTTACTGGCAATAGTTATTTCTTTGTTTATTGCCCATCCCAATGTGATGTTATTATTTGGTGGCCTGCACACTACACCTGTCAGTGACTTTCTTGTTAGAATTTTGAATGCATCATTCCTGTTTCTCCTAATGTACAGCAATAACAACAACTACTTGCATTGTATGGAATCTTTTACAATGGCAGATCACCTAAGGTGCTTCATGGATGATCAAAACATTGATTAAAGAGAATGATTTTAAAATACATCCTAATGGAGGATAGAGAAGGTTAGGGAGGGTATTCCACAGACTTCTGCCCTTGACAGCACCACTCGTGGAGTGATGCAGGTGGGGTGGATTGGAAAGGGAACGTGCAAAGGGGAAATGGAGGAGCACAGGCAGTGCATAAGGTCTTAAGGACAGAGGAGGTTCCAGACTGAGTCTGTCTGCCTCATGGAGTTTGAAACACGGCAGTGGGTCCATGCATGTCATGTTAGTCGAGGAGAGTACAAAGGTGGCTGAGAGAACTTTTTATGAGGACTAGTCTCCTGAGGTAGTGTGGGCTGAGGTTAGAAACAGAAGAGGAGAGTTCACATTGCTTGGAGTTTTTTTTTAAATCGACCTCTTCAGAGTTCCAGGGAGGTGGAAGAGAGGATTAGCAAAATTATTCTGGATAGGAGTGAAAGTAACAAGGTGGTCATTATGGGGGCTTTAACTTCCCCAAAATTGACTGGAAATGCTATAACTCTAATACGTTGGATGAATCGGTTTTTTTTATTCAATGTGTACAGGAGGGTTTCCTGACACAGTATGTTGAAGGGCCGACAAGAGGGGAGGCCACATTGGATCTGGTCCTTGGTAATGAACCAGACTAGGCGTTTGATTTAGTTGTAGATGAGCACTTTGGAAAGAGTGACCATAATTCAGTTAAGTTTAGTTTAGCGATGGAAAGGAACAAGTACATGCCACAGTTCAAGAGTTATTGATGGGGCAAGGGCAATTATAATGCTATTAGGCAAGAATTAGATGCGCAGAATGGGGTAGCAAAATGCAGGGGATTCAGACAATGGAAATGTAGAGCTGGTTTAAGGAACAGATATTGCGTATCCTTGATCGGTATGTCCCTATCAGGCAGGCGGAAGTGATAATGTAAGGGAACCTTGGTTTATTGCAGAAACTGCATCTCTTGTTACGAAGAAAAAGGAGGCTTAGGTGTTGATGAGGCAAGATGGTTCAGATGAGGCGATGGAGAATTACAGATCAGCTAAGAAGAATTTAAAGAGAGAGTTAAAAAGAGCAAAGAGAGGACATGACCAGGTTTTAACACATAGAATAAAGGAGAACCCTACAGCTTTCTATAGGTATGTGAGGAATAAAAAGATGATTAGGGTCGGAATAGGGCCAATCACAGACAGAATGGGAGTATGAGTGTTGACCCTGTGGAGATCGGAGAGATGCTAAATGAACATTTCTCATCAGTTTTCACTCCAGAAAAGGAGAATATTGTAGAGGTGGAGAATGAGGTATGAGATATTAGACTACAAATTATCAAGGTTAGTTATGAACAGGTATTATCAATGCTGGAAGGCGTGAAAATAGACAAGTATCCTGGGCTGGATGGGATTTATCCGAGGATTCTCTGGGAAGCTAGGGAGAAGGTAGCATAGCCTTTGGCTTGGATATTTGAGTTATCATTTTCTGCAGATTTGGTACCAGAGCACTGGAAGATTGCAAATGTTGTGCCCTTGTTCAATAAGGGTGGTAGAGATGACCCAGGTAATTATAGACCAGTGAACCTTACTTCTGTTGTAGGAAAGTTTTAGGAAAGGATTATAAGAGATAAGATTTAAAATCATCTGGCAAACATCAATTTGATTTCAGATAGTCAACTTGGTTTTGTCAAGGGCAGGTCATGTCTCACAAACCTCATTGAGTTTTTTGAGAAGGTCACCAAGCTTGTAGATGAGGGTAGGGCATTTGACGTGGTACACATGGACAAAAGTAAAGCCTTTGATAAGGTTCCACATGGTTGGCTGTTGGAGAAAATGCAGAGGCATGGAAACAAGCCTCACTACGAGAGCAGATTTGTTCAAGCAAATTCGAAGGCAGGTTTGCAGATGGGAAAGCAAGCAAGAAAGCTCCGTTCTTGTCCATGTAAAAGGCTGCAGTTGAGGAACAAAGCAGTCTCTCCCCAGTTTCAAACTGGGACCTTTCGTGTATGAGGCGAACGTGATGAGTCCAGTTACTAGTCATGTGCCACCAGGATCTGTTTTGGGACCACTGCAGGTACAGGTGAATGGATTAGGAAATTTGCAGATGACACTAAAGTCAGTGTCGTGGTGGACAGTGTGGAAGAATGTTACAGGTTGCAAGGGGACTTGGATAAACTGCAGAATTGGGCTGAGAGGTGGCAAATAGAGTTCAATGCAAATAAGTGTGAGGTGATGCACTTTGAGAAGAATAACAGGAAGGCTGAATACTAGGTCAATGGAAAAATTCTTGGTAGTATGGTGTGCAGAGGGATGTTTGAGTCCATGTACATAGATCCCTGAAAGTTGCCACCCAGGTTGATAGTGCTGTAATGCCGTTCTTACCCATTATTGTTAGCGTCGTCCATTTTGCCTGAATTTGCACAAGGTTGTGAACCATTGAATATTTACGTTCCACCTTTTGTTCTCCCTGTAACCACATCTCTCTGGTTTCTAAATCCCTTTTATCTCTGTGTCACAAATCCATCTACCTTGTTGCAGAGACTTTGTTCATTAATAAAAACACATAATTTACTCGTTCCCACAATGTCCTGTCACAAATGGATTTGCTGATCTACAGTTTTAGTTAAACTTTGTCCCATCCTGTTCCTTTCTGTTATCTTCGGTCACATTCCCACGCTGTTCTGATGCTTCACGTTTTCCATTTGGATTTGGAAAGTTCCTTTCACCTGAAGCCTGTCCCTGCATCCTCTCTGTCAGTTTCAAGCCCTGTCCATAAATCTACCAACGTGATTGGCCAGGACATTGTTCCACTGGAACTGTGCTGGGACCAATCTGAATGGATTATTTTTTAAAAATCAGGTATGGGATGTGGGTGTCTGTGGCTGACTAGCCTTTATTGCCCATCCCTTGCTGCCCTTGAGCTAAGCAGCTGGCTCGCCCATTTCACATGGTAATTGAGAGGCAAACACTTTGCTGTGGGTATGTTGTGCAGACCACATGAGAGTGAACTGTCGTCTTTCTCTGAAGGTCAAGTGTTTGGATTTTTATCGATACTTATTTATGGATTGTTAATTCCAATTTTTAAAACATATATTCATTTAAAATTCCACATGGTTAGAAGTTAGAAAGAAGAAGGGGGGGTCACTTTGTTGGGAGTGTATTGTAGACTGTTGTAGACTCAACAGATACCAGAGGAGCAGCTGTGTAGAGAGATTGCAGATAACTATAGGAATAATAGAGGAGTGCAGGCTGGAGATTTTAATAATCCCTGTATTGACTGGGCCACCTAGAGTATGAAAAGAACTGGACGGAGGTCAATTTTTCAAATGTGTCCAAGGAAGGTTCCTAAATCAATATTCAGAGGGTCCTACTCTACTCAGGCGGGTGCAACACTGGACCTCTCCTCAGAAAACGAGGTCGGGCAAGTGACTGAAGTGTCATTCAGAGAGCACCTTGGGTCCAGTGCCCACAACTGTCTTCGTTTTAACATAGTTATGGAAAAAGATCAGCAGGTCCACAGATTGAAGAGGAAAACTGGAACAGGGCCAGGTTTGGGGCCATTCTGCAGGATCTGACCAGCGTCAATGCCGTGAATTTAAAATTGCACAATGCCCAGTTATAATCCAACTCGCTTTCTGAGGGGAGGTCCAGTGTTGCACCCGCCTGAGTAGAGTAGGAAGTGTTGGTGATCACTGTAACAGATGAAAGGCTTAAACTAAATTTGTTTGATATTATATTCCATGACACTGCCATCCTGTTGCTGTAAATTCTGTACCTTAGGATTGTGCTCCACAACCACCTGATGAAGAAGCAGTGCTCTGAAAGCTAGTGCTTTCAAATAAACCGGTTGGACTGGAACCGAGTGTCGGGTGATTTTTAACTTTGTACGTCCCCAGTCCGACACCAGCACCTCCACATTATGATTCTAATCGATTGGGTGAGTCTGTTTGAAGGAAAAGGAACAACTGGCAAATGGGAGGCTTTTCAAAGTGTGATCTCAAGAATCCAGGACCCGTATGCCCCATTGGGGTAAAGGGAAAAGCTGGAAGGGTTAGGGATCCTTGGCTGATGAGGGATAATAAGGCTCTGGTCTTGAAATGAAGACTGCATGCATTGGTTTTAAGATTTCCGTATCTACATATTCTTAAAGACACGATCAATCTGTGGAGACCCGACAATCCTCTCAGTCCCTGTAATACTCCCAATCTGCAGAAGTCATTCTAATGCCTGTGACTCTTTCAATACAGTTCCCCCAAGACCCTCTATCTATGTGATACCTTTTCATTGCCAGCACCCACCCTGTCAATGTAAGATCCTCCAGTGTCTCCATCCATCTGCTCATTTCCACAATCTTCTCCAGCTCTTCCATGTGTAAACATCACCCTCCCCTACAACCCTTCCCACTCTGACCAAACTGGAGGAGGTTACTAATGCTCCCTAATCTGTGAAACTGTCTCCAACCAAAATTGCTGTCTTTATCACTTGGAGAATCTATCTGATTCCACACCCTCTTTATCTAAATAACCTGCGGAACCTAAGTCTTCCTGTAAATATAAACATCTTCAGTCACGACTACCCTCCATACGTCTATTTGTTTTTCCAATCTGTACAACCCACTTTATCTCTGTACTCAGCTCCATTCACCTGAAACATTCCTGTCTGTGTAAAATACCCCATCCTACCAACATCCTTATCCCTGTAAACTGCTCCATTCCTCCCAACCTCCCCATCTCCATGAACTCCTGTCGGCCCGACAGATCTCCACATTTCTGTAACCTCCTGTGGCTCTATGCTCCTCCCTCCCTGTGAAAGCACCTCCAGTCCCCACAATTCTCCCAGTCTGGCCATCTGCTCCAGATCAGACCATTGCTGTCTCTGTTACCTCATACAACTTTAGCAACGTCACCTATTTGTGTCACTTCATTCAGATCGCATGCTCTCCCGCTTCCCGAAACCTCTTGCTGCCATCATAACCTTTGCTATTGAGAACATGGAATAGCACATTCCAGTACAAGCCCTTCCTCCCTCAATATTGTGCTGACCTTTTGTCCTACTCTGAAGATGAAACGAACCTACATACCTTACATTTTACTATCATTGATGTGCCTATCCAAGAGTTGCTTAGATGTCTGTAATGTTTCTGAATCTACTACCACAGCTGGCAGTCCATTTCACGTACCAGTCCCGTCCATACCGACAGGATATCCCAACCCAATCTAGTCCTACCTGCCAGCACCTGGCCCACATCCCTCTGATATCTAAGCTAAACCTTCCACCAATTACCTTAAACTTATGTCCCCTTGTGATAGCCATTTCGCCACGGGAAGTAGTCTCTGGTTATCCACTCTATCTATGCCTCTCATTCCCTTGTACACCTCTATCAAGTCACCATTCTTCCTTCTTCGCTGTGATCAGAAAAGCCCTAGCTTCCACAACCTACCTTCTATGGGCATGCCCTCCAGTCCAGGCAGTATCCTGCTAAATCTCCTCTGCACTGTCTTTAAAGCTTCCATGTCCTCCCTATAATGAAGCGAACAGAACTGTTCACAATATTCGAAGTGTGGTCTAACTGGGGTTCTGTAGACCTGCAGCAAAACCTCACATCTCTTAAATTCAATCCCCCTGCTAATGAAAGCCAACACACCATCCGCCTTCTTAACAGCCTGTCAACTTGGGTGGGAACCTGAGGGACACAGGATACCTTTGTTTCTGCACGCTGCTAAGAATCCTGCGTTTAACCATGTTAAGATTTTCTGCAGAATCCTCCAATCTAAAACTATCCCTATCTTTGTAAGTTCCTCCAGTCCCTACAACGCTCATAAACTGTGAAACCTCCTCAAGTTCATATATTCCTAATGTCTGCAAAATCCTCCCGTCCTGATGTCCCTCCATATCTCTGTAACCCCCACAATCCTCCAGTGCCCTTCTGGGGAACATTGCAGAGGAAGGAGGAGTTGGAGATTCTGGGCCATGTTACGAGTTTTGAAGGGCTGCAGAACCTGGAGGATGGGACAAATGTCGGAAGGAATGTGGGACTTTCAGAAGGTTAGAGGTTCCGGGATTCATTGAACCTGCACGATGGGACAGGGAATGGCTTGTGGAACCTGGAGGATATTATGATTTGAACCACAGGTAATTTTTGATTGGACCATTCAGCCGATCTTACAGTCATAGAGATGTACAGCATATAAACAGACCCTTCATTCCAACCCAGCCATGCTGACAGGATATTCCAACCCAATCTAGTCCCACCTGCCAGTACCTGGCCTATCTCCCTCCAAACCATTTCTATTCATATATCCATCCAAATGCTTCTTAAATGTTGCAATTTTACCATCCCGTAAGATTGGCTGAAAGATGCAATCAAACATTACCTGTGGTTCAACTCATAACATCCTCCAGGTTCCACAACCCATTTATGGTCCCATCCTGCAGATCAGATATCCCAACCCAATGTAGTCCCACCTCCAGCACCTGGCCCATCTCCCTCTAAACCCTTCCTATTCATATACCCATCC
Organism: Chiloscyllium punctatum; assembly: GCF_047496795.1. NCBI lineage: Eukaryota > Metazoa > Chordata > Chondrichthyes > Orectolobiformes > Hemiscylliidae > Chiloscyllium > Chiloscyllium punctatum. The sequence continues at coordinate 78,263,719 of NC_092766.1, forward strand.
AGATGCTTTTTAACTGTTGCAGTTGTTCTCGCCTCCACCACTTCCTCTGCCAGCTCATTCCATATATGTACTATCCTCTGCGTGAAAGATTTGCCCTTTTTATCTTTTATATCTTTCTACTCTCACCCTAAACCTCGCCCTATAATTCTGGACTCGCACACCCCAGGAGAAAGACTTTGTCTTTTTACCCTGTCCATGCCCCTCTTGATTTTATAAACCTATATAAGGTCACCCTCAGCCTCTGACTCTCCAGGAAAAACAACCATCACCTGTTCAAACTCTCCCGATAGTTCATCCCTGGCAACGTTGTTGTAAATCTTTTCTGGACCCTTTCAAGTTTCATAACATCCTTCCGATCGGAAGTAGAACAGAGTTGCATGCAGCATTCCAAAAGTGGCCTCACCACTGTCTTGTACAGCCGCAACATGACCTCCGAACTCCTAGACTCAATACTCTGACCAATAACGGAATGCATACCAAGCGCCTTCTTCGCTCTCCTAACTAGCTGTGACTCTACTGTCAAGGAACTCCGTATTTCATTTGAAAAATTGCACAGACAGGTAGAGTGGCCCGAGGTCTTCTGGATAATGCGAGTTCAGTCTAAGCTGGTAGGCAGAGCCAGTGAAGTATTTGCAGCGCTGTCTGATGAATGGTCGAGAGATAATGCACATGTCAAACAGGCTATTTTAAGTGCTTATGGATTGCTTATGAAAGGGAACCCACTGCAATTCCCTTTACTGTACCATCGCTATCTGTCAAAGCTCCTTCAGGTCTATATCCTCCGAATTGTTGAAACCTGCTCTCACCATTGCTACCCCCATTATTTCCTAACATTGTTGAGTCTCTAAAAGCTTTCCTATCAGTTTAATCTCCTCCACTGCATACAACACTCCTAGCCTGTGTAATCTCTTCAATTCCTTCAGTTCCTATATACCAATGTATTGGTGTGACTGCTTTGTGGCCATTGTATCCTCATTTATATCTGTAAAAGGCTCTGCTCACTGTAGCACATCCTATGCTTATAAGTGAATCTGGTCTCTCACAAGACTCTCTATCACTCTCTCCTCCAGTCTCTGCAAGCTTCCCTATCCCTGTCGTATCTTGCAACATGCACACCACTCACTCTCTCTGACATACCTTCCAGTGCATAAATTCATCTCTCCTTCTAACTGTATCCAGTCTACAACTTCATCCCTGTCCGTGCAACATCCTCCCGTCCATATACTCCTCTCTATTGCTGCAGCATTCTCCAGCTTATATCATCTTCCATGTGCTTGCAACATTCCCCAGTCCATACCACCCACCCTTTCCCTGTAATATTCTCCAGTCCATACGATCCTCCCTATCACTGTGATATTCTCCAGATAGCACAACTGTTGTTAAATGTACGACATCCTGGAATCCTGTGAATGTTTCTACGCCCTGATCAACATAGTCCATGTAACGATCCACAACCCGACACACATCCCTATTTCTGGAATCTAATAGAAGACGCTTTATCTCTCTAACTTCCTCCAAACAATAAAATGTTTTCTCCTGCGAACTTTCTGTAGTAACTGTAACTATGTTTAACCCTGCAACATTGTCACGCCCCCAAACATCTCTCCCACTCTGTGACCTCTAACTATCCCTCAAAGGCCCTCTCTCGGTGACACACGCCATGCATTTGCAACGAGGCAGATGGAATGACAGCATTAACTGAAGAGAACCGATATGACCGAACTGTTATTGTGGAGGTGTGGCTGCAGAATGATCATAACAGCAATGTGATTATTGAGGGGTTGTAGGGATTTAACTAGGATCAGCAAAAAAACAAACAAGGTCCCGCTTTATTGTGAAGAAAGGCTGGAGTCAGTGCATTAGTGAGACAACCAATTTAATCTGGGAATTAAAATATAGAGTCATTTTGAATGGACAGCTTCCTTATAGCAAGGGTGATCTGGAAGATCAAATCACAATCCATGCTCGTTGTTAAGTTGGATGCAATATTTTCTTGATGATAGTGGACAGAAGCATGTGGAGTGGTCAATTTCTGATTGGACGTCTGTGGCCAATGCTGTTTCACAAGGGTCAGTGCTGCGATGTCTGGGTGTAATTTGTATCTGTGATTCAGATGAAAAGGTCAGCAGTTTGAGTGGTAATTTTGCAGACGATATTTGGAAAGGCATGTAATAATTAGGGATAGTTAGGGGAATTGTGGATAGTGAGGAAGAGTGTTAAAGGTTGCAGCAGTATGTAGATCAGCTGGAACGCTGGGTAGAGATGTGGCAAATTGAATTTTATCAGGACAGGTGTGAAGTGATGCATTTATGAAGTCAAATGGAAGAGAGAAGTTTACTAATTGACTAGTTGGAAACATTGATAAACAGAGACATTGGAAGCAAATCCATAGCTCCCTGAACATAACAACACAACAGGATGTGGTGGTAGAGGGGGAGTATGGTATGCTTACCTTTATCGGGCACAGTATTGACTACAGACGTTTGCATGTCATGTTGTGACTGAATGAAACTTCATTCGGCCATGTTTGGAAGGTTGCGTGTCGTTCTCATCGACACACCACAGGAAGGATGTGGAGGTTTTGGGGAGGTTGCAACAGAGGGTTGGCAGAATGATGCCTCGATGAGAATGTGTTTACTGTAAGGAGGTTGGACGCAGTTGGATCGTTTTGCGTGAGTATCAGGGGTGACCTGGTACAGGTATGCAGCATTAGAAGAGGCGTGAATAGTGTGGATAGTTGGAATCCTCCTTCCAATGTCGAAATATCAAATACTAGTGCCCATCAGTTTAAGGTGAGAGTGAGAAGTTTTAAGTGAGATGAATGAGGCCAGTTGTCTTTACCGAGAGGGTCGAAGCTGCTCAGGAGGTGGGAGAGGTGGCAACAAGAGCAAACATTTGGAGGGCATTTAGACAGAAACATGAACATACAGAGAATAGAGGGATATCGCCCATGTGCAGGCAGATGGGATTAGTTGAGAATAGCATCATGGTCAGCACAGCCATGGTGGGCCGAAGGGCCTATTACTCTGCTGTACTGTTCGATTTTCTAACTTAACGACATCTAACCTGTCAAAGCCCCTCTGAATCCTGGATGTTTCATTCAAATTCCCTCCCATTCTTCAAAACCCCAATAGGTTCAAGGGCAATCTACTCCACCTCTTCTCATTGGAAAATCCCGCCATCTCCAGGATCAGCCGAGCGAACCTTCCCTGGCCTGCCTCTAATTGAAGAATGTCTTTCCTTAGGGCACTCATACTGTTCATTATAATCTAGGTGTGGTCTGACTTGTACCTTGCATCGTTTTAGCAAGACCTCCCTATTTTTAGACTCCACTCCCTTTGTAATAAATGGCAGCATCTGATTTGCTTTCTCTATGACCTGCTGATCCTGTAAGCTACCGGTTTCAGATTGATTCACAAGGATTCCCAAAACCTTTGTGCAGTCAGTCTGAAACCAAACGGTGTTAGCCTGACAGTGAGTCAGGAACGTGCTGGAATGTGATATAAAGAATATAACAATAAATGATAACTAGATACTTAGAAACAATGTGTGATGTATGATTTTATAAAAGAGGAATATTTTTAAATCTGTTGGATTCTATATTTTGGTGTGACCTTAAATGGCAGAATCGATAAAGGTGGGGGAGACTAGTTGTGGTAGACGGATATTTGAAATTTCAGAAGCATTTTGACAAGTTTCAACAAGGGCTAAAAATTAGCTCGTGAGAGAATAGGGCCCCTGAATGGTCAGTGAGGCTGTCTGTGTGGAATCACTGCTGATGGGGGAGATACTGAACAAGTATTTTGTGTTAGGATTTACTGTGGTGAAAGACATGGATGCTCGGGAACTTGGGAAAATACATAGGGATGTCATGAAAAGAGTGGACATTGGAGAACAGGAGGTGCTGGATATCTTAAAATGCAAAAGTTAGATAAAACCTTGGGACATGATCAGATGTATCCCAGCGCCTCGTGAGAAGCGAGGGAGAAAATTACAGGGCCCCTTCCAGAGATATTTGTATCATCGACAGCTACTACGGACCAGTGAGACTGATGCAGGGGTGGTAAGTTGTTGGAGGAGATTCTGAGGGAAACGATCATCGTGCATTTGGAAAGGTAAGGACAGATTAATGATCGTCAGCATGGCTTTGTGCACGGGAAATCATGCCTCAAATCTGAGTGTGGAGGTCGACAAGTGAGAGGTCAAAGCAGAGTAGTACACGATGTCCACATGAACTTTATCAAGGCCTTTGACAAGGTTCTGCATGACAGACTGGATCGTAAGTTTAGATCAGACATAACCAGGGAGCGCTCACTAACTAGATACAAAACAGGATTGATGGTAGGAGACAGAGCATGTTCATAGAGGGTTACTGCTCAAACTGCAGGCCTGTGACCAACGGTGTGCCATGGGGTTCGGTGCTGGGTCACTGTTGTGCATCATTTATATAAACAGTTTGAATGATAATACAGGAGCCATGATTAGCAAGTTTGTGAGTGAGACTGAAATTTGTTGATAATGTGGACAGTGAAGAGGGTTATGGAAGAGTACAATGGAATCAACACTACTGCTGGACCAGTAAGGTTAGGAATAACAGGTGGAGAAATGCAAGGTGTTGTATTGTGGTAAAGCAGACCAGGCTGGAATTGTACAATTAATGTTCAGGCCCTGGGTACTGTTGTCAATTATTTCAGTGACCCAGGGACGCAGGTACACAGTTTTTTGAAAGTAGCGTCACGGGTAGACAGGCTGGTGAAGCAGGCGTTTGAGATGGTTACCCTTCATTGGGCAGAGCATTGAGAGTAGGAGTTAGGATGTCATGGTGTATCTGTACAGGACATTAGTGAGGCCTCTCTTTTAGCATTGTTGATTATCTGGTAAAAATCAACTTGTTCACGTATGTCCTTTAGGGAGGGATATCTGACATTCTTACCTGGTCTGGCTCACATGTGACTCCAGTCCCACAGCAATATGGCTGATTCTGAGCTGCCTCTGGGCAATTAGCAGGAGGGTAATGTATGCTGGTCCATCCGGTGACATCCTCAGGCCGTGAATGAATCAATGAAAAATACATATGTCCATCCCTCCCTTTGCAAACAGCTCTAGCTGCAGCAATCCGTACTGGCGTTGTAATGTTGTTCAGGCCTTTGCCCCTGTCTGTAACACTCTCACCACCTCCAGCACCTTCAATTCTCCCTGTTCCGCTACTCTGATTAAACACTGACAATATTTCCTCTTCCTACTGCACTCCTCCACATTTCTAAATGTTGGTTACTTCAGAATTGATCGGTTTTTTTTCATCTCTTAATCAAATCGGCCAAGACCGTCTGAAGTGGGGAAAGAGCATTGGGAAGGTGTCGAGCACCTCGAGACTTTCTGTGGGGAAAACGGGAATCCAGGACAAAACAGCACAAGGAGCGCGCTGTCATATCAACGCCCCACCAACCCCCTTTCCATGTCCACCTTCTGCCTCAAGTGTAACAGAGTCTATAGAAGGCCACATCGGTCTGGACAGACAACTCCAGATTCCCCCACCCCCACTGAGAGTGGGAGAGAGTCAGCCTCATCTCTGAGGCACTGCCAAAGAGATGATGAAATAGGAAGGTTGAATCCCCTCGCAATTATCCCAGTGCCTTTGTTACAAATTCAAACAATTCCCTATTAATACAGTATCTAATAATGTGCTATCACTCAGTATCTCTCCATCTGGTATCCCTCGCTGTGTGGGTCTATTTACTGCCTCTGTCAGCATTTCTCCCTCTTACAGATGATCTGAGGTCCTGAGTCAACAGAATTGTCCATTCCAGAGAGATGCAGCAGCACAGGCAAGGGATGGAGACTGGGATTTTCGAGATCTCTGCTGGACTCAGCGCCATTCTGCGTGTGTTATCCTCATTGCATCAGTCTAATTTCCCATTCTGTCTATTTCTGTCTCATACAGGTAATCAGGATGTTCCTAACTCCTGTCTCATCCATCACCTCATTGAAGCTGGTTTGTAAGCCAGAGAGAGATGGAGAGGGAGATCTGGAGCCTTCAGTAAATCCTGCAGCCGGTAAGATCGCTCACAGTAAACAGCACAGGGTGGAGGTAGTAGACGTCTATTTTAGACCTGGAAGACAGGATATAGATACAGATCTAGGCAAGGAACAGCAACATTCTAGGTTTCATTTCAACCATCTTGTGAGGGTCCTGCTTTCACCTCTGCTGAAATGGTCCTCAATGCGACAGCACATGGGATCGCAGGCATCAATCCTGACCCATGCTGTGTTCGTGATCTCTGTAATATTCTCCAATCCCGATAATCCTACCTCTGTTCTAAATCTCCTCTAGTCCACATCATTCTCTGTGTCTCTGTCTCTGTCTCTGTCAGGTTCTCCAGTCCCTAACACCCTAATCCCTAACCTTCTCCAGTAGATACTAAATTCCTTCATCCCTGTAAACCCTGACAGCCCTGTCTATCCCTGTAAGCTCCTCCCACCAATACCACCCTCCATGTCAATGTATTTGTCTTTAACCTCTCCATCTGTCCCTATCTATGTAATCTTCTCCAGCTCCTACAGCCCTTCCTTAGCTGTGAAAAATTTGTAATCTCCTTAACCTTCTCCGATTCTTTGATCTTTATCTTGTTAAATTTCATCCTCATTCCCGACACCATACCCCTCCCGACCACAGGAACCTCTTTCAGTTTGTGCAACCCTCCCCATCTGTGTAACTGTCTCCAACCCAGTAACCTGGCATTCTCCATTGCCTTCCTATGTATGTAGCCTCCAGAGCCTAGAAGCCTTCTTATATCTGTAAATGTCTTCAGTCACGACAACCTTCCATATCTGTTAGTATACACAATACTCTCCGAGATGTAACAGCTCCCTGTCTGTGCCTCTCAGTCTGCCTGCCTCTTCCTATCTCCATCCCTATCCCCAACTCCAGAATCTAATCCAGCTACCTCTATCTCTGTAAATTCCTTCAATCCCCAAAACCCTTTGTCCCACTGACATTCTTGACCAGATGTAACTCTGTTTAATTCTAAGCCTCCGTATCTCTGTAACCTCTACCCATCTGTTCAACCCCCCACTACTGAGGAATGACTCCCTGTATTCGCCATAAGGCAGATGGAATGACAGTGAACAGATAAGCAAGCAGCAGCAAACATTAACAGGTATTCTTTTATAGGCACCAAACAGTGATGGGAATATCAATATGGTTACAGTCGGGACAATGAATGTACTTATGGCAAGGGCAGTACAGTAACTGTGTGTGACAGTGGTCTCCATGCCGACTGATACAGCAACGAGCCTGTTGAATTGAATTTGTTGGTGTGAATATAAATGGCAGAAGTGTTAGGGTGTAGGAGGGGTGTAGTGGTATGGGGGATATGGTGTATTTGAATTATCAGAAGCCTTTATGCAAGTTTCAATAAGGGCTAAAGAGTAACTTGGTAGAGAATACCGCCCCTTAAAGATCAATAAGGTCACCTATGTGTGGAACCAGAGGAGATGGGTGAGATATTAGACAAAATAGTCTTGTCAGTATTTACTGTGGAGAAAGACATGGAAGCTCGGGAACTTGGGGAAATAAATAGTGATGTCTTGGAAAGAATCCTCAACAGAGAAGATAAAGTGCTGGAACCTTACAACAAATAAAGGTAGATCAGTCCTCAGTAGCTCATTAGGTCGATCCTAGAATATTGTGGGAAGCGAGGGAAGAGATTGCAGTATCCCTTACAGTGATATTTATATTATCAACAGACACAGTGAGATGTTGGAAGACTGGTGGTTGGTTAACGCTGTTCCATCACTGAAGGACTACAGGGAAAAGCCGGGAAATTACAGCCCCGTGAGCCCAGTGATGGGGAAGTTGTTGGAGGAGATTCTGAGAGAAAGGAGCTCCCTACATTTACAAAGGCAAGTGCTGATTCGAGATGGTCAGCATGTCTCTGTGAGTGGGAAACAATGTTTCACAAACCGGATTGACTCTTCAAGGAGGTGGCCAAAGATAGATGAAGGAAGAGCAGTCAACGTTGTCCACATGGACATTAGCATCTAATCAAAAGGAAGAAGGAAGCTTACTTAAGGTTGAGGAAGGAAGGATCAGACAGGGCTCCAGAGAGTTACATTGGGTGGCACGGTGTCTCATTGGTTAGCACTGCGACTTCATAGCACCACGGACTCCATTTTGATTACAGCCTCAGGCGAATGTCTGTGGGGTGTTTGCGCATTCTCCCTGTGGGTTTCCTCCGGGTGCTCCGGTTTCCCCCGCACAGCCCAAAGCTGTGCCAGTTTGGTGGCTTCGCCATGCTAAATTACCCATAGTGTTCAGGGATGGGTAGGTTTGGCGCATGAGTCAGGGCAAATGGAGAGTAATAGGGTGGGGGAATGGGGCTGGGTTGGATACTGTTTGGAGGGTTGATATGGAGGTGTTGGGCCAAATGGCCCGTATCCACACTGTAGGGATTCTGTGAAAGTACCAGGAAGGAACCGAGAGATGGATTTAGGGCAACTAGAAGGGGGCATGAAAAAGCTTTGTTGGGAAGGATTAAGGAAAACCATGAGGCATTCTCCACTTATGCGAGGAACAAGAGCAAGGCCAGAGTGAGGATAAGGCCAATCTGGGATAGTGAAAGGAATTTGTGCCTGGAGTAACAGGAGGTAGGGGAGGTCCTTAATGAATACTATGCCTCAGTATTCACTACTGAGAAGGATCTTGTCGTTTGTGAGGACAGCGTGAAACAGGCTGATGTACGTGAACAGGTGGATGTTAAGAAGGAGGATGTGCTGACAAATTTGTACAAGATAAGGATACATAAATCGCTGAACCTGACTGGATGCATCCAAAGTTACTACAGCAACCGCGGGAGTGGATTGCTGAGCACCTGGTGATGACCTTTGCAGCCTCACTGTCCACTGGAGTCGGACCAGATGATTGGAGGCAGGAAAATATTATTCCCTTGTTCAGGAAAGGGAATAGGGATAATCCTGGGAATTGACCACCTGCCAGTCTTATGTCTGTGGTGTGCAGATTATTGGAGAGGACTCTGGGAGACAGGATTTATTATTCCTTGGGAAACCATGGTTTGATTAGAGATAGTCAGCCTGGTTTTGTAAGGGGCAGGTCATGCCTTACAAGTCTTATTGAATCTTTTGAGAATGTGACAAAACATCTTGATGGCTCATTCAGGAATTTCGGAGGCCTGGGATATAGGGAAACCTGTCTGTCTGGATACACGATTACTGGCCCACAGAAGACAGAGGGTGATGATAGATGGAAAACATTCATCCTGGAGCTCCATAACGAGTGGTTTTCTGCAGGGAGAGGTTACAGGACCTCTGCTCTTTGTGAGTTTATGAATGCCTTGGATGTGTGATTGAAAGAGGGGTTAGTAAATTTCCCAATGACACGAAGGTTGGTGGAGTGGTTGATAATGTGGAGGGCTGTTGTAGGTTGCAACGGAACATTGACAGGATGCAGAGTTGGGCTGAGAAGTAGCAGATGGAGTTCAATCTTGGGAAAGTGTGAAGTCATTCATGTTGAAGATTAAATTTGAATGCAGAATACAGGGTTAAAGGCAGGATCTTTGGAAGTGTGGAGGAACAGAGGTATCTTGGGTTCCAAGTCCATAAATCCTTCAAAGTAGCCACCTAAGCTGATAGGCTTGTTAAGAAGCAATATATTGTGTGGGATTTCATTAGTTTGGGGATTGAGTTTTAAAGCTGTGAGGTTATGCTGCAGCTCTATAGAGCCCTAGTTCGACCCCACTTGGAATATTGTGTTCAGTTTTGGTCCCTTCATTGCAAGAAGGATGTGGAAGCTTTAGAGAGGGTAAAGAGGAGATTTACCAGGATGCTGCCTGTACTGGAGAGCATGTCTTATGAAGAAAGGTTGAGGGAGCTAAGGCTTTTCTCATTGGAGTGAAGAAGGGTGAGGTGTGAGTAAGCAGAGGTGAACAAGGTGATGAGAGTCAGAGATCGAGTGAATGGAGATTAATTTTACGCTCATATAAATAGTTATTACAAGAGGGTATAATTTTCGGATGATTAGTGGATGGTTGAGGGGAGATTTCAGAGGTAGGTTCGTTACATACAGAGTGGTGGCTGAGTGGAATGCACTGCCAGCGGTGGCGGTAAAATTATATGTATTCGGGACATTTAATATACTTCTGGATAGGCACATGGATGATAATAAAATGAAGGGTATGGAAGTTAGAGTCATAGAGAGTCAACATAAAAACAGACACTTCAGTCCAACCTGTCCATGCTGAGCAGATATCCCAACCCAATCTAGTCCCACCTGCCAGCACCCGGTCCATATCCCTCCAAACACCTACTCTTCATATACCCATCCAAATACCTCACAAATGTTGCAATTGTACCAGTCTCCACCACGTCCTCTGGCAGATGATGCTATACACATACCACCCTCTGCATGAAAAAGTTGTCCCTTAGGTCTCTTTTATACCTTTCCCCTTTCATCCATCACCTATGCCCTCTAGTTCTGGACACCCCAACTCAAGGGAAATGACTTTGTCTATTTACCCTATCCATGCCCCTCATAATTTTGTAAACCTGTATAAGCTCACCCCTCAGCCTCTGACGCTCCAAGGAATAAAGCCCCAGCCTGTTCAGCCTCTCCCTATAGCTCAAATCCTCCAGCCCTGGCAACATCCTTGTAAATCTTTTCTGAAGCCTTTCAAGTTTCCCAACATCTTTCTGATCGTAAGGAAACCAAAACTGCACGCAATATTACAACAGCGGCTTAACCATCGCGTTGTACTGTCGCAACATGACCTCCCAACTCATGTACTCAATACTCTGACCGATAAAGGAAAGCATACCAAACGCCTTCTTCGCTATCCTATCTACCTGCGACTCCACTTTCAAGGTGCTATGAACCTGAACCTCAAGGTCTCTTGGTTCAGCAACACTCTCTAGGACCTTACCATTAAGTGTATAAGTCCTGCTAAGATTTGCTTTCCCAAAATGCAGCACCTCGCATTTATCTGAATTAAACTCTGTCTGCCATTTTTTTTGATCTTACTGTCGGATAAAAGATTGGCATATCATCATGGCCGAAGGGTCTTGTTCTGCACTGTTCTGTGTTCTACATGTCGTATGGTAAACTGGGTAGTAAGCTCAGATCAGTGTAAAAGGTTATGGCGTTCAGGAGGAGCTAGTCAACTGGACAGAAAATTGGGCTTGATGGTAGGAGACTGAGGGTGATGGGAGACATGTTGTTTTTCTGACTGGAGGCATGTGACCAGCGGTGGAGTGGGTCCCCTGTTGTTTGTCATTTGGATAAATGGTTTGGATGGGAATATTGTTAAGTAAGTTAAGTAAGTTTTTTGGGTGACACTGAAATTGTTGGTAAAGTGGACAGTGATGAAGGTTATCTGTGATACAACAGGATGAACAGTACTGCTGGGATAGTGGGCTGAAGAATAGCAGATGGAGTTTAATTAGATAAATGTGAAGTGTTCCATTTTGGTGAAACAAACCAGGGTGGGACCTGTACAGTTAATGTTCAGGCCCTGGAAATGTTGTAAGTCTGTGACCCAGGGATGCAGGTACACAGTTCTTTGAAAGTGGTGTCACAGGGAGACAGGCTGGTGAAGCAGGTGTTTGGGATGGTTTCCTTCATTGGGCAGAGCATTCAGAGTAGGAGTTGGGACGTCATGTTGTATCTGTACAAGATATTGGTCAGGCCACCATAAAAGCATTGTTGATCAGTAGGAAGAACTCATCTGGTTCACTGACCTCCTTTTGTGTAGAACATCTGACATTCTAACTTGGTCTGGCTAACATGTGACTCCAGACCTACAGCAATATAGCTAACTCTGAGCTGTCCTCTGTGTAATTAGCAGTGACACCCACATCCCATGAATGAATAAATAAAAATACATATGTCCCTCCTACCTCTGCAAACCCCTCCAGCTGCAGCAAATCATACTGGCTTTGTAACATCGTTCAGGCCCTGACCACTCTCTATAACACTCTTACCACCTCCGGCAGCTTCACCTCTCCCTGTTCCTTTTGTGACATTGAACCCTGACACTGATTCGCCTTCCCACTGCCCAACGCCTGCTAGCAGCCCCTTTGCAATCCTTTTAACACTTACTCCTAAAATACTCTCTCACTTCAGGATTTTAAGTACATTTTGGTGATCTTCTAAGCCTCATAATCTAATATGATACATTTTGTATCACAGAATTTATAGCAAAAATTTACAGTGTGATGTAACTGACATTATACATTGAAAAATTGATTGTCTGTTAAGCCTTTCATCGGTTAGAATACAGTGATAGTTTCATTTCTTTCATGTGTAAATCACAAAACATTTTTTTAAAGTTGCATTCTCAGGTTAGCTATTAACAATGGTGATAGCTAGACAATATGCTGAAGGTGTTAGCCCCCTGTGTTCTCTGTCTATGCCCTGGTATTTAGATGGATTCTAATCTAAAAAGTGAGATAAGAATTTTACATAAATTCATGCAATTTTGGAGCTCATTCGTTCGATATGAATTCATGCAGTTTTTGAGCAAAGTACAATGTAACTCTGCAAGTACAAATTCACCCCACAAAATATGTGTGCCTGTGGGTCTTTGTCTGTCTGTGTGTGTCTGACTGGGGTGGGGGTTGTGAGTGTGAGAAAGTGTGTGCGTGTAGTGAGTGCAGAGTGTCTTAAGTCTGTGAGGGGGTGCATGCGTCTGTGTGTACCTGTTTCCGTGTGTATGTGAGTGTGTGTGTGTGTGTGTGTGTGTGTGTGTGTGTGTGTGTGTGTGTGTGTGTGTGTGTGTGTGTGTGTGTGTGTGTGAATATCTGTGTGTGTGTCGTGCAATGGTGATCACCTGCAATGTGACATGAACCCACGGTCCCAGTTGAGGCCCTCCCTATATGTACTGAACTTCGCTATCAGCCTCTGCTCAGCCACTTTTTTCTCTGCTGCCTGTCCCGAAGTCCACCTTGGAGGATGGTCACCCGAAAGTCCGAGGCTGAATGTCCTGGACTACTGAAGTGTTCCCGAACTGGGAGGGAGCCCTCCTGTCTGTTGATTGTTGTGCGGTGCCCATTCATCCGTTGTCGTAGCCTTTGTTCAGTTTTCCCAATGTACCATGCCTCAGGGCATCCTTGCCTGCAATGTATAAGATAGACAACGTTGGCTGAGTCACATGATTACCTGCCATGTACAAGGTGGCAGGTTTTCCCACACGTAATAGTGGTATCTATATCCACAATCTGACACGTCTTGCAGCGTCCACCGTAACAGGGTTGTATGGAGTTGTCCTGAGGCCATCCGCTTTATCCTCGATTACAACGTCTTCACTGTCCACTATGCCACCCTCCAGCCTTTCCAGCACATCACACATGGCTATCAATGGTACAAATATCTTTGCTCGGGGCTCCACAATGTTCTGTGATACACTTAATCAGGTCCTGGATTTTTCCATAGCTTTGTGTTTTAAAACCTTCTATAACATGCACTCTTTTCAAGTCATAGAGATGTACAGCATCGAAACAGACCCTTCGTTCCAACTCGTCGATGCTGACCAGAAGATCTAAATAAATCCATCCCATTTACCAGCATTTGGCCCATGTACTTCTAAACCCTTATTATTCAAATACCCATCCAAATATCTCTTAAATGTTGTCATAGTATCAGTATTTGCTACTTTCTCTCTCAGCTCCGTGTGCAAAAAAAACCTGTCCATTCAGTGCCGTTTAAACCTTTCCCCTTTAACCTTAAACTTATGCCCTCTAGTTTTGGACTCTCCAACCCCAGGGAAAAGACCTTGACTGTTTACCCAATCCATACCCCTCATGTTTATATAAACCTCTGTCAGGTCGCCCCTCAGTCTCCGATGCTCCAGAGAAAATAACTCCAGCTTATTAAGCACCAACCCTGGCAACATCTTGTAAATCTTTTCTGAACACTTCCAAATTTCACAGCATCATTCCTATAGCGGGGATACTGGAATTGCAGAGACCTCCAAATGTGGTCAAACGTATTATTCTTGTTCCCTGAGTTCCCCAGTCTTTGTCCACAGTATGGTCTGGAGTAAAAAATGTGTTTAAGGTCTTAGCCATATCCTGCGGTTCCACACACCAGTGGTCTCATTGATCTTTAAGGGACAGCATTTTGTCTCGAGTTACTCTTTTACTCAATATATTTATACATTCACTTTTGGACTCTCCTTATAATTCTCTGCCAAGGCTAATGCATGTACACTTTCTGCAATTCTGATTTCAATCCAAAGTGTATTCCTAAAGTCCCTGTGATCCTCAGGGATTCCCTTGATCCAGCTGGCTATACCTGACATGTGCCCCCTTTTCCTTGACCAGACCCTCAAGACACAGCCAGTGTTTCCGAATGCTGTCAGCATTGACCTGCACAGAAACAGGAACATGCTGGTGGTGATCGCTCAATTTAGCTCACTTTTAAAATATTCTCACCTGCCAGACGTCCCTTTCCCTGCAAATAGACTCCCCAATCACCTTTTGAAAGTTCCTGGCTAATATTATCAAGATTAGTCTGGCCTCATTTTAAAACTTGAACCTGTGGACCAGCCCTGTCCTTTTCCATCGCTGTTTTCAAACTCATAGACTTGAGTCACTTTGGCAAAATGCTTTCCCACTCACACCTTAGTCCCTTTTCCTACCTTGTCTCCCAAGGGGAGGTCAGGTTTTGCCCCTTTCTCTTTTCAGGCCATTTACATATTGATTGGGAGTTTTCTGAAACACAATTACCAAATTCCTCCCTTACACACTGAACACAGACAGTCCCATCTCGCTTTGGAAAGTTTAAAAAACCCAACCATAACAGCCCTATTATTATGATTGATATTTGAGATCTCCTGATATGTTTGTTCCTCAGTCTGCCACTGATTATTCGGGGTCAGTAGGACAATCGTGTCAGAGTGATGACCCATTCTTATTTCTCAGTTCTACTAACATAGTGTCACTGAGTGATCCCACAGGAATATCGTCTCTAGGTACTGTTGTAATGATTCATGCAATGAAAACCCACCACCATGCGTCCTCTCTTGCCTCCCCTTCCTGTAGCATCTCCACCTTGAAACAATGAGTTGCCAGTCCTGCCCCTCCCTCAGCTGTGTTTCTGTAATAACTATAATCTCCCAGTCCCATGTTCCAATCCATGCCCTGAGTTCATCTTCCTTAGCTGTCAGGCCCCTTGCATTGAAATAAATGAAGTTTAATAATCAGTTCCCCCTCCCCCATTTCCTGCTATGTTCTTGCCTGCCTTGTCTGCTGAACTTGCTGTCTTTAACTTGTGCACCAACCTCAATCTTCTTTCTGGCCTTATGACTGTTTAACGTCCAACACCCTGCCAGATTAGATTATATCCTCTCAAGCAGCTCTAACAATTCGCCCCATCAGGATGTGGGTCCCCCTCCTGCTCCCAGTTCAGGTACCTTCCCCACCCTGTCAACCTGTGCTGAGACCTTTCAGACATCCAGCGACTTGCCCACCAAGGTCCCGATGTTACTCAGTTCTCCAGGAGGACCTACGCTTCATGATGTATATCCTTCGTTTATGAGACTTCCCACAGTGCATTACCTCACAGTGATCAGAAGTAAACTCCATCTGCCCTTACTCAGAGTGTGTACAACTCTGAGTATGACTAACTTCATCCAGTCTCCCCAACCGTCCCTACCTCTAATTTTTGAGAGAATGCACAACCCTCCCTATTGCGTTAACCTCCTCCAGTCCCTCTCATGGACACCATCTATGTAAACTTCTCCTGTTCCTGACTATATTATCCTCCTGTTCCAATAAACCCTTGTGAACTTTGTGACCTCGTCCAATCTCTGCAGTGTTCTGTATAATCAGCCTCACTGTGCCTGGAACCTGGCTTCAATTCCAGCCTTGGCCGACTGTCTGTATGGACTTTGCATATTCTCCCTCCGACTGTGTGGGTTTCTTCCGGGTGCTCTGGTTTCCTGCCATAGCCCAACATTTGCACGATACGTGGATGGGCCGTCATAAATTGACTGTAGTATTCAGGCAAGTGTGGTTTAGGTGAGGTCACCATGAGGAATGCAGGGTTTATTGGACAGGGAGATGGATGGGTCTGGTTAGGATGCTCTTTCGAGGGGTTGGTGTGGACTTGTTGGGCCGAATGGCCATTTTCCACACTGTGGAGATTCTATTCAGGTTAGTGTCCAGTCCTGTCAACTATCCCTGTTTCTTGAACCTTGCCTTATCTCCAATACTCTCCTTATATGTGTAATCTCCAACAGACTCTAAAACACTCCTTGGCGATGTAAGCTTCTCCAGTCCTTAGCACGATCAATATGACTGTCACCTCTTCCTGCTTTTAGAACCCTCCCTATAACTGTTGACATTTGTTACATCACTCCCAATCACTGTTCCATCCTGAAACCCCCAAAAACATTTATATCTCTGTAAACTCATCTGGACTGTCTATACTTCCTTTTGACAATCCCGTTCTGAGACTTTCTCTATATCAAAAAAGTCCTGAAGTGTAGGTAACCCTTATTATTGTCACCTCCCTCTAGCCTTACAGCACTGCGGATCTGTAGAAGCTCTGTTCAAACCGACAGCCATCTCTGTGTCTGTAATCTGCTCCACTCACCAGAATTCATTCTCTCTGAGCTCTTCTGTAGCCCATTAAACACACCCTAACACTGTCTATATCATTGTAACCATCTCCAAAAACACAACCTTCCCTATCTGTGTAAATCCCTACACCAGTCCCTATCCCTCTCAGCTCCGTCTAATAAAACAACCTTCCATGTTTGTGTATTCACCTTCAGTCCCTACTCACCTCCTTATCTGTGTAACCTTCTCCGTGCACTTTTGCTGCAGTCTCTTCAACTGTTCCTGTCAGTGTAATATACTCCGGACCGGAAAACTATCCCTCTCTTTAACATTCTCAGGCCACACAACCTTCACTATCTGTGACCTACTCCTGTCAGAGAAACCCTCCTCTGTGAACTGCTCCAACTCTTCAACTCTCCATAAGCTCCTGCAGCTCTTACAGCCCTCCCTGTCTACATAACCTCTTCCAGTCCCTAAAACACCATCAGTCTGTGGAGACGCTACCACCATCCCTCTCTGTGTTATCCTCTCAGGTCCCTGCAACACTCCTGATCTGTACATCCCACTGCAATGCCTGTGCCTCTCCCCGTCCTGTTCCTACAAGACTCATTAACTATGTACCATCCTCCCGTCACTATCACCCACACTGTCAATTTAAGCTCCTCCTGTATCTTCATCCACCTACCCATCTCCATAAATTTCTCCAGCTCTTACCCCCATCTGTGTAAGCATCACTCTCCACCCGAACCCTCCCTACCGCAGGAACTTCCTCCTGATTGTTCTATGCTCCCTTATGTGTGAAACTGTCTCCAACCAAACTTGCTACCTCAATCTCTCAAAATCGAATCCAGATTCCACAGCCTCCATGTCTAAATAACCCCCAGAACCTAAACCTTCCTATATCTATAAACATCTTCAGTCACGATGACCCTCCATATCTCTGTTTGTTCCGCCAGATGATACAAACCTCTTTATCTCTGTAATCTGCTCAGCTCCCTAAAAAATCCCTGTCTGTGTAATCCAGCCCTGTCCTACAAACATCCTTTTCCCTGTAAACTTCTCTATCCCTCCCAACATTCCCATCTCCATGAACCCGTCAGCCCTACAGCTCTCCACATTTCTGTAACCTCCTGTGGGTCTATGGTCCTCCCTCCCTGTGAAACCACCTCCAGTCCCCACGTCCCTCCCAATCTGGGTCCTCTGCTCCAGATCAGACCATTGCTGTCTCTATAAACACCTCCACTCCTGACAACTCTTCTCATTTGTATAACCTCTTTCAGACCCCATACTCTCCAGCTTCCTGCATCCTCTTCCTGCCACTGCAACCAAAATCACATGTTTATGTAATATCCACCAGTGCTTAAAACTCCCCAACTCAGTAACCTCTTGAAGCCCTAGCAAAACACCTAAACTATGAAACCTCTCATTTCCCTACAATCCTACCTCCCTCCTCAAATGCCTTCATCACCATTAAACCTCACAATTACTGAAGCCTCCTTTTGGCATTTCAACCCTCCTAATGTCCTCGTGTCCTGATATACCTCCGTACCTCTGTAACCCCCACCACCCTCCAGTGCCCTTCTGGGGAACATGGCAGAGGAGAGAAGATTTGTAGAGTCTGTACCATATTATGGAGGCAGAATCCTGGGAATTACAGATTTGGTCTAATGTCTGTGGTGTGCAGATTATTGATAAGGACACCAAAGACAGGATTTATGACTACTTGGAAAACCGCAGTTGAATTAGACATGGTCAGCATGGGTTTTTGAGGGGTCAGGTCATGCCTCACAAACCTTATTGAATTATTTGAGGATATGACAGAATACTTAATGGCTCATTCAGAAAAGAAGGATGATTGGGATATAGGGAAATCTGTCTGTCTGGATACAGGATTGGATGGCCGAGAGAAGACAGAGGATGGCAGCAGATTGACAGTATTGAGCCTGGATCTCAGTCACCAGTGGGGTTCTGTATCAATCAGCTCCAGGACTCTGCTCTCTGTGATTTTTATAAATGGCTTGGACACGTATGTTGGAGAGTGGGTTAGTAAGTTTGCCAATAACATGAAGGTTGGTGGAGTGGTGAGGAATGTGGAGGGCTGTTGTCAGTTGCAATGGGACATTGACAGGACGCAGAGCTGGGCTGGAAGTGGCAGATGGAGTCCACTCTGGAAAAGTGTGAGATGATTCATTCTGGAAGGTTGAACTTTAATACAGAAAACAGGGTGAAAGGCAAAATACTTGGCTGTGTGGAGGAACAGAGAGATCATGGGTCCGTGTCCATAGATCCCTCAAAGTTGCTACGCACGTTGGTAGGGTTGTTAAAAAGGCATATGTTGTGCTGGCTTTCCTTAGCAAGGGGATTGATTTTAAGCGCCGTGCGGTTTTACTGCTTCTTTATAGCGACCTGGTGAGACCACACTTGGAATATTGTGTTCAATTCTGGTCCCATTTTTACGGGAAGGATGTGCAAGTTTTAGAGAGCGTACACAGGAGATTTACCAGGATGCTGCCTGGAATGGAGGGCATTTCTTATGAAGAAAGGTTGAGGGAGCTAATTCTTTTCTCATTGGAGTGAAGAAAGGGGTGGGGTGACTTGGTAGAGGTGAACAGAGTGCGGACTGACAGGAGTCCTCTATATTTATTACAAGCCTTCCGTATTTTTATTCTCCATTCCCTTTGAAATCAATGCCAGCATTCCATTTGCCTTCTCGATGTCCTGCTGGCCCTGTATGCCACCTTTCTGAGATTTATACACAATGATTCTCAAGTTACTCTGTGATGTAGCTTTCTGCAGTTGATCTGAAACCAAGAGGTGACAGCAATACTCAGGACAGTGCTGGAATGTACGGTAAACAATATGCCAGAAATGATAACTGCACGCTTGGAAACCTATGGAAAAAGGGCAGTCCATCAGACCATCATGTGTAGCAGCAAATTTAGGCCATTCGGTCCGTCGGGTATATTCCACTATTTAATTGTGGCTGAATTGTTTCTCAACCCCAATCTCTCACTTACTCCGGGTAACACTTGATCTCTTTATTCATCAAGAACCTAGCTATCTCTAAGTTAGATACACTGAATCACTTAGCATCCACAGTCCCATGATGCAGTGAGTTCCACTGATCCATCACCTTCTGGCTGAATAAATTCCTCCACATCTCTATTCAGAAGGGTCATCCCTTCACTCTGAAGCTGTGCCCTTGGCCCCTAGTCTCTCTTGCTGTTGGAAACATCTTGCCCCCGTCCACTCCATCCAGGCCCCTCAGTATTCTGTATGTTTGAACAAGGTTCTACGCCGCCGCCGCCTAAACTTCATCAAGTGCAGACTCTGAGACTTCACCTGCTCCTCATATGACACAAAATTCATCGCTGGGATCTTTCTTGGAAGCCCATTTCTCATACCCCTTCACATTCTTTGTCCAGGGTCTTAATGTATAATGAGCACAGTGTCATCCCAAAACTGACTCCTGCGGTACTCCCCCCATCACCAGTTCCAATCGTGAAAAATTGCCCTTTCTTCACACTCTCTGCCTTGTGCCTATCAGACAAATCCTCTATCCATGTTCTGCATGTTGTTCTGAAACGGAAATTTCATGTCACACCCACTGCTGGATTTATTATTCTGTCTGGCTGTAAACAGCAGAGTTTCACCATTACCTTCCCATCTGTAATTCCCTGGAGAAGGTGGTGGGGAGCTGTCTTCCTGACCCATTGCAGTCCTTTGGGCGTAGGGACAGACACAGTGCTGGGAGGATGAAGCATGTCTTGGAGGGCACCCTGGAAATGTTGGTGTTCCTCTGCACCTGGAGCTCCTGTCCTTCCAGGGAATAGTGGTTCCGGGTTTGGGAAGTACTGTTGAAAGGGCCTGCCTGAGTGACCATAATGCTACTTATAGATCTTTTATTCCTTCATTCATTCATGAACATGAGTTTTGTTGGCTGAGCCAGCATTTATTGGTGATATGGAGTTGTCCCTGAGAAAGTGGTAGTGAGCTGCCTTCTTGAGCCACTGCACCAGCCGTTGGAACTGTTGTTATCTGTGTCCCATCCAGTAGGTGCTTGTCCTCATGGCTACAACTGCATATAGACAATGCAGCTCTCCCTTTCATATCCTACATACTCCCCGCCATATAAATCTGACAGTTCCTCACAATTTCTCACCTTCTCCATTCCCATCTGTGCTAGAGATCACTGAAATTCACTCATTCTTGTTTAAACTTCTGATCACATAAAATCCCTCCCTTTTAAAATGTCTAACCCCTTTAGCTTCTGTAACTCTCCATATAACTGTAATCAATGATAGCACAGGTTCCCTTCCTAAATCTCTGTAATTACAACTTTTCATCCTCCTTATCCATCTAAGGACTTCCAGCCCGTATAATCCCAATATTTGGAATGCTCCCACTCTCTGCACCACCTCATGTCCTGAGGTTCCTTGAACACCACCAGTGCTCCAAAAGTTTATGTTCCCCCCAGTTACTGCAACATCCAACAGTCTCGACTATCATACAGCACTTGCTGGCTCTCAAGTTGTATTTTTTGAAGTCTCCACATCTCTGTAAGCAGCACAGAAAAAACTCTTTTAACTCTACAAAGGTCCGTCATGAACAAGCCACTATCTCTCTATATCCTTCGCCTTCTTCAGTGTCTGCAACTCTTAGTGTATCTTCCACTAACCTGCTTTCGACACTGCAGGTCTGCCTAACTCCCCAAATAACCTCTTCCATCCCATACAGCTCGCTCAGTCACTGTAACACCCTTTGCTCTGTCTAATCCTCCTCTTTCCCACTGTCGTCCAGGCACAACAACGGTTCAGTAAGACAGCAGTGCGGAATGGGATGTTGTAAATCTTATATGAGGTTTGAGGCCTATCATTACCTGGGAGTCACAAAGGGAGGGAACCTGAGAGAGAGCAGCACAGATCGAGAGAATATCAATCAGTCGCAAAGATCGAGGGTGACGAGGACTTGGAGTTGGAGAAGCAGCAGATCAGGAGTCTCGAAATCAGCACTGAGGCACAGAGGGAGTGACCGTGTGATGGACCCACTTGGAGCAGGAGCATGAGGCTAACATAACTGGTAGTTAAAGAGGCAGCAAAGTGGGAGGATATAAATCAGCACTAAGGATCGAGGCCTAATCGTGCCTGGGAGTCACAGAGACAAGTGACCATGTGAGGGAGCAGGGTGGAGTGGGAGCTGGAGGATTACACGTACCTGGGAGGCAAAGAGACGGTGACTGTGTGAGGGAGCAGAGTGGAGTGGGAGCTTGAGGATTACATGTACGCCGGAGTCACAGAGATAACCTTCTGCTGCTGGGACCTGCCTGCACTGAGTTTTGAAGAAGTACAAGAGCCTTCACAGAAAAGGCTGTAAATTCATTGGCAGATTATTAGCGACTGTCAGTAAATTGATAGAAGTTAGCAAATTTATTTTTTCAACTTCTGAAATAAGGATTGAACTCAGAAATAAGAGGGAGAAGTGAAATTCTGAGCCAATATATATATTACCCTCAGTCAGCCACAGTTGAATAAGGGAGTTAACCATATTGTTTTTTCTTCCCTGATGTTAATTTAATTCTAAGTAATTGGTTAAGTTACTCTAGACATGTTGCATTTTAAGACATGACAAGAAATGTTTGTTCGATGGAAAATATGTTCTGTTACGTTGGGAAGTCATAGCCCCTGCTCGTGTCCTAGATGGACACTGGGTCTTGGAGCTCAGATAGTAACTAGAGACTCTATGGGACATCTGTGATGCTGAGAGTTAGGTGAATAGCTCACACAGAGAGCAGATCACCCTGCAGACATGACAGCCAAGAAGAAGAAAGGGAATAGGGGACTAGACAATCGAAGAGAAATATTCAGGGAATGGAAGGATATCCTGATATCTCCCTCCCAATTCAGGTTCCTGGTTTGGAAGCTGATGAAGCTGTGGGCTGTTCAGGGGAGGGCAGTCGGAGCCATATCTGTGGCACCACAAGCAGCCTGACTGTACAGGAGGGGAGGGAAAACGAAGGAGGAGCAATAGGCACAGGGGAGTCAGGAAATTGAAGAAGGTGTCAGTGTTTCTGTAATTTCAGGATAATGGGGTTAATAATATAACGGTGTCTGCAGGGCATTCGTCTGGGGGACAGTGAGCAGCCAAAGGTCATGTCCATCTTGGTAGGAATGACCCGGGTAGGAAGGGTGAAGCAGTCTGGGAATCAGAATTTAGGGAGCTCAGTGGATGGTTAGCAAGTGGGACCTCAAATGTAGCAATCCCTTGGTTACTGCCAGTGCCATGTCCAAGTGACAACAGAACTCGGAGTTTTAAGTAGATGAGAGTGTGATTCGAACGATGGTGCAGCAGGAAGGGCTTCGGTTTCCTGGGACATTGGGACTGGTTCTGGGGAAGGCAGCAACTCTACAAGCTGGATGGGCTAACGTGACAGAGCTGGGACTGAGTTACTTGTGTGGTGTTTGGGAGGGATTGAAAATAACTTGGTGGGTGTATAGGATCCAAAAAGGAATAGTAGAGGAGACTACCAGCATTCTCAAAATAATGGGAGATACAGTTGGTACTAATTTACAACAACAAGTTTATCAGTGGAAGATGGAGTAAGAAAGAAAGCCTTAATCTGAGGGACTCTGCATAGACATGAATACTCGGAGTTTGGAGAGTTCTAGATGCAGATTGGTGTGTGGAAATCTGATCGACTGATCACCGAGAGCTGGCTCAAGGAATGACAGGACTGTGTGTTTAAATATTGCTGAGTATCAGGGATTCTGAAATTATAGAAGGGAAGGGAAAGGATGAAGGTGGAAGTATTGGTTTTGATTAGCAATAGTTGAGGCGCCCAAGAGAAAGAGCCGACTCACTCACTCGGGGCACCTCGCGACCTTTCCCCCAGTTGTAACAAATAATTCCACCTCCCTTAGTACTGTTTGGTAATTCTCACATTTCAGAAGGAACCAACCCACACAAGAGAAGAAAGAGCCAAGAGGGATAGGGGCTCCCCAACATTCAGCTCCTCACTCTATCACAGGGAAGGATTCTGAACCTAACAACCATGAGAGGCTGACTGAGCGTGACCAAGCTCCCGGACTGGGATCTGAGACTCCCCTTGATTCACTATGCTGGGCACCGTGACTGACCGTGTCCAAGCTCGCTGACTAGGATCTGAGACTCCCCCTGACTCACTGTGCTGGGCACCGTGACTGACCGTGTCCAAGCTCCCGGACTGGAATCTGAGACTCCCCCCTGACTCACTGTGCTGGGCACCGTGACTGACCGTGTCCAAGCTCGCTGACTGGGATCTGAGACTCCCCCTGACTCACTGTGCTGGGCACCGTGACTGACCATGTCCAAGCTCGTGACTGGGATCTGAGACTCCCCCTGACTCACTGTGCTGGGCATCGTGACTGACCGTGTCCAAGCTCTTTGACTGGGATCTGAGACTCCCCCTGACTCACTGTGCTGGGCACCGTGACTGACCGTGTCCAAGCTCGCTGACTGGGATCTGAGACTCCCCCTGACTCACTGTGCTGGGCATCGTGACTGACCGTGTCCAAGCTCCCGGACTGGGATCTGAGACTCCCCCTGACCCACTGTGCTGTGCACCGTGACTGACCATGCCCGAGCTCCCGGTCTGGGATCTGAGACTCCCCCCTGACTCACTGTGCTGGGCACCGTGACTGATCGTGTCCAAGCTCGCTGACTGGGATCTGAGACTCCCCATGACTCACTGTGCTGGGCACCGTGACTGACCGTGTCCAAGATCCCGGACTGGGATCTGAGACTCCCCCTGACTCACTGTGCTGTGCACCGTGACTGACCATGCCCGAGCTCCCGGACTGGGATCTGAGACTCCCCCTGACTCACTGTGCTGTGCACCGTGACTGACCATGCCCGAGCTCCCGGACTGGGATCTGACACTCCCCCCTGACTCACTGTGCTGGGCACCGTGACTGACCGTGTCCAAGCTCGCTGACTGGGATCTGAGACTCCCCCCTGACTCACTGTGCTGGGCACCGTGACTGACCGTGTCCAAGATCCCGGACTGGGATCTGAGAATCCCCCTGAATCACTGTGCTGGGCACCGTGACTGACCATGTCCAAGCTCCCGGACTGGGATCTGAGACTCCCCCTGACTCACTGTGCTGGGCACCGTGACTGACCGTGTCCGAGCCCCTGGACTGGGATCTGAGACTCCCCCTGACTCACTGTGCTGGGCACCGTGACTGACCGTGTCCAAGCTCGCTGACTGGGATCTGAGACTCCCCCTGACTCACTGTGCTGGGCACCGTGACTGACCGTGTCCAAGATCCCGGACTGGGATCTGAGACTCCCCCTGACTCACTGTGCTGGGCACCGTGACTGACCGTGTCCAAGATCCCGGACTGGGATCTGAGACTCCCCCTGACTCTCTGTGCTGGGCACCGTGACTGACCATGTCCAAGCTCGTGACTGGGATCTGAGACTCCCCCTGACTCACTGTGCTGGGCACCGTGACTGACCGTGTCCGAGCTCCCGGACTGGGATCTGAGACTCCCCCTGACTCACTGTGCTGTGCACCGTGACTGACCATGCCCGAGCTCCCGGACTGGGATCTGGGACTCCCCCTGACTCACTGTGCTGTGCACCGTGACTGACCATGCCCGAGCTCCCGGTCTGGGATCTGAGACTCCCCCCTGACTCACTGTGCTGGGAACCGTGACTGACCGTGTCCAAGCTCGCTGACTGGGATCTGAGACTCCCCATGACTCACTGTGCTGGGCACCGTGACTGACCGTGTCCAAGATCCCGGACTGGGATCTGAGACTCCCCCTGACTCACTGTGCTGTGCACCGTGACTGACCATGCCCGAGCTCCCGGACTGGGATCTGAGACTCCCCCTGACTCACTGTGCTGTGCACCGTGACTGACCATGCCCGAGCTCCCGGACTGGGATCTGACACTCCCCCCTGACTCACTGTGCTGGGCACCGTGACTGACCGTGTCCAAGCTCGTGACTGGGATCTGAGACTCCCCCTGACTCACTGTGCTGGGCATCGTGACTGACCGTGTCCAAGCTCTCTGACTGGGATCTGAGACTCCCCCTGACTCACTGTGCTGGGCACCGTGACTGACCGTGTCCAAGCTCGCTGACTGGGATCTGAGACTCCCCCTGACTCACTGTGCTGGGCATCGTGACTGACCGTGTCCAAGCTCCCGGACTGGGATCTGAGACTCCCCCTGACCCACTGTGCTGTGCACCGTGACTGACCATGCCCGAGCTCCCGGTCTGGGATCTGAGACTCCCCCCTGACTCACTGTGCTGGGAACCGTGACTGATCGTGTCCAAGCTCGCTGACTGGGATCTGAGACTCCCCATGACTCACTGTGCTGGGCACCGTGACTGACCGTGTCCAAGATCCCGGACTGGGATCTGAGACTCCCCCTGACTCACTGTGCTGTGCACCGTGACTGACCATGCCCGAGCTCCCGGACTGGGATCTGAGACTCCCCCTGACTCACTGTGCTGTGCACCGTGACTGACCATGCCCGAGCTCCCGGACTGGGATCTGACACTCCCCCCTGACTCACTGTGCTGGGCACCGTGACTGACCGTGTCCAAGCTCGCTGACTGGGATCTGAGACTCCCCCCTGACTCACTGTGCTGGGCACCGTGACTGACCGTGTCCAAGATCCCGGACTGGGATCTGAGAATCCCCCTGAATCACTGTGCTGGGCACCGTGACTGACCATGTCCAAGCTCCCGGACTGGGATCTGAGACTCCCCCTGACTCACTGTGCTGGGCACCGTGACTGACCGTGTCCGAGCCCCTGGACTGGGATCTGAGACTCCCCCTGACTCACTGTGCTGGGCACCGTGACTGACCGTGTCCAAGCTCGCTGACTGGGATCTGAGACTCCCCCTGACTCACTGTGCTGGGCACCGTGACTGACCGTGTCCAAGATCCCGGACTGGGATCTGAGACTCCCCCTGACTCACTGTGCTGGGCACCGTGACTGACCGTGTCCAAGATCCCGGACTGGGATCTGAGACTCCCCCTGACTCTCTGTGCTGGGCACCGTGACTGACCATGTCCAAGCTCGTGACTGGGATCTGAGACTCCCCCTGACTCACTGTGCTGGGCACCGTGACTGACCGTGTCCGAGCTCCCGGACTGGGATCTGAGACTCCCCCTGACTCACTGTGCTGTGCACCGTGACTGACCATGCCCGAGCTCCCGGACTGGGATCTGGGACTCCCCCTGACTCACTGTGCTGTGCACCGTGACTGACCATGCCCGAGCTCCCGGTCTGGGATCTGAGACTCCCCCCTGACTCACTGTGCTGGGAACCGTGACTGACCGTGTCCAAGCTCGCTGACTGGGATCTGAGACTCCCCATGACTCACTGTGCTGGGCACCGTGACTGACCGTGTCCAAGATCCCGGACTGGGATCTGAGACTCCCCCTGACTCACTGTGCTGTGCACCGTGACTGACCATGCCCGAGCTCCCGGACTGGGATCTGAGACTCCCCCTGACTCACTGTGCTGTGCACCGTGACTGACCATGCCCGAGCTCCCGGACTGGGATCTGACACTCCCCCCTGACTCACTGTGCTGGGCACCGTGACTGACCGTGTCCAAGCTCGCTGACTGGGATCTGAGACTCCCTCCTGACTCACTGTGCTGGGCACCGTGACTGACCGTGTCCAAGATCCCGGACTGGGATCTGAGACTCCCCCTGAATCACTGTGCTGGGCACCGTGACTGACCATGTCCAAACTCCCGGACTGGGATCTGAGACTCCCCCTGACTCACTGTGCTGGGCACCGTGACTGACCGTGTCCGAGCCCCTGGACTGGGATTTGAGACTCCCCCTGACTCACTGTGCTGGGCACCGTGACTTAACTGTGTCCAAGCTCCCGGACTGGGATCTGAGACTCCTCCTGACTCACTGTGCTGGGCACCGTGACTGACTGTGGACAATGATATCAGGCTTCCTCGTTTTGTGTCTGTGCTAAACACCAAGACAATACAGCAGGAGGGTGAGCCTCGTAGCTCTGGCTGAGGGGAAATACTGCTGAGGGCATGGTAAGGCAAGGCAATCATTCTGTGAGCATTCAAGTCATTTCAAAGTGAGTGTGTACAAACACTGAATTAGCACCCCAGAGAGAGAGGCCATGAGTTGGGTGTTTCCCTGAGCACAGTGTCCTTGCAGCAGCATTGAGTGCGTACAAACACGGAGTGAGCATCCCAGAGGGGCAGTCCATGAGCTGGGTGTCTGCCTCTGAGCACAATGTCCTTGCAGCAGAATTGCAATGAGAGTTGTGGGTGCACCCTGAGCTGCAGCATTGAAGTACAAATGTATACTGTCAGTGGGTCGGAGATGTGCTTGGATGGCATGGTGAGGCTGGCATGTGACATGTGCCAGCATTGGTGGGTATGGATTACATGCAGCTTCTGACTGTGCAGTGTCCCCCGAGACGTTGGTGTACAAGATAGAAGGCTGCAGGAGCGAGGGGCAAGATGGAGTCACCAGTTACCAGCTCTGACTTTCACGTCCAATTCTCCATATTGCGTTTCCCTATTGTGGGAGGGACGGTATGAAGCTGTAAGTTGTTGAGGATAGACCCACTGAATGTGGCTGTTGATCATCAGTAATCATTCAGTCAATATCTTGCCACTCCTTTGCTCAAATCTTGTTTTACAGATCAGTCCAGCACAGGAATAGGCCCTTCAGCCCAGCAAGCCAGAACTGACAGATGATGCCGTTCTAAAGTTAAAAAGAAAGTTTTTGCTCCGACACTCTCTATGTCATTCTGTTCCCTACTTACTCATATTTGTGCCAAGATCCCTCTTAAACCATGCTATATTAGCTCCTTCTCCTCTATCAGTGCATTCCAGGCACTTGCACATTCTGTCTGGAACAGCAAAAATAACACTTGCCGATCATATCTCCCGAACTTTCTCCCTTTTACCAAAAACCTACGGTCTTGAGTAATTGATATTTCTACTCTGGAAAAAAGCCTCTAACTGTCCTTCTATCTTTGCCTCTGATAATTTTGTAAATATCTATCAGATAGCCCCATAGCCAATGATGACCAGGTGCACACAAACCATGTTTGTCAATTTCCCCTTCTCGCTAATACACTCCAAACCAGACAACATTCTGGTAAAACGTTTCCATACCCTCTCGAACACTTCCACATCGTTCTGCTGGTGTGGCAACCAGTACTGTACACAATATTCTAAATGTGCCTGAACTAAGTTTCTCTACAGCTGCAATATGACCTGTTATTTTTCATACTGTATGCTCCGATGCCTGTCTGCAAGTTTGCCATCAGTCTTCTTGATCACCCTCTCCACCCGTGTTGCTACTTTCCGGGAACTGTGGAGCGGTAAACCTAGATCCCTTCGGATGTTGATGCGGCCAGGAGTTTTTCCATCCACTTTATACTTCTCTCCTGCATTTGACCTTCTAAAATACATCACGTCGCAACTGTCCATAACGTTTTCTCTGTCCAAGTCTGCAGCTGACCTCTATCCCGCTGTATTCTCTGGCAATCATCCTCACAATCTGCAAGTCTGACAATCTATTTACAGATCTCCAGTCACAAAAACACTGTTCCACCACGACTCTGTCTTCTATTACCAAGCAGTTCTCTATCCATCTTACTAACTAAACGCTGATCCCACTTCACTTCACCTTCGGTATGAGCCTGCCATAAGGAACCATTATCAAAGGCCTTGCTAAGGTCCAAACGGCCAACATCCAGCCCCACTCCCTCATCAATCAGTTTTGTCACTTGCTCAAAATAATCAATCAAGTTTGTGAGACAGGATATTCCCCACACAACTGTGTTGCCTGTTGCTAGTAAGTTCAGACTAGAGTACTGTTGGAGCTGCACTCATTCAGACATGTGATTATTCCATCATATTCCTGACTTGAACCTTGGAGGTTAGATTAGATTCCCTACAGTTTGGAAACAGGCCCTTCAGCCCAACCAGTCTGCACCAACCCTTCGAAGAGTTACTCACGCAAACACATTTCCCTGACCTATATTTACCATGACTAATGCACCTAACACCATGGCTAATTCACCTGAACTGCACATCTTTGGCTGTGAGAGGAAACCGGAGCACCCGTAGGAAACCCATGCAGACAAGGGGGGGTGGAATGTGCAAACTCCACATAGACAGTCACCAAGGCCGGAATTGAACCTAGGATTTGGTGCTGTGAGGCAGCAGTGCTAAGCACAGAGCTCTTGATAGTTACTGTACAGTGGGAGGTATGTTGGGCCGTGATTGTTCCTGCACAGTGGGAGGTATGTCTGGTGGTGATGGTTACTGTACAGTGGCAGGTATGTCGGGTGTGAGGTTGCAGACTGAGTTGTATTCTGCTGCTGCTGATGGCCCATTGCACCTCGTAGATGCATCATAATTTGTTGCTCAATCTGTTTAACGCCTCTCCCAGTAGAAACCCATATCATGGTGAGGTGGGTCTGCAAAATGTAAAGGTAGCCCTTGCTCCCCATAAGGACTGTGCAGTGACCATTCTTACCGGTATATGAAATGTAGAACTGTATCTGCAGCAGGCAGATCGGTGATGATGTGGTCAATGATATGTTTCCCTTTTACTCATTCCCCCATAACCTGCCGCAGAGCAGTCTAGCAGCTACAGGAACCAGCATCAATGCTGAGCACTGTATTAACTATATGCCAAGAACTGCCCCCTCAGCCTGGCTATGTCCTGTCAGTGGGACAGAATCTACCAGAGAGGATGGTGAAGTTGCCTGTGACATAGTCCTGTTCACAGAATCCTGCTTTACAGGCAATATCTGACTGTTTTTTGTTTAGTTTGTGGGAAATATACAACTGGTCACTTTTACATTTTGTATAATGAAGTGTTAATATCACT
This sequence comes from Chiloscyllium punctatum, assembly GCF_047496795.1. Taxonomy (NCBI): domain Eukaryota; kingdom Metazoa; phylum Chordata; class Chondrichthyes; order Orectolobiformes; family Hemiscylliidae; genus Chiloscyllium; species Chiloscyllium punctatum. The sequence continues at coordinate 78,294,182 of NC_092766.1, forward strand.
TTGTTCCTTACATATTTTTTAAAAAAACCCAAATATCAATATTTGTCAATTGAAAACAATTAAAGTGAACAATAATTGAAATACCAGAGCGCAGAGCTAACTATTACACAATTCAGTGACTGTAGTAAACAGCCGATTCATGTTCAGATCAGTGAACACACCATCTTGCAGGCAGCAAAGCCGTTGGAAATGACTTTGAGGAAAAGCCTGAATTCAGACACAGTGTTACTGGCCCTCACCATGACCTCCAAAATACTGACCATCTCCAAAATCTGTCCAGAGTGCTTCCAAACTGGAGCTGGGCAGTTACTCACGCAATAGACTGGTTAGAGAAATACCTGAACAATGGGGAGAGGTGTGTGGGGCAGACTGGTCAATAGACTAGCACATGGCACTGTTCAACATTTGTATCAATGATCTGTAAACAACCACGTCTCGCTTCTGGTATGGCACCTAAACTCTGTAATTCTGCACCTTGGACCTGATCCTGAATGAAGGTGTTATAAAGGTGATGGACTCCCGCAGCACATGGCATCTTACATTGAATCCCTCATAAACAATATCCAGTGTATGTTAGCCCCACAATGTCAGTTTCCAAACAGAATTGTACAGCTCTATTGATGGCCGGTATCATCCCGGACCAACGTTCTTGTGTGTGACTTGAGCTGGAAATCTCTGTGTAAATGGTTGCAGCATCGTTCTAACCGTTAACAGCAAAGTCTCTTTACTGAAGGTCTGACATCCTTTCATAACACCAACCTTTAGATTGCCCAATAAGCACAAAATCCACCCATGTATTCAGTTCATTTTTATAACAACAATATGATGAAAACTATGCCCAACTCACAGTAAGGAGCATTGAAATGATGAGCCTCATTACCGCATCCAAGACCAAATTATGATTAACGACAAGGAATTAGAAAATATACATTTATTTTCCCTTTTATTAATATTGTGAACTCATAGTCGACTCTCCTGCACCTCAGTGGCTACATGAATGGCTGTGCTATTTTTTCAGAACCACACTTTTTGACTCTGATCTCCAGCATCTGCAGTCCTCACTTTCTCCCTGCTAATATTCACTCATATTCATTTTCATGGCAACAATATCACTGCGTGTTTAAACATGTTACAGTCAGATCTGGGTACATTTTGAATTGCTTCTGTCTATCTCAGAGCTTAGTAATATGGGATGTGAATGGCAGTGTCTGTGTGATGCTCGGTCTGTAGGCCATGCCTCTGAGAGACTGACAGATTGTTTAAAACAGCACATCCCTTCAGCTGTTTACAACAAACAGGTTACTGCTGAGACACTAACAGCCTGAGCTCACAAAACCCAAAGCACAGTGGCCAACATTGGACAGATATGGACAATATTTTCATTTCATTTATTCATGGAATATGATTGGGCCAGTATTTATTATCCATCCCTTGTTGCCATTGAGAAGGTGAGGGTGTGTTGCCACATTGAACCACTGCAGTCGATGTGCTGTAATTAGACTTACAACACTTTGAGGATCTGACTAGAAATGTTGATGAGGGTTGAGCTGTGGATGTGGTGTATATGGACGTCAGCAAGGTATTTGATAAGGTTCCCCATAGTAGGCTCATTCAGAAGGTCAGGAGGAATGGGATATGGGGAACTTAGCTGTCTGGATACAGAATTAGCTGGCCAACTGAAGACAGCGAGTGGTAATAGAAGGAAAATATTCTGCCTGGAAGTGAGTGGGTGTTCCACAGGGCTCTGTCCTTGGGCCTCTACTGTTTGTAATTTTTACTTAAGACTTGGGTGAGGGGATTGAAGAATCGGTCAACAAGATTGCAGATGACACAAAGGTTGCAGGTGTCGTTAACGGTATAGGGGGCTGTTGTAGGCTGCAGCGGGACATTGACAGGATGCAGAGATGGGCTGAGAGGTGGCAGATGGACTTCCACCTGGATAAATGCAAAGTGATGCATTTTGGAAGTTCGAATTTGAAAGCCGATTACAGGATTCAGGATAGAATTCTTGGGAGTGTGAGGGAACAGTGGGATATTGCTGTGCAGGTACATAGATCCCTTAAAATGGCCACCCAAGTGGACAGGTTGTTAAGAAAGCATATGGTGTTTTGGCTTTCATTAACGGGGGATTGAGTTTAAGAGTCGTGAGATCTTTTTGCAGCTCTATAAAACTGTGGTTAGACCGCATTTGGAATACTGCATCCAGTTCTGGTCGCCCTATTATAGGAAAGATGTGGATTCTTTGGAGAGGGTTCAGTGGAGGTTTACCAGGATGCTGCCTGGACTGGAGGGCTTATCTTATGAAGAGAGGTTGACTGAGCTCGGACTTTTTTCATTGGAGAAAAGCAGGAGGAGAGGGGACCTAATTGAAGTATATAAGATAATGAGAGGCATAGATATAGTTGATAGCCAGAGACTATTTCAAAGGCCAGAAATGGCTAATACGAGGGCTCATAATATTAGGCTTGTTGGACGTAGTATAGAGGGGACGTCAGAGGCGGGTTCTTTACACAGAGATTTGTGAGAGCACGGAATGTGTTGCCAACAGTAGTTGTAGAAGCAAGGTCATTGGGGACATTTAAGAGACTGCTGGACATGCATATAGTCACAGAAATTTGAGGGTGCATACATGAGGATCAATGGTCGGCACATCATTGTGGGTTGAATTGCTTGTTCTATGCTCTACTGTGCTATGTTCAATGTTCTAATATCATTCGGGGGGACCTTGAAATAGTGACACTGAAGGAATGGCAATATACTTCCCAATCAGGATGGTGGTTGGTTGGCTTGGAATGGAAAGCGAAGATGATGATAATCCCATGTGTCTGTTTCCCTTGTCCTTCTTGACGGTCATGGTTCAGAGGTACGCTGTAAGAAGCCTTGTTAAATTTCTGCAGAGCACCGTGTAGATGGCAGGTATTAATGCTCCTGACTGTCAGTGGTGGAGGGATGAAGCTGCATTTACAGGGAAAATGGGGTGGGGGCGGGTATTACTTCGCACACACATATTCAATGTGTGTCTTATTGATGGTGTACAGGCTTTTGGAAATCATGAGGTATGTTATTTCTGCAGGATTCGTAGCCCTTGAGATATTCTTGTAGCCAATTAATTTATATGTATCAAAGTGTGACGTTGAAAAAGGCAGCATCTGAGGTACAGGAGTGTCGACGTTTTAGCATAAGGCCTTTACAGGAATGGGTAATGAAAGTATACGGTCAGTCCAGTTCTGGTTAACGGTAATCTGCGGGATATTGGTCGTTGGGAGTTCAGTGATGGTGGTGACATTGAACGTTAGAGGATATGATTCCATTTTCAATTATTAGAGATAGTTGTTGTCTGGCATGTGTGCAATGGAAGTTGTACTTGTCATTGTTAAGTGCAGACCTTCATATTTCGAGATCCTTGTTGCATTTGGATAAGGATTGCTTCAGTATCAGAGTAAATCATTAATAGTGGTTAATATTGTCCAATCATTGGCAAACAATCCCAGTTGTGACTTCACTTGAGTAGGGATGGTCGTTTATGAAGCAACTGAAAATTATTGGGCCTAGGACAGAGAGCACTTATACAGCTCACTGATGCTCTCCCTCTCTCTGAGCTAGGAAGCTGGCTTCTAGTTCCACCTGCTCCAAAGGTGTTTAGTAACATATCTGAATGGAATAATATCACAATACCGATCACATGGAGCTGAGTGATGACTTGGTTAGTTGGACAGCTGGTTAGTAATGCAGATTAATACTAACAGTGTGGGTTCAATTCCTGCACTGACTGAGGTGTATGATAAGGGCTGTCCTACTCAAGCTCTCTCTCACTTGAGGCATGATGACTGTCCAGTTAATCTACCACCAGTCGTCTCTTTCTAACGAGAGAGCAGCCCAATCATCCTGTAGGAGTATGGTGACCTACCTTCCCACTTCTGATCTACAGGTTTACCCAGAAACCCCTCCCTTGGGGAACTGCGGCTGAGCTGAGATGGCTGCTCTCCACCAACCCCAGCCACCTTCCTTTGTACCAGGTATAACTTCTGCCAATGCAGACGATTCCTATTTGCTTCAGGTTTGCCGTTAATCCTGGATACGACATTTGGTCAAATGCAGTTATGATCATGTTAAAAGTGAAGTCACTGTCACCTCACCTCTCAAATTCAGCTGTGAGTTTTCTTGTTGTAAATCGTTTAGCTGAAAACTGCCATCTGGAGGAGACTAAAGTTGATCCTCCCATCGATATTTCTGTCTGAACATTGTTGTGAAAGTTTCAGCCTTAGCTTTCCTATTATTGTGCTGGGTTCTTCAATCTTTGAGGAAGGTGGTATTTGTGGATCCTCCTCCTGCGGTGAGTTGTGTGATTGTCCACCACCACTCACCCAGACTGTATATGAGAGGATTGTAGAGATTCATTGGATAGATCTGTGTATCATTTTCTATTTTTACCATGTGGTGAGTAAGTGGCCCAATTTAGTAACTTCATCTCATTCTGAGGTGTATTTGGTGCTACTATAGGCAGGCCCTCCTGTATTCTCCATTAACAAGGCTGTATCCCTGGCTTTATGGTCAGGATAAAGTGGAGCATACACCAGGCAGTGATAGTGAAACTTATGCTGGAGAACAATTCTGCTGCTGTTGGTAATGACCCGAACCGCCTCACACAGGCCAGTGCAAAGTTCCAAAATCTATTGGAAATCTGCCCTGTTTAGCACAGTGATGGTATCACATATACACAGGGGGTCTTCAAGATGTAAAAGTGGAACTTTGTCTCCAGAAATACTGTGTGCGGTAGTTCGCTGTGCCCAATATGGTCATCAAACAATGTGTCTGCAGCCGGTAGGTTGGTGAGGATGAGGTCAAGGATGTTTCTACCTGTCAGTCGTTCCTCCCGACGCGGTGCAGACACAGTGAAGCAGTTGTGTCCTTTTGGACCGACCACCTCGATCAGTATGGCTGCTACTGAGCCCCTCTTGGTGTTGGGTATGAAGTGGCCCACCCAGTATACATTCTCCAGCTCTGTCACACTCTCAGTGCTTCCACCAAGTGTTGTTCAATGTAGAGGGACACTGATCCACCAGCTCAGGCAGTGGAGTCACCAGGAGCTTTCTGTGTCAGTGTTTGATCTGACCCCGTGAGGCTGAGGGAGGGGAGTCATCAGGAGGTTTCTGTGTCAGTGTTTGATCTGACACCGTGAGGCTGAGGGACGGGAGTCAGCAGGAGGTTTCCGTGTCAGTGTTTGATCTGACACCGTGAGGCTGAGGGAGGGGAGTCAGCAGGAGGTTTCTGTGTCAGTGTTTGATCTGACACAGTCAGGCTGAGGGAGGGGAGTCAGCAGGAGATTTCTGTGTCAGTGTTTGATCTGACCCCGTGAGGCTGAGGGAGGGGGGTCAGCAGGAGATTTCTGTGTCAGTGTTTGATCTGACACAGTCAGGCTGAGGGAGGGGAGTCAGCAGGGGATTTCCGTGTCAGTGTTTGATCTGACACGGTGAGGCTGAGGGAGATGAATCAACAGGAGGTTTCCGTGTCAGTGTTTGATCTCACACCGTGAGGCTGAGGGAGGGGAGTCAGCAGGAGGTTTCTGTGTCAGTGTTTGATCTGACCCCGTGAGGCTGAGAGAGGGGGGTCAGCAGGAGGTTTCTGTGTCAGTGTTTGATCTGACACAGTGAGGCTGAGGGAGGGGAGTCAGCAGGAGGTTTCCGTGTCAGTGTTTGATCTGACACCGTGAGGGTGAGAGAGGTGAATCAGCAGGAGGTTGCTGTGTCAGGCATTGATATGACCTCATGAGGTTTTGTCATGTCACATTGTTGCTTGACAGTCTGGAGGACATCTCTCTCAATTCTGGCATAAGCTCAAATGCATTAGGAAAGAGGAGTTTGCACGGTCTACAGTGCCTTTTATTTTTATTACAGTCAGCAGAAGGGCCTCTCCTGTGTGGATGACACTGACTCCTTGGCTCTCTTGATTTGACACTCCAAGGTCTCACTCCTTCAAATACTCTCTGTCCCTTTTCTGCCCATTCATCAACTAATCTATCACTGTAAATATCTGCAGAACCTTCCTCCTCACTATCTCTTTAAACTCCTCCAAACTCTATACCCCTCCCTATATCTGTAACGTCTTCCAAATCCTACACCCCTCACTATCTCACTAAGCACCTCCAAGCCATACATTCGTCCCTATCTCTCTAACCTCCTCCATCATCGATATATCACCCTTTATCTATGACTTACTTCAGCCCCTACAAAATCCACGTATCTGTCTAAGCTGCTCTCCTGTATACCCGGTCACTGTAACCTTGTCCAGCCACTGCCCGCTCCCGACCTTTGTAAACCTCATCCAACCTCTAGACTCTCATGATCTTCGTAACCTCCTCCAGCGTTTCCATACAGCCCCATAATTCTGGCATTCTCTAGTACCTCTACCTTTTCTTATGGATATAACCTCCAAAAACACGTTTCGTTTTGTGAGGGAAAGGGATAGGTACATGCCACAGGGCAAGAGTTGTCAATGGGGGAAGGGCAATTGGAACGCGATTAAGCAGAACTAATGATGCATAGAATAGGGTAGCAAAATGTAGGGGATGGGGATAATCGAAATGTAAAGCTGGTTTTAAGAACAGACATCGCGTGTCCTTAAATAGCATGCCCCTATCAGGCAGGGAGGAAGTGGTAATGTAAGGGAACCGTGGTTTACTACAGAAATTACATCTATTGTTAAGAAGAAGAAGGAGGCTTATGTGACGATGAGACGATGGAGAGTTTAAGATTAGCTAGGAAGGATTTAAAGAGAGAGTTAAGAAGTGCAAAGAGAGGACATGAGTCATTTTTAGCAGGTCGAATGAAGGAGAATCCTATAGCTTTGTTTGGGTTCGTTAGGAAGAAAAGGATAACTAGGGTAGGAATACAACTAGTCAAAGACAGAAGTAGGAAGTTGAGTGTGGATTCTGTGGAGATCGGAGAGGTGTTAAATGAACATTTCTCATTGGCTTTCACTCAGGGAAATTAGAATATTATGAGAAGAATGAGATGCGAGATATTTGACCAGAAAGGATCGAGGTTGGTAAGAAAGATATGTTATCAATTCGAGAAGGAGTGGAAGTGAAAATGTCCCCTGTGTCGGATGGGATTTATTCGAGCTTCCTCTGGGGCGCTAGGAAGAAGTTGTTGGAGCCTTTGGCTTTGCTATTTGAGTCTTCATTGTCTACAGGTTTAGTACTAGAGGAATAGAGGATTGCAAATGTTTGCCATTTCCAAGAAGGGCAGTACAGATGACCAAGGCAATTACAGACCAGTGAACCTTATGTGTGTGTGGGAAATATTTTGGACAGGATTGTAAGAGACAGGATTTATAATCATCTAGCAAACAACAAATTGATTGCAAATAGTCAACATGGTCATGTCTCTCAAACCACATTGAGGTTTTTGAGAAGGTGACCAAGAATGTGTAAGAGGGTAAGGCAGTTGACGTGGTGTACATGGACCTCAGTAAAGCATTTGATAAGGTTCCACATTGGAGACTGTTGGAGAAAATGCAGAAGCGTGTGATTGAGTGTGATTTAGCAGTTTGGATTAGAAGCTGGCTTTTTGTATAAGTCAGCCAGTGTTGACCAGCATGGAGTCCGTTAACTATGGTGAGCCACAAGAATCTATTTTGGGACCACTACTGTTTGTCCTTTATATAAATGACTTAGATGCAGGCATAGGCGGATGGGTTAGTAAGTCTACAGATGACACTAAAATCAGAGGAGTAGTGAACAGTGTGGAAATGTTTTGCGGGTCGAAGAGGCACTTGGACAAACTGCAGAATTGGGCTGAGAGGTGGCAAGTGGAATTTCAATGCAGCTAACTATGACGTGATTCCTTTTGGGAAGAATACCAGGAAGGCAGAATACTTGGTCCATTGCAAGATTCTTGGTAATGTGGATGTGCAGGTGGATCTTGGTTTCCATGTACATAGATCCCTGAAAGTTGCTACCTCGGTTGATTGTACTGTTAAGAAGTCATACGGTGTGTTAGGTTGTATTGATAGAGGTATTGAGTTGTAGAGCCGCACGGTTGTGGGCGGCACGGTGGCACAGTGGTTAGCACTGCTGCCTCACAGCGCCTGAGACCCGGGTTCAATTCCCGCCTCAGGCGACTGACTGTGTGGAGTTTGCACGTTCTCCCCGTGTCTGCGTGGGTTTCCTCCGGGTGCTCCGGTTTCCTCCCACAGTCCAAAGATGTGCAGGCCAGGTGAATTGGCCATGCTAAATTGCCCGTAGTGTTAGGTAAGCGGTAAATGTAGATGTAGATGTAGATGTAGGGGTATGGGTGGGTTACGCTTCGGCGGGGCGGTGTGGACTTGTTGGGCCGAAGGGCCTGTTTCCACACTGTAAGTAATCTAATCTAAAAAAAAAACTATGCAAAATGCATAGTTGGAATATTGGGTGCAATTCTGGTCGCCCCATTACAGGAAGGGTATGGAAGCATTGGAAAAGGTGCAGTGGATATTTACCAGGATATTGCCTGGTCTGGAGGGAGGGCCTTATAAGGAAAGGCTGAGAAACTTGTGTCTGTTCCTATTGGAGAGAAGAAGGCTAAGAGGGCATTTGATCGAGGCATACAATGTGATCAGAAGATTAGATAGGGTAGACAGTTAAAGCCTCAGATGATGACATCAGCTTGTACGAAGGGGCATAGCAACAAATTGAGGGGTGACAGATTTAAGACTGATGTCAGAGGCAGGTTCATTACTCAGAGAGTGGTAAGAGCGTGGTATGCCGTGCCTGCCAATGTACTTAACTCAGCCACGTTTGGGGGATTTATACAATCCTTGGATAAGCACATGGATGATGATGGAACAGTGTCGGGGGATTGGCTTAGATTAGTTCACAGGTCAGTGCAACATCGAGGGCAAAAGGCATGTTCTGCGTTGTATTGTTCTATGTTCTATAAACCCTTACATCTTCCTCACTTCAGTAACTACGCGCAGTCACTACAGCCCTCTTCATCTCTGTACCTCCTCCACCCACTCCATTGTTCTCTATCGACGTAAATTCCTCCAGCAGCTCTACCCCTCCACACCTCTGTGAACTTCATTCATCATCGATGGTCTTCCTGACCTCTGTCTCCTCCTCCAGCCTCTCCACACCTCTCTATCGCTGACATCCTCCAACATCTAAACCTATTCTTATTTGCATAACCTCCAACAACACATACAACTTCCAGCCCTCCACCCCTACTGACCTCTGTAATCTCCTGCAGTATCTTCACTCCTTCCTATAACTGTGGCTTCCTTCATCACATATATCCTTCCATATCTCTGGACCCACTCTAGCAATTACATACTACCCTCTTGCTATAAACTTCAGAAGCTCCTCCATTCCTCCCTGCCTTTGGAAACACTTACAGCCCCTACAGCCCCTACAGCCTTCTCTAATTTTGTAAAGTCTTCTAGCACATATACCCATCCTTATCTCGGTAATCTCTCTGTTCTATTGCAGCTTCCGCCCATCTGTAACACCCTCCTGAACCTATACCTCCATTTCACTGTAACTTTATCTAACCCGAAGCTCCTCAATATCTCTGTGAACTTTTCGCTTTATTCATTGATATACATCCACAATCTTTGAGATGGCGAATACTAAATACTCTGACACCCATGGAGGGATATAATTTCACATCATCTTAGTCCCATATAAGTTGCCCCTTATCCTGAGATCCTGTCATCATGTTTTGGATTCCCAGAACCACAGAAATAATTTCTCAGCATCGGCGCTGTAAAGCTCTTTCCACTCAGAAGCTTTTTCTCCTCAAACAAATCACTTCTCCATTTCCTGAGATTCAAAAATATCGATTAAATCTCTTCAGAAATGCAGCAAGAGACACTCAGATGCCAAGCAGTGAAACATTTGTGTATTATTCATTGATAGGTATCAGACATTGCTGGGTGGGCCATCATTTATTGCCCATACACTTTTGTTCTGGACAAGGTGGTTGTGTGCTGCCCATGCAGCAGGGTCACCCACAATAATGTTAGGGAATGAAAGGCAAGATATTAATCAAGTGACACCCGCTAGACTGAGATATATTTCCCAGTCAAGATGGTCATTGACTTTATGTGCAACTTGCAGAGTTAGTGTTTCCGTCGATCTGTTGCCCTTACTACTTCAGATGATCAAGGCTTGAAAGGTGCTGTTGAATGGACTTTGATAAATGTCTGCAATATACCTTGTATCTGGAACACACTGCCTCCATTGAGGGTTGATAGTGGAAATAGTGAACGTTGTGGATGTTGTGGCCATCGAGCTGGACTACACATGTACCCTTTCTTATACAGGGGCAGCATAGCTGTTCTAGATATGGTCGAAGCTACTTTTTGACAATACGACTTCAATTTGTTACAATCAGTGACTCCATGTAATTTAATTGAACAATTATCTGCTGAAATGAGTTTGTAATTGGCTGCATGGTCGCCGTGCCATTGCCACGTGGAACACAATACAATCAGGACAGGATGTGGTTGTTGAGCGCTTTGCGCCTGTTCCATAATTTAAGGAGATTATAACTGATTTGTTACATTTTACCTGCTTTTGGCCCAAATCGGTCACGACACTTCCTTTGCAAAAGGGTTTCTATCTCAGGTATTCAGGTGTAAACAAAGAACGAAACAATACCAACCAAAACAAGGAGCAAGATGGATGTTGAATGGATAACCTGAAACGTGTCAACTCAGTTTTGACTACAGAAGGCTGTCGAGGGACAATTTGAATGATGGGTAATGACCTTCACTCATTGACTTTACTTCTGTTGTCAATAGTTCCTTCAACAAAGACAGTTCTTCAGCTTTTCAAAGGAAGAAATAGATTGTGTTTGGCATGTGTCAAGCAGATTGCATAGTAAAAGTGGGAAATTGGGTGGAGGTAATAATGCTCATTTGAAGGGCCAGTGAGAACACTATGGGCCTCCTTCACTCGAACAAAACTATAATTATGAATGTACTTGGATGGATTAAGTATTCATGAAAAGACAGGAAACAGAGTGAAGAATTTACAGTTAATTTTTGTGTGGAAATGTGTGCTGTGAGGAAGATGTAAATCTTTAGAAAATTGAATGGGCCGCCACATGGGCAAGGTAATTGAAAATGACATATGATGCAGAAACGTGAAGTTATCCACTTTATTGGGGAAATTAATAGACATTATATTTCATAAATTGTGAAACACTGAAAAGTACAGATATAAATAAAACCCAAGGTGTCCTTGTCTATACGCTGCTGACGTCTAACTTACAGTGCAGCAAGGCTATTTGGAAAGACAGTGGAATGAGAACCTTTATTGTCAGAGGATGTAAGCACAAGGGGAGAAATGTCTTGCTTCAGTTGAATTGGAGCTGAGTCAGACTGCACCCGGACGACTCTGTGCAGTTTTGGTTCTTTCTCTCAGTAAATATTTCATTGCCATAGAGAGAGGAAAAGGAAGGTTCAACAGGCTTCTACCAAGGACAATGCTATCAAAGGTGTCCATGAGAAACTTGGTCTGTGTTCCCCAGTGTTTCAAGGAATGAACATTATTTTCCTTGGAAGTTACAGAATACTGATTACATTCCTGCTTCTAAATAATTTCTGGCCATTTGTGTACCATTTATAAATTCAGTTGCATTCCGAACTGTGTTTCACTCCAACGGGAGATAAGTTGTTGTTCTCACAAACACAGGAATAGTAGCAGATTGGATACCATAAGGCACAGGGACAGTAATATTTCCAGCAGCTCTCTGAGTATGTTCTGCCTTTCAGTTCAATAATGTTTGTTCTGATAGTACTCAACTCCACTTTCCTGCACTTTCCCCGTCACCTATGATTCACTGACTAAATAAAAATATATCTCTCAGCCTTGAAGATATTTTCAAAACCTTCTGTAATTGTTTCCCTCACTGATGTTAGACTTGGTCGTCTTTACTTCCGTTGTTTATTTCCAGCGCAGTTTGTTGAAACGAAATTAGATGCCAACCTCTCCATCGCACCTCCACTCTGTTCAAAAGCACAATAAATAAATAAAGCTCAGAGCCTGTTATATTCTTCCTTTCCTTTCATATTAATTTAAGATACAGCTCACAGATCTGGGGATTTGTCCAGTTTTTACTCTGCCAAAATTTCCACTTCTTCCTTCCGGTCGCTATCAATCTGTTAAAGGGTCACACAGTCATCTCCATGAATCCAAGAACTCAAGAACTCCTTCGCCCAAGTGAAGACGGATATGAAATACTTGTTTCACGTATATTCTGGCTGTGTGCACAGGCTGCTTCCTTGATCCCTCCTATTCCCTGTTCTTTCCCTTGTTATCATCTTCCCCCGATATGTGGATGGAATATCTTGGGCTTCTTACTAACCTTACCCGCTAATGTTTTATCACACCTCCTTTATTCTCTTCTACTGATTTCCTTAACTTCAGCGCTGCACTTTCTACATTCTTAGAGGGATTCCATTGATCTGCTCACTTTATTGCTGCTTTAAGCTACTCTTTACTTTGATATTCAGCTCTGAATATTTGGAGACGTCGGGGTGTCTCTGGGCTTGTTTTCGTAAAGTCGATCTTAGATTGTAACATATTGGGCTCATACTGTCACCAATTTCATTTTGAGCATGGGCACCCCTCCCTAATCCACGTTATTCGACAACAGAGTTACCCAGAAGTAAATGTCCCCACACTACTTTGGCCAGATACTATTTTCTAACAAACTCTGTCTCCCCAATCCAAAAACGTTATATTTTGAAAACGTTTTTTGCCTTTTCCTTAAGGAACTTAAGATATGTGCTGGGCGGCACGGTGGCACAGTGTTTAGCACTGCTGTCTCACAGTGCCTGAGACCCTGGTTAAATTCCCACCTCAGGCGACGGATTTTGTGGAGTTTGCACGTTCTCCCCGTGTCTGCGTGGGTTTACGCCGGGTGCTCCGGTTTCCTCCCACATCCAAAGATGTGCTGGTCTCATCCAGCCACAACAACGCTCCCTATCTCTGTAATCTCTTCCAGTCGCTACACACCTCCCTATCTTTGAGATTAGATTACTTACAGTGTGGAAACAGGCCCTTCGGCCCAACAAGCCCACACCGACGCGCAACTCACCCAGACCCATTCCCCTACGTTTCACCCTTCACCTACCGCTCCGGGCAATTTAGCATAGCCAATTCACCTAACCTGCACATTTTTGGACTGTGGGAGGAAACCGGAGCACCCGGAGGAAACCTACGCAGATGTGGGGAGAATGTGCAAACTCCACACAGTCAGTCACCTGAGGGGGGATTGAACCCGGGTCTCTGGTGCTGTGAGGCAACAGTGATAACCACTGTGCCACCGTGCCGCCCATGTGCCGTCTCTGTAACATTTCAACCCCTCCACCCCAACTGATCTCCAGCATCTTCACCTCTTCCTGTAACTGACGATTCCTCCAGCACGTACATTGCTCCACAGGACTGGAACCCACTCTTGAAATTGCATACCTCCCTATCACTATAAACACCTCAAGCACCTCCAGTCCTCCCTATTGTTGTAAATTCTTCCAGCACCTACAGCCTTCTCTAACATCCAGCACCATAAACACATCACTATTCAGGCAATATTTGTCTCCTGTTACAGCTTCCCTATATCTGTAACATTCTACTGCACCTTTACCTCCCTGTTTCTGTAACCTCCTCTAACTCTGAGCTCCTCCATATCTCTGTGAATTTTTCACAGTTTTCATTCGCAATGCATCCACAATTCTTAAGATGGCGAACACTAAACACTCTAATACCGTTTGATTGAAATGATTTCACATCCTCTCAGACCCAAATAAATTGCCTGTTATCCCGAGACCCTGTTATCGTGTTTTGGACTCCCTGACCCACAGAAATAAATTTTCAGCATCTGCCCAATCAAGCACTTGCAATTCAAAATCGTTTACATTTCAATCAAATCACGGATCAATTTCCTGAAACTCAAGAATATAGACCAAATTTATTCCGAAAGTGAAACCCAGATTGCAAGCTGTGAAACATTAGTATATTATTCAGTGACAGGTATCAGCCATTGCTGGCTGGGCCATCATTTATTACACATAGACTGTTGTTCTGGACAAGGTGGCGGTGCGCTGCCTACTTGAGCATTTGCAGTCAGTTTGGTGCACGGGCACCCACAATAATGTGAGGGAAAGAAAGCCATGGCATTCATCAAGTGAAAACCATGGAATGGAGATGTATTTCCATGTCAGGACAGTCACATGGATTTGTTGCCCTTGATATTGCAGATGGTCATGGATTAGAAAGTGCTGTCGAATGAACTGTGGTAAATGTCTACGATGTATCTAGTTGGATACACTGCTTTCATTGAAAGTTGATGGTGGAGGCAGTAAATGTTGTGCATTTGGTGGCAAACAAGGTGGACAACAAATGCACCCTTCCTTATACATGGACAGCAAAACATATCCAGGTATGTTCCTAGATTGCTTCAGCAATACAAATTCATTATGTTACAATCAGTGACTGCATATAATTTAATTAAACATTTATCTTTTGAAATGAATTTGTAATTGGCTGCATGGTCACCATGCCATTGCAACATGGAACACAAGACGATAGGAATAAGATGAGCTTGTTGAATCCTTTGCGCCTGTTCCACAATTTAAGGACATTTGTTACATAACTCCATTTACCTGCCTTTGGCCCAAATCTGTCACAACCTTTCCTTTGCAAAAAGGTTTCTTTCTCAGGTATTAAGGTGTAAACAAATAACTAAGCAATACCAACCAAAACAGGGAACAAGACGGATGTCGGGTGGATAATCTGAAACATGTCAACTCAATCTTGACTATAGAAGGCTGCTGAGGGTCAATTTGAATGCCGAGGTGATGTAACTCATTCATTGCCTTTTCTTCGGTTGAGAATATTTACTCAGAGGAGATTATTCTTCAACAAAGACAGTTAGATTGCTTTTCACAGAAAGAAATAAAATAAGTTCATTGTGTTCAGGATGAGTCAGGAAGGATACAGAGGAAAGGCCGGATAATGTTTGGAGGTAATGATGTGCATTTGAAGAGCCTGTGAATGCACACTGGGCCTCCTGCTCCCTAAAAATTCTAGCATTTCACATCCACTCGATGGACTAATTATTATTGAAAAGACTGGAAACAGAATATAGGACTGAAACGGAATTCATGTGTGGGGATGCGTGCAGTGAGGAAGATGGAAAAATTTATGAAGATTGAATCGGCGTCCACATGGACAAGATCAGTGCAAATATCATCATGTGGAAACAGAAAGTTATCAAGTTTTTTGGCGAAATTGATGTGCAGTATAATTCTTAAATCTTAAAATGTTGGAAAGTACAGTTTTAAATAAAATATAAGTGTCCTTGTCTATCAGCTGCCGACGTCTAACAGACAGGTCCAGCAAACTACTTGGAATGTCAGTGGAATGGGAACGTTTATTGTCCGAGGATTTCAGCAAGGGAGGAGTGACGTCTTGCTTCAGTTGAGTAGGAGCTTGACCAGATTGTACATGAAGGACTATTTGCAATGTTGATTCTTTATCTCAGGAAATATATTACTGCCACAGAGAGATGGCAAGCAAGGTTCAATTGACTTCTTCCAAGGAATATTCTATCAAAGAGGGCCATGACAAACTAGATCTGTGTTGCCGAGTGTTTCAAAGAATGAGACTGCATTTCATTGCAAGTTTTAAAATAAAGATCGGATTCCTGCTTCAAACATATTTCTGCTTATCCGTGTAGCATTTATAAATTCCTTGAATTAGTCAGTTGCATTCGGAACTGTGTCTCAGAGAGAGATTGTTGTTCCTGCGAACACAGGGATAGTAGCAGACCGAATACCATAAGGCATAGCAACAACAGTAGGCCCAGCATCTCACCGAGTATGTTCTGCCTTTCAGTTCAATGATGTTTGTTCTGATAATCCTCAACTCCATTTTCCTCGTAACCTTTGATTCATCGTTTGATTAAAAATATGTCTCTCATCTTTGAAGATACTTAATGATCCAAGCTCAATGCTTTCAGAAACTTCTACAATTGTTTCCCTCTCACTGATATGAGACTTGGTGGTTTTAATTCACTAGTTTGTTTCTAGCACTCCTTGTTGAATCTACATTTGATTGCACCATGTTCTATCACATATCTTCTGTGGCAAAAGCACAGTAAGAAAAGAAGGTCAGAACCTCTAATTTTCTCCTTCTGTTCCCATATGAATTAAGATACAGCTCATCTAGATCTGGGGATGTGTACACTCTTTATTCTGCTACTCTCCCTGATTCCAAAAAGTCACTCTCTAAACTGAAGACTGATATGAAGGACGTATTTATCATATTCTCTGGATCCACACACAGGCTGCCTCCTTGAACCCTAATACCACCATTCTTTCCAGAGATATCCTTTTCCCCTGGTATAGCGATCGAACACCCGCTGATGTTTTATCACAACCTATTTTGCTTTTCTACTGATTTCCTTAAGTTCAGTGTTACACTTTCCACATTCCTATAGGGATTCCATTGATCTGCTCACTTTATAACTGCTTTAAGCTTCTCTTTACTTTGTTTTTCAGCTCTGAATATTTGCAGATGTTGAGGGTTCTGTGGGCTCGTTTTCCTTCATTGGAACTTAGATTTTAAAATATTGTGCCCATACTCTCATCAAATCCATTTTGAGCATGAACACCGCTCCCCACTCCACGCTGTTCGACTACAGCTTTACCCACAATTAGAATTCCACTATTTAAATGGCATCTGGATGTATATAAGATTAGGAATGGTTTGAAGGGATATGCGCCAGGTGCTGGCTAGTGGGACTAGATTAGGTTCGGTCCAGAATTTAACCATCCCCTGTTGTATCTTCCACATGCTGATACAAGAAGCTCTCAGCAATAAATGTAAAAATATTTGTCCCCAATAAATGTTGCATATTGAAAAGCATAAATATAATTACCCTCTTATTGTTTTTATACACTACAGCGATTGGTTACACATTGGCTTATTTTCCTTTAACTGGCGATCTTTAATATAACCCTCGTAATTATCTGTCATCTTTTTATTCTAATCGCAATCCTCGAAACCTCAGTTGAAGGCCCGTGCAAGATCTTGTCCATCTTAACAGCAGTAATTGATTCCTTAATTAATAAAACAACAGCATCTCCTATCTCTAGTTCCTATGCTCGAGTTGCCAATACTGACTTCCTTCAACCATATCTCTGATGGCAAAAAAGTCACAATTTCACGCGTCAGTCTATTCCCTTATCACATCTGTCTGACATGTAATAATCATAGCACCAAAGTAAAGGACATCCAGCCTGGAATATAACATCAGGTACAGTCTGTACCTCGTCTGTACTTCGGAGTTCTATAACCATTCACCGTTTGTTATCAGGCTTCCCAATCTACGAACCAAAACTGTAAATCTAAGATTGTAAGAAGCAATATTTGTTGAATCATCTTTTTTTAATTGATGCATCAAACGCCACTTTCCCGAACTGAGCGATCATGTCCACATACCATGAGTTTTTTGGTGATTAATTCCCCATTCAGTGTGCAGAGGGGCAGACCTCAGTAATGTGCAGTGTTGATTAAGTCTCTCCACAAGTGAATGTTTTCCCAGCGATGCTGCTGGAGTGTGCAGGGTACCGGCTTGTGTGCTGACCCTTTGTGAACAATAATCACTCTCCTTCTGGTAGCTCAAACCTGCCTCTCATCATGTGGAGTTTCTCACAGAAAATGCTTAGTGCCTTCCTATGTTTTCCATTTCATGATCCCCAGGATATTGGGAACCATACTGGCTCAGGAAGTCAGCAAAATATATAGCCCTGAAATCAATAGCAGTCAATAAGTGGGTTAAACAGGCCATTATGGAGTGTACCACCTGGGAAGAAGCACAGACTGTTTCTTCCAGTTAGTGGATTCTCATCAATTGGTGAATTGGGGAGGGAGTGAGGTGAGGAATCTGGGAAGGGGCGTTAGGTTGAGACTTGCACTTATGGTGTCCATTGTTACATTCAACTGAGTGTCAGTACAATGTGTGTGTGGTGACATACATCAGACAAAATCGACACAGTTCAATTATTAAAGTGGTTCTCGGCTTGGCATTTGCTGCTGTTTCCCTCAGGTGCACTCTGCAGGACTGATCCAGATTGAAACCCACTCAAAAGCAGGTTGGGTGACCCTTGTATCTTCATCTCTGGCCCTCTACACGGAAGCTCAGTTTTATTTTGTCACTGATTAGTGTGAAGGTGACATATACTGCTTATGGATTTAGAATGTTCACTGTGAGAAACAGTGTGCTCCAGGAGACAGTCAAATTGTGAATTTCTTCATCTTGGGTCTGGTGCAGGGTGCAAATATCTGGAATCTAAGAGACAGGCCAGATGCTGTCAAGTCGCTTGTGCGATGTGTTCTGGCAAGACATGCCCTCCATCTGCTCCCTGGAGCAGGCTGAGACTGAAGATGAATTTGTAAGACCTGTTTGTTGGTCAGTCATCGGTACCTAATTTGGACACCATATTTGTCTACCCTAAGACCAGCGATAGGCTATTGGTTAGTTTTCACCTGCCCAGGGTGGGCTGCGAACGATGTCTTGTGAAAGTTAGTTTGAATAACTGCCCTGACCCAGGTTGTAAGGTCTCTGGACAGGTTGAGGAGCAGGCCAGTGTGTCACTCAGTATTACAGGCAGCTGTGAGTTCCAGTAGCACTATGCCTGAATTCAGATCCTTCGGAATCGATTTATGATGTAGGTTGTGATTGCAAGTGATGAGTTTCCCGGTATGAACACTAATAAAATATCTTCTGTGTTTTGTAAATTGGGGACAACAATAACATGTGAACTCCGACTATTTCACATAACAATGCTTGCATTATCTCTGAGAAAAACTACATTGTTACTGTATGTTTGGAACTAAAATATAAACTCATTACAACACTTTATGATACAAAAATAAAAGAAAACTACATGTTATTAAATGTTGAACAGAGAATATTTGCCTCATTTTTGTACGGTACCAAAATCCCAGATTAGTGTCGTAAATCTTTAAATAAAACGTAGGTGAAATAATTTGTTTCATTTTGATTACATGTTGTCGGTTAAATTAAAAGAGAGGGAAATGGCTCTTAACTTTGCTAAAGAGCTTCTGAGGTTTTAAGATGCATCCCAACTTTGCCAAGGAAGGTTAGAAAGACAGAGGTAGGATATTCTTTTGGAATTAGCAAACAGATTAGAATTGGTTTTAACCAGGGACATAAGGAAATTGAAATGGACTTGGTCAAACACTGAGGTATATCAGAGAAACAGAAGTGCAGCAGAGTTAGAAAAATGTAAACTGTGTATGAGCCAAACGGAAGAGAAGACAAATAAAGAGAGAGAAGGATATTAACTGAGCAAAAAGATAGAGAGAAGAAAGAAGAGAGAGAGAGAGAGAGAAAAGGAGACTGAGAAGAGAGAGAGTAAAAGACTGAAAAGAGCGAGAGAGAAAAGGCGAGAAGTTTCTTAGCTGACCAAAGAGAGAGATGAAGGAGAAAGAGAAAAGGAGAGAGTGTGAACTTCAGTAGTTACAAATTAGTCAGGAAAATCAAGTTCAGATGGAAATGAAGTCAAGAGAGTTTATTCTGCTGGAGGGGTTCATAAACACATTTCCAGAGAACATATATGATTAACAGAAAGTTCAAGAAGTGGAAAGAGCAGCAGAGATGACCGAGAAATGTGCATTGATACATGACGTGAAATTTAGTTTCTGAAACAAATTTCATCCCTGTGAGGGATAGAAATTGGGAGCAGGCGAGATCCTTCACTATAAAACAAAGAGTGGAGCACACTGGGAATAGTTCTCCTTTGGTGATGAAAAGAATTTCAAGAAAATGAAAGGTCTCTGGTGTTTCCACGGTGGTAAGATGGGACACATAAAGTCACAGTGCTGGTCGTGGAAGAATGACGTTGTGGGAAAAGATGTGGGAAAAGAGGCTAATACAATAGTATTAGGGAAAGTAGTAAAGGAGACCCAAAGAAAAGCCACGGCGGCACGGTGGCACAGTGGTTAGCACTGCTGCCTCACAGCGCCAGAGACCCGGGTTCAATTCCCGCCTCAGGTGACTCTCTGTGTGGAGTTTGCACATTCTCCCCGTGTCTGCGTGGGTTTCCTCCGGGTGCTCCGGTTTCCTCCCACACTCCAAAGATGTGCGGATTAGTTGAATTGGCCCTGCTAAATTGCCCCTAGTGTTAGGAAAGGGGTAGATGTAGGGATATGGGGCGGTGTGGACTTGTTGGGCCGAAGGGCCTGTTTCCACACTGTAAGTAATCTAAAAAAAAAGCCAAGGAGCTGCAGGAGAGTGCACAGCCTTGGCAGGGGTGGGATATTGAATTAGTTGCTGATCCCTGTAAAGACTTTATCTCTGTGGGAAAAGTTTACTTCGGAAGAGAATGGGATATAAGTTATTGTTTCATGAGGTATGGGATCTGTTCATTCTCTGATAGTAAGAGATGAAAGTATTTTTACGCTTTCCGACATGTTACCCAAGAAGGTAATAATTTGTTGAATAGATAGGCAGAAAGTTAGCATTCCTCTGTGTAAGATCAGGTTGGAGAGCCAAATCCAGACTGGGGCAGTAGGAGTGACTGACAGAATGTCAGTTTCAGGAATACATTTTGTTCTTGGGAATTATTTAGCAGGATCCAAGATGGGACACCCCTTGTAGTGGAGAAGCCAATGGAAGATCGAGGAACTAAGGAGTTACAAGAAGAATGCCATGGATGGTTTCCAGACGTTGTTGTAGTAAAAAGGCACTGTCATAAGTTACAGCAAGAAGGAAAGACGAAGAAGTTGAGGTTCACTTAGCTGACACTCTGTATGATATAATGGCAGAGGAATACCCTTAACAGGCAGTGTGTCAGACAGAAGTGTTTCGTCCAGAAAGGCTAAGAGACTTGCAACAGAAAGATGAGAAGATATATATTATGACGCCAACTCAGAAAAGGAATCAGAATGTATTCCTGAGGGTTATTATCTTAAGGATAGAAGCCTAAAACAAAAGTGGAGATCCCAGCAGGTGACTGCAGAGGAGAAATGGGCAGGGGTCCACCAGATTGTGTTGCCTGTAGCATACAGACAGGAAGTGTTATGGATAGAACATGAATTACCAGAAGGAGGTCACCGAGGTGTAAGGAGGATTCGGCCGAATGTACAAAAGCACTTCCTTTGGCCTGGCATGCACAAGAATGTGTTTGAATATTGACACACATGTTATACATGCCTAATGGTAGGTATGCCACAGGCAGTAATAAAATCAGGAGCTTTGTTGCCAATTCCTGCATTTGAAGAATCTTTCATAAGGATTATGATTGATTGTGGAAGTCCCCTCCCTAAAACTAAAAGTGGGAATCAGCCCTTGCTAACTATAATACACAGGTCTACTAGATTTCGGAGGTAATTCCATTGCGGAGTATTAAGACAAAAAGGGTGGTCAGGGGTTAGGAGCTTTCTTTACCCGATATGGGCTACCTGGAGAGAGTCAATCAGGACAAGGGTCCCGTTACACTGCGGAGACTTGTAAGGAAGTTTTGGATAGCACGCAACACTTTAAATTACATAAATCAAGGACTGCAGATGCTGGAAAACAGATTCTAGATTAGAGTGGTGTTGGAAAAGGACAAGAGTTCAGGCAGCATCCGAGGAGCAGGAAAATCGACGTTTCGGGCAAAAGCCCTTCATCAAGAATCCTGATGAAGAGCTTTTGCCCGAAACGTCGATTTTCCTGCTCCTCGGATGCTGCCTGAACTGCTGTGCTTTTCCAGCAGCACTCTAATCTACATCACTTTAAACCAATTCCGTGCCATCCAAAATCGCAGGGAGCCTTGGAAAGGTGGCATTGACCCTGAAGACAATATACATTCAGGATACAATGAATGATTGGGATCAAGGTATCGAACTTTTATGGATTGCCATGAAAGATGCCCCAAACGAATCTACTTAGTTTACTACCTTTGAGTTAATATTTGGACAGGAAGTGAGATGGACTTTGAAACTAAAAAATTGGTAGGATCGAAGTCAGAGATCTCACACCTGGATTATGTAGCAGTGGTGATGGAACAATTAAATACGGAAGGTGAGTTAACTGAACAGCACCTGAATAGGGCACAGCGTAGAATAAAGCAGTTGGCAGATAGAAACTGTAAAATTCAGACGTTTTCCCAAGGAGATGATGTATTAGTATTGTTTCCAGAAGTAGGAAATACCTTCAACGGCAGGTTTAGTGGTCCCTATCAAATTGAGAAAAAGTTATCTGTTAATGATGCTGGGCAGAAAAGAAGCTGTATTGGGCATGCCATCTGAATATGTTGAAACCTTACTATAATCACGACAGGAAATTGGTGAAGCAGGTATTATATATTGCTCTGCCGAGTGACAAATCAGATCCAGATGTAATGGAGTTTGATGTGCCTCAAAGTGTGTTAAATAATGAGGAAGTCCTTAAAGAATGGGATGAGAGAATTAACTATCTGTCTCAGGAGTAAAGCACACAATCGAAAGGTTTGTTGCAGCATTATGAGGACATATGCAGGAATAAAATGGGAGGACTAATAGCAGTCTGCATGAGGTGGAAGGAGGGAATGCTATTCCAATAAAACAATACCTTTAATGGCTTAATCCTTTCAAAGCCCAACAGGTCCAGAAGGAAGTGAATGTGATACTCAGTGAAGACATCATCGAGCCGAGGCAGAGTGGAGCGGAGTTCGCTGATCTTGTTCGTTCCCATAGTTGATGGAACTCAACAATTTTCTTTGGACTATTGGAAGGTCAACGACGTAACAATATCGCTCTCATAGCCAATAATCAGTTTGGAGGACTGTACAGAGAAAGTGGAACAAGCCAGTCACATCACAAATTTGATTTACTGCATTGTTACAAATAGGTATCTTTAATAGAGAAAGCGAAAAAAGTTTCTGCATTTGTTAACCCAAATGAACTGCATCAATTCAAAGTAATGCCCTTTGGAATGAAGAGCACACAAGCCATATTCCAAAGACTCATGAACTAACTTGTGGCCAGATTAAGAAATAACCTGATGATGTGGTGATCTTTCGCAATTCATGGAAAGATCACATGTGACAGTTGGCAAAATGCTTTGAATGATTCCTAAAAACAAAACTGGAATTAAACTTAAAAAAATCATAATTTGTGACATTCTTGGGACATAACATCGAACATGGAAGGACGATTCCAAGGAACGCATGGATGAAAGCAAAGGAGCAATTTCCTTGAGCATGGAGAAGTACGTGCTTTGACGTTTGGGACTGAGCAGATTCGACAGGAAGTTTGTTCCAAAGTTCAGCAGCATGGGGGCACGACTGACAAATTTACTAAAGAAGAACATAGAATTTAGTTGGACATAATAGTTCCAGGCGGCATTGGAAAATTTACAAGCTATATTAACCATCACATCAGTTAAATATCATTATATTTGCAGACAAATATTTGCAGATACATTCTGTTTTGCTCAAAATGTACACACCGCAGGCAGTCAAAGCAGGCAGTCATTGCATTAAATATTTTGTTAATTCTACTTTGGAAATAGAACAAGTCTAACTCAAGATTGGGACACAGACAGACTCTGACTTCACATCTTTAAAGCATTGTCTGAGCAGAGATGTCACCTTTTGTTGTGAAACCTTAAGTTATCATGAGAAGATGATTTAAATGAAGTTCTGAGATTTACATATTAATGAACCGAAAACTGCAACCCATTCTAAAAGATGAAAGACTTAAAAATCCAGGTTTGTTCAATATACTATTTTAGTTGTTTGGCACTCTAATATTTTGCTCTAAATTTTGTGTCTTACAAGCTTACACTCCACAAACACCTGGTGAAGGAGCAGCGCATTGAAAGCTAGTGCTTCCAAATAAACCTATTGGAATATAACCTGGTGTTGTATGATGTTTACCGTAGTAAGTTCAGATAATGGTCTTTTCAAATAGAATAAGACAATTTCTCTCATCCTTCCTTTATCCTGAATTCCAGTTATGATTCTAATTATTGATAATGTTATTGATAATCTTCGACAAAGTAATGCATTGTGTGTGTGTATGTATGGGTCTATGTGGTTTTGTTTGTATGCATGTGTATCTGTGTCTGCCTCTTTGGGTGTGTACCTGTGTATGTATGTGTTATGTACGATCCTTTGCAATTGGGGTGAAATGAAAGAATGAGAAATTCCCATATGATTGAGGAAATGTACAAAGACTGCAAGCTGTCTGATATCAAAGAACAAACAAAATTACAGCACAAGAACAGGCCCTTCGGCCCTCCAAGCCTGCACCGATCCAGATCCTTTACCTAAACCTGGCACATATCTTCTAAGAGTCTGTATCCCTTTGCTCCCTGTCCATTCATATATCGGTCTAGATACATCTTAAATGATGCTATCGTGACCACCTCTACCATCTCTGCTGGCAACGTGTTCCAGACACCCATCACCCTCTGCTCAAAGAAATTTCCACGCATATCTACCCTAGACTTTTCCCCTCTTGCTTTGAACTCGTGACCCCTAGTAATTGAGCCCCCAGTCTGGGAAAACAGGTCTTGCTCTCCATCCTATCTATATCTCTCGTAATTTTGTAGAGCTCAATCAGTTTCCCCGCTCGAGCCCCATCTTTCTAATGACAATAATGCTGATCTACTCAAAATTTCTTCATTGCGAGGATCCACCATACCTGGTGAACCTCTTCTGCACCCTCCCCATAATATCCATACCCTTTTTGTAAGGTGGCAACCAGGTGTGTAGGCAGTATTCCAAATGTGGAGTACAAAAAGTCTTATACAACTGTAACATGACCTGCCAACGCTTGTACTCAATACCCCATTGAATGATGGAAAGCATGCGGTATGCCCTCTTGACCACACTGTTCCATCTTCAGGGTACAATGGACCTGAACACCCAGAAATCACTGAACATCAATTTATCCCAGCACTTTTCAATTTTCTGTATATTTCGCTCTTGAATTAGATCTTCCAATTTGCATCACCTCACATTTGCCCGGATTGAATTTCATCTCCCATTTCTCTGCCAACTCTGCAATCCATCTCTATTGTTCATTATTCTCATACAATCCCCTTCACTATCTCTAACTCTACCAATCTTCGTATCATCTACAAACTTGTTAATGAGGCCATCCATACGTTCGTCCAGATCACTTCTGTATATCGAAAACAACAGTGGTCCCAGCACAGATCACTGTTGAACAGCACTGGTCACAGGTCTCCATTTTCAGAAACTCCCCTCCACTACTAATCTCTGTGAGCTGTGACTCAGCCACTTCTCTATCCATCTAACTAGTACAGCCTGGACCGTATGCGACTTCACTTTCTCAATCAGCGTACCATGGGGAACCTTATCAAATGCCTTACTAAAGTCCATGTATATGACATCTAATGACCGTCACTCAACAAGCAACTTTGTCACTTCCTCAAAGAATTCTGTGAAGTTGGCAAGACCTGATATTCTCTGCACAAAACTGTGTTGCCGATGACTGATGAGCACATTTCCTTCCAACTGGGAATACATCCTATCCCTCAGTATTTTCTCCAGCATCTTCCCTGCCACTAATGTCAGAGTCGCCATTCTTAAACAAGGGAACACCATCAGCAATCAGTAGTCCGGGATTTCACCCGTGTTCAAAGATACTGCAAAGATATCTGTTATGGCCCCACCTGTTTCCTCTCTCATCCGAGATCCCATCCGGACCTGGGAACTTGGCCACCTTAATGCCTTTTAGAATAACCAACACATCTTCTCTCCTTATTTCAACTTGACCTAGAGGAATCAAGCATCCATACCTAATCTCAACATTTCTTCTTGGTGAATACCGATACAAAGTGCTCATTAATAATCTCAAACATTTTTCTCTGACTCCACGCATAACTTTCCTCCTTTGTCCTTGAGTTATCCAACCCTTCCTCTAGTTACCCTCTTGCTCCTTATATATGAATTAAAGTCTTTGCAATTTTCCATAATCATGTTTGCTAAATATATCTCATGACCCCTTTTAGCCCCTTTAATTCCTTGTTTCAGATTGGTCCTACTTTCCCGATTTTCTTGTCTGTCTTCAGTCATCTAGACCTTATGTACACTTCCCTTTTAACTAAGCTAGTCTCATATTTTCACCTGTCATCCATGGTTCCCTAATCTTGCCATTCCTACCCCTCATTTCCACAGAAGCATATCTGACCCAACTCTAATCAACCTCTCTTTAAAAGCTTCCCACGTATCAAATGCGGATTTACCTTCAAACAACTGCTCCCAATCTATATTCCTCAACTTCTGCTGAATTTTGGTATAGTTGGCCTTCCCCAATTTAGCACTTTTCCTTTAGGACAACTCTTGCCTTTGTCCTTGCGTATTCTATAACGTATGGAATTGTGATCAATAGTCCCAAAGTAAATCCCAACTGAAACTTCAACCACCTGGCCAGGCTCATTCCCCAGCATCAGGACAAAAATGGCCCTTTCCTGAGTTGGACTGTTTACAGACTGCTCAAAAAACCTTCCTGGCTGATCCTTACAAATTTTACTCCATCTAGTCCTCTAATATTAAGTGAATCCCAGTCAATGTTGCGAAAATAAAATCGCCTTTCACCACCACCATGTTGCTCCCACATCTTTCCATGATCTGTTTCCATATTTGTACTTTCATCTCACGCTCACTGTTGGGAGGCACCAACATTGTTACTGCACCTTTCCTATGTCTGAGCTCTACCCTTATTGCCTGACTGTTTGAGTCCTCCATACTGCCCTCCTTCAGCACAGCTGTGGTACCTTCTCTGACCAGTAATGCAACTCCTATACCCCTTTTACCCCCCTGTTTATCCCACATGAAGCATTAATATCCTGGGATATTTACTTGCCAATCATGCCCTTCCCTCAGCCACATTAGGGGGATTTAAACCATCCTTAGATAAGCACAGGGATGACTTTGGGATAGTGTAGGGGGCGAGCTGAGAATACTTCAAAGGTCAGTGAATCATAGAGGGCCTAATGGCCGGTTCTGATGGGAGGGATGAATCCAGTTGGGAGCTGGAAGGCGGAGCCATTAGGTGGAATGGAAGGGAGGAATATGGGCAGCAAATGGAGTAAGGGCATTGGTAGCAAGGTTATTTCAAATTGGAGAAGTCAATGTCAGTAAGGGGACTAACGGGCAGAGGTGAAATCACGATGTTACCTGTTGGTCAAATAATGATTGATAATGTTTGTACACCACTTTCCTAGTTATGTAATTCACATTTCAATTTATATAGCTCAATATCAGGAGTGTATTTTAACGACCTTATCTTTTTGTACTTTGCATATATTGGTGTGTGCAGAAAATCATTTTGTTCCTATATTTTATGTTGCATAAACGCATTTCATTAATATTGTCTCTGCTGTTTGTAGATGTATTCTTGAATCTGTTCTTCATATGAGTTATAAAGAGTAACATTCCAATTGTGGTAAATGGGGAACATCACTGTCCCTCCACCCATTCTAATCAGCCTTGTCCCCCAGTCCTCTCCATCTTCTGGCTTTCCCCAATATCATAATCAAAATGTAATTGAAGTCCATTAAAAGACACTTAATGACAGTTCCTTAACATCGATAACATCAACAGCATGACCCAAACCTGCCCTCTCTGATCCTGGAATAACAATCTGCACTGTGTTTACCATGTGCAATTCTCTGTTAACGTATCCATTCCGTTTGTTTGTTGTAACCCACGTTTCATTTGGCACATTTTGCCATCAGATCATGAATGATAGATGTTTTCTCAATGTTTTACTGATTTTGCAATGACTGATCTGTAGTTACGGGATTTATTTTTGTATTTATGAACAGAGAAGCATGTTTATGTTCCGTTAAACTTCTGGCATTACTTCCATATCCAAGTTTGACTGAATGATTACACCCAATCAATCTGCCATCTTCAACATTCCTTCCTTCAGTCACACTCACATATCACACCCAGAATGCATAAATGTTCAACGTTATTTTGAATTTTAATAAAGTAGCATTGAATTCAAATGGGTTAACTGGAGCTATTTGTTCAGCGATTGTAATTATGTCAGTCTCCGTGGATCGTATGCGTCCTTAG
This sequence comes from Chiloscyllium punctatum, assembly GCF_047496795.1. Lineage (NCBI taxonomy): Eukaryota > Metazoa > Chordata > Chondrichthyes > Orectolobiformes > Hemiscylliidae > Chiloscyllium > Chiloscyllium punctatum. Next base: position 78,322,280 of record NC_092766.1, read on the forward strand.
AGGGTTTCTCTCTTCTATCAATAAGGGAATGCTTTCAGTGTTGTATCCCATAGTATGAGCGGGAGCATGTCCAACAGAGTAACAGGGATTAGCAGCTTCATAGAGAAGGGCAGGAGAGATGCAAATCTGGGGACATTAGACTGGAATGTTCCAATAATGGATAGGAGTTTATCCTATGGTCTTTACCGACTTTCCCAGCCTTGGATATCATTAGCATCACGGATTTAAGATGTACTGATGGTGATTCAAATTGGTTAATATCCTATCCTTGCTATAGTTGGTGTTCCTGGTAAATCACTGTCTGTTTAGTGAAATGGTCTGAACTGATTCGATGCTCATTATATGCAGATTTTGGAAAGGTGCAAGCCAACGTTTTCAGATCCAATCAAAGATTCCATTCCTTAGAAATTATAACTAGCAAACTATTATTTCCAAATTACTCACCAATACATGAGGATTAAAGACACTGTTCTCAACCTCTTTGATTCATTTTCTGCTGCAAAGTGTACATCTCCATATCCTCCCCACATACCAATCCTGTCCAGTCCCACCATTAAGACGTCCCAGTCTCCTCCTCAGCCTCGGTTCAATTCCTGAATAAACCATCGTTTGTTCCTTTGTTAATTCCAGATACATCTGTTTCAAGTCCCTTCTAACCACGTGTCCATTGCAAAATAATTGCACTTGAGATGTTTAACTTGTTCTCTGCACAAAATCTGAAAGATGGGCAGACAGTGTACGGTGGGGCACGCCATTGGCTCGTATTCTAGAGTCACAGAATAATAACCTGCTGATATCAGCTTGGCTTATGCCCATTAGAGAAGGCAGTGGGTCATCATTCTCTGGTCAAGTCTCTGTTTAACTGCAAACCCACGGCAATTTGTTTTACTATTTATTGTCCTGTGGAACCTGCTGAAACAGCCACTCAGTTCAAGATCGGCATAACATGCTGGCCTGACCAGAGCTGCACACATCCCGTGAGGGCAGAATAAAAGGAAACGTAGCTCCCTTCCTCTCCCTGTATCCCATATTCCAATGGCTCATTTCCGTTCAGGTAGGTAGCCATTCACTGTTTTAGGTGTATTCTTTGTGATTGAGTTTCGTCCAAGAGTGATGTCCATCTCCTTGGGCACCTCTTGTGCTGGCTTTATTGATGCTGACCTACAGATGTGAGGATGTTTTTAAATTCTACATCAGTGGCAGTGCATCGTAAATCAATGGTTTCCTGTGTCACATGAAAGAAATAGAGCCAGTAAAGTGAGGGAAAGGAATTATTGTGACCAAACCTGAGAGTGTTGTTGAGGCAGTATTTGGGGTATTGTGGACAGATTTTCTATCCTTTCTGTGGTGGAGATCACTCCATATAGAGAGTGAAGAGGAGTTCCACCAGATTAATCCCTGGGATGATGGCACCATGAGGAGTGAGTGAAGGTTGATCTGTAGCGCTGTGAGGGAATGAGGTGATTGCATTGAACCCTGAGAGAGATGGACAATTACTCCTTGTATTCTAAACAGACAATGAGAAGGTGATAAAATCCATGACTGCTATTTCACTCAGGATGCATCATTCGGGATAGTTTAAATGCCTGAGCGGGCGTTACGCCCACCCACCCGAACCCCTACTCCCCATTGCGAGAGACGGACAGGTCCAAGTTTTGAATAAACTCTCCCTACATTAATACAGTGAAGTTGGTGTGTGATCCTGAACTGAATGTCGTATTATCCACCATCCTGACAGCAGCCACAATACCTTCATTCTAAAACAGTTAACTATTCCCAACAGCTTCTGACCTTTTATGAAGAACATGAATCTATCTTCTCAGAGATTCAAGGTACTTCCTTAAGCTTTAGACCAGAAGACTATAAGACATTGGAGCATAAATTAGGACAGTTAGCCCATCGGGTCTGCTCCGTCATTCAATCATCACTGATAGGTTTCTCAAACCCATTCTCCGACCTTCTCCCTGTAAACCTTCATCCCCTGGATAATCAAAAACTATCTGTCTCCGTGTCAAATATACTCAATGACCTGACCCCACAGCCTTCTGTGGCAATAAATTTCAAAGAGTCACCATTCTATGGTTAAATAACGTTCTCCTTATCACTGTTCTAAAAAGTGTTCCCTTTCATTTAAGGCTGTGCCCTCGGATTCTAAACCAATGGAAACACCTTATCAGCATCCACTCTCTCCAGATCATTCAGTATCCTATTTCAATTACATTTCCTCTCATCCTTTCAAAATGTATCAAGTATAGACCCAGAGTACTCACCATTCCTCATGCAATAAGCTTTTGACTCCTATGACCATTCTCGTGAAAATTTTCTGAACATGCACCAGGACCAGTACATCCTTCCTGAGGTATGGAGCTCAAAAATGAGCACAATACTCCAAATGTCATCTGACCAGAGCCGGATACAGTTAGTTCTTATATTCAATTCTTCTCGTAGTAAATGCTCCCAATCATAATTACAATTGCCCTCCTATCTACTGCCTCAACCTGCAAGCTGACCTTGAGAGAACCCTGCACTAGAACTCCCAAGTCCCTTTGCACTTCAGATTTCTGAATTTTATCGCCATTTAGAAAATAGACTTTGCCTCTCTTCTTCGTGCCAAAGTGCATGACCTCACACTTTCCAACGTTGGAATGCATCTGATGATCTCTTTACCTGTCCAAATCAGTGTTCGGCCTCTCCGCATCCTAAATACGACCTGACCATCTCCCTATCTTCGTATCGTCTGCAAACCTAACCAGAGTGCTCTCAATTCCCTCATCTAGATTCTTTAATGTAACAAGTAAAAAAATATGATTCCAACACTGAGCATTCTGGATCACCAGTTGTCACCGGCTGCCATCCTGGGAAGTACTCTGTTTTACCCACTCTCTGCTTTCTGCCAGACAGACAAGCTCCTATCCATGCCACTACCTTGCCTCTAACACCAAGGACCCTTATCATACTCAGTAATCTCCTGTGTGACACCTTGTCAAAGGCCTTCTTGAACTCCATTGGCTGTGCTTGGTCGAGCTGCTCATTTCCTCTTCAAAGAATTCCAATAGATTTGTCAGGCATTAACTTCCCTTGATGAAATCATGCCGACTTTGCCCTATTTTACCAAACACTGTCACGTATTCAGAAATCTCATCCATCACAATGGATTCCAGGATCTTACCCATGACAGAGGATAAACTATTCATAGTGAGGATTTTTGTCTTTTTCCTTACTCCCTTGTTAAAAAGGTAAAGAAGCTTTCCAGTGTGCTGGGATCGTTCCTTACTCTAGTGATTCCTGAAAGATCACCACGATTGCCTCCATACCTCTGCAGCTATCTCCCTTGTAATATTGGGATGTAGTCCATCTGGTCAAGGTTATTGAAAATCTTCGGGCCATTACATTATTTTTCTAGCATGTTCTCCATGGCGGGGGCCATCATACTCTGCTCTGGCCCCTCAGTCTCTTGAATGTTTAAGGTATTACTCGTGCCTTCCACCATGAAAGTTAATACAAAGTAATTATTCAGTTCCTTGGCCATTTTCTCGTTCCCCACTTACATCTCTCCAGTATCATTTCCCAGCAGTCCAATTTTCACTTTTGCCGCTCTTTTGTACTTTATATATTGTAAGAAAATGTTACAGTCTTCCTTTATCTTACTGGCGAGCTTACCCCATATTTAATAATCTCCCACCTTATTTTATTTTATTTGCCCTCTGTTTTGTCTTTGTAAGCTTCCCAATCCTCAGGTTTCCCACATTATATCCTTTCTCTTTTGCTTTTATGCTATACCTGACTTCCCTAGTCAGCTATGTTTGCATCATCCTCCCTATATAAGCCTCTTTTTCCTCAGGATAAATCTCTGCTGTATCCTGAATTACTCCAAAAATCTCCTGCCATTGCTGTTGTACTGTCTTTCCTGCTGGGCCCGTCTCCCAGTCAATTCTACCCAGCTCCTCACTCACGTCCCTGTAATTGCCTTTATTCAGCTGTAATACGGTTACTTCTGATTCTAACTTCTCCATCTGAAATTGCAGAGTAAATTCAATCATATTATGATCACTGTCACCTTAAGCTCCCATCATCTCGTCTGCCTCCACAAGCTGCTGTAAAAAGCCATCACGTAGACATTCCACAAATTCCTTTTCCTGCCAACCACTGTCAATCTGAATTCCCAGTCCATCTGTATAATAAAATCCCACATGATCACTGTAACTTTGCCTTTCCTACAGATCTTTCTAACTCCTGGTGTATCTTACACCCAAGCTCTCCCTGTATATAACTCCAACTGCATTTTTTCACCATTTTGATTCCTCAATTCTACCGACACAGATTCTACACCATCTGACCTTATTTGATTTATGATTATTGATTATTGATTCAATTCCATTCTTAATACTGAGACAACTCCATCACTCTGCCCACCTGCCTATCTTTTCGACAGGATGAATAGCCTTGAATATTCAGCTCCCAATCCTGATCCTCTTGCAGAGATGTCACTGTAATGCCCACTATGTCGTACCTGCTAATTTATGGATGAGTCACAAGCTCATTTACCTTATTCCTTATACTGCATGCATTCCAATATAATAGTTCAGTCCTGTATTACCCGTCGCTCTTCTCATTGTCATTTGTTTGTCCAGCCTTTGGTACCTACACGGACTCTGACCACTGGATCATTTCCCTCCCGCTCCAAGTTCTGCAACCCAGATGATATATCCCAAACCCGAGCACCATGTAGGCAACACAACCTTCAGAACTCTTAATCCCGATCACAGAGAACAGTATCTATGCTTTAAACTATACTATCCCCAATTATCCATTATTGGGCAGCATGGTGACACAGGAATTCTGCCTCACAGTGCTAGGTACTTGGGTTCATTTCCAATCTCCAGACCTTGTCTGTGTGGACTTTGTACATTCTTCCTGTGTCTGCATTGGGAGCATTAACTCTTTGCTCTCTCCAAAGTACGTCTCTGTGTTTGCTTCAGATTTCTCCCATCCACAGTGTTTTTGTTTTCGTTCGATGGAGAAATGCAGCAAATGTGATAGGTTTTTGTAAAAGCAGCCGTGCTTCGTGGGTTCCACTGGGTATTTAGGAATCTTGCCCGGCCACTTGTCTGAGTGCAGTGTCCCTGGGTATCCATTCCATCTCTCTCAGTTCCCTCCGTCCATCGTCACTACATGCAGACTTTCCTTGTGCCACCCATGGGACTCCCCACACCCCATTGCCTTGCACCAGATACTCCCTTCGTAGGACTGTACACACAATGACACTGGAAACTTTCTGACCCGCTGGGGATGCTGGGCAAAGACCCTGATTTTGAAAGGAACAGAATAACTAGAATCCAGTTGAATAGCAAAGCTGAGTAAACAGGCTGAATTACATCCATCTGCTCTGACATTTTCTAATCTTCTGTTTATCCTAGGACATCTGCAAATAGATGATCAATATGTATGCCTTATCAAGCAGGTTTGGTGGCGGGGATAGATATCAGATCCGGTAGTCATTGGACTGATTCAGTGGTCTCACTTTCCTGACGTCACACTTAAGTTTTTATTATCAAGTCTATCCAGTTTCAAGAAAATGCCTTGCTGGAGTTGTGCTGAAAGGATACTTGAACTTTGGAGACATTAGAATATGTCATGTGCGAGTGAGGTTACTAATCGTACGGTCGCACAGTTAAATACACGATCAACGTGCTGGTCGGGGAGGCAGCACTTTCGATATGTGAATCATTGGGATTTCCGAGTCGGTAGGATATACACAAAAAGGACGGTATGAACCTGAACTGGCAGCAGTTTATGATATGTGGATTATAGGGATTCACGGGTCAGTAGGATAGATACAAGAAGGACGGGATGCACATGAACTGATAACAATCTCCGATATGTGGATCATTGAGATTCCCGGGTTGGTAGGATATAAACAAGATGGACAGGATAGACTTGAACTGGCAGTAATCCCCTGGCAGGCAGGTTTGCAATAGTCCTTTACGAGGGTTTAGAATCGTGTGTGGCGGCGGTGGGGGAGGGGTGTGTGGAACCACAACAGTTGGTCCACAGGTCCAGTGACTGAGGGGGAGTTGGAGACTAATCCCAGTACAGCTAAGACCAACAAAACAAAACAGAGGGTACTGAATACAGTGGCCTTGCAGTCTGAAGTGTGCTGATTTTAATATGAGGAATCTGTTTAAACCGATATTTCGATATCGCTGCATGTCAGAAAATAGGAAGAGATAATGGTTAATTAACAGAGTCCTTCACTGGACCAGCTTGTCTCTCCAGGCTCCAAAACTTGTTACTGTGTGGGTCAGAGAACTTTAGAATTAATACAACACAGAAGGAGGCCATTCAGCCCACTGTGCGTCCATGAGTTCTCCAATTTGTCAACTTGAAAGTAGAGGGAATGATCGGAGCTGGACTGAGAGGGAGAGAAATAAACAGAGAGAAAGACAGTGCAGTGAGATAAACAGAGTGAAAATAAATGAGCGACAGGGTGAGTGAGTGAGAGCAAGGGTTGTCAGACGAATGTGAACTTAGATCAGGAGACAGCATGAGGAGAAATACACAGAAACGTTTCTGAGAACCTCTCATAGACTGTCAGCCATTTGTCTGGTGCCATACACTGTGAGCACCATGCTGATACTGGCTGTCATCCCAGATCATTTATCGCCAATAACATCCCAGAGCTGAGTTGCTGACAGCTAACCACAGTCCAATAGACCAATAGATTGGTTCCAGGGAGAAGGTGGATTAATTTAAATATTCTAGGCCAACAGGAACTTGTAGCCCCTCTAGACACTGCGTGAGAGGCAGGGGAGCTGGGAACATCTGATGGTAGTTGTTCGCAAGAAAAGGAATTTTAGGAATGTTTATGAGATGGCTTTTTGGAGCAACTTCTAGTGGAGTCCACTGGGCAACAGATGATATTGGATTTAATGACGCAGGATTCCTAAGGGAGATTATGGTGAAGGTATTTTCGGAAGCAAGGATTGGAGCATGGACGAATTTATTCTGCAATTTGAGAGAGAGGAGATAGAATCCGAGATAACAGTATTTCAGCTGAATAAAGGCAACTGCAGAGGCATAAGGGAGAAGCTGGGTAGAATTGACTGGGAAAGAGGTCAAGCATAAAAGACAAGGGAACAGCAATGGCAGCAGATTCCAAGATTAATCCAGGAGACACAGCCATGATCCTTGCCGAGGAATAGAGGCATGGTACAGGGAGGATGAGACAGCCAGCGCTGACGAGGGATGTCAGGGATTGCATACAAGCAAAAGAGTAAGCGTATAATGTGATGAAGGACAGTGGGAAACGAGAGAATTGGGAAACTTAAAAAGACGAACAGAGGGCAAAAAAAGGACGGAGAAGATTAGATATGGAGATAAGCTACCCAGGAATAGAAAGGAGAATGTAAGAAGTTCTTTAGATAAAGTGCAAAAAAGAAGCAAAAGTGAATATGGACCACTGGAAAATGACGCTGGAGAAACAGTCGTGGGAAACAAAGAAATGAATGAGGCATCAATGTTCATGCTGGAAGACACGAGTAATTTCCCAATAAAATGAAGAAAGTGATAGGGCAGAGCTGAGTATGGTGGTCATCACCAAGAAGAACATTTTAGAATACTGAATGGCCTAAATTTGGATAAAATAACCTGAACCATATGGGCTAGACCCCAGCATTGTAAGGGAGACAGTTGAAGATGTCGTGAAAGTGAAAGTGGTAATCTTTCAGGAATGACGAAAACCAGAAAAGGCTGGAAAATTGCTAACGTGATACTCCATTTAATAAGGGAGTTAGGCAGAAGATGGAAAATTACAGATTGATTTGCCTAACCTTGGTTGTGGGTAACATCCTGGAATCCATCCTGAAGGATGGGATTTCTGAATACTTGGAAGTATTTAGGAAAACAGTGCAAAGTCAGCATTGTTTCATCAATGGGAGGTCATGCCTGACAAACCTGCTGGAATACTTTGAGGAGTAACGGGCAGATTTGATCAAGGAGAACCAGTAGATGTTATCCACCTGCTTCTCTAAAATCCTTTGATAAGGTGCCACGAAGGAAGCTATTGAGAAAGATTAGGGCCCCTGGTGTTACAGGCAAGGTGCTAGTTTAGATAGATGTTGGCTGTATGACAGAAAGCAGAGAGTGGGGATAAAAATGTCCTTCTTAGGATGGCATCCAGTCACAAGTGGTATTCCTTAAGACTCAGTGTTGGGATCACAACAATTCACTTTGTGCAATAATGGTCTACGTGAAGGAACAGAGGGCATTCTGGCTAAGTTTTCAAACCGTGCAAAGATGGAATAGAGGGATAGGGAGCATCGAAGAGCTGGTTCGGCTGCAAGAGGGTGCAGTAGCTCCCCTCTGATGCTCGCCTTCCAGACCACCAACCTCAGGATACAACACATCATCCTCCGCCACCAACAGTCCGACCACACCACCAGAGATATATTTCCCTCCCCACCCCTATCAGCATTCTGCAGAGACCATTCCCTTCACGACTCCCTCGTTAGATTCACACATCACCCCTCCCACAACCCAAGAAGCCACCTTACACTCCCGGAACCTTTCCTTGCCATTGCAAGAGGTATGAAAGCTGTGCCAACAACTTCCTCCTCACCTCCATCCAAGGCCCTAAAGGATCCTTCCACATCAGGCAGGGAATATCCAGTGAATCCAAACACCTCATCTACTCTGTCCATTGCTCCTGGTCTCTGCGACCCTGGGGAAACATGATGTCAACTTGCAGAACGGTTCAGGGAACACAAACCCAACAACCCCACTTCCCTGTGGCTGAATACTTCGCCTCCCCCTACTACTCCTCCAAGGACATGCAAGTTCTTGGCCTTCTTCACTGCCACAGTCTAGCCACCAGACATCTTCCACCTTGGGACCCTTCAACCACACAGTATCCAGCGCAATGTCACCAGTTTCCTCATCTCCCCTCCCTCCACCTTATCCCAGATCTAACCCTCCAACTGAGCACTGCCCGTTGAACTATCTTACCTGTCTATCTTCCTACCCGTCTATCCACTCCACCTTCCACTCTCACCACTCACCTACATTTAGCCATCGCCTTCCAAGCTACCTTCCTCACAGCCCCTCCAATTCATCTCTCAACCCCCTTCCGCCCACCCACTTCATTCGTGATAAAGGCATTGTGACTGAAACATCGAATATCCTGCTCCTCAGAGTCCACCTGACTGGCTGCCCTTTTTTAGCACCACACTTTTTGACTCTGATCTCCAGCATCTGCGGTCCTCACGTTCTCCTGCTGAAGGATTTGCACAGGTTAGGGGAGTGAGCAAATAAGTGGCAGATGGAGTATAACGTGGGCAAATGTGAGATCATGCAGTTTCCCAAGAAAAATAAAGGCATGGACTTTTTTCTAAATAGCGAGCAAGTTCAGAAGATTTGGAGGGAGGGGGGTCCAATCCAAGGATCTTGAAAAGTAAATCTGCAGGTTGTCAGCAGTTGGAAAGGCAAATAACATGATTCCAGTTATTTCAAGAGGGATTGATTTTAATGCAGGGATGTATGTCTGAGGCTCTATAAGATTTTGGCCATGCTACATTTGGATTATTGCGCACAGTTTTGGGTCCCATATCTCAGGAAGGATGTACTGGATCTGGAGCATTCTCCGATGAGATTCACGAAAGTGGTCCCCAGAACGAAAGGCTTAACAATTGAAGAACATCTGAGGGTTCTTGGTCTATATTTGATCGAGTTCAGGAGGATGTTAGGAGGTGTAATTGAAACTTACAAAATATTGAATGACCGGGACAGGGTGGATTTTGGGAAGGTATTTCCAATGCAGGGGACACTTGGACCCGAGGGGAAAGAGTAAAGAGAAGACCTTTTCAAGCACAGATAAAGACGAATCTCTTCAACCAGAGAGTGATGAATCTAGGGAATGCACTGCTACAGAAGGCTGTCGAGGCCAGGTAATTGAGTATATTTAAGAGTAAGACAGATAGGTTATTGATTGTAAAGGGAATGATGGGTTACAGATAGAAAGCACAAGAATGGGTTTAAGAAGCTTAACAGTCATCATTGAATTGTGGAACAGGCTCAATGGCCTGAAAGGCCAAATTTCTGCTCCAATGTCTTCTGGTCATATGGTTAATATTGGCTCTCCTCATTCCTCATCGGAGATGTACACTGGAGTTTGATTTTCTTATGATTTATAAAGGGCAACATCCCAATACTGATAACTGGTAAATATCATGTTCCCTCCCTCCAGTCTCTGCAGCCATGTCCCCAATATCATAATCACACTGAAATTGAAAAGCAGTGCATTGCACTTAATCACAGTTGATTGACATCGACAACATTAACAGTGGGACACTCACCTGTCCTCTTGATCCTCGGAAAACCATCTGAATTGTGTGTCACATCATATTCTCTGTTAATATATCCATGCCATTTGTCTATTATAACTCATGTTGTCGTGGGCACATTTGCCTGTCAGATTATGGACTAGAAAAGGTCTCTCCATATTTTACTGACATTATGATCACTGATCAGTAGTTACAGACTGTATGTTTACATTCATAAACGGAGAAACTTGGCTATGTTCTGACAATCCTTTGACATTACTCCCATATCCGAGGCAGATTGAATGATTATACGCTATCAATCTACCAGCTCCAATATTCATTCCCTCAGCCACCCCGACATATCCCAAGTTAAATGAGTAAATTTTAAACGTTCTTTTGAATTTTAATAAAATCAATATTGAACACAAAGGGGTTTAATTGAGCTATTTGTTCAGTGACTGTGATTAATGTCCATCTCCGTGGATCCTAATTATAACAGTAGAGAGTTTCAATCGTTGAAAGATAAATGGGCTCTATTCAATGTGTTATCCCATAGTTTGAGTAGGAACATCACTGACAGCACTAACAGGGACCAGCAGCCAGAGAGCAAGGGGGAGGAGAGATCAGAATCTTGAGAACTTTAGACATGAACGATGCAATAATTGTTCATAATCTGAGGGCCATAGATTGGAATGGATCAAAATCTGAGAACATTACACTGGAATGTTCAAACAATGGATCAGAATCTGTTTACTTTAGACTGGAATGTTCCAACAATGGACAGGAGTTTATCCTTGGGTTTTTACTGACTTTCTCAGCCTTGGATAACATTAGCATATTGTATCCAGGATATCTTTGGATTATTCAAGCTAGTTATTATCCCATGCTCGCGATAGTTGGTGTTCCTGTTATGTCATTATATTTGTCTACTAAACCGGGTTGAACTGAATTTCTACTCATGATATGTAAATTGTGGAAAGTGCAAGTCAATATCTTTGGTTCCAAACAAAAATTCATTTCCTTATATGTTATAAGTATCAAACTACGATTTATAAGCTACTCACTGATATGCGAGAAGGAACCAGACTCTTCTCAAAATCCATAATCCATTTTGTCCTTCACAGATTTACATCTCCATGTCCTCCCCAGGCACCAATCCTGTCCAATACCACCATCATGATATTCCAGTCTCGTCCTCAGTCTCAGTGCAATATCTGAATAAACCATTTGTGCCTTTGTTCAATCTGGATGCAACAGTTTCAAGTTCCTTGTAACCACATGTCCGTCACTAAATAATTGATCTTCAGAATGTTTAACTTGTTCCTGCACATAAGGGAAGACAGCATATGGTGGTCAAGCCATTTACTCATAATCTAGAGCCACAGAATAATGGTCTTTTGATATATCATTAAGGAAATCGGGGAGTTTAAAAGCAACCTTTATCATTTGTTATAAAAAACAATCTGCTTGCCTCAATTCGTTTCGGGAAGTCAATATCTCATGCTTCCATCGTCAGGTTTCTGTGTGACTTCTGTGATGAACACGTGGGGGTACTGTACCTTTGAGAGAATTAAAAACCAACAATAACTACCTGACAGCACCAAGAGTTCTGAAAAATAGATATAATGCAACATTTGGTTGAACAACCCAATTAGCTAATTGTCTCAAAACAAATTCAGCAAAACATTTTAAATTTTACCCCAAAATACCCACCTCCAACCAATTTTCAATTTGTTATTTTGACAATCTTACCAGCCAATGATACAATACAATAGATTGGCGGTACAAGACCATGGAAAATTGAACAGTTGAGTGGAGAACTGCCAACCCACCAGCATGCAAAGACTATCTGAAAAATAGATCGCCTTTAGGTACCTTTATTGATTAGTAACTGGTGAAGCAGAGTACCCAAGAAGAAAAGAAGACAGGAATATGGAGAAGAACAGAAAGCTTTATAGTTTTGAGATAAGAAGATTTGTTTTGTAATTCTTAATTAGGAGTTTTATCAGAATAGTATTGTGGAGGGGGAAGGTCAAAGATAGGTTAGAGGAAGAATTTGTAAATAGTCGTTTGTTTATCATTCTCTGTATTACTTTAAGAAATAAAGTTGTTAATTTTTACTTTAAATAGATCTGGACTCTAGAATTATCACAGATTACTGCATGGGATAAATCTTTTCTCTGTTTCTGGTTTTAATTAAGCAGGAAGATTTATCCTGTATGTAACCCTACAAACCCACAGCTATGTGTTTTACTCTTTACGGTACTGTGGAAGAGCTGAATCAGCCACTCAGTTCAAGATCTGAATAACATGCTGCCCTGACCAGGGCTTCACACATCCCTTGAGAGAAGAACTAAGGTAAAGATAGCTCCCTTTCTCTGCCTGTTTTCTGTATTGCTACATGTGATTTCCATTCAGGTACGTGATCATCCCCTATTTTAGGTGTATTCAATCTCATTGAAATTCTCCCCAAGAGTGATGCACATCTCCACAGTTATCTCTGGTGCTGGCTTTATTGATGCTACGTACAGATTTAAGGGACTGATAAGTTCCATGTCAGTCATAGTGTATAGAGAAGGAATGGCTCTTTGTGGCACAGGAAAGAAATGGCGATGTATAAGTGAGAGAAAATATGTTTTTTGACAATCCCTGAGAGTGTTGTTGAGGCAGTTATTGGGGTATTGTGGATAGACTTTCTCTCAAGTTTCACCAGACTAATCCCTGGGATGATGGCACCATGAGCAGTGAGTGAAACTCAGTGAGAGAATAAGAGGCGATTGCATTGAACCTTAACGGGGATGGATAATCACTCATGATCTTCTAAACAAACACTGATACGGTGATAAGTTCATGGCTTTTTTTTCCCACTCAGATTACATGATTCTCGATAGTTTAAGAGCCGCTGAGAACGTCCCACCCAACCACCCCCACTCCCTATTTCAACTGAGACAGAGAGAGAAAGAGAGGAGAAAGGGAGGAGAGAGAGAGAGGGAAGTTCAGGCTTTTGAATAAACTCTCCCAACATTAATACAGTTCAATTGGTGTGTGATCCTACCATGAATGTTATGTTATCCCGACAGCAGCAACAATACCTTCATTATAAAAGTGTTAACTCTTTCCAGCAGTGTAGAGAGAAGGAAAGTCTTTTTTCGCCACAGGAAAGAAACGAAGATGTCTAAGAGGAAAAAGAGTTGTTATGATCATCTCTGAGAGTGTTGTTGAGGCAGTATTTGGGATATTGTGGACAGACATTCTCTCCTTTATAAGGAATGATCGCCTTGCCACAGAGAGAGTGCAATGGACTTTCACCAGACTAATCCCTGGGATTATGGTACCATGAGGACACAGTGAAGATGAATCTCTGGCGTTGTGAGAGAATGAGAGGCGATTGCATTGAAACTTGAGGAAGAGGGACAGTCACACACGATGTTGTAAATAGACATTGGTACGGTGAAAAATTCCATGGCTTCTGTTTTACTCGGGTTGCATGAGTGTCGATAGTTTAAGAGCCTCTGAGAATATTCCCCTCACTCCACATCCGATCCCCATGAAGCATGAGAGAGACAGAGGGCCAGTATTTGAATAAACTCTCCCAACGTTAATACAGTTCATTTAGTGCTTAGTCCTGCACTGAATGTTTCGTTATCCACAATCCCTACAGCAACCACAATACCTTCATGCTAAAACAGTTAACTATTCCCACCAGATTCTGACCTCCATGGAGAACATAGGTGTGTTTTCTCGGAGATGGAAAATGCCTCCTTGAGACTTGGCACAAATCATTTGGGTTCCCTCTTCATTTCCAGCAAACTATGTTAAAGCAGCACACGTTCTACAAACAATTGAACCATGTTTTACATCATGGAGTCCTCTAGCAGTGCAGTCTCGATTTCAGTGGTTTGTCATGATGGAACATCTGTGACCCCCACTTGTTCTTGTATAACTATCTCGTGGGGATGAACAGCCTCCTCCTGGTCTCATGGAACAGGTTTAAGGGTCTAATTGGGCTCTGCCTGCTCCTGTTTAACAGCTCGATGCACTGAACAGACCACTCTCCTTCCTGTGTAACAGGCAGGAGTATTGAATCTGCTGTCACTCTTCCTGTTCCTGAATGCTAGCTCATACCCGTGTGCAACCAGCTTGAGATGCTGAATGTGCTCCTCTTTTAACTGTGAAAATGTACAATGTCTGGCCGTGCTGTTACGTAAATGTTACCGACACTTTTATAGGACAAACCGGAATGCTGTCCGGGTCTTATTGCACATGGACACAGAATGGTTGAGGAGCTGATGGGGGACAAAATGTTCTGAACATTCTGTCATCTTCAGTCATCATACCTACTTCAGAGCTTTTGATGAGAAAATGCATTGTTGGAGCAGCTGAAGATGTTTGTGCTGAGGAGGCTAACCTGAGGATCTCCTGCAGAGATGTCCCGAGATTGAGAGGATTGTTGGCGGCTGACCCTAAACCTCTTTATTTGTGTTCGGAAAGACCCCGTCCAGTGGGAAGGTTACACCTGATCCACATTCAGCTCAAATAAGTAGGTGATCCCGATGCCATCCTCAGTCAAACACTGCCTTGGTATCAAAGCCATTCGGTCTTTCCTGAGCCCCTGTGTTCGCCTCTTGTTCATATCAATAGGTGACGGTGTATGTGAAGGGAATGTTTTCCTCTCACAGAAGGTAATCAATGTCAGGAATTATCTGGGCTAGAGAGCTAGGGCAGCTTTATCGCTGAAAGCATTTAAAGAGAAGTTAGATAGATTTTTGACCTGTCAGAGAGCTAACGGGTGAAGAATTGGGCAGTAAAGAGGAGTTACTGTCAACAGTAGATCAGCCATGATGTTATGCAATGGCTTGATCATCCGAATTACGAGATCCGGTTCGTTTTCTCCTCATATTCAGTCATTGCAATGTTAATGGCTGTAATTTTCACGAATGTTCTTTTATTGAACGTTGCAATCAGAGAGAGTGATGTATTTTGTGAGTCATCTCGTGTTGAGGTATAGGGAATGTATTCACGGTGAATCTGAGTCTATAATATTACCAACAAATGAACCACATGTTGCATAGAGGAAACACTCTGTAAAGGGACCAGAGGCGTCTGTTGAAACAAATAGAACTTTCCAACTGACACCAAACCATGTGTGACAGTCTTGAGGGACTGAATGAGATCCTGTGTTACTGTTGACCAGGTATTTGAAGCAAGTGGCCTCTATCTGCTCCTTGCAGGAGGTGTGAGGGTTGAATAGAACATAGCAACACAGGACTGAGCAGCAGGAGTGGGCCATTAGATACATTGTCACCGCTCCAGGTGCTTTGGGTCACAGCAGCACGTTTCTGTCTGGATGCCATTTTATTACAAATTATACAATAAGAACTTTGAATAAATGCAAACGTCTAGGCACCACGGTCCTCTGGGGAAGGGAATTTCCACTTGAACAGCCCTTTGAGAATTTCTGATTTGTGTTCCAACAAATGTTGGAGGGTCACTGTGTCCGTTTCCAATCCCACTCCTCCACTGGTTACACGCATTTTAAATGCAGTCAGTTTAGTGAGGTGGCCAATGATTTAGGTCTCAGGCTAGGCCTGAAAATGTGAGACACAGAAAGTTGAACTCATAACAAATGGTAAAATGATAGAGTGCCCCAAATTGTTATTCTGCCTTTGAAGTTATTCTGCTCACACAAGCTACTGGTAGTGGGATTTCTGTCTGCAACAGTGGGATTTGGCTGAATTCCCTTCGTTTCAGGCAGAGGAGAGATTCCAATGAATCCTCACCAGGAATCCTTCACAAGTGGTAAAGATAAGTCAGGGAGTTTCTGGTCTCACACTTTGCTATCGGGAGGAACAAAGTAAGTGAGAGGGATCAATCGGCTGCTGCTTCTCAGACAGGGAACATTTTTCTCCCTCTCTATGTTGGAACATACAATTTTGTCAACTGAACACCAAACTGGACCATGTGCGATCTCCTGGAACATTGTCTGGAAAACCTGATAATGGATTATATGCAGGTCCGTCGTTGGTCTTGTTGTACACAATTCCTTCCAATCGCAAAAAATGTCCCCACTTTATAATTTGAAGACATGCTTACATTTTTCAGTGTAATTTGTAAATATTGGTAGGTGTCTTCATAGTATGTGTTTTAATGTCAATGCATCTTTATCTTAAAGTTTATTCTCTAGCTTTCGTCTTCCTGACAGGAGATAATATGCATCCAGCTAATACACTTTCCAAAAGTCATGGCTGGTTCAATACTATTCCTCAGCTAAGATCAAAACTGCTAATCCCCCATAACAAAAGGCCGGCAATCCAGGAATGACTCTTTGAAAATAATTATATCGTTTTATTTTAGTTTAGGGGATCAATCCTGCACACAGTACATCATTTGTGGTCTCAGCAATGCCCTGCACAGATGCAGTAAAACATTCCAGCCATTAAATCTGATGCCTTTTGCCAAAAACAGCATCATTCCACTTACCTTCCAAATCATTTGCTGCATCTGACTTCATATGATTCATGTCGCAAGAACATGGAAACCTCCTGTATCACAGAGTTCGGCAATTTCTCTCCATTTAAATTGTTTACCATTGTTTCATCTTTCATGACAAAATAGACAACTTTGGTTAAGTTATTTCTGCTGAAGGTTTGCTCACTAACCTTCCCTGTCGATATCACATTGCAGACTCAGTACCTCCATTTGAATGACCATCTTGGTGTATGAGCTAATTGAGCTCCAAGCCATTCCCTCCCCTTCCTCCAGATATTTGATAAAGATTATTGATCATTGATGACCCCACAGAGATGTCTGAGGCACTCCATCATTTACAGCTTTGCAGCCTGAAAATAAACATTTAACTCTACTTTCTCTTTCCTGTAAGCGACAGCTTCCCTATTCCTGTGTAGCAGCTCAGGTGGGTTGAATGGTCTCCTCCTCCTCAGTAAGAAGGAAATACGCAGAGAAAAAATGAGGTACGAAGGTAAACTGGCCAAGAATATAAAGGAGGATAGTAAAAGCTTTTTTAGGTATGTCCAAGGCAAAAAAAAGGTTAGGACAAAAATTGGGCCCTTGAAGACAGAAACAGGGGAATATATTACTGGGAACAAAGAAATGGCAGAGGAATTAAATGGGTACGTCAGATCTGTGTTCACTGTGGAAGACACAAGCAATCTCCCTGAGGTAACAGTGGCTGAAGGACCTGAACTTAAGGGAATTTATATTTGCCAGGATTTGGTGTTGGAGAGACTGTTCGGTCTGAAGGTTGATAAGTCTCTGGGACCTGATGGCCTGCATCCCAGGGTACTGAAGGAGGTGGCTCGGGAAATCGTGGATGAGCTGGTGATTATTTTCCAGAGTTCAATAGAATCGGGGTCGGTTCCTGAGGATTGGAGGGCGGCTAATGTTGTGCCACTTTTTAAGAAGGGTGGGCGGCAGAAAGCAGGAAATTATAGACCAGTTAGTCTGACCTCAGTGGTGGGAAAGATGCTGGAGTCTATTATAAAGGATGAAATTACGGCACATCTGGATAATAGTAACAGGATAGGACAGAGTCAGCATGGATTTATGAAGGGGAAATCATGCTTGACTAATCTTCTTGAATTTTTTGAGGATGAAACTCGGAAGATGGACGAGGGAGATCCAGTGGATGTAGTGTACCTGGACTTTCAGAAAGCTTTTGATAAAGTCCCACACAAGAGGTTAGTTGGTAAAATTAGGGCGCACGGTATTGGGGGCAAAGTACTAGATTGGATAGAGAATTGGTTGGCTAATGGGAAACAAAGGGTAGTGATTAACGGCTCCATTTCGTAATGGCAGGCAGTGACCAGTGGGGTATCGCAGGGATCCGTGCTGGGACCGCAGCTTTTTACAATATATGTAAATGATATAGAAGATGGTATTAGCAATAACATTAGCAAATTTGCTGATGACACAAAGCTGGGTGGTAGGGTGAAATGTGATGAGGATGTTAGGAGATTACAGGGTGACCTGCCAAGTTAGGTGAGTGGGCAGATGCATGGCAGATGCAGTAATGTGGATAAATGTCTGATTATCCACTTTGGTGGCAAAAACAGGAAGGCAGATTACTAACTCAATGGTATCAAATTAGGTAAAGGGGCTGTTCAGAGAGATCTGGGTGTTCTTGTCCACCAGTCAATGAAGGCAAGCATGCAGGTACAGCAGGTCGTGAAGAAGGCTAATAGCATGCTGGCCTTCATAACAAGAGGAATTGAGTATAGAAGCAAAGAGGTGCTTCTGCAGCTGTACAGGGCCCTGGTGAGACTACACCTGGAGTACTGTGTACAGTTCTGGTCTCCAAATTTGAGGAAAGACATTCTGGCTATTGAGGGAGTGCAGCGTAGGTTCATGAGGTATATTCCTGGAATGGCAGGATTGCCTTACACGTAAAGACTGAAGCGACTGGGCTTGTATACCCTTGAGTTTCGAAGACTGAGAGGGGATCTGATTGAAACGTATAGGATTATGAAAGGATTGGACACTCTGGCAGGAGGAAACATATTTCCGCTGACGGGGGAGTGCCGAACCAGAGGACACAACTTAAAAATACGGGGTAGACCATTTAGGACAGAGATGAGGAGAAACGACTTCACCCAGAGAGTGGTGGCTGTGTGGAATGCTCTGCCCCAGAGCGCAGTGGAGGCCCAGTCTCTGGATTCATTTAAGAAAGAATTGGATAGAGCTCTTAAAGATAGTGGAGTCAAGGGTTATGGAGATAAGGCTGGAACAGGATACTGATTGGGAATGATCAGCCATGATCACATTGATGGGCGGTGCAGGCTCGAACGGCTGAATGTCCTACTCCTGCATCTATTGTCTATTGTCTATTGTCTATTGACTGTGTAGTGTACTGAACGAGCTGAATTACTTCATTCTATACTCCTGTGTAATTCCTTAGAGGGGCGGAATGATCTCCTTCTGTGTTATTATAATGATCCTGTCTGACAGAATGGAGTTGTCCCCAACCCTGTAACAGCATCGAGGGGTGGAATGAGGGAACAACACATGGGGTAGGGACAGCAGTAGATCTCTGTTACAGCGTCGAGGGTGGATTGAGGTAACAGAACATGGGGTAGGAACAGCCGTATATCTCTGTTACAGCCTCGAGAGTGGATTGAGGGAACAGAACACGGAGTAGGAACAGCCGTATATCTCTGTAACAGCCTCGAGGGTGGATTGAGGGAACAGAACATGGGGTAGGGACAGCAGTATATCTCTGTAACAGCCTCGAGGGTGGATTGAGGGAACAGAACATGGGGTAGGGACAGCAGTATATCTCTGTAACAGCCTCGAGGGTGGATTGAGGGAACAGAACATGGGGTAGGGATAGCAGTATTTCTCTGTTACAGGCTCGAGGGTGGATTGAGGGAGCAACACATGGGATAGGGGAAGAAGTTGCCCAATCGGCTGCACCAATTCAGAATGTTCATGGCTGATCCGATTGTGTCTGACCATCCATTTCCTGTCTGTTCCCAATAAACACTGACCCTCCTGTCTCGTAAAGATCAGTCGAGCTCAGCCTTGAATACCTTCAATAACCGAGTGTTCACTGCTCCCTGAGGATGAGGACACCACGGGTAGCACAACACTAAATGGAAAGGGACATCCTTATGTCATTGGGGGAATAAAATTTTAAAACTATGTTAACTGAACATCAAATCACCACCTCCTTTCAGACATAAGGACAGAATAATTAAGTATACTTCAGAACATAATCCATTCCCGACTCCAGACCTATCCCACATTCCCGCTGATACTTACCAAACAAATATGTATCGCACCCAGCCTCTGCTGCTGTCTCAGGAAGAGAATGCCTGAGAGCATGATACCGCAGGAGCATTACGGAAATGAGCAGATTGAGGCCATTCAGCCTATCGAGTCGGAAATTCCATTCAATAATTTCTTATATGTACCTCGAACTTATTCTTCTGCCTTCTCCCTAGAATCCTTGACCCCCTTCCAAATCAAAAATATATCGATTTGTGTCTTAACGACACTAGCATCTGTGTATCTGTATGTGAGTAAGTGTTTGTACGTGTGTCTGCGCCTCTGTGTGTGTGTGTGTATGTGTATGTGCCAGTGTGTGTGCGTGTTTGTGTCCATGTGCTTGTTATCAGTGTGTATGCATGTCTACATCTGTCTGTCTGTGTTTCAGCCTGTGTTTCTCTCTGTATTTATGTCGATTTGTATGTGACTGTATATGTATTTGTGTGTTTATACGTGTATGTATACATATCTCCTTGTAAGTATTGTGTGTGTTCGTTTGTATACTTCGGCGTCTGAGTCTCTGTGCAGTGAGGTATCTGTGTTTTGCTTTTTGGAAGTGAAAGGACTATTGTTGGAACGGCCGCTGGGTTTAAAGTGAGAATTGTCTTTCACTGGACATTGCTCTGCAACTGGTCAGTAGGACGTGAATGTTTCAGATTCTCCACACGAGGCATCCTGGTCCTCTCCAGCTCTTTAAGAGTCCGCCCCACATGACGGGGGGAAGGGAGTGAAGGAACGGATATCGGGCACTCCACTACCCGGCTTGGCCATTTCTATCCTATTCAGGCTGTTTCTCCTGGAATGGGAGAAAGGGATGGAAGGAGAGTGGGAGTGGGTGACCCGGTTGTATGTACTGGTGTAGGATGAGGGAGTTCTGAAGTGTCTGGAATGAGTCAGTCAACAGTTTTGAATCCATATAGTATTATTATTTACTGAATTCAATAGTGAGAGTGGTAGTGCCTGAGCCTTATTTGGAGACAGAGCGTGAACCTTGTTCGGGGTTAGTGCTATAATAGTGAGTGTGAGGGAGCAGAGAGTATATGGTCATTCTGATCCTAACAGAGCGAGGAGGATATTGTTGCTTGCCCAATATTGTGGGACATTTCTTCAGATCTTCTCAGCGTTGAGGTGAGCCTACCCGAATGTCTTGTCCAAGTCGGTTACCAATAATGACACAGACCTGTCCCTCAGGTTCCACAGAATCCGTTCAGGTAGAGCTTACAGATAGCAAGGAGAAGCACATATTGGTGTGTTATACACCAAACAAAAACGCTAGCAGAAAGTAAGCATCATATGCTCCTGAAATTAGATAGGCAAGTATTGTGGATACCGCAGTCGTATTGGATGATCTCAAGTTGTATCTAAACTGTGTTAAGTAAGTGACTGCTGAAGCTGTGAAAAATAAGTTCCATAAGTTTATATGAGGTGGGTTGAAAAGTATGTTGCGAAGCAAACTAGGGAGCAGGTTATTTCGCATTTGGTGTTGTGTGGTCAGAAGGACGAATTATTAACCTTGGTCTGAAGCAGCCTTTAATGAATAATGGCATTTATAAGGTGCATTTTACAAGGTGTCTAAGATAATATAGAATGCTTGAATATTCTTGTCAAACATCATGGAAGACTGGAGGTTAGAGTTTCAAGATATCTTCAGTGAATTTGCAAAGTATAAAATAACATTCAGTGGGAGACAAGCAATGGTTATTAGAGTCATAGAGTCCGACAGCATGGAGACAGGCCCTTCGGCCCAAACTGGTCCATTCCGACCAAAATGCCCATCCACGCTGACCCCATTTCCCTGCCATTGTCCCGTATACTTCTAATTCTTTCCTATTTGTGTATTTGTTCAAATGCCTTTTAAATGTTGGTAATGTATCCGCCTCAACCACTTCTCATTCCATATGTATCACAGCTCCTGAGTTAAAAAAACCTGTTCCTCAGGTTCCCTTTTATTCTGTCCCCTCTGACCTTTAACTGATGCCCTCTAGCCTGTGATTACCCAACCCTGGGAAAAAAGACTGGATGCATTCACTCTATCCATACTGACATCATCTTATAAACATCAATATGATCTTCCCTCAGCCTCATGCATACAAAAGTAAAAAGTCCTAGCTTGTCCAACCTCTTTCTGTAACTCAGACCATTGAGACCTTGGCAACACCCTTATAATTTTTTTATGCACTCTTTCCAGTTTAATAACATCCTTCCTATAGCAAAGTGAACAAAATTGAACATACCGCTACCAATATGGCGTCACCGGCATCCTGTATAACTGCAATATAACTCGATACTCAGTGATATAAACCGATTAAGGCCAGTGTGCCAAAAACTTTCTTCAATGTCTGCCTCTGAATCAACTTCCAGAGAACCATGCACCTGAATTCCAAGGTCCCTCTGATCCACGACACTCCTTAAGACCCAACCATTCACCATGAAACCCCAAACTCGATTTGACTTTCTAAAATGCAAGAACTTACACTGATCTACATTAAAATCCATTTGCCATTTCTCAGCCACTTCTGCAGCTAATCAAGTACTGCTGTAATTTCTGAAATTTCTGATAACCTTCCTCACTCTCCATGATGCCGCCTATTTTAGTGCCATCTTCAAACTTACAAATCATGCCTGTACATCTCATGTAAATCATAGATATATGTAATATGTAGTGGTCCCAGCATTAACCCATGAGGCATTCCACTATTCACAGGCCTCCAGTCTTACCAGCATGTTTACACTATTACTCTCTGCTTCCTACCATCAAAGCAATTTGGGATCTAATTTGCCAGCTCCGCCTCAATTCCATGCGATCTAACCTTCCAGAGCGGCGTACCATGTGGAACCTTATTGACGGCCTTACTGGAATTCATCCAGACTACGTATACCATCCGGACCTCCTCAAAGTTGCTAGCCACTTTAGCAAAGATCTCCAACAAAATTGTGAGTCATGCCTCTCTTTGCACAAAGTTCCGTGCTGAATTTGATGAAGGGCTTTTGCGCAAAACATCGATTTTCCTATTCCTCGGATACTGCCTGTCCTCTGCTTTTCCAGCACCATTCTAATCTTACTCCGCTCCAGAACCTGTCTTTCCAAATGCATGTATGTCCAATATCTCCGAATCTTCTAAAGTAACCTACCCACTAGCTTTTAGGATTACTGGTCTTTCATTCCCAGATTTATCTTTGTAGCATTTCTTGAATACTGACTCAACATTCACTATATTCCAGTTGTCCAGGACTTCAATCGTTGGCCAGCGATGATAGAAAAGAGGCAAGCAATGCTCCCGCAATTTCCTTTCTATCCTCCTATCCTCCTGTGGTGTTCCTGAATATATCTGGTCAGAACCAGGAGTTTTTAGAAATACTGCAAAGTCTGAAACACACGTCTATTTATTTCAGGTACAAACACCAAAGAGTGACAAAGTGACTCAATGATGGTTAACATAACAAATTAGAAAAAATGTTAATCAGAGGAAGTGACTTCAGAAGACTTTCAGCTGTTGTGGAACCCTGAGAATTCTCAGAAATTAACGATCCAAAAATGGAAGGCCATGAAACTGAAAAGGAAACCAAAAAGGGAACATACATGCTAACAAACAGGAACACAAAGACTGCATCAATCTGCGATCGAAATTTCAAAGGAAACAAAATAAAAGCAACGTCAAATGTGGAAATTTGTAATCGCGAGAGGAGAGGTCTTTGTGGAGAACAGGGAAATGGCCAAGAAGACAACCAGTTACTTTGCATCTGTCTTCATGGAGGAAGATCCAGAAAATCACCCAGTAACACCAAGTGATCATATCGGACGCCTGGAGCTAAAGACATAACGTCATTTTATATCAGTAACAAAGTAGTACTTGAACATGGAGCTGGATTGAGCATTGCAAAGACTGACGAAACAGATGTACTTCCTATCAAAATGTCGGAAATAAATCACCAATAGAAGTATTAATTGCACTGTCGATGACTGTGTTATATTTTCCTGTACATTCTGCAGAGACCGGAAACTATTGTGGATAAACGTGAATCAAGCACTATAGATGAATGGAATGGATCCAAACAGCTACAAAGGGGAAAATACATAGCGTGGAGAACTGCAGACCAGTTAACTTGACTTTTGTAGGGAAACTGTTGGAATCTATAACACAGGATGACATTTTTTGATATTTAGAAATTAATAGCAACAATGGAGAGAATCAACATGCATTTCTGATAGAGAAATCATACTTGATAAACCTCGGAATTGTTTGAAGTTGTTTCTTACAGCATAGATAATGGGGAACCAGTAGACATGGCATATATTGGAATTTCGGAAGGGTTTCTATAAGATCTCAGTGAGTTCGTAAATGCAATGAATGTGAAGTGTATTTGGAGGAATATATGTAAGTCGAAAATTAAAGTTTGTGTTCGCCTTCATTTAAGAGAGTCAGAACATTGATGTAAAGACATGTTGAAGCAGTTTCACAGCGTGTTGATGGGACTGTACCTGGAGTATTGTGTACAGTTTTGGTGACTGAATCTCAGAAATAATATACTGACCACAGAGGAAGTGCAATGGACTTTCTCCAGATTAATCCCTTAGATGGTGAGATTGCCTGATGAGGAACTCGGCCTGTGTTCTCCAGAGTTTCAAAGAATGAGAGGTGGGTCACAGTGAAATTTAGAAAATTCACAAAACATATGACAAGTTGGCAATTAACAGAACACTTCCCTCGCTGTCTATTCCACATTTAAGGCAAATAATGGCAGGATCTGGGACAGGCCAGTTAAGGCTACAATAAGGAGGAAATTCATCACTTGGAGGGGACTGACTAATACAGGGGCATGGAAAGCAAATGACAGGCAAGATTAGGGAGAATCTCCAGATATTCTACAAGTGTCTCCAGCTGAACAGAATAACCAGGGAACAGGTAGGACTCATTAGTGACTTGCCAATTTGCATCCAAATCAACTTTAATGATAGGAGACAGAGAGTGGTGATAGAAGGCTGTTTGTGCGATTGGAGGCTAGTGCCCAGTCGTGTACCACAAGGATCAGTGCTGTGTCTCTTAACTTTTGTGATTCGGAGGTGTTGGTGTTGGACTGGGGTTGACAAAGCTAAAAATTGCATAACACCAGGTTATACCCCAAAAGGTTTATTCGGTGACACTAGCTTTCGAAGTGCTTGATCAAAGTCCACAGCCACCTGATGAAGATGCAGCACTTTGAAAGCTCGTCCCTCCAAATAAATCTGTTGGACTATAAGCTGATGTTTTGTGATTGTAAACCTTATCATAAAGGATGCTGCTGTGAATATGGACGTGGGCTTGGGGTGTCATAAGTAAGTTTGTGTTTGATAAAAAGATTGGCCGGGTAGTTGGCAGTGAGAAGGAAGGCCTTATGTTACAGGAAGATGCAGATGGAATGGTCAGATGGTCACATCAATGGCAGGTGGACTGTAACCCTGATAAATATGAAGTCATGCACTTTGGAGAAGGAACCAGACAGGGTCGGGCTCAATGAATGGCAGCACACGAGGAAGCTCAGAGGGTGCTTCTCCACATATCTCTGAATGTGGCTGGACAGGTTAACAAACAATTTGAGAAAGTGTACGGGAGCATAAACACAGCCTTTACACGTCGAAGCATAGATTATAAGAGCTATGCGGAACTTTTGTTAGCCAAGATGGAATACTGTGTGTAGTTCTGGGAGCTAAATTACAGGAAGGATGTGATTGCACTGGAGGGGGTGCAGAGGAGATTCACCAGGATGTTCCCTGTGATGGACCATATCAGCTATGGAGAGAGGCAGGATAAGCTCGGATTGTTTACTGTGGAGCAGAAAAGGCTAAGGGGGACGTGAATCAGGAGGATAAGATTACGAGGGACATGGACGGGGTGGATAGACAGCAGCTGGTCCTTTTAGTCAAAGGGACACACTTTTAAAGTAAAGGGTTTGAGACTTAGTGAGAATTTGAGGACTGTTTTTCACCCAAAGTTGGGTCTGGGATGCACTTCGTGAGAGGGGAATTGTCATGGTAACCTCAAAACCATTAGAAAATACATGGTTGTGCACGTGAAATGCCAAAGATTCACAGCGACGGGTTTTGTGTTGGAAAGTTGGGCGACTGTAGACCGTGCTGTATTTCTGATAGTACAGAGTCTGTGCGTCTGTGATTGTATAGCTGTGGAAGGTCAATCATTCAGTAGTTCAAGATAGGAATTGATGGGTTTCTGAAGAATATCTTTTCACAGTGTATATAAGTGAACTTGTAATATCTTCTGAAAATAAATCAATGGCAAAATTAAGAGAAAAAGGTGCAGCTTCCTTTCAGTCTGATACCAGATAATTGAGGATAGGGAAATAGCAGATCAATGGAGCAAATACTTCAGTTATGCATTCACAGAAAAAAAAAAAAACATTTCCTCGCAATAATAGGGAAATTTAGTCTGGTGAGAAAAAGGGAATAGAACTAAAACGTTTTTGAGAAAATATTGGACTGAAATTAATGGGCATAGACAAAGTCACGAGAGGTTTATGAAATAGGAATCATACTTGAGAAAGTGGCTTTTAGCAAAATTATGGAGAAGGTATCAACGCAATGCGACTGGAATCTCAGAAAGACTTTTGATAAAGCCCCAAGCCTTTTGTGCAAATTCGAATCCAGTGGGACTGGGGCTAATATATGGTCATGGTTTTAGAATGGGAGAGCTGGTAGGAAACAGTGAGTCGGAATAAAACCATTTTTTTTGAATGGAAGGATATAACAGAGATCGAGATTCGGCATCCAGCTATTCCCAATACACATCATATCTTTGGTTGAGGGGCTCAATTGCAATATTCCCAAGTCTGCTGACAGTACTAAACGACGTCAGCTTGTGAGTGGATGAGGAGGATGTCAGAAAGGCTCCAAGGTGATTGAGACAAGTGGAGTGACTAGGTAAATACGTGGCAGATGGAGAGCAATGGGAGAGATAAGAGGTTACGTACTTTGATGGGAACAATAGAATGGCATCCTATCATTTGAAAAGGGATTGGTTGAAAATGTTGATGTACAAATGAACTAAAGCTGCATTTTTGTTTATTTCTGCGAAGCTATCCGAGTCCATGTAGGTGAGTGAGTTCTGAACGCGGAAGTCAATACTGGGAATGGCATTGGCATGCTGTATACAGTGTACATAGACCCAGCAAGTAGGGAGCTGTAACAGTAAAAAGAATCTGGATCTCCCTGTACACCAGTCACTGAAAGCAATATTGCAGGAGCAGAAAGCAGGTAGGAAAATAAGTGATTTATTCACCTTCATTTCAGGGGATTAGAATACAGGAGTAAGGGTCATTTACTGCAACTGTACAGGGCCTTGGTGGGACCCCATCTCGAACATTGTGCAGTGTTGTGTGCAGTTTTGGTGTCCTTACCTAATAAAGGGCAAACCTGACTTTGAGGGAGTGCAGTGAAGGATGACCAGACTGATCTCTGGGATGACAGGTTAGTTGTGGGAGCAGAATTTGGGATGACTGGGCCTGTATTCCATGGGCTTTAGGAAAATGAGTGGAGATATCAGTGAGGTATATAACACTCTGATAGGGTATGACAGATTGGAAGCAGGGATGACAGTTCACTTTATAGAAAACAGTTCACGAATAGGTATTGCCCTCACATAGTACTTAATAAACAAGCGTTATCAAAGAACTCCCTATATATTGATGGGCCAAAGGCACTGTATTTCATAATGTTTAAACATATTTTGAGATATGAACATTTTGTGGGGAAAACTGCATTGAGGAGATGTTCGCCCATGAAATAACATGGGGAAAGCTCAATGTGCTGAATGACCTCCTCCTCTCCCGATGTTTCTGTGCAGTCTGTGGGAAAGTTCTGTAAATGTTGTCACAAGCTCTCAGATGTTAGGAAAGATGTCTATGCAGGGACAACAGGATAGTACTTCCCATTCCCTTTTCTGATAACGAGGTTGATGCCAGATGTTCTGTCAGGTTTTATCCTTTAAGACCTCAGAGGCGTTTGATACAATTGATGTCTCACGTGGCCGATTCAGAGACCATGTCTGTGCGTCTGGAGTCACTTTTAGGCCAGACCAAGAAAGCATGGGAGATTCACTTCCTGAAAGTACATTGGGGAAGGCGAGTGATGTTTACAATCAACATTAGACACAAGATCACTATTAATGACACCAGATTTTAGGTCTCGATATTTTATTAATTATTTTTAACTTCCACCAGATGCCAGAGCATTGACCTGGTCTGGATTCGTAATCCAATGATATGTCCACCACAGTACCATCCTCACACGGGAACCTATCGGAAACCCACACTGTCCTGATTATTTTGGTGCTACTTGACAGCTCTGTCAAAAAGTATTCCCACTAATGTGACTGTCGTGATGGGACTGAGGGGGTGGTAAATGGTCAGATTGTAATTATTCTCCTCTTCGGGGACTGGACATCATTGAGGAAGTTTCCACATTGCCAGGGAGATGTCAGAGTTGGAGCTGGAATGAAACAGTTTCCCCAGGGACACGGCTTGTTGTGCAGCACAAGTCTTCAGTCCTATTGCAGTAATGGTGTCAGGGCCCATTGCCTTTGTCGTATCTACTGTGTTCAGCTGTTTATTCATGACTATACAGCAAATCGAATTGCTTGAAGACTGGTATCTGCGATTCTGTGGGAATCATGATGAGTGTGAGGTGGATCATCCACTCAACACGTCTGGCTGAGGATAGTGCAGACACCACATCCTTGACTTTTTTCACTGACGTACAGAGCTGTTCCGATATTTAGGATGAGGATATTTGTGGAGTCCTCTCCTCCAGTAAATTGTTTCATAGTCCATCGACATCTATGTTTGGATTTGGCAGGACGGACAGAGCTTAGATCTGATCTGTTAGTCTTGGGATCATTTCCCCTCTCCATCAGACATTAGATCTGCTGGTCGGAATGTAACCAGTTAAGTGTGGTAGCTTTAATGGGTTGTCAACAGGTTTCGGTCCACGTGATTCCGACCCTGCAATGTTCACCCATAATCATCACTGAACCATGGATCGGCTTGATGGTAATAGTAGACTGATGAATTATCCTCGGGATAATGTTACAGATTGTCATTGAATATAGTTCTGCTTTTGCTGCTGCTGTGGTCTACAGCATCAAATGATAACCCAGTTTGAGTTGCAATATCTACAATTCAATTCTACTGACTGTCCCCCAGTTCACACCGAGACCCTTTCATCCATCAGCCCTGTGCACTACCTAATCTGGTTACTGATGCGGTAACACTTGCATTTTCATATTCTCATTCTGCTGAGGGCCTCTCCCTGGTGTCACGCCTCTAATTTGTTACTTTAACTCAATCCATTTAAAGTAATGATCTAAATCGTTTCTCTTCCACAATGTCACCTTCTGTATTTGAAGTGAATGTGTCTCCTTCTATTTTTCTTCCTGACCATGATTAAGAGCTCTGTAGTGTCAGTGATGCCAGACTTATGTAGTTTCAGAGTCAAGGAACTTGTGCACCATGCATTATTGTTCAGGCCACAGTGTACGACGCTCCATGTTGGACAGGATGTTTGAGCATCTTTGACATACTTCTTTGGAAATTGTCCAAAAACAGAAATTGCTGAAGAAATTGCTGAAATTGCAGCATCTTATGGAATGAATGCAGTGTTAAACTTTCAGGTCCAGTGACCCTCTACAAAGCGCTCAGTTTCTCAAGCAATTTTGTTATTTTTATTATCAGTATCCATAGTTATTTGTTTTGTGAAAATTTGTTCTATGCCTATTCATTTCTGGAGAAACTCAGCAGGCCTGTCAGCATCTGCAGACACAGCGAAACAGCGTTAGCATTTCAAGCCCAGTGTGACACTTCTTCACAACTGAAAATCATTGGAAACTTGGCTTTTTAATACCTTGCCAGAGGTGGGAGATTGGTGACAGGGAAAAGAGGGCGTGGCAAAGATAAACCGGCTTTTAGCAGTGGTGAATGAGAAGATGATATAAAATGGGTTTAAATTAAGGTGTGAATGGGGAAAGGGGTTCTCTATGTTGAGTGCAAGATAAAGAAGACACAATCACACAAGGTCATAGGGAGGCCAGGAGGGAGAATGTTGACTCTGGTATTATAAAGATCTGGCCATAAATATGTTTTCACTGTCGAGATCATCACCTCGTTTAGACAAAGGCTATCGGTTGCTTGAATTCTTATTGGCACTAGTAAGAGTTTCATGCTGCCTTAGTTTTGTAATCGGGAGAAAAAACAAATCACAGTGTGAAGTTTGAGCGAAGTATTGTTTATCGGTCATGTTTACTATAGTTTCAAATTTGCAGTATTTATCTTTCAATGCTTGTTCTTAAAGTTAGTATTGGGTGGAGTGTAGAAGGTTGAGGGATGACATTTAGAAGTTTCTAAAATCATGAGAGGTATGGATAGGGTGAATAGCCAAGGTCTTTTCCACAGGATGGGGGAGTTCAGCTTTAGAAGGCATAGGTTTAACGTGAAAGAGGGAAAATTTACAAGGCACGCAGGAGCAGTTTTTTACACAGAGGGTGGCGGGGGTATGGAATGAGCTGCCAGAGGAAGAGTGGTAGATGCATGTACAGCGAACACATTTAAAACTCATTTAGACAAGCATATGAATGGGAAGCATTTCGAGGCCTATGGGGCCAAAGGAAAGCAGCTGGGTCGAGCATAATTTGGAAAACCTGGCCAGCATGGACATTTAGAAAAGCTTCACGCAGGTTCAGAGTGGTTTTGTGAAAGGGAAATTATACTTTGCCCTTTAAAATCATGCAAAGTATTTCTGGAGATGTCTGAGAATGCAACAAGCGGACTTGAAAAAGGAGATCTGGTAGAAACCAGGTTTTCTTGAGATTTTCCTCAAGATATTACAGAACAAAAGTTCTTACACAAGACAGAAGCTCCTAGGATGATGGAGAATGTATTAACATGGGATGATGATTGCTTAACATATAGAAATCGGAGAGTCAGGATTAATGGATCTTCATGATAAAGGTGTATCTGCTGGAGAACCACAGCTATCAGTCCGATGGCATCAGTTATTTACACTCTATACTGATAGGCTGAAGGAGGGAGCTGAGTATACATCCGAGTTTGAGGATGACACTGAGAATCAAAAGGCAGGCTGTTATTTAATGGAGAGGACTTCCAGAAAAAGAACAGTACAAAGGGATTGGAGTGTTCCTGTGTATGAAACATAAAGTCAGCATGCTGGTGCAGCAAGTAACTAGGTTTGTACATTAGCCTGCTTCCAGAGATGAAAGGGCTGTGATATTGAGAACCTGATGTTGAAGGCAAATTCTGGTTTCCTTTCAAATGGTCACGAGGGTGGTTTCCCTATTTCAGTATATTCATTACATCCGTCTTTGATCATTTATTTAACGTAAACTATGTCCATTTGTTTGACAAAATTAAACAAGACCGTCAAAGATGGGAGGCACTTCCAACATCCTGGTTAGGTCAGATAGCTGTTATTAAAATGAATGTCCTTCCTCATTTACTATACCCCGTGTGAATGCTTGAAATATGGGAAATAATACAGTATTTTGAATGTTGATTGCCACCTGGCGGACCCTCTTAAAATCCTGGTAGATGTATTTTCCAAAGTAAGTTATCTTGCTTCGTGGCAGATTATTGTAGTAGGAGATTTCAACTGTCTTATGGACCCACACAGATATTTCCCAGACAGATATTTTGGAGACTCAATGGCTGGTTTAGCTCTTTTATTTGGTACTATAGGCGACTCTTTATCAAGCTAACCAAATTGAAACTACCCCACAGAGTGCGGGGAGTAGATCTTCCAGATTAAAAGCCATCAATTAAGCTCTTTATTATCCGATGTTAGTGTGTGGACCACTGAGGACTCGGTGTCAATACGGTTAGATATTGAACCCTCTCAGACAAAGTGAAACCTTACTAGTCTGTTGTTCTTTGACAAAATGACAACATTTATGGAGTATTATCATAACCCAATCATTATCAATAAAGTTAAAGCATGAATGCCAATGCGTCAGGTCGAGGGCAATATAGCCAAAACCATGTTTCTTACCCCTATAATTCGTATACCGAATTGTCAACTGGGGATAATGGATTCCATGTTTAAACTGTGGGAAGCCAGGGGTGTAAATTGGTTGAGTGATTTAGAATTAATAGAATCCCTTCAGCGTGGAAACAAGCCCTTGGGACCAACAAGTCGACTTCGACCCATCCAGCCCCATTCCCCTACCATCCTATATTTACCCTGACTAATGCTCCAACCTACACATCCCTGAACACTATGGGTGATTTATCAATAGCCAATTCATCTAACCTGCACATCTTTGGACCCTGGTGCTGTGAGGGCGCAGTGCTATCTACTGAGCCACCACGTATTATATTAAAGAGAAAGAATGACATCATTTGATCAAATAACTTGTAAGTATGGACTACCTAGTCGAGGCCTCATCTGTTTTTTTGTCCAGATCAGAGATTTGATTTTTAAAAAACATACCTTTAACAGACTCTTACAGATCCGACAGAGAGAAGTGGGTGCTTATTGCTTAGAATGCACTCTCTGTGACTACCCTTTTTCATTAGTTGGAGTTTGTCCCCTCAAATGAGACTGTGCAGCTTTGGGATGGCTGAGAGAGAGAGTTGGGGGTTCCGAACAACTCGGAGAGATTGAGAGGACATTTGTGAAAATGCTCGAATGATTTTGATCTGTAAAGGACCCATTCCATGAAGTTGAAAATTCTTCATTGGGTCTATCTGACCCCAGATTGTCTCTCAAAATGCAAAGTGGGATTACCTTCAGCATGTCGTAAATGCAGAATGACTCTAGGCACTCTTACCCTTGATTGTTGTCCTGCTGCAGTCTTCATATATATTGGAGCACTGTGTTATGTGTGATAGAGTAGGTATTGGGGACTGAATTGGAGATGGACCCGGTTTTTCTTTTCCTGGGCCTGCTCAGGGTACCTGACGCAGATGCACACGAGGAAAAGCATTATATCCTTACATTCTGTGCTAGGAAACATGTTCTGTTGTGTTGGATGTCTAAAAACCCTGGGTCTGTTGGGTCGTCGTAAGTTCTTCATGGAGAATATCCCTTTGGACTTTCTCACCAGTGCGGTGCATCAAAAAAAAACAGAGATTTTCATAAGACATGGCAGCCCTTTTTGGATTACCACGATGCAGGTTTATCTGTCACATTAAGAAGGGCTTTTATATAGCCATGACGATATTGTCTTATGAATCTAATATCCAGTGAGAAACAATTATGAACACAAAGATGCGTATCAGTTCATGCTCTTGAAGAACGATAGCTATCGTTTTGTTATGCTGAGCTGTACTATGTATTCATTATTTATTTTTTATTTTTGTTTTTCTTCTGTCCATTTAACGTTTTTAACTTGTTTTATTTTAACTTAATTCTGTTCAGTTATTTGAGTTGTGTTGTTATTGAGTTATTATAATATTAAAAATCTCTTTTCAAGAAAATTATTTTTAAAAATTGAAATGCTAACATTGATAGAATAGAGGGCCAAAGAACTCTCATTAGAGAGACCGGTTTTGCTGGTTTACCCTGAGGGTCACCACATCTCGGGTGATGGGGTGAGGATGAGGTTGAGAGAGCGTCCCTTTCATGGTAACCTCTGTCAGTGTGAGGAACTGAACCAGCGCTGTTGGCCTCCCTCTGCAACACAAACCTGCCATCCAACGAACTGAGTGGGAGATAGTGCAACTGTTACAGACAGAAACAGTCACATGCAAAGGGCAAGAGAAACTTTCATAATAATGAAAATGGCAAATTCTGATAACGGTCGAGATAACGGCTGAGGATAAAAACGTTCTCTGCTCGAAATTGTATTTTATTACAAGACATGTTTAGAAGCTGTCTTTGACTTAATATCATTAAGGTGAGTCAAGTGAAATAACCAGAATTACTAAGTGTGATTGGAATCTATAACCATAAAATAAGTTTCCGTGTAAAGCATGCTGACCATCGTATGAAAGTATAACGCAGATGGAATATATTGTTAGTGCGTTCCATGGGAAATGCCCTCGAACAGGCACTTGAAGAGAAATGGGGTAAAAGTTCTGGAGTGCCGCCTGGTCAATCATGATGAACGGGAGAATCGGGCTGGTATTGAATGAGAAGAACACCATGGGGTGCGGTAGGTACTTAATGAGGTGAGTTCGATAAGATAGCACCAGGAAACTAGCTCAGATTTGTACAGACAATCCCTGTGTCACACTCAACGAAAATGAAACTGAGACAAATTACTGTTTTATACAGCTCAATGTGTCGAAGATTCTGCAGTCCTCCTTCCCAGTTACTCTCTATCGCCTGAACTCATGCTAATATAACATTCACTCATAATTCTTCACAATACTGACCCGTGTTGCATGGTACTATCGAAATGTCTTCATTTCAGCATTCTGGAAAGAGTGAACATATCTTTCTATGACATTTTTTCTCAGTCTCCCCTCCCTGTCTCTATCCCAAAATACACGTATTTACAGTCATACGGTTCTACAGACGGAAACAGGCCCCTTCGGCCCAACTGTTCCATGCCAAACAAAATGTCCATCCACACTCATCCAATTTCTCTGCCCTTGCTCTGTATCCTTTAATCTTTTCCTATCTGTGTATTTGCCCAAATGCCTTTTCACTGTTGTTATTGTACCCATCTCAACCACTTCCACTGGCAGCTCAGCCCATAACTATACCATACTCTGTGTAAAAAAGTTGCCCCGACGGGTTAATTTTCATTTTATTCCTCTCGAAGCATTAACGGATGTCCTCTAGTCCTCGATTCCCAACCTTGCGAAAAAAATTCAAGTGTTCAACCCTATGCACGTCTCTCATAATTTGATAAGATCTACACTTCTTGTTGTGGTTCTGTTCGCCGAGCTGGGAATTGGTGTTGCAGACGTTTCGTCCCCTGTCTAGGTGACATCCTCAGTGCTTGGGGGCCTCCTGTGAAGGGCTTCTGTGCTTTTTCCTCCGGCGTTTATAGTGGTTTGTATCTGCTGTTTCCGGTTGTCAGTTCCAGCTGTCCGCTGAAAATTCTGCAACACAATTTCCCAGCTCGGTGAACACAACTACAACAATGAACACCCGAGCTACAAATCTTCTCACAGACCATCTACACTTCTATAAGAGCTCCCTTCAGTTTCCTAGGCTGTAAAGAAATAATTTCTAACCTGTCCAACTTCTCCCTATAACTTAAACACTTTGGCCCAGGAAATATCTCTGAAATTTCTTCTACACTCTTTCTAATTCAATAATATATTTTCTAGAGCAAGGAGAACAAAACTGAACCCAATTCTCCAACTGCAGCCTGACCAACTTCCTGTAGAATTGCAACATAACGTCACAACTTCTATACTCAATGCCTGTGTGCCAACGTCCTTCTTCACTGTCCTGTGTATCTGTGACCCAAATTTCAGGCAACCGTGCACCTAATCTCTAATGTCCTTTGTTCCACGACACTACTTAAGGCACTCTCGTTCATCATTAAACACCTACCTGGATTTGACTTTGCCAAATGCAAGACATCACCCTTGCCTATGTTAAACTTCACATGCTATTTCTCAGCCCACTTCCACTGCCGATTAAGGTACTGCTGCAATTTCTGGTAATGTTCCTCATTGGATCCCTTCTATTTTAGTGTCATCTGCAAACTTACTAACCTTGCGTTGTGCACTCTCGTCCAAATCATTGATATAGATAACAGCAATGGGCCCAGTATTGACTCCTGAGACACTCCGCGAGTCACAGGCCTCCAGTCCAACAAGCATCCCTCCACCATAGCCATTTGCTTCCTAACGCCAAGCCAATTGTGTTGCCAATTTCCCAGATTACCTTGGAGTCCATGCGATCTAACCTTCTCGAGCTGCCTACCATGTGGAACCTTATCAAAGGCCTTACTGAAATCCATATAGGGTATGTCGATAACCCTGCCCTCGTCAACCATCCCAGTCACTTCCTCAACAAACTACGAACAAAATTTGTAAGGCAAAATCTGCCATGCACAAAGCTATGCTGACTTCTCCAAATCAAACTCTTTCTTTTCAAATGCATGCACATCTTATCTCTCAGAACTTTCTCAAGTGGTTTACCGAAAACAGATGTGAAGCTTACTGGTGCATACTTCCCAGGCATTAATTGCAGCCCTTCTTGAAGAAGGGCACTCCATTTGCTCCTGCCCAGTCTTCCGGGACTTTGCCCCTGAACTGGCTTCTCTCGCCTCTTTCAGTGCTCTTGGATATATCTGGTCAGGACCAAGAGATTTATCTGACTTTATGCATTCTAATATGTCCAACAGCACCTCGACTGTGATATTAACAGCACTAAGATATGACAACTAACCCCACCAAAGGTCACGGATCTTCATGGATTTCTTCATGGTAAACACAGAGGGGAATTTGAGGACCTCGCCCATCTCTTGTGGTTTTACACATGAATGCCCACTTTACATTTTAAGGCATCCTATTTTCTGTCTAGTTGCTCTTTTTCTTTACTACACTGAAAGCACATATTTGGATTCACTACTTTTCTCATACCCCCTTTTCGCCTTGCTGATTTCCCTCTTCAGTAAACTCCTGTATCCCTTGGGTCTCTCCAGAGATTCCAGCTTCCTGAACCTGAGCCACGCCTCCTTTGTGCTGGTCAGAGCCTGATTATCTCTTGTCATCCAGGGTTCTCTCTTCCAGCCTCACTTTCCCTTCACCCTCACAGGAACATGCAGATCTTGAACTTGATATATCTCACTTTTAAAGGACTCCCACTTACCAGAGATCCTTTTGCGTGAAACCAAGCTACTCCAATCAACGTTTGCAAGTCCCTGTCTATTTCCAACAAAATTCGTCTCGCCCCAAATTAGAACTTGAATCTGTGGACGAATTCTGTCCCTGCCATAACTGTTTTAAAATTAATACAATCCAATCACCGGTCCCAAAATGCTCCCCCACCTTACCTCCGTCACCTATCCTGCCCTATGTCCCAACAGTAGGTCGAGTTTGTCCCTTCCCGAGTAGGACCCTCAACATGCTGCTTGTGGAAGCTTTCCTGAACACACTTAACTAATTTCTTTCCATCTTAGTCCTTAGACCTCTGGAAGTTCCAGTCTATGTTAGTATAATTAAAATCACCTATTATGACAACCCTATTGCTCCTGCAAGTCTCGCCACTCTCCCTGCATATTTGTTTCTGTAATTCCCATTGATTATTTGGAGGCTTATAGTGCAGCCACTGTAACATCACCATCCACCACTAACTTCTTTGCACCATCCACAAAACCTCACTGGACATTATCTCAGTTATTTCATCTCAGTGGTATGCGCCTGAGTTGAAACTATTGGTATTTAAACTGTTTCAATTTACATCTCTCCTTCCCAGTGATTGTCACACCCACAGCACACCTTGTCAAGGCGCAATGGAGATACAGAGCTGTAAATGGATGGGAGCTGCACATCCTGTCACTGCCAGCATTGGCTGCAAGTTTCCCCACACTGGGCTGTGATCTAACACAGCGTTACCGAACAATGCAAAAACCTGGGGTTATATATGAATGAACCAGTGCAGACTGCACAGCTCCTCACGCTGGACATTTAGCCCAGGATTATAGATCAAGTATTGGTGTGGACTGCACAGAGTTCCATTTTGGACATTGCTGGGTTGCATTCAGCAGTTCACTAGCTGGATCGACACAGTGCTCCATCCTGAATATATAATGGATGGGCTGGTTATGTGAGTTGGATTGCGAATGTGAGAGAACTAAACTTCTGGCAATGCCTTTATTTTGTGTTTTCATTCTTGGGATTGGACCCTTCAAATCCTGACTCATCAGATTAGACCTGACCCTCTGGAAGAGTGATAGTGACTGTTGTTACAGCATCTGATTCTGCAACATGACCAACAAATGGAGCAGAGGCTGCAGAGAGGACAGTCTCCGTAAAATGGAATGAGGGAACCACCATCAGATCAGCTGTGGTCATAGTGAATTGTGGGGCAGGATTGTGTGGACCACAAATGCAATTTATTGATATATTTCTTTTTGTTAGAGGCAAAAGACCCTCCCTTCTCTCCCAGTGCCCAAAGTTGGTGGGGAGTGAGTCACCCTCTGCTAGCCCTGCGTAACAGGATCCTGGGGCCTCACAAGCCTCTAGATTTCCCAGTGACTGTCTCGAGCAGTTGAGTGACTGCCTCCTGTTCCTGTGTTCCAGTCTCGATCAGTTGAGTGACTGCCTCCTGTTCCTGTGTCCCAGTCTCGAGCAGTTGAGTGACTGCCTCCTGTTCCTGTGTTGCAGTATCGAGCAGTTGAATGACACCCTCCTGTTCCTGTGTCCCAGTCTCGAGCAGTTGAGTGACTGCCTCCTGTTCCTGTGTTCCAGTCTCGAACAGTTGAATGACACCCTCCTGTTCCTGTGTCCCAGGCACGAGCAGTTGAGTGACTCCCTCCTGTTCCTGTGTCCTAGACTCGAGCAGTTGAGTGACTGCCTCCTGTTCCTGTGTTCCAGTCTCGATCAGTTGAGTGACTGCCTCCTGTTCCTGTGTCCCAGTCTCGAGCAGTTGAGTGACTGCCTCCTGTTCCTGTGTTGCAGTATCGAGCAGTTGAATGACACCCTCCTGTTCCTGTGTCCCAGTCTCGAGCAGTTGAGTGACTGCCTCCTGTTCCTGTGTTCCAGTCTCGAACAGTTGAATGACACCCTCCTGTTCCTGTGTCCCAGGCACGAGCAGTTGAGTGACTCCCGCCAGTTCCTGTGTCCTAGACTCGAGCAGTTGAATGACTGCCTCCTGTTCCTGTGTCCCAATCTCAAGCAGTTGAGGGACTTCTTCCTGTTCCTATGTCCCAGTCTCGAGCAGTTGAGTGACTCCCTCCTGTTCCCATGTCCCAGTCTCGAACAGTTGAGTGATTACCTCCTGTTCCTGTGTCCCTGTCTCGAGCAGTTGAGTGACTGCCTCCTGTTCC
Source organism: Chiloscyllium punctatum (assembly GCF_047496795.1). NCBI lineage: Eukaryota > Metazoa > Chordata > Chondrichthyes > Orectolobiformes > Hemiscylliidae > Chiloscyllium > Chiloscyllium punctatum. The sequence goes on from NC_092766.1 coordinate 78,361,335, forward strand.
TGTGTCCCAGTCTCGAGCAGTTGAGTGACTGCTTCCTGTTCCTGTGTCCCAGTCTTGAGCAACTGATTGATGCCTCCTGATCCCAAGTTTGTGAAAATAGATGTCCTCCTCTTGCCACTGACTCACAGGCTCCAATCGCTCTGTGCTCACCTGCTGCTCCTGAGGAATTGATTTGAGGGACTGAATGGCCTCTTCACATTCCTTACAGCTTCTCCTGACTAAAGGCCTTTCTCCTGTTTCTGTAAAATACCATCAAAATCTGAATGATGCATTTTTGTATTTGACTCTCAGTAATTGAGCAAACAAACAGACTGACAGAATTCAGAACCGGAATAGCCTCTTCCTGTTCCAGTGTGATACACTCAAGAGTCAACAGAGTCTCAGTGATGTACAGCTCGGTTAAAGACCCTTCGATCCAGTCGTCCATTCTGACCAAATATCCTAAATTAATCACGTCCCCCTTGCCAGCACTTGGCCTACATCCCTCTAAACCCTTCCCATGCATGTACCTATTCGAATGCCTTTTAAATGGCGTAACTGGACCTGCCTCCATCCATCTCTTTTGGGTGCTCAGTCCATCAACACAGCAGTCTCTCTTTGAAAGTGTTGTACCTCATTTCCCTTTATAAATCTTTCTCTTCTCACCTTAAACCTTTGTCCTCTAATTTTCGACTCGCCTATGCTGGGGTAAAGACGTTGACTGTTTACCTTATCTATGCCCGTCCTGACTTTATAAACCGCTATAAGGTCACCCCTCAGCTTCAACACTTGAAAGTAGTCCCAACCTATTCAAACTCTCCCTCGAGCTCAAACCCTCCAACACCTGCAAAATTTTTAAAAATCTCTTCTGCACTCTTTCACGTTTGACGTCTTTCTGACAGCAGGGAGACCAGAATTAAAGGCAATAATACAAAAGTGGCCAAACCAATGTCCTGTACAGTTTTAACATGTCATGCAAATGCTTCGACTCAAAGCACGCACCAATAAAGGGAAGATCACCAAGTGTCTTCTTCACTGCGCTGTCTACCGGTGATGGCACTTTCACGCAACAGAGAACCTTCACCACCAGGTGACACAGTACCTCAGTGGCTTGCATTGCTACCTCACAGCACAGCGATCTGGGTTTAAGTCCATCCTTGAATGAGTGCCTGTCTGGTGTTTGCACATTCTTCCCGTGTCTGCGTGAGTTTCTTCTGGGTGTTACATTTTCCCTCCACAGTACAAAGATACACAGATAAGAGTAGATTGGCCATGCTAAATTGCCCCAAGTACCCTGGGACGTGTAGGCGAGGTGGATTAGCCATGGGAAATGCAGGCTCAGAGGGATAGGGTAGGGGTGTATCCAGTGGGATACTGTTCCGAGGGTCGATGGCCTCGATGGGCCGAATAGCCTGTTTCCTCCCTGTAGGGATTCGATAATTTCAATGGAGTTCTCTTTGATTGGCCACTTTTGACAGGACTTGACCTACATGTCTTGCCCTGATTTATCTTGCAAAATGCAACACCTCACATTTATCAAATTAATCTCCATCTCCCACCGCTCGGTTCACCTAACCATGTTTCCACTGTCTTCTGAGATATCATTCTTCACTGTCGACTATACCACCAAATTTGGAATTATCTACAACCTTACTGACCATACTTCATATACTCAAATGTAAATGATATGTTTTAGTGACAAAAGGCAGTGGACCCACTATTGATCTTTGCGCCACGTCACTGGTCACAGGTCTCCAAGTTTAATGAACAAATGCACACTGTCACGCCCTGTCTTCAATATTCAACAAAAATTTGCATCGAAATGGCGAACTCTCCCTGGATCCCAGGCAGTCTAAACTTGTTAACCAGGCTACCATGTCGAACATTCGAGGAGAAAGTGAGGACTGCAGATGCTTGAGATCAGAGCTGAAAATGTGTTGCTGGAAAAGCGCAGCAGGTCAGGCAGCATCCAAGGAACAGGAGAATCGACGTTTCGGGCATCAGCCCACAGTTTGGTTTTCTTACTGAATTCCATAAAGACAACATCCACTGTCCTGCCTTCATCAATCATCTTCATCACTTCCTCAGAAATACCAGCGAGTCAGTGAGACATGATCTCCAATGTACAAAGCCCTCTTCAGTCCTTATCTTTCCAAATGCATATACTTCCTTTCCCTCAACACCCCCTCCAACAATTTAGTCACCATTGACGTCAGGCTCACCGGTCTATAGTTACATGGTTTTTCCTTCCTTTCTTAAATGATGACACTACGTTAGCAGCCCTCCAGTATTTTGGCACCTCACCTGTGGAAATCAATGATACAAATATCTCAGCAAAATGCAGAGCAATCTCTTTCGTAGCTTCCCACAAACTTGTGCGATACAACTGATCAGGTCCCAGGGATTTGTTCACCTTTATGTGTTTTAAAATATCCAACACCTCCTTGTAATACAGATACTTTTCAAGCTATCACTATACATTTCTTCATTCTCTCGCTCTTGTAACTCCCGCCACATTAAATACTGAGGAGAAATACTCGTTTCATATCCCTCCCATCTCTTGTGGTTCCAAACATAGGTAGCCTTCCTGATCTTTAAGGTGCCCTATTCTCTCCCTAGTTAATCTTTTGCCATGAAAAGATTTGTAGAATTTCTTCAATACCTCGTTAACCCTATTTCTAATTTTTGTGGCCCGATTTCCGAGTTGACTCTTCACTTACTGCCCTTATACTCCCCTGGGGATCCACTTGATCTCAGCTCTGTTTACCTGACATATGCCTCCTTCCTTACCTTGACCAGACCATCAATATATCTAACCATCAAGCACTCCCTGCACCCACCAGCCTTGCCCCTCTCACTAATAGGAGCACGTTGGCTCTGGACTCTCTGAAACCAAGTTTTGATGGCCTTGCATTTTCCAACCATCACTTTATCTGCGAATAGAGTATTCCAATTAGCCTTTCACACGGCTCGCCTCACACTTTCAAAATTGGCCTTGTTTAAAGTTAGAACTTTATTGTTTACATCAGGTCATTCCTATTCCATAACTAGTGTAAAAGTAATATTTATGTGTAACAGACTTGAAATGTTAAATAAACACTTCCTGACCCTCTGTAAACGGCTCGAGAGGCTGAATGGCCTCCTCCTGTCCCTGTATAACAGCCACGAGACTTTAAATGATACATCAACCCCTGGATTACGAGAAGCCAATAAACTTTATCTGATGGAGGTCCATCCCTTCTCAGTTGCAGAAACAATGTACTCCAGGTGTCCTCTCAGTGACACCTCATACAGCTGCAGCGACAAATCCATTTATTTTGAATGATTTTGGTGACAAAATGTACTAATATTCCAGCCTTCCACCTTTTCAAGTAGCAACAGGCTAATATGGACTGAATGGCCTTCTCCTATCCCTCTGTCAGAGGCCCAGAGGGACAGAATTGCTTTGGCCTGTTCCTGAGCAGCATTCTCAATGCTTTGTCTCAAGGTTATGAAAGGATTTGATAACGGGGCACTTAAAACCCGGAGTAGCCTCACACTGGTCAATAAGTACCATACTGAAGGTTAAGGCATGTAGAAATATGCCCATCCGTCGTTTTGTTTTTATGCAGCCGATCTGTTATTTTATAACTGCCTCGTTTCATAAACAGTGTTCTGTTAATGCTCTCATATACAAGGTAAAAAAGATTTAAAAGATTGAAAGGTTTATGGTCCATCCCTCAGCAACCCTCATCCATTCCATGCAAACACAGTAAATGTTCCCTTTTATAGTGATATGTAAGGTGATGTATGGAACTGGTTAACTGATCCTATTTGTTCAGTGACTGTGATTAATGCCAGTCTCCATGGATTCAAATTATCCCAGTGGAAGGTTTCCCTCTTTTAATGATAAATGGGCGCCGTTCAATGTGTTTTCCCATAACATGAGCAGTGCATCACCGACAGCACTGACAGGGATCAGCAGCTCCAGAGAAAAGGGGAGCAGAGATCAGAATCTGAGAACATTAGACTGGACTGTTCCAACAATGGATCAGAATCTGAGAACATTAGACTGGAATGTTCCAACAATGGATCAGAATCTGAGAACATTAGACAGGAATGTTCCAAACATGGATCAGAATATGAGAACATTCGACTGGAATATTCCAGCAATAGACAGGAGTTTATCCGATTATGTTTGGAATCTTTCTGCATTGGATTTGTTGCCATTATCATCGCAGATCTATTGCGTTCTTCGCATTATTCAATATTTTTATTATCCCTTCCTGGCTATCGTTGGTGTTCCTGGTAAGTGTCACTGTCCTTTTTTTTCTATAAACTAGTTATGACTGTATTTCTGTTCTTTCATATATTCTACACTTCTACCCACTATTATTGTTCCTGTTTAAACTCTGAATCCAGATATTCATCCAGACGACGACCAACTACATCAGTGAAGGTGTTCAATTACTGTCTCCCTCTCTGCTCTGGCAGTGTTACTCATGGGTCTCTATGTTGAACTACTCAGTTTCAGCGGAGAACTACAATTTATTGTATCATGGCCTTTGTTATTTAAATATTAAGAGCATGGAGGTCACTCTCCATTGTTCTGGTTACAAACTCCACTTCCTTCCACTGTTTCCATCCCATTCCTGGTCAATATCTGCTGCTGAAGCTGACGAGTCACAACTGTGGGTGATCCCTTTGACCATGAGCTGATTCCTGACACCATTCCCTGACCATTTCTAACTTGAAATGCTCCCCACTCCAGAATATATCTCGCTGGTTTATTCCATCTGCTGTCTGAACCTTGAGCTATGAAATACAGTCTCAATGAAGCCAATAATCTGCCTCTGATGCTCCTGGCTTCAAACCTGCCGAAGCAAATCTGATTTGACCTCACACCTAATTCCCATCCATCTGTCATTCATGTGCACGCCGATGTATATTGCTATTGTGTCTGGCAATGCCTTTATTTTAACATTCTCAAACACTTTATCGCATCTGTCCATGAAACTTCTCTCGTTCTATCTTTGTCGATTATCCAAAAGCCTGCCAGTTGTTCGTATTTAAAATAGTTTCCTCCATGTGCGTTCCTTCTCAAGCAATGAGTTTCGCATTCAACCATGTCAATCGCGCACACACACGGACTCTCTCTCTCTCTGACACTCTGATGAACACACACGTGCGCGCGCACGCAGAAAGAGCAAACCTTCCCATTGGAGACAGTAATCTGATGCGAGTGTAGTTAACATATGATAGTGAAGTTTGCAATACTCTATTTGCTGGGCAGATAGTGCAGTTTACTGCGCAACACATTAGCATGGTCTGCACAGCTCTCCATGCTGGGCTGTCATCTTGTCCCAGTTTATGTTGTTTGTGGTGTTCTGTGAAGAAGATTGAGAATTTGATGTAACAAACCATTCCAGCGGATCTGACAATGCCTTTATTCAATGTTCTTATTCTTGTAATTATACTCTCGAAGATCTCACTTCTCCAGTTAGTCCCACTGCCCTGTCTTTTTCCCCATATTTCCACAACCTCCTCCCAGTTAATTAACTCTCTGTTTCTGTCTTTAATGTGAATCTCTCTGTCCGTCTGTATCTTTCCCTGGCCTTGGGTTTTTGCTATATTTTGTATCAAGTGTAGGCATTGTGTAGCTCAGAAATAGTGAAATGGTGTGTGTCAGGCTGTTTTTCACTTCCCGGTATATCCCATGTGATGGCCATGGACAGGCGTGTTTCAGAAGCGATGAGACACATCCTTGTAACTTGGACTGTACCTGTATTTGACAACTCGGGTGATCTTGCGATCAGTAACACGGGGAAGCTCATTGAGTAAAGTACCAAGCATCTAAATTGTGTGGCAATGCTGTCACTTTTTTTAAAAAAAAGGTTATTTTCTCTTTTTTTAACAAGAGACCTTAAAGTCCAAACTGCCTACTGTAAACGGCTCAAGTAAATAACTTTTAGGGTTTTAGGGCTTTTAATAAATCGTAGTAACAATGGCCAGCTCGCACAGACCAGGCTTTCTAGTTCTTTTTCCTTATGGCTGTAAGTTACCAGTGCTTGTATCCCAGAAGGGTTGGAAGTTTTACTAAATTATCCCTAGCTGCTATTCTCTCTGAAGCTTCACTTGATGCTATTTCCTCGTGGATTGGAGAACTGTATGTCTCAATGCTCCTTTTTACCATGGAGTGTGTTTAGGTGATGTTAGTATATTGGAACAGTTCATTTGTAGAAGGTACTGTATCCATTATTCGGTTAAGGTTTCCAATAGTTAAGTTATTCTAAAATCCTCTTCATTTTGTATGGATTTTCATTAGAGTGTTTAAATATATTATGTTTTAATTAATGGTGAGTGGTTTGGCGAGTAGCATCATATCTGGAAATTCCACTTCGCATCTGCCTTTAAAATAAGAAAATGTTGGCATCCAAGCTACCTCCTTAAACTAGTTTGAGTCAGTCTGGTTCATCTATAGCAAACTGGAGACTCTTGTCTGGTTCTAAATCGATAATACCAAATTGGGTTTAGAATTACAATCCCTACAGTGTACAAACAGGCCATTCGACCCAACAAGTCCACACCAACCCTTCGAGGAGTAACCTACCCAGACCCATTCCTCTACCCTATTATTACACATTTACCCCGACTAAGGCACCTAACCCACACATCCCTGATAAGTATGAACAATTTAGAATGGCCAATTCACCTGACATGCACATCTTTGGATTGTGGGAGGAAACCAGAGAATCCAGAATAAGCTCATGCAGACACTGGAGAGTATGCAACGGGAGACTATTGGGTTCAAAGGTAGTTGCTCCGGATGTTGAATTCGGTTGGTTTAAAACGTGCTTTGTGTATAAAGATTCTTTCAGTCACTGAGAGTTCTCTGGGTGTGGAAAAGTGAAGTTGGGGGCTTTACAAAAGGTAATGAAGGGCAATCTGTAGGAATTGACAGATAGGCCGGAGTTGGGGTGGTGTTTATCTATGAGATAATGAGAGATAATTACAGCTATAGCTCGGCATTACATTTGGTGGAACTGCCATCAGACTCTTTGGAAATGGTTCGAATTCAATTTCAAATGAGGCACTTTGAACATGAGAAGGAATTGAAACCATTTAAATTAAAATAAGAAGTAGAAATAAAAGAAATGAAAATGAAGAAGAAAGAGAGAAAAAAGAGAGAAGAAAAGAGAGTTTCAACTTCAATATTTAGCAGTTAGAGAGGAAAGTTGACATAAAAAGCGGAGATGAAGGTAGACGGTAGGCTGGATGAGGAGGATAGTCAGGATGAGCAACCTTTTAGTAGCCAAAGGCCTGATGGAGATCTGTTTAAGTATGCCCAGGCATTATCTAAATTTGATGAGAAGGATGGGGAAGCCTTTTTAATTTCATTTGAGAATGTGGCAAAACAAATTCAGTGATCAGTTACCCTGTGGACTTAGTTGATCCACACAGAGCTGATAGGTATTTGCATCTCGTTCAGTAGAGGTATCTGGGCAGTGTGGGGTAGTGAAGAAAGCCATCTGAAATGCATATGAGCTTGGGCCAGAAGCCTACAGACAACGTTTCTGGAATCTAAATCAAGCTGCCTCGTTAAACGCATATTGAGTTTGAAAGAATCAAACAAAGTAATTTTGAAAGGTGCGGAAGGTCATTAAAAACAGCAAAACTATGGCACACTTAGAGAGATTATTTTGGAGAAGTTCAGCAATTCACTTCCTGCAGTCGTGAGAACTCGTGTGGAAGAACAGAGAGTTACAATGGCAAGATTAGAAGCTGAAATGGCTGATGGTGATAATTTGGTTCAGAAATCAAAGTTTGGTTTCTGTGAGAGATTGAGAAGAATGTGCGAGATCTTCTTAAAACATATACCTATGAGAGTAAGGCTTACTTGCCAAGGCCAGGAATAGCAGGTAAAGGGTTTTCAGCATTAAGAGGTTGAGAAGTATATAATTCATTTCTGCTGAGACATGATGAGCTATGTCATTCAGAAGGATTATTAGAGAGATGAGAAGTGCTCCATTATGTAACGTGTGGTTGGAGTGTCCAGTAGAAACATCAACAGATTTATTCCACAATGGGGAAGGAGGCCTTGAGCTCGGTGTTAGCGTTACAATATTTCAATATTTAAATTGCCACTGACATACCTGAGACAAATCTTTATTACTGATTGTGACCCCTGAACATTTTTGGAGACGTTCAGGCGAAAAAATACCAGTCTGTTGCGATTAAAACATTTACTTGTGAAAGTTAGGTTTATGAGTATAGGCCAGGAGTAGCAGGTAAAGAGGTTAGAGCATTCAGAGGTACCGAAACATGTAATTCTTTTATGCTGAGAAATAAGGAGCTATGTCATTCAGAAGGACTGTTGGAGAGATGAGAAGTGCTCCATTATGTAACGTGTGGTTGGAGTGTCCAGTGGAAACATCAACAGATTTATTCCTCAATGGGGAAGGAGGCCTTGAGCTTGGTGTTGGTGGTACAACATTTCAGCATTTAAATTGTGAATAATAGTCATGAGACAAATCTTTATCACTGATCGTGGCCCCTTAACGTCTTTTGGAGAAGTTCAGGGAGAAGAATACCAGTCTGTTTCAATTGAGCTTATTATTGCTGCCATTCACTTTGAATTTATACAGGTGACAGGGCGAGAAAACCTAAGTTTTGACACATTCTGAAGACTTGGATGAAGAAAGACAAAGGCATTCTACGGCAGGAATAAAATGACTGAAATCTAATCTGTTTGAGAACATTTATATACTCAGGGTCAATATAATATATATGCATTGCAGTCATAGAATCACAGAGTCATAGAGATGTACAGCATGGAAGCCGATACTTCAGTCCAACCCTTCCATGCAGACCAGATATCCCAACCCAATCTCGTCCCACCTGCCAGCAGCCGGCCCATATCCCTCCAAACCCTTCCTATTCATATACCCATCCAAATGCCTCTTAAATGTTACAATTGTACCAGCTTCCACCAAATCCTCTGGCAGCTCATTCCATGCATGTACCACCCTCTGCGTAAAAAAAGTTGCCCTTCAGTCTCTTTTATATCTTTCCCCTCTCACCCTAAACCTATTCCCTCTAGTTCTGGACTTCCCGAACCCAGGGAAAAGATTTTGCCTATTTATCCGATCCATGCCCCACATAATTTTGTGAATATCTATAAGGTCACCCATCAGCCTCCGACGCTCCAGGTAAAACAGCCCCAGCCTGTTCAGCCTCTCCCTATAGCTGAAATCCTCCAGCCCTTGCAACATCCTTGTAAATCTTTTCTGAACCTTTTCAAGTTTCACAACCTCTTTCCGATTGGAAGGAGACGAGAATTGCACGTCGTATTCCAACAGTGGCCTAACCAATGTCCTGTCCAGCTGCAACATGACATCCCAACTCCTGTACTCAATACTATGACCAATAAGGGAAAGCATACCAAGCGCCTTCTTCACTATCCTATCTACCTGCGACTTATAAAGGAAGATTAGGAGGTCTAAAATGAATCCATCTTTGTATAATGATAGATCATTTTATTAAAGGTGGAGTTGTGAGGATACTATCACTATAAAAAGGTTATTTTCTCTTGTTTTTTTAAGAGACATTTTAAAGGCAGAGGTGCAGAACTGCTGTCTGAAAACAGTTTAAGTAAATAACTGAGGAGGCCTATAGGTTTTATTAAATGGTGGTAACAATGGAAGGGCAGTGGTAAGCTCTCCCAGACCAGGTTTGCTCGTTTTGTTTTTAGCTGCAGCATTCAGAAGCTGCTGGAGATCCCAGCAGGGTTAGAAGTTCCAATACATGATCCCTAGCTGCTTTTCTCTCTGAGATGGTTGTTGATGTTGATTTCTCCTGGATCAAAAAACTGCATGTAAGAATCTGTATTTGAATATATCTTTGTGCCGAGTCGTGTATACCAAGAAGGTACGGTATCTACTGTTTGTGTAATTGTTCCACATATAAGCTATCCCAAAATGTTATTTTCTTTGATTGTATTTTTACTAAAGCATTTGAATAGATTATATTCGGCTTAATGTCGAGTGCTTTGACCAGTCACAACATATCTGGGAAGCACACTTCACATCTATATTCAAAATAAGGAAAGGTTTGGGTCTAAGTGGCCTTCTTAAAATATTTTGCGGGGATCTGGTCTGGTCCACAACACTTGTAGCCGAGGGTTTTCTGACTGGCTCCTATTATTGAAAAGTTAGTGGAAGTGCTGGGGATGGTTTGCTGGAGCTTGTGCTGTGAGCTGCCTCGGACATTCAGAGAAACCGGTGGATTTGGTGACCGAACTTTGGATGGAGCCTGGGGACTATGGTAACAGCATCTGGATGTGTAACATGAACACCAAATGGAACAGAGGCTGCAGACAGGGAAGCTCTGAAACCACGGAGTGAGTGTGTGTAGGGAAAGGGATCTGCTGTATCCACCCCAGGTTTTCCAGGAACAACTTCCCAAGCTTCACTTAACCCAGGAGCAGAGTGTGAGGGGACCCTGACTGAACAAGGAGCTGGTCACAGAGCGGTGTCACCTCCTTCAACACGACCCACAGCTTCACGCCAGGGTGAAGACGGTGCTGCCAGTGGCTGTTAGGGTCACAGATTCATTCAGATTCTGTGATCCGAAACTTTCCAAGGAGGACTAGGTGACAGCTCCATCATTTCCCAATATCTCAACATCAATGTCACTATTCGGTGACAGATGATGTATTTAGTGGATGAGGTCAATACATTGCTTCTCCATCAGCGGGAAGCTGCCAGGTGTATCCTTATTTTCCCAGTATAGTGGGATTCCCAAGATGTACATGGTATCTGCAGAGTAGCCATTACATGGGGAGAGGTAGAGGAACTGAAGGAGCTCTCACTCTATTAATGTTAAAGTGTGTATATTTACAATACATCATGTTGGTGAATACCCCTATCCTGAAAGCAGCCACAGTTCCTTCATTCAGAAGCAGGCAGCCATTCCCATCGTCTCTGGGTTTCCATGTAGAAAGGAATAATTGTGTCTTGGATAAAAGCCGTCCCCTTGATATAAGTTTCAAAACACCATTCCCACCACCAACCAACTAAAACAAAATATTCCATGTGTACGGAGAGCAATGGGGTCACTTGCAGTGTCAAGGAGCAGACGATCAGTGATGGTGCAAAACCTCTCATGTCTGAACGGGTCTGAGTGAACCCCCCAGTATACAGTATCACTAAATCCTGTAATCCCTCTCCATTTCAGGAACATACTGCCTTCTATTACTCCTGTAAATGAAATTACAGGTTATATCATGTTATATTGCAGCTACCAAATTATTATCCATTGCCTTCAACTTTCTGTATCTATTTGCAGACACTCCACCCTCTCTTGATAATTTAATCTCTTGCTTATCCAAGCGACATCACCAAACTCAGTATCTGTATATCTGTTCCATCCTCCTGATCATTGATATAGATTGTAAATAGTTGAGGTAACCGCACTGGTCATTGTGTGACTCCACTGGTGACGTTCTCTCAAGCTGATTAAGACTGAATTATCCGGAGAGCCTCATTCCTGTTTGATACACTATCCTCCCCCTTTACAGTGTAACACGGTCGAAAGGCTGAGTATGGACGAGGAGCATCAGTCAGGAATCCAACCCCTGGAATCTGCTCCGCCATTGAATATAATCATGGCCAATGTTATCGCGGCCTCTGTTCCACTTTCTTGCTATCTCTCCATCTAAAGACACCTTCTTTGCAGGAATCAGTTGAAGGAACCATCTCTGCGGTCCGTCCAATCTAACAGTACACTTTCTTCATTGAGTAGAAAAAATCTTGACACACTACTCCAATGTGATCTCACGAAGATTCTGTACAAGAGTCGGCAAAAAATTTCCCAGGCTGCTGAAAGGTTCCCACCCAGTTTAGAGCTGTATCAGCTCTCTAGGGTAATACACAGTATTGTTTAAAATCATTGTCCTTCTCTACTCCACATGCATAACGGGAGATCTGGAGAAAATCTCACAATGATGCTTGAGAAGAGCATAAATAAAGTGGTGAGATGACCTCTAACATTAATTTTAATTAGGATCTGACCTTAGGGGAGGTGCCAGAGTACTGGAGAACAATTAATACGATTCCACTTCGCAGTAATCATGATTTGGAAATGCTGGTGTGGGACTGGAGTGTCCAAAGTTAAAAATCACACAACACAAGGTTATAGTCCAACAGGTTTAACTGGAAGCACAGTAGCTTTCGGAGAGCTGCAACTTCACCAGGTGATTGTGAAGGACAAAATTGTAAGGCACAGCATTTATAGCGAAAAATTACAGTATGATGTAACTGAAATTACACATTGAAAAATACCTTGATTGTCTGTTGAGTCTTTCATGTGTTCGAATACCATGATAGTTTAGCTTCTTCCGTGTGTAAATAAAAAAAAAACCTTTTTTTAAAAGTTGCATTCTCAGGTTAACTGTAACAATTGGATTAGCTAGACAATATGTCGAAGGTGTTAGCGACCTGTGTTCTCTGTCCACGCCATGATGTTTAGATCGATTCAAATCTAAAAAGTCAGTTAACAGAGTTTTACTGTATTCATGCAGTTTTTGAGCAAAGTACAATGTAACTCTGCAAGGACAAATTCACCCCCCAAAATGTATGTGTGCATGTGGGTTTTTGTGTCTGTCTGTGTGTATGTCTGTCTGGCTTGGGGGTTGTGAGTGTGAGAGAGAGTGTATATGTGTGTGTAGTGAGTGCAGTGTGTCTTAATTATGTGAGGGGGTGCACATGTGAGTGTGAGAGTGTGTGTGTGTCTGGGGTGGGGATTTGAGAGTGTCTGTCAGATAGGGTATTTGTGCCTGGATGAGTGTAGAGTGGTCTAAGTCTCTGAGAAGATGCATGTATGAGTTTGGGAGCATATGAGTCTGTAAGGGTGTGTGCGAGTGTCTGTGTGCGTGTCCGTGTATATGTGTGTCCGTGTGCGTATAGGACTGGCTGTGTGTGTGTGTATGTGTGTGTAGGTGCGCCTGTGTGTGTATGTAGTGCAATGGTGATCACATGAAATGTGACATGAACTCAAGGTCCCGGTTGAGGCCCTCTCTATGGGTACTGAACTTAGCTGTCAGCCCCTGCTCGGCCACGTTTCGCTGTTGCCTGTCCCGACGTCCGCCTTGGAGGATGTTCACCCAAATGTCCGAAGTCGAATGTCCTGTAACGCAGAAGTGTTTCCCAACTGGGAGGCAACACTTCTGGTCTGTTGATGGTTGTGCGGTGCCCATTCATCCGTTGTCGTAGCCTTTGCTCGGTTTCCCCAATGTATCATGCCTCCGGGCATCCTTGCCTGCAACGTATAAGATAGACAACGTTGGCCCATAGTTGCAACAAACGACATTTACCTGATTGTGTGGAAAAGTACCCAAGTATCTCCTGCATATAAAAAGCAGAACAAATCCAATCCAGCCAATTACCAACCCATCAGTCTACTCTCAATCATTAGTAAAGTGATGGAAGGTGTCAGTCCTTTCAAGCAGCACCTGCTCAGCAATAACCTGGTCAATGACGCCAGTTTGGATTCCACCACAGCCACTCAGCTCCTGACCTCATTACCTCAAACATGGACAATAGAGCTGAATTCCAGAGGTGGGGTAAGAGAGAGAGGGCTTTAAATCAAGGCTGCCTTTGACCAAATGTGGCATCAAATGGTCTTAGCAAAACTGCAATCAATGGGTATCCGGGTCAAACTCCCTGCTGGTATGAATCATACCTGACACGTAGGAAGATGTTCATGGCTGATGAAGGTCAGTCAACTTAGATCCAGGACAAGTCTGTAGGAATCCCTCGGGCAGTGGCTTAGGCCCAAGCGTCTTCAGATCTGCTTCATCAATGGCTTGCCTCTATTATAATGTCAGAAGTGGGGATGCTCACCAATAATTGCACTTTGTTCAGCAACAGTTGTGGCTCCTCAGGTACTGAAGTAATCCATGTCCAAATGCGACAAGATTTGGACAGTATCCAGGCTGACAAGTGGCACATAATATTGACGCCACACAAATGCCAGACTCAGACCATCACCACTAAAATACAATCTAAAAACTGCCCCTTGGCATTCAGTGGTGCTACTATCACTGAATCCCCCAGTACCAAAATCCTGGGGCTAATCATTGCTCAGAAACTCACTGGACTGGCCCACAGTAACTGCAAGAGCAGGTCAGAAGCTATGAATACTGCGGCGAGTAACTCACATCCTGACTTCCAAAAGTCTGTCCATCATCTACAATGCATGAGTCAGAGGTGTTATAGAGTACTCCCCATTTTCCTGGATGATTGCATCCCCAGCAACATCAAGAAGCTTGATATCATCCAGGACAAAGCAGCGAGTTTGAGTGTCGTTTCATCCACAATGCTCCACCATCAACGCTCAGCAGCAGTGTTTTATTATCTACGAGTTGCACAAAAATGATTCACCAAAGATCCTCAGACACCATCTTCCCAACTCATGACCACGTCTATCCAGAAGGACAAGGGCAGCAGCTGTATGGGAACACCACCATCTTCAAGTTCACCTCCAAGCCAATCACCACCCTGACTTCGAAATATATCAGCGTTCCTTCACTTTCCTCCTCCTTTACCGGTGTTTCTGTGTAGTCTATGGGAAAATTGTCACAAACACTCAGATGTTAGGAAAGAGGTCTCTGCAGGTGGCGACAGGATTGAGTTTACCGTTCCCTTTTCCAATACCGAGGCTGGTGCCAGGTGTTCTGTCTGGATTTATCCTTTAAGACCTCGGAACAGTTTGATACAATCGAGTGTTTGCTTGGCCGTTTCAGAGACCATTGAAGAGTTTATCACATCTCTGTGTGTCTGGAGTCACTTTTAGGCCAGACCAGGAATGCACAGGATATTCACTTCCTGAAAGTCCATGGGGTAAGCAAATTCGTGTTTACAATCGATATTGGCTTCAAGGTCACTGTTACTGACACCAGATTTTGCATCTTAATATTTTATTAATGATTATTAACTTCCAGAATCTGCCAGAGCATTTGTCTGGTCTGGATTAGTAATCCAGTGACATCTGCATCATCTCCACATGGGGACCTATCAGAAACCACACTGAGCAACTTATTTCGGTGCTGCTTGACAGCTCTGTCAAAAATAACTCCCACCAATTTGTCTATCGTTACTGTACTGAGGGAGTAGTAATTTGTCAGATTGTAATTATTCTCCTCTTTGGGGACTGGACATAGCTGAGTAATTTTCCTCATTGCCAGGGTTATATCAGAGTTGGAGCTGGAATGAAACAGCTTCCCCAGGTACAAGGCTTGTTGTGCAGCACAAGTCTTCAGTCCTATTGCAGGAATGGTGTCAGGGCCCATTGCCTTTGTCGTATCTGCTGTGTTCAGCTGTTTCTTCATCTCACGTGCATCGAATAGAATTGATTAAAGACTGGCATCTGTGAATCTGCTGGCATCATGGCGATGGTGAAGTGGCGACTCAACACTTCTGGCTGAGGATCGGGCAGATACTACATTCTTGTCTTTTACACTGATGCCGTAGGTCACTTCCATTATGTACGATGGGGATGTTTGTGGAGCCCTTTCCTCCAGTCATTTGTTTAATCATCCATTACCACTTATGACTGAATGTGGCAGGACTGCGAAACATCGATCAGATCTGTTGCTCAGGTGCGTTAACATTAATGAGTTAGCATCAGGTTTAGGTTCACATGGTTCTGACCCTGATATGTTCACCCACAGTCATTACTGAAACATAGATCGTGTTGATTGTAATGGCAGACTAAGGAGATTATCCCTGGTCAAAATGTTACAGGTGATGGTTAAATGGTGTTCTGCTTCTCCTGCTATTGTGGTTTATAGCACTCCATGAATACGCAGTTTTGAGCTGCAATATCTGAAATGCAACTCTGTTGTCTGTCCCCTCGTTCACATTGAGACTCTTTCACCCATCAACCCTGTATTCAGTGACCGACTCTGGTTTCTGATGTGGTAACACTTTCATTTTCATATTCTCACTCTGCTGAGGTCATGCTTCTAATCTGACACAATCCATAAAAAATAACTGATTTTAATTCAATTGTTTAATTCATCTGAATCTTTTTCCTTGAGCAATACCATCTTCTGTGTTTAAATTGAAGGTGTTTCCCTCTTTTTCTCTCCCTGACCATGATTAAGAGCTCTGTAGTGTCAGTGATACCAGCCTTATGTAATTTCAGAGCCAAGGGACTCTTTGGATTCCCAATCCTCTTCACCACATTGTATGTTTACTCTTTTGTTTTCATGCCTTATCACTCATGGCTGGCTTGTCCTCCCATGAGTACGTTTCATCTTTTTTTGGGAGAGTTTCTGATATCCTCCGAATTATCCAACATAAATTCCTGCCATTGCTGCTCCATGGTCTTCCCTACTCGGCCTCCCTTCCAATTTACTCTGGCTAGCTCTTTCCTCATGTCTTTGTAGTTACATTGCTCAATTATAATCACATTACATCAAAAGGAGAGCAATAGATATAAACCGAAAGATGAATTTTTGAGAGATGGGACATAAAGAACACTTGGCAAATTTCTTAACTAGATCCAAAGAGAGAATGAGAGAGAGGATGTAGACGAGGAAACGTCAAAAATTAGAAAACATTATTATCTAAAGAAGTAGATGTACATCCCTCAATGTTTTGGTAATTCTGGTGTGCTGCAGTCCTTTGTACAGTACATGTACAACAGAGGATTCTGTTCAAATGCTGGGTCTGATGCCAGAATTTTAATCTCCAATAATACGACAGACACTAGCTTTGGAAAGAACCCAGCAGGCCAATATATTGAAATCCCTGTAGAAAATGGATTAACTGAAATAAGTTCCGATACCACAAGGAAGAACTTATAACACATGTCCTGATAGGAATGAGAGTATAGTGTAGAGAATTCCAGAAAAAGGAGGGAACATTGAGAGAAGGGGAACATGTCACATTAGATGAGCATCAAGTAATATTTCATCAATTTTATATATCACGTGCATCATTTTTCGATAACTGCGTCTCTGTTATTCATTTAGAATGTGTTGCACACACATGAAAAATATCTGCACACACACATTGATTAAACAGTGTATACAAAATCATTTTTCCGCCATTGAAATGGTCCTGTTGTCATGCTACCAGGATACATGAACACCACTGGTCACCAAAAGACACGACCCACTATCACTATGTTCCATAATACAGACAAAGAAGGGCACCATTTTGACTGTAACAACACACACACATACTAAGTCTCGCAAGGACGTTCTTAGAGGAATGGCATTGTAACCAGGAGTCCATCAGTAAAAACATCAATTTATATCCTATCTACCTTATCTTGTAATAAAGAAAACTGGAAATAACATCACCCACCTTAAGAAACCAAGGCCTATAAATAGAGAGGTGGGACATACCAACAGCGCTTCAGCAGAGACGCTCACTGATGATGTCACCTAGTCATGGTGACGAAACTTCCGAAAACAAACCTTCAAGTTCAGCAAGCTAACTTGCATACATAAAAATTGTTATTTTTAATTAATTAGTGGAATTTAGGAGTTCTCTGTCACCCACGTTTCAGAAGTTTATGATGTGGGATTAGCGTTTCTGGGTGCGTGGCTTCAATTAACAGAGGGGTTTGACATTGATGTCATAACAGTTTGGGACCTTGCCGTATGGGATTTGGACCGACTTGAACAGATCTGGGGTACAAAAGGTCCCAGCAGATTCCAACACGTGGCAATTAGTGATCTAGATCTTCAGCTCTATTGTCTTCAAGCAAAACATTACTAAAGAGGTTCCCAAATTTGCCAAAGAAGTTTAGAAAGGCAGAAGACGGAATATATTTAGAATTAGCAAGTAGGTTAGAATTGGGTTTAACCAGGGACAAAAGGAAAGCTGAAATTGTAATGGAGATGGTCAAGCATTTTGGTGTGTCAGAGAAACAGGCAACTGCAGTAGTGTTAGAAAAGACTTAAATTGCAAATGCACGGTTTATAAAAATTTGTAGCTCAGGTTGAGGTTTAGGGTGTAGGTTTGCTCGCTGAGCTGTAGGATTGATATCCAGACATTTCATTACCTGGCTAGGTAACATCATCAGTGGTGACCGCCAAGTGAAGCGAAGCTGTTGTCTCCTGCTTTCTATTTATATGTTTGCCCTGGTTGGGGTTCCTGTGGTTTATGTTGATGTCATTCCTGTTCGTTTTCTGAGGGGTTGATAAATGGTATCGAGATCTATGTGTTTGTTCATGGCGTTGTGCTTGGATCTATCCTGGGACAAGCTAAGCAAAGACATGCCAGAGAATTCCTAGCGGCCTGGCACTCCAACCATTTGTATTTTCACTCTTTCTGACATGTTACTCAAGAGCGAGATAATTTGTGGACTTAGGACAGAAATTAAGGATGGGGACAGAAACATCAAGATTGGGGAACTAACAGTAAGAGTGAGTGACAGAGTGTCAGTCCCAGGAATACAGTGTGTTCTTGTAAATGATTTAATAGAATCCAAGGTGGGAGAGTCACCCCTTGTGGTGGAGAAGTCAAATGAAAACTAGGGAACTGAGGATTTAAAGGAAATATACCAAGGAATTTTCCAGAATGTGTAGTAACAAGATCCCACTGTCATAAGTTCCAGCAGAAAGGACAAACGACAGAAAAAGACAGAGGAGTTGATGTTCAGATAACTGACACCCTGTTTGATGTAACGGTGCAGGAAAAACCTGAACGTGGAGAAAAAACTGTAGGTTAGTGCAGAAGGGAAATGGGCCGAAGTGCACCAGGTTGTGTTACTGGTAGCATACCGTGTTACGGGTAGCACATGAACTAACTGCAAATGGTCAACTAAGTTTATGGAAGACTCAAGCTAAAGTACATCAGCAATTCTCGTGGCCCGGAATGCACAAGGACGTGGTTATTTTTTGTTGTACATGTAACACATGCCAAATGGTAGATAAGTCACAGGCAGTAATAAAACCAGCACCTTTGTTGCAAATTCCTGAATTCGAAGAACCTTTCACGTGGGTTGTGATTAATTGTGTAGCTCCCCTTTCTAAAATAAAAGTGGATACCAATATTTGCTGAGCATAATGGATGTATCTATCAGATTTCCAAAGGCAATTCCATTATGGAGTGTTAAGGTAAAAAGGGAAGTTCAGGAGTTGGTAGCTTGTTTTACTCGCTGTGGGCTCCGCAGAGAGATTCAGTCAGACCAAGGGTCTCATTTTACCCCTCAGCTGCTTTAGGAAGTCATGGATAGCTTAGGCATACAGCAGTTTAAATCAAGGGCGTCCCATCCTGAATCCCAGGGAGCATTGGAAAGTTAGCATCATACGCTGAAGACCATGTTAACAACGTACTGTCAGTATTGGCCAAATGATTGGGATAAAGGTGTCACATTAAATTGCTTATCATCGAAGATGCCCGAAATAAATCTACTCCGTTTACTTCCTTTGAGTTAATGTTCATACATGAAGTGAAGTCCTTTGAATTGAATTAAATCTAAATTGACAGGACCGAAGTCAGAGATCTCACACTTGGACTAGGTATGTGAGGTGAGGGAGAGATTAGATGGAGTAGGTGAGTTAGGTCAACAGCACCTGAAGAGGGCACAGCATTGAGTACAGCAGGTGACAGAAAAAAACTCTGAAACAGCGTAGAGTGAAGCAGGTGGGGATGACGTATTAGTAGTTTAAATAATGCTCAGGGTACCAGAAGCCAACTGAATTTGAAGTTTATTGTTCCGACACCTGGAAAGCAATCAAATTATGAGAATTATTGTACCATGGGGAGTATATAAACCCAGCATTTTGAACACTAGGGGAAGAGCCACACCCATCCAACAGCAGAGTAACTGCTGCAGAGCAGGAGTGCTAACTGTCCCTCTCAAACACTCTCTATCAAAGATAGATGTTCATGTCAAACCTACTTGCAGTAAAACAAAACGTGACCCGGGGAGATCAGTGGCTGGAAGAGTGAACACAGCGGGGAAGATAGAGACTGTGTGGTCTTGAGATTGCAAGGTTTAATATGTGGGTTGGTAGAACAGCATATATTTAGGGAGTTGGAAACAGATAGTAAGTAGCTAAGAAAAGAGGGTCTTGTATTTTTGAACAGCTGTTGTTTAGTGTTCACTCTTAACGTTAATAAAGTAATTTGTGAATGTTTGTTTAAATAGTGGAATGTAGGAGATCTGTGTCACTCATATTTTAACAGATTACGAGGTGAGGCGAGCTTTTCTGGGTGTTTGGTTTGAATTAACAGAGAGTTTCGATTCCACCTTGTAAATGTCCATCCAAGCTAACCCCATTTCCCTGCAGTTGGCCCATACCCTTCTCATCCTTTCCCATCCACATATTTATCCAAATGCTTTTAAAATGTTGTTAATGTACCCCCCTCAACCACATCTGCTGGCAGCTCATCCACGTACCAGCCTTCTGTGTAAAGAAGTGGCCACTCAGATTCCCTTATTTTCCTTCCCCTCTCAATGTAAACTGATCCCCTCTAATCCTCGATTCTCTAAATCTTGGAAAAAGACTGAGAGCATTCGCCCTATCCATACCCCTCATGATCCTATACAGCTCTATAAGGTCCCCCTTCTGTCTCCTATACTCTATAGAAAAGGTCCTAGCTTGTCCAACGTCTCCCTATAACTCATACCATTGGGTCCTGGCAACATCCATGTTAATTTCTTCTGCACGCTTTCTAATTTCATTAAATGCTCCCTAATACAAAGTGACAAAAACTGAACAGAATGCTCCAAGTGCGGCCTTACCAAAGTTCTGTATAACTGCAGCATAAATTCCCAACTTCCATACTCCATGTCCGGCCTAATGAAGGTCAGTGTGTCAAGTGCCTTCTTCACTGCCCTGTCTACCTGTGACTCCACTCTCATAGTAAGCAGGTCATAGTAAGCATGGCCAGACAGATCATAGGGTGGAAATATACTTGGACAGAGTAAGGCATACAGGTTACACTGCACAGGACGTGCACTCGACAAGATCAACATGAACAAGACCAGCATTATTTGAACTTAGAGAGTCCATTCATCAGTGTAACGTGACTTTCCTTATAGTTTATATGCCTAAATTAACTCGCCCCACGTTATTGGGCAGTCGGCGTGTGAACCCGTACTCAACGGCATGTTGCTCACAATCCCAACAGCAGCCACAATACCTTCCATCTGAAACAGGTAGCCATTCCCACCCGCTTCCGCCCTACATAGAGAACACCAGGCTGTCTTGTCAGAGATGATTATTGCCTTCTTGTGACTTCAAACAAGACGTATGGCTTCCATTCTCACCACTCGAAAACTGCGTTAAAGTCCCACGTGTGTATCATGACCGACGGAGCTACGGGAACAACGTGGAGCAGTCTGTCTGTGCAGCCTCTGCTCCACTTGGTCATCATATTAGAGCATCAATTAGGCGACAGTGAGGACTGCGGTTGCTGGAGATCAGAGTAGACAGTGGTTTGCTGGAAAAGTACAGCAGGTGAATCGACGTTTCTGGCATAAGGTATTCATCAGGAATCAGTATCAATTACCTCATTCTGCCCTGTGCAAGTGCATTGAGGTGGGAATGGCCTCCTACTGTTCCTGTGAAAGTGACTCAAGGGACTGAATGGCTTCTTCCTAGTCTGATTGGACAGGGCCAAAGGCCTGACTGGGTTATCCCTGGTTCCTGTTTAACAGCTCGATGTGCTGACAAGTGTGATGATGCTGCAGCTTTAAGAGGTTATTTTGTTCTGGTTTCTTTTAAGCGAGAGATTGAATGATCGTTAAAAAGCTGGTTAGTTAAGACCACTTGAGTAACAGCTAGGGAGACCTTGGGTTTATTTTAATGCAGCCTGAATGAGTGTGATCAGCTCTCACATATTAGGATCTCCGGGTTTTGCTTTGTCAGTAACATCAGAAACTATTGGGGTCTCCACAGAGTTGGAAGCTTCAGTGACTATCTCCAGGCAGCTACCCTTGCTGACATTTCTCTTGATGCAGTTTTTAATTTCTGAATTGGAGAGATATTTGTGACATTCTGTGTATGACTTTTCCTTTTTGCCAAGGGCTGTGTTTTAAGGATTTTCCAATATGGAACAGTTCATTAGTAATAGTTGATGTGGTTCTTTTCACCGAGCTGGGAACTTGTGTTGCAGACGTTTCGTCCCCTGTCTAGTTGACATCGTCAGATTCAATCAATAAGCACATCGACCTGGACCCAATATACCGGCCAATGCAGCGGACAGCTGGAACTGACAACCGGAAGCAGCAGATCCAAACCACTATAACTGCCGGAGGAAAGATCACAGAATTGCTTCACAGGAGTTCCCCAAGCCCTGAGGATGTCACCGAGACAGGGGACGAAACGTCTGCAACACAAATTCCCAGCTCGGCGAACAGAACCACAACAAAGAGCACCCGAGCTACAAATCTTCTCATAAACTTGAATTAGTAATAGTTCCTAGATCTGTTGTTCTGTTAACTTGTCCAATAGAATTACGTTATTCTAAATTCCTCTTTCTTTGGTTTTATTTCATCTTTCGCGTTAAAGTAAATGGCATTTTGCATCACACCGAGTAGTTTGACCAGTCACACTCTATCTTGAAACGACAGTTTACATTTTCTTTAAAATAAGAAAACGTAAGAGCCTCGGCTATGCCTTCAAATATTGTTGAGGAGCTTTTGTGTGGTCCATCACACTAGACTCCTTCTCTTCCTGAGTAATAGGCTGGAGGTACTGAATGGGCTGTCCCTGTCCTTCTCCAATAGTGTGAATGGGCCGAATGACTTTCTCATATTCCTGTGAAACCAGCGGAATGAACTCTTATTTTACTGTGGCAATGTGCAGTGACAGGCAATCTTTTTACAGGAATGTTATTGACCCTTTAAAAGCAAAAGCCTCAATAGAGTTTGGGTCCTGCTGCACATGGACACAGACCAGTTCAGGACCTGACGGGGGCGTCAGATTATTCTGAACATTGTGGAATCTTCAGTGACCATCCCCACTTCTGATCTTATGGTGGGGATGGTGAGGGTAGGGAGACATTGATGAAGCAGCTGAAGATCTTTTTGAAGAGGAAGCTACCCTGAGGATTTCCCACAGAGGTGACCCAGGACTGAGATGATGAACGTCTTCCTTTATGTCATGTTTGACTCCAAACACTGGAGAGTTTACTCTGATTCCCATTAAGTCCTGTTTTGTTAAGCTCCTTGATATCAACAGATGTCAACACTGCCTTGATATCAGGGCCAGTCATTTTTACCCTTGTGTTAATCTCTTTTGTTCATATCAATAGGCCATGATATAGGAGCAGCAAGTGTTTTCTTCAAACAGGTGGTATTGAATGTTAGGATTTCTCTCCTCAAGGGTGTTCGGGGAGTTCGATGACTAAAAGTATTTGTAGAGGATGTAGATGGATATTGACCTGTCAGAGAGTTGAGGGCTATGAAAAATTGGGTATGAAAGAGGATTTGCGAGCAAGAGCAGATCAACCACGATCTTAGTGAAGGACAAGACATGCTTGGGGACTGAAAGCCCTGCTCCTGTTTGTGATGTTCTCACATTCTGTAATTGTAAAGTTAGTGAGTGTAATTTTCATGCATGTGCAATTACTGCGTATTGCAGTCAGGAGGCCAGAGGATTCTGTGAGCCATCACTGGGTGAGGCATGGGGTCTGCATTCACAATGAATCTGGGTCTACAACATGATCAACAAATGAAACACAAGTTTCAGAGAGGGGAAGCTCTGTAAAGAGAGATGACGGGCCTCTTTCATACCCAAATTGGGTTTTCCAATTACATTTCCAAAATCACATCAAAGCTTGGTGACAGCCTTGAAGGGCTGAATGGTCTCCTCTGTTTCTATGCACCAGGTTATAGTTGTAAGTAGCCTCCAACTGCTCCTGCCTAGCAAGTTTGACGGGCTGAATGGAACACAGAAACATGGGACTGAGGAGCAGGAGTGGGTCATTAGATACTTTGAGCCTTCTCCACCAGACACTAAAATTGTGGTTGATCAAGTTATGGTCTCAGCACCACTTTCCTCTCTGTGTTTAATTATCTGTGCCTCACTTCCCTGTCAAATAATTAACTAACGCAGCTTTGAGTCCATGAGAACATAGAAGCACGATAAAAACTTCCAGTGAAGAGAATTCCATGGTGAAAGGTCCTTTCAGAATTTTTCATCTTCCCTCTTATAGAATCAGAGAGTCATGCAGAACGGAAACAGACCCGTTAGTCCAATCTGTTCACTACGATCAGTTATCAAATCTGATTTAGTCCCATTTGCCAGCATTTGGCCAATATCCCTCCTTTATCAGACCCTTTTTAAATGTGTGATTGAACCCCCTTCGACCACTTCCTCTGACAGCACTTTCTGTACACACAATATTCTCTGTGTGAAACGTTTATCTTCAGGTCACTTCTCAATCATTCGCCCTCTCGCCTTCAACCTATGCCCTCTTGTTCTGGACTCCCCTATACTGGGATCAGAACATGGCTATTCAGAATATCCATATTCCTGATGATTTTATAATCCTCTATTATGTCACCCCTCAGCCTCTGAGGAGAAAGCACCTCAACCTAATCAACCTCTCCCTGAAGCTCAAACCTTCAGTTCTGGAACGTCCGTGTAAATCTTTTCTGCAGACAATCGAATTGTACACAGTATTCTTAAAATAGCCTCACCAACATCCAGTACAGATGCAACATGCCACCACCACCCCAATACTCAGTGCTCTGACTGATTAAGGCAAATGTGCCAAATGTGTTCTGCACCAGTTTGTCTACCTGCGACACCACTTTCAAGGAACAATGTACCTGCAGCCCTATGTCCCTTTGTTTCACAACGCTCCCCAGGACTTTACAATTAAGTGCATAACTTCTGCCCTGATTTGCCTTCCCAAAATGCAATTTATCTAAATTAATCTTCATCTGTCAGTCCTTGCCCCTTTGTCCCATCTAATTGTGGCCTCGTTGTACTCTGAGGTAATCTACTACACCACCTTACTGATGTAATCTGTAAACTTACTAACTATTGCCCCGATATTCACATCCAATGATGAAATGCAGTGAACTCAGTCCTGATTCTTACAGTACAATGCTGCTCACAAGCCTCAAGTCTGAAAAATACCCTTCTTCCTTCAAGCCAATGTGACTAGCTTCCCCTATATCCCATGTGACACAATTTACTAATCTGTATACCAATCGGAATGTTATGAACACCTTGCTGAGGTCCATATAGACAATGTCGACCAAACTGCCTTCATCAATCTTCTTTGTCACCTCTTCATAAAACTCAGACAAATTAATGAGACATGATTCCCCATGCAGGAAGCCACGTTGACTACCCTGATCAGCCCTTGCATTCCCAAACGTATGTCAATCCCATTCCTCAGAATCCCCACCAACAGCCTATCCACCACTGACATCGGGCTTAGCGGTCTACAGTTCCCCAGCTTTTTGGGTCACTGTTTCCTATTCTAGTCCCACTCCTCCACTGCTCGCAACAAATGTTAAATGTAACCAGGTTGGTGATATCAGTCTCAGACTGGGTCAGTGTCAGTTTTAGGAACACGTCAGGCTAGTTTCTTTAATCTGCTAAAATAGCACGTTTATGATCCAGAGCAATGTTACTCAAACTACGAAGGAAAGATGAATGACAATCTGTTTGGATATTGCAAATAAAGAATCGATACCTCCCTTTCTAAAAACACTGGCGCACGAGCGCGCGTGCACACACACACACATACACACATACACGCACACACACAACTGAAAGACAAAATCTCTGTAAATTCAAGTTGAAAGAACGTTGTCGACATATTAGTCTAACTCATGACGAAAGGAAAAATTGAGAGATTGTCCCAAATGTTATTCTGCTTCTGAAGATATTCTTCTCACACAAATTGCGAATAATGGGATTTCATCCCGGAACAGTTGGATTTCGCAGAATTCCCTTTGCATTAGGCAGTGATGAGATTCCAATGAATTCTGGTCAGGATTGTCCAGTGGCTCAGTGGTTAGCACTGATGCCTCACGACACCAGGGACTTGGGTTCGATTGCAGCGTCGGGTGACTCTCTGTGTGGGGTTTTCATATTCTCCCCTTGTCTGTGTGAGCTTCTAATGAATGCTCCAGTTTCCTCCCACAGTCCAAAGCTGTGCAGGTTAGGTGGAGTGTTCATGCTAAATTGTCCATAGTGTTCAGGAATTTCTAGGTGAGGCGCATTAGTCAGGGGTAAAAGTAAGGGAACAGGTCTGCGAAAGTTACTCTTTGGAAAGTTGTATGGACTTGTTGGGATGAAGGGCCTGTTTTCACACATCAGGAATTCTACAAAAAGAAGAATGGTAACGATGACTGTGGACCTTTTTATTACCGTTTGCACACATTGCTGTGATAAGGAACAATGAAGGAGAGAGAATTCAATAGTCTGTTCATTCTCGGGCAGATTACATTTTCTCCCTCTCTGAGCTGAATCACACAGTAATGTTATCCTCTCCCAAACTGGATCATGTGAGGTCTCCTTGTACATTGTCCAAACGATGTCTTCATCACATTCCCTGATCCATGTAAGTGCATCATTGCTGCTGTCATACACAGAGCAATACCCTGAGCACCAAATGGTCTCGGCTGATTTGAACATATGTTTAGATATCTCTGCGTCATTAAAAAAGAAATGTTTAATGTATTCAGAATACCTGTGTTAAAATGAATGCATTTTGTAACAAAGACAGAAATTGTTGGAAAAGCTCGGCAGGTCTGTCAGCATCCAGATGCCTTTTACATGCTGTAGTTTTTTCCAGCCTCCATCATTCCTGTGGCCGCTCATTCCATACGCACACCACCCTCTGCATGAAAACATGCCCATGAGGCCTCTTCAAAATCTTTCCCCTCTCACTTTCAACCAATGCCCTCTGGTTTTGGACGCTCCTAACCTGGGGGAAAACCCTGATTACTCACCCTATCTATGAACGTTCCGATTTTATAAACATCTTATGCTACAAAATGTGACTCCAATTAACACGAATGGCTGTGTTTTCAGTCATCCAGGGCCTAAATTCTCAAATTCAATACTGACACCTCATCTGTCTCCATCAGGTCACAATTCTAAAACCATTTTAATCATTTTGTTCAGATGCATCCTGAGACACTTCTGTGGCTTTACACCAAGGCCTTTGTGCCCGGAGGCAGGACACGAGCACCACTCGGCAATACCCATAAAGCTGTAACATTATTCTCCTGTGTGTTTGTTCATCAGTCTGTTCTGACACGCTGTGACATACGTCTGCAACAGGCAGAACTTGAATTAAGACCATTTAGTCCACAGATAGGAACATTGCCACACAAGATCAGGAACTGGAATCAAATCGAGAGCTCTGGCTCAGAGGCATGGACACTACGCACTACACTACCATCCCCAGATTTTGGATCATATGTTAAGTGCCAGCTTTCAGCTCGGTATGGATTTATTATAATCAGGTTAGCATTACTGAACTACACAAAATGCTTCGTATTGTTAAACAAGTGCAAGACATTTGTCTCAACTGTAGGATGTTGAGTGGCACGTGCTATGCCATAAAAATTAACGATGACACCTTTAATTGCTTTATCTGTAGTCTACAATATTAGGGAAAGGATTCCTGCAGACACACTCTGCACAATGAAGGGTATCAAATAGATATTTATTACTGAACACCAGAGACGGAGAAAGAGCATAATTTCTGGCCCCAAAACACTGACCAGCATTACCCACCAAAAACGTGTGTGACTGCCTTCTTCCTAGAACCATGAAATGATATCAGGCGCTGATTACTGTCCAGCCTCTCCTCCCCCACTGACTGTGTCTGCAATCAATCCCTCATCCCCCTAACCACACAAGGTAAACCAAGCTCAGGGTCTTTGTGAAAATCAAGGCCAGAGTGTGCAGGCCTCCTGGAGATGGGGAGGGAATTTTAAAATTAAACAGGGAAGGTGAGGAGGTAGTAATATCACACACTGGGCTGAGGAATGGCAGATGGTGTTTAGAGTGGATTCATGCGAGGAATTGGATTTAGTAAATCAAACAAGAGCGGGGCCTATACAATTAAAAGTAGGGTCTTTGGAATTGTTGTAGGACAGTGACCTAGGCCGTCAGGTACAATTCTTTAAAATTTGCATCTCATATAGATAGTGTGGTCAAAAGTATGTTCAACACACTTGTCAGACGTCATGTTGAGGTTATACAGGATATTGGTGAAACCTCTTCTGGAATACTGTATCCAGTCTGGTCACCCTGCCCGCTCATTCCATTGGCACACCACACTCTGAGTGAAAAAGCTGCCCCTTAGGTCACTTTTAAATTTTCCCCTCTAACCTTAAAACTATGTCCACTAGTTTTGGACTCCCGTACCCTTAGAAAATACCTCGACTATTCACTTTGATATTATTGACCTTGATATTATTAAGCTGGAGAGGGTTCAGAAGAAATATTTCACAACTGGGAAGGAGGCCTTGAGATTGGTGTTGGCGTTACTACATTTCAGCATTTAAATTGCCTATAACGTGTCTGAGACAAATCTCTGTCCTGATCACAACGTCTGAACATTTTTAGAGGAATTGAGGGGAAAAAACTTCCAGTCTACAATGCCTTCCAACTTACATTCAATTCCAACTTACACAGATGACAGGACAAGAAACCGTACTTGCTACCAAGTTGTCGAGACTAGGATGAAGAAAAACTGAGACGTTCTGTAGCAGAAGTAAACTGATTGAAATAGAATGGGGTTGTGAATGTTTGCATGCTTAGTGTCAATGCAACATATATGTATTGTAGTCTACAAAAACAGGAAGAATAAAGAGTTTAAAAGGAGGCCATCTTTGTATATTGGTGTTTATTTTTGCAAACGGAACGTTGTGACGATGCTGTCACATTAAAAAGGTTATTTTCTCTTGTTTTTTTTTAGGAGACGTCTTAGAGACAGAGATGCCGAACTGCCGCCTGAAAATACCTTAAGTAAATACCTGAGAAGGCCTTTAGGCTGGACTAAAACGTTGGTAACAATGGTAGGGCAGTGGCCAGCTCTCCCAGACCAGGTCTTCTCGTTTTGTTTTTGCTGCAGCATTCAGAAGCTGCTTGGGTTTCCAGAAGGTGTGGAAGTTTCAATACATGATCCCAATTGCTATTCTGTCAGAAAACTCTCTTAAAGTTACTTCTTCCTGGATTGGAGAACTGCACAGAAGATTCTGTCTTTGAATTTATCTTTATGCCAGGGGCGGTGTTTATGGGATAGAACATAGAACATAGAACATAGAACATAGAACATAGAACATAGAACAATACAGCGCAGTACAGGCCCTTCGGCCCTCGATGTTGCGCCGATCAAAGCCCACCTAACCTACACTAACCCACTATCCTCCATATACCTATCCAATGCCCGCTTAAATACCCTTAAAGAGGGAGAGTCCACTACTGCTACTGGCAGGGCATTCCATGATCTTACGACTCGCTGAGTGAAGAACCTACCCCTAACATCAGTCCTATATCTACCCCCCCTTAATTTAAAGCTATGCCCCCTTGTAATAGCTGACTCCATACGCGGAAAAAGGTTCTCCGTATGAGCGCAGTTAATTAGTAGAAGGCACTGTATCTATTGTTTGCATATTTGTTCCAGTAGAGAAGCTCTCCCCAATTGTTCTTCTCTTTGATTGTGTTTTAATTGGAGCGTTTGAATGGATTGCATTTTGCTTAACATTGAGTGGGGTGAACAGTTGCAACATCTGGAACAAATAGTTCGCATCTCCGTCGTAAAAAAGGAAACGTTAGGGTCCAGGCTGCCTTCTTAAAATATTTTGACGGAGTCAAAAGAGTCCCAGATATTGACTGGGAAAGCTATAGCTCGAGTTTGGTAGATGGGTCGGTGTTTGTCCAATGTGTGCAGGAGGGTTTCCTGACACAATATGTAGACAGGCCAACAAGAGGTGAGGCTATACTGGATTTGGTTCTAGGTATTGATCCAGGCCAGGTGTTAGAAATGGAGGTAGGTGAGCACTTCGGGAACAGTGACCACAACTCGGTGACTTTTACTCTAGTGATGGAGAGGGATAAGTGTGCACTGCAGTGCAACAGTTATAACTTGGGGCAGGTAAATTATGATGAGGTGAGGCATGACTTAAGATGCGTGGATTGGAAAAATAGGCTTCAAGGGAAGAACACAAATGATATGAGGAGATTGTTCAAGAAACAGCTAATGGGTGTCCTTGATAAGTATGTACCAGTCAGGCAGGGAGTAAAGGGTCTTGTGAGGGAGCCGTGGTTTAATAAGAAATTGGAATTACTTGTGAAAGGGAAGAGGGCGGCCTATGTAAAGATGAGGCGTGAAGGTTCAGTTGGGGCGATTGAGAGTTATAAGGTAGCCAGGAAGGATCTAAAGAGAGAGCTAAGAGCAGAGAGAAGGGGACATGAAAAGCCCTCAGTTGGTAGGATTAGGGAAAACCCAAAGGCTTTCTATAGGTATGTCAGGAATAAAAGGATGACTAGGGTAGGTATCGGTCCAGTCAAGGATAGTTGTGGGAAGTTGTGTGTGGAGGCGGAGGAGATTGGTGAGACACTAAATCAATACTTTTCGTCAGTATTCACTCAGGACCAGGACACTGTTGCTGATGTGAATATTGAGTCACAAGTGATTAGAATGGATGGCCTTGAGGTACGTAGGGAAGAGGTCTAGGGAATACTGGAAAGGATGAAAATAGATAAGTCCCCTGGGCCTGATGGCATTTATCCTAGAATCCTCTGGGAAGCTAGGGAGGAGATAGCGGAGCCATTGGCCTTGATTTTTATGTCGTCGTTGTCTCCGGGAATAGTGCCAGAAGACTGGAGGATGGCGAATGTGGTCCCCTTGTTCAAGAAGGGGAGCAGGGATAGCCCGAGTAACTATAGGCCAGTGAGTCTCACTTCTGTTGTGGGCAAAGTCTAAGAGAGAATTGTAAGGGATAGGATTTATGAACATCTGGATAGGAATAATGTGATCAAGGATAGTCAGCATGATTTTGTGAAGGGCAGGTCATGCCTCACAAACCTTATTGATGTGGTGCATATGGATTTTAGCAAGGCGTTTGATAAGGTACCCCATGGCAGGCTAATGCAAAAACTACGGAGGTATGGCATTGAGGGTGCATTCGAGGTTTGGATTAGGAATTGGTTGGCTGGAAGGAGACAGAGGGTAGTAGTTGATGGTATAGGTTCATCTTGGAGCGCAGTTACTAGCGGTGTTCCACAAGAATCTGTTTTGGGACTATTGCTGTTTGTCATTTTTCCAAAGACCTGGAGGAGGGGCTTGGAGGCTGGGTGAGCAAGTTTGCGGATGACATGAAAGTCGGTGGAGTTGTGGACAGCGAAGAAGGATGTGGCAGGTTACAGCGCGATACAGATAAGTTGCAGAGCTGGGCAGTAAGGTGGCAAATGGAATTCAACGTAGCTAAGTGTGAAGTCATTCACTTTGGTAGGAGTAACAAGAAGATGGATTACTGGGCTCATGGTAGACTACTTGGTAGTGTGGATGAGCAGAGGGATCTTGGTGTCCATGTACACAGATCTTTGAAAGTTGCCACCCAGGTAAATAGTGCTGTGAAGAAGGCATATGGTGTACTGGGCTTTATTGTTCGAGGAATTGAGTTCCGGAGTCCTGACGTCATGTTGCAGTTGTATAAGACTCTGGTGCGGCCTCATCTGGAGTATTGTGTGCAGTTTTGGTCGCTATACTATAGGAAGGATGTGGAGGCATTGGAACAAGTGAAGAGGAGGTTTACCAGGATGTTGCCTGGCATGGTAGGAAGATCGTATGAGGAAAGGCTGAGGCACTTGGGACTTTTCTCATTGGAGAAAAGAAGGTTTAGGGGAGATTTGATAGAGGTGTACAAGATGATTAGAGGTTTAGATAGGGTTGACAGTGAGAACCTTTTTCCACTTATGGAGTCAGCTGTTACTCGGGGACACAGCTTTACATTAAAGGGTGGTAGGTATAGGACAGATGTTAGGAGTAGATTTTTTACTCAGCGGGTTGTGAGTTCATGGAATGCCCTGCCAGTAGCAGTGGTGGACTCTCCCTCTTTATGGTCATTTAAGCGGGCATTGGACAAGCATATGGAGGTTATTGGGCTAGTGTTGTTTAGGTAGGCTTCGGTGGGTGCAACATCGAGGGCCGAAGGGCCTGTACTGCGCTGTATTTTTCTATGTTCTATGTTCTATCTTCTATGAGTCTGACCATGTCCATAATACTTGTAGCTGAGGATATTCTGACTGACCCCTGTTATTGAAAAGTTAGTGGAGGCGCTGGACGTTGTGCTGTGAGCTACCTCAGACATTCAGGGAGACCTGGGTATTTGGTGATCCAACTCTGGATGGAGCCTGGGGACTTAGTTACAGCATCTGGGTCTGTAACATGAACAACAAATGGAGCAGAGGCTGTAGAGAGGGGAGGCTCTGAAACCATGGAGTGAGTGTGTCTGGGGAAAGGGGTCTGCTGGATCCACACCGGGTTTCCAGGAACAGCTTCCCAAGCTCCACTTAACCCAGGAGCAGAGTGTGAGGGGACACTGACTGAACAAGGAGGTAGTCACAAAGCGGTGTCGGCTCCATCAACACGACTGCAGCTTCATACCAGGGGGAGGATGGTGCTGCCAGTGGCTGTGAGGGTCACTGTTTCATTCAGCTTCTATGATCCGGAACTTTCCATGCTGGAGTGGTTGACATATTCATCATCTCCCAACATCTCAACCTCAATGTCACCATTCTGTGACAGAGGATAAATATTGAGGATGAGATGAATGTTTTTTTTCTCTCAGCAGAGAGGTGACGTCTGTATCCGTGTTTTCTCAATATAGCAGTATTTCCAGTGATGTACATGCCTGTGTGGGGTCCCCATATCAATGAGGAGAGCTAGAGGAACTGAAGGACCTCTCACTACATTAATGTTACAGTGTGCCCATGCACAGGACATCACGTTGGTGAATGCTCACTGTCCTGGCATTATCCAGCTGTGATGCCGAAGGGCAAGTGCTGAAAAATGGGATCAGAATACTTGGGTGGTTGATTTTGACTGGCTCGGTGGTAATGGTTGAGTGGGCGATATGTCAGAGACATTTGAGGACCAATGAACTGATGAGGAAATTTAAAATAGAATGCAAACGTACAAGAAGCATAAGGATGATCAAACGCCTCTCTCGGTACTTGATAGGAAAGTGAAGGCAAGGACACATGTGGAATGGTGAATATCCACACAAGATAATTTCTTGCAGAGAACCAGGAAATTGCAGAGAAACTAAACAGTTACTTTCATGCCTATATTACTAGAGGCAAGATTAACTGATGGAGAAACTCAGTTTGTGTTCTCCTGTGATTGCCAAAATGAAAGGAGAATGCAGTGAAGCATAGAATGTTCACATGGAGAGACGGACCGACGCAGGGGCAGGGAGATGTGTTGCCAGGCAAGGTTAGGGAGAATCCCAAGATGTTCTCCACGTACAGCAATCAGAAAAGAATAACCAGAAAACAACTAGGGCCCATTAGAGATCAAGGGAGCACTCTGTGTGTGAAGCTGGAGAACATTGATCGATTTCTACATGAGAGCTCCATATCTGTTTTACTTCGTCGAAGGAGATTGCAGGGACAGAATTCAAGAAGATGGATTGGGAAGATCTTAAACAGACTGATATAAGATGTGACCATAGATCGGAGGGTTTGGCTGTTACAAAATTGGACTGATTGCCAGGTCTGGTTGAGTTGTATCACAGACTGCTGTTAGAGACAAGGGACAAAAGGCCTTGACTCAAATTGTGAAGTCGAATCTGGCCACAGGGAAATTCGAGCTGCCAGATGACTGGAGAACAACTAATGCAGTCCCACATTACAGGAAGGATGGTGGAAATAGAACGGAGAACTGTAAACCAGTAAGTATTAGTTCAGTGTTAGGGCAAGTACTGGAGAAAATAGGAAAGGAGAAAATTGATCTCTATTTAGGTTTAATTAAGGATAATCTGCATGACATCATTAGAGGGAAGTCATACCAAATGAATGTTATTGTATATTTTTGAGCTTGTTGTTTATAGGGTTTTTCAGTAAGGCCTTTGACAAAGCCCATATGGGAAACTGATTTTTTTTTAAAAAGTCATGATATCAAGGGTAACTTAGTGAGTGACATCAAACATTGTCTTATTGGCAGGAGACAGAGGGTGGAGGCAAAAAGACTATTTGTGTGACTGGAGACCACTGTCCCCTGGTGTACCACAGGGATCAGTGCTGTGTCCCTTATTATTTGTGGCATTCATAAATGATTCAGATGTGAATGTGTAGGGGGATGGGACAGTGTGATAATTAAGTTTGTATTTGACACAAAGATTGGCCGTGTGGTTGGCAGTGAGGAGGAAGGCCTTATGTTACAGGAAGATGCAGATGGAATGGTCAGATGGTCAGATGGATAGTAACCCTGATAAATATGAGGTGATGTACGTTGGAAGAAGGAACCAAAAATCGGAGTATACAATGAATGGCAGCTCACTAGGAAGCTCAGAAGGTGTTTCTCCACAGATCCCTGAATGTGACTGCACAGGTTAACAAGTTAGGGAAAAAGTGAGGGCTGCAGATGTTTCAGATCAGAATCACGAAGTGTAGTTCCGGAAAAGCAGTCGGTTGGGCTGCATCCAAGGAGCAGGAGAGCCGACGTTTCGAATATAAGCTTTTCATCAGGAATGATCGGTCACATTCCTGATGAAGAGCTTATTCTCGAAACATCGACTTTCCTGCTTCTCGGATGCTGGCTGATCCGTTGTGCTTTTCCAGCAACACACTTTTTGACTGAGGTTAATAGATTAGTTAATAAGGCAGCGGGAACCATAGGCGCAGCCTTCATTCGTCAACATATACATTGTCAGAGCTATAAAGTCTATGGTTAGGCCAAAATGGAATATTGTGTGTAGTTCTGGAAACCTTATTACAGGAATGATGTAATTGTATTGGAGTGGTGCAGAGGAGATTCACCAGGATGTAACCTGGGATGGACATAACAGCCATGGAGAGAGGCTGGATAAGCTTGGGTTGTTTACTTTGGAGCACAGAAGGCTGAGGGAGAGGTAATTGGGAAGGGTAAGACTACGAGGGCGATTTTCAGAAAGATTTTTGATGAAGTCCCAAGCCCAGTGTGCAAAATCAAATCTTATGGAATTATGGCGAATATTTGGACATGGTTTCAGAAAGGGACAGCTGGCAGGAAAGAGTGAGTAAAAGTTTTGATTTTTTGATAAAAGTTTTATGACCAGGTTTATTTTACAGGATAAATATAATAAAATACAGCGAAAAGCGTCCACTTATTGCCACAAAGTGGTGCCATTTTGAATAATTGAAGAAAATGGAATAAAAAGGATACAGCTTGAAGAGAGCTGATGCATTGTGAGCCAGCTCCTCACCATCGACCACCGCTGCAAGCAAATCCCTCCATCACAGCTACATCACCATCTGTACAAGACCCCAGCAACATTGAAGATGCTGATCCTCAGGCACCATCTTTTCCACTGGGCAGATACTCCTCCATCACCGGCTCGTTGCCCCCTGTGCCAGACCGTTCCAATGTCAGAGACATGTCTCTTACTGCTAGACCCACATCATTGATGTTACCATGATGGCCTTCCACTATCTGCTTCATCACCACCAATCAACAATCAGTAGGACCCAATCAGCAACAAGTCTCTAATCCTCAGGAATCACCGTTTGCTGCTGGGCTCTATCTCACCCACGTTGCCTCTGCTGATGTAGCAGCTGCTAATTCCAGGTCCTGTGGTTGGTCTTGAAAAATAAGTAAAGACTCACTCTCCTCCGCACTGCGCTTAGCTTGAGGTTCAAACCCTGGGTCCAGCTTGAGTCAGTACGTTACAGAGAGAAAAGTGGGGGAGAAAATAAGAAAAAGGAAGCATGCAAGAGTGCACAAGCTCCAGCAAAGCAGACCTTGGACCAGAAACACTGGAATAAAAGGACCATTTTATTGGAGACGAAGACTCGTGGGGTATCTCAGGAATACGTCCTTGGGTCCTAGCTATTCGTAAACATCTCAAACATTTGGTTGAATGAATCAATTGCAATATATCTCAGTCTGCTGTAGGGGAAACGCATTGAGGAGATCCTCGGCCATGATGAGAACGTGGAGGCTCACTGTGTTGAATGACATACTCCTTTCCTGAGGTTTCTGTTCAATCTGTGGGAATGCTCTGTAAATATTGTCACAAGCTCTGAGATGTTAGGAAGGAGGCCTCTGCAGGGTCGACAGGACTGTGTTTCCCAATCCCTTTTCCGATATCGAGGCTGGGGTAATTGTAGACTGAGGGATTATCCAGGGCCAAAAGTTAGATTATAGTTTTATATAATTCTACTTCTGTTCTGGCTGTGGTTTACAGCATCACATGGAACACACGGTTTGAGCTGCAATATCTCTCATACAGTTCTGCTGCCTGTTCCCCAGTTCACACCGAGACTCATTCACCCATCAGCCATGTGACCTACTCTGGTTTCTGATGTGGTACACGTCCAATTTTATATTCTAATTCCATTGAGGGTCTCTCCATGGTGTCACACTTACAGTTTGTCTCATTCGTCAACACGCTTTAATATATTCATCTGAATCCTTTCCCTTCCAGTATGTGCTACCTTCTGTGTTTAGAGTGAATACATCTCCCGCTGTTTCTCTCCCTAAGAGTAGGAGCTCTGTAGTGTCAGTGATGCCAGCCTTACATAGTTTCAGAACCAATGAATTTGTGCATCTTTTGTTATCTTGCACTTCCTGGTATATGGCGCTCCAGGTTGGACAGAGGGTTTGAGCAACGCTGACACTCATCTTTGAAAAACAGAAATTGCTGGGGAAGTTAAACAGGTCTGGCAGCACCTGTGGAGTGAAAGTAGAGTTAATCATTGGTTCCAGTGATCGTTCTTCAAGGCTCACAGATTCTTTTTTTGTTCTGGTTTCAGATTTCCGGTATCAACAGTTGTTTGTTTAATTGAAAATGTGTTTTGTTCATTTCTGGAGAAACACAGCAGATCTGCAGCATCTGCAGAGACAGAGAAACAGAGTTAGCGTTTCAAGTCCAGTGTGACACTTCTTCAGAACAGAAAAGGATTGTAAAAGGTCTTTTTCAACCCTTACCAGAGGTAGTGGAGGCGTGACGGGAAACAGTGTGGAAGCGCAATGCCACTGACGAATGGACTTTTGTTTGTGGTAAAAGAGAATCAAATGTAAAGTAAGTATACATTAGATTGTAAAGGGGGACATTGGGTTCCTTAATTGAATGCAAGACAAATGATTCATAAACAGGGCAAGTTCATTGGGAGACCAAGAGAAGGAATGTATAAAGACTTGAGAACAGCCATAAAGGCGTCATGCTGTGAAGTTATGGAATTGACTACCTACTCCTACAGGCTGTAACGTACCAAAGTGAAATGTGAGGTGTTACTCGAGCCTGGGTTGTGCTTCATTTGAGCATTGCAGCTGCCCAGGACTGAAATGTTAGCATGAGAGCAAGGTAGGTTTTTGAAATGGGAAACAAAGAGACGGTCAGGGCTCTTCCAACAGACAGAATGGGAGTGTTCCTCAGTGCAGTCTCTGTGTGATCTCCCCAATTTAAAGGAGACTGAATTGTGAACAGCAATGACAGGAGATTGGATTGAAAGATTACAAGTGAAACGCTGCTTCTTCTGGAAGATATGTGTTGGGTTGTTAAGAAATGAGTAAAAAGTTAACGATCTTTTCAAATCTCCAAGTGTATGTCCTCTTATATGTAGACTACATAGTTCCACAACTTGGAGGGAGTAAGCACTACAGGTGCGAGAGGCCAGAGTTAATGAACGTGGAGCTGGAGAAACACAGACCAGGCAGAATCAGAGGAGCAAAAAGGCAATATTTTGATATTGGACCTTTCGTCAGGACTGGTGAGGTGGAGGGGAGCCCAGAAATGGTGTGATGGGATATGGAAGGGCGAAGGGTCGGCATGATGGTGGTGTATGCATGCAGTTACGAGGTTACTGTGATTGGTCAGTGGAAGGGTGGAGCGGATATGTGAGTGAGAAGATGGACAGGTGGGTCTGCTCAGGGAGAAGGGACATGGGATAAGGCCGCGTATGGAGGGATTTTGAAGCTTTTGCAGTCAATATTGAGGCCATTGGGCAATCAGCTTCAAAGGTAAACTCTCAGGTCGTGTTCCTCTGACAGTGGACATGCTAAGGATGAGCATGTACTGAAAATGTGTTGCTGGAAAAGCGCAGCAGGTCACGCAGCATCCATGGAACAAGAGAATCGACGTTTCGGGCATAAGTCCTTGTTCAGGAATTCCTGAAGAAGGGCTAATGCCCGAAACATCGATTCTCCTGCTCCTTGGATGCTGCCTGACCTGCTGCGGTTTTCCAGCAACACATTTTCAGCTCTGATCTCCAGCATCTGGAGTCCTCACTTTCTTCTTTAGGATGAGCATGTCCCCAGATGAGTTGGAGGGGGGATTAAAATGGAACGTAACTGGAAAGTCGGGTTGGTTGTTGCGTTCAGCGCACTGGTGCTCCATACAGAGCCTGATCCTGCCCCACCAAGCATACCTCCAACTCCCGATGTGGTCTCCTATCTATCAGGGAGACCAAGGGGAGTTTCAGGGACATATTCATGGAACATCTACTCTCTGCACGCTCTAACCAACCCTACATTCCAGTTGCCATTCATTTAAATTACTCACTTACACCGCCCCACCTCCCCCACCCTTGCTCATCCAGCGACAGGTCCATCCTTGGCCTCCTCTACTATCAGAGTGAGGCCAAATAGAAACTAGGGAACATAACCTGATCTTTCCGTTTGAGAGCTTACAGTTCACTGGTCTCAATACTGAGTTCACTGGCTTCAAAATCTCTCCACCCACAGCCTTATTTCATGTTCCCCTTCCCTGACCTGACCTAAGCTGTCCATCTTCCTATTCGCATATCCAATGTACTCTTCCCACTGACCAATCACATTATCCCCCTACTTGCATCCCTTTTCGTCAGCCCATCTACGCTTCCCTCAGCCCCACGCCCCTCCCTCTATTTACTTCCCGGCTCCCCTTCCCCGGCCGAATCCTGATGAAGGCTTTCAGACTGAAACGTTGAATTTCCTGTTCCTAGGATGCTGTCTGACCTTCTCTGCTTTTTCAGCTTCATATGTATTGCTATATCCGCAGGAACATATTTTGTTGTGCATTTTATACATTTTATTTTATTTTAGCTGTTTACTGACAAGCTTATCTCAACATTCTCACTACAGGGTCAAGGAAACAGTCTCTTTGTCACGAATGCTCCTGTCTGCTTCGAAATTATTTCCTTTGTTTAAACCCTACTTTCAAGTCTGCTGTTCGCAATAGCATTGTAAATGTAACTCTTGTTATGCTGAAGCTTAATCACACCACGTCCAATGTGCTTCACAACTTCCTTGTACTTATACTCTGCGCATCTATTCCATTTAGTCCTTCTATACATCAGTTTCAACTTGCCTGGGCATTTGTAATTTCCTGTCTTCTGTGTCCCTCTCTCCTTACATTTACCAGTCCTCCCGCTCTCCAAAATTTCCAGAAAGCTCACCAGCAATGCCTCCATAATCACCTTTGGCATCTCTTTAGAACTACGGGGTGTTCTCCAACTAGTCTCACTGATTGATCCAACTTCACTTTCCCAAGCTCCTTCTCCTTACTGGTGGTCACTATACTCACCTCTACCCTCTGACTGTCTTGACGTTC
Organism: Chiloscyllium punctatum; assembly: GCF_047496795.1. Classification (NCBI taxonomy): domain Eukaryota; kingdom Metazoa; phylum Chordata; class Chondrichthyes; order Orectolobiformes; family Hemiscylliidae; genus Chiloscyllium; species Chiloscyllium punctatum. The sequence continues at coordinate 78,401,043 of NC_092766.1, forward strand.
TGACATTTTGCTGGTGTCTTCCACCGTGAAGACTGTTGCAATGTATTCAATTCCTCTGCCATTCCATTGCTTCCCATAACTATTCAAGCTTTATTTTTCAACATTGCTTTCTTTGTTCTTTTCTCCCTGTCTTCCTTGTTATATGACTAAACATCTCTTTCAATGTTCTTTTACATGATTAAGAAGCATAATATCATATTTCTCCCTCTGCTGCCATTTGCTGTTCTGAGTTATCCGTGCTGGAATTTATAGGCTTTGTAATCGTCTAGATTCCCAATAATCTTCACCACACTGTGCGCATTTTCTTTTACTTTTATGCTGTCCCTGAGTTCGTTATCACGCACGGTTGCCTTGCCTTCCGCTGAATATCTTCATTCTTACTTGGGATGAATTTCTGACGTGCTGCTGAATTATCTCCAGAAACTCCTGTCATTGCTGCTTCACCATATTCCCGTGCTCAGCTCCCCTTCCAACTAACTCTGGACAACGCCACCATTACTCAATTATAAGGCATCTCATCGAAAAGTGAGCAATAGATGTAAACTGAAAGAGGGACGTTTGAGACATGGGACACGAAAAACGATTGGAGAATTTATTAACTAGATGGAATGAGAAAGACAGAGAGAGAGAATATAGACGTGGAGATGTAAAAATAGAGATGGCTACATGATTGGTCGAATTAGATGTGCTTCCCTATTTGGTTTGACAATTCCTGTGCGCAGTGGTCCTTTATACAGTATATGTGCAACAGGTTAATCTGTTGAAATCCTGGATTTGATGCCAGAACTTTTATCTCCATCAATATGACAGGCACCAACTGTTGACAGAACCCAGCATATGTTTCCTGGTAGAAAATGGATTAACTGAAACAAGTTGGAGCACCAGAAATATGAATTTATAACAGCCATCCGATAAGAATGAAAGATTAGATCAGGGAATGCCAGAAAGGGGCAGGAGGCAGACGGTACGTTGAGAGAAGGCGAACAAAATATCTCAGATGAAGAGTAAATAACATTAATATTTTATAAATTTTGTACATCACATGCATCATGTTTGTTAAGTATGTCTCTCTTGTTCATTCTGAATATGTTGCACACATATGAACAATCTTATCTATCTACACACACACACACACACACACACACCAATCACTGTTCAGCCATTCCATTTGAAATGATTCTGTTTTGTTTACATTGTCACTTGCCATTTCTTCTTCCGAATATATTCTGTTTCTTTCACTGCATTTTATTTTATTCTCACTGTCAAGAAGACATTGGGGACTGGTGGGGATGTCACTTGGCTCCTCATCAGTCTCCACAGCTACTGTCTTCTATTCCTTTCTGTTTATTAACCCATGAAAAATACGTACTGTCCTGACCCTTGAATCCCAATAAACAGGTCAATTTTAAACCGAACACTTACTTTTGCTCTAAGGCTACAAAACATCTCAAAAGGAAAAGGCATACAAATTATGCAATAAGATGTTTGCGTCTTTACAAACAGATTGTAGAATTGCCTTGTGTAAACGATAAACAATTAACTGGTAAGAGCTGTGAAAGTAAAATCCAGGGAAATCCGTATTTCTTATGTATGTTCGGGGCAGTTGTGCCCAGAATCAGTTTTTATATTGGAAGTTGTTGTGGTGGAGGACACTCCGGTGTAGTAACAACATCTCGATTGAAGCTGTCTAATGATGACTATTCAGGCAGGTTACTACCACATCCTCGCTATTGTTGGTATTCCTGTTGAGTCGATCTGTGCCCATTTACTAATTCTCTAACCCGTTGTGAATGTCATCGTTTTTTCTGCCGTGTATATTTGGCAAAGATCCAAAATATTGTCTTCGCTTTCAATCACAATTTCCATTTCTATACCATGAATTTCATATCCCTCGCTTACAAGCATCTGAGGAGAAACTAAAGTGTTCATAACCACGATTACCCCATTTTATCCTGAACTGATTTATATCTCAATATTCCGTCTACCAAAAAACTAGTCCACTCCCATCTTCACAATATCCCCAGCCTTCACTTCTGCCTCAACACTGTTTCTGAATAAACCATCATCCACACCTTTCCAGTTGCAATTCTTTTCTGGCAACACTTCTCGTTACACATATTTTGATTACAAACTTTTTTTTACCTCGACTTGGACCTATGCCAGGTGCAAAGTGTGAAGTCAGTTTGATTCTAAAATGACTTTCAGTATAATCTGTAACCTCACACGAGGTAGAGGACTATGCTGTCAGTGACCAGGAAGTGACAGTTTCATTGAACTGTCTTGATTCTAGAACTTTCTGAGCAGGAGTGGGTGTCACGTCCATCATCTCCCAATTGCAGTGTTCCGATGTATTCAGACAGTGACGGAATCCATCTCTGCCTGCTGCTGAGGTTAATACCTTCGTCCTGTCTCCATAATGGAAGGTACCGAAAATCTTCTAGAAATAATATGGGACAGATTGACTGGTGAAAATAAGAACATGATTCGAATTAATAAAGTGAACTTACTCAAAAACTAATTGAATTGACGGTTGGCAAGTTACTGCACCAAATGAGTTCCATCTGAGTTTTCAGGGAAGTGGCATTGCAGCTAGTGAATGAGTTATAGAGACATACAGGACAGAAACAGATGCTTCGGTCCAACCAATCCATGCTGACTCTTCCAATTCCAAACTAACTTAATCTCACCTGCCCACGCTTGGCCCATATCCGTACAAACCTTTCCTATTCATGTACTTATCCAAATGTCATTTAAACGTTGTAACGACAAGAAAGCAGTATTGATTACCCTCCAAAGTTCGTTAGACTTTGGAATTTATCGTTCCTGCAGACTGGAAAGTAATTCTTGTAATTTTAAATATTTAAAACCGGAGTGGGAGCGAAAATAAAATGGGTACCATGATGTTAGGTCTGAGGAAAATATTAGAACCTTTTATGAGAAATTTTATAACTCGACACTTGGGAAATCATGATGCGACTTGGTACAGTCAGCTTAGACTTAGAAACCGGAAATCATTGTTGAGCAACCTGTGGAGTTTGTGTTAGTTGATACATCCACAAGAGGGAAAGAGGGCGAGTGGTGTATTTGAATTTGCAGAATACTTTTTTTTCATTGTTGCTAACAAGTGAGCAAAGGAAGTTGGAGAACATTGGTAAGTTGCAGACGGAGTGATCTGGATATGCCACATGGATTGAGAATTGGTCAGTGGAAGCAATACAGTGCTTCTTGCACTTTTATGGACTGAAGGCAGTTACTCATGGGATAACACAAGTTTCATTGTTTGAACCACAACAATTTGCAAGGCATAGAAATGATTTGGATATGAGAGATAAACAGCATGCATCGCATTTTGTATTGATTAAATAGTACAAGTTTGAGAAGTGTTGTTTTTCAAAAGGACCTGAATGTCCTTGATCATGAGTCACCAAAAATAGCACATCAAAGGCCGTAAGTATTGGCGTCTTATATTGTATGCTGCCCTTCATTGTAATATGATTCAAGTGCATAAGTAAAGCCGTCTTCCCGTATTTGTAGGGTCTTGATGAGAGATTATTTGGGGCACTGTGAAGAGGTATGATCTTCTTTATAAGGCACGATCTCATTAACACAGGCACTACTGAAGCAAGTATTAGCAGTCTAATCCATGAGATGATGACTCCATGAGGAGACAGTGATGGAACTGAGTATTTAATCTGTCGTGCTAGGAGACAAAGAGGGATGATTGCGCTGAAACGTGAGGATTAGCGACGATCACATATTTCTGAAGGAGACACTGTTCGGGTGAGAAATGATTAATTTATTAGATTTATTGTCACATGTGCCTAAGGCCAGTGAAAGCTTTATTTATGAGCAGTACAGGCAGATGACAGTAAGCAAGGACGCACAGATCATAGGGTGAAAAATAAATGTGGACATAGTAAGGCCTGCAGGTTATAATGCGCAGGACATTCATAAAACATGATCAACATGAACAAGATCATTATTATTTGGAGTTACAGAGTCCATTCATCAGTCTAATATAGCATCCCTGATACTTTATGTGCCTGAATGATTTCTCCCCACATTAATGTGCCATTGCAATGGTCCTACAAGAAAACGTTAGGGAGTTAGGAACCAACTTAACAATGTAGGACCTCGGAAGATTGCTACCATTGTCAAGCTCTAGTCAGCGTAGGAATGATTGAATAATCAGGAAGACTGTGTGGCTTGAGAGATGGTGCAGGATGGAGGGGTTCCGATTTTTGGGATATTGGGACCGATTCTGGGGGAGGTGAGACTATTACAAATTGGACGGTCTACATCTGGATAGGACTGGAGCCAATGTTCGATGGAGTGCATTTGCAAACGCTGTTGGGAAGGGTTTAAACTAATATGGCAGGGGATCGGGTAACAAATCTGTTTAGTGAAAAGAAAGGAGGTAGTAACTAAAGCCTAAGAAACTCGATAATGAATTCAGCATGGCTGAGGGGAAGAGGAGGCAGGAAGCGGAGGATGAACACAGAGGAACTTGTCGTTTTAATGCAAGAACGTAAGGCAGGTGAACGGAGGGCTTGGAATAGTACCTGGGAATATAATGTTATTGTTGTTACTGAACTTGGTTGAGGGAATGGCGTGATTGACAAGTAAATATCCCAGGACATTAATGCTTCAGGTGGGGTAGAGAAGAAGGTAAAAGGGGTGGATGACAAACATCACTGGTCAAAGAAGATATCACAGCAGTGCTGACGGAGTGCCCCATGGAAGATTCGAGCAGTGAGGCAATATGGGCAGAGCTCAGAAAGAAAAAGGGTGCAGTAACAATGCTGGGCTTGTACTACAGGCCTCCCGACACCGATCAAGGTACAAATGTGTAGATAGATCACAGAAAGATGTGGGAGCAACAGGATGGTGGTGATAGGAGATTTTAATTTTCCCAAAATTGACTGGGATTCACTTAGTGTTAGAGGTCTAGATGGAGCAGAATTTGTAGGACCATCCAGGAGCGTTTTCTAGAGCAGTGTAGAAACAGTTCAACACGGGAAGCGACCATGCCAGACCTGGTGTTGGCAACTGAGCCCGCCCAGGTGGTGTAATTTACAGTGGGGGATTACTTTGGGAATAATGATCACAATTACTTTAGTTTTACAATAGTCATGGGGAAAGATGAGAGTGGTCCTAAATGAAGAGTGCTAAACTGGTGGAAGGCCAACTATAGCAAAATTCGGCAAGAGCTGGGGAACGAGGATTAGGACCAGCTGTTTGAAGGGAAATCCGCAAATGATAGGTGGAAGGCTTTTGAGGAGAGGTTAATTAGTGTTCAGGAGAGATATGTTCCTGTGAAAATTATGGATAGAAATGGCAAGGTTAGGAAACCATGGATAACAAGTGATATTGTGAGACTAACTAAAAGGAAAAAGAATGAGTACATAATATCTAGGTGAACGAAGATATAGGAGGCCTAGGAAGAATATTGTGAATGTAGGACCGATCTGAAGTGAGGAATTAAGAGGGCGAAAAGGGGTCATGACATGTCCTTAGCCAGCAGGATTAAGGAAAACCTTAAAGCATTTTGGTCACATAAAACGCGAAAGAGGGTAGCTAGAGAAAGGGCCCACTCATGGACAAAACAGGAAAGATATGCTTGGAGGCAGAGAAATCGGGAGAGATTCTTAATGAGTACTTTGCATCGATATTCACCAAGGAGAGGGGCTGGGTAGATGTTGAGGTTAGGGATAGATCTTTGATTACTCTTTGTCAAGTCTGCATAAGGAGGGAGGAAGTGGTGTGTTTTCCAAAAGACATCAATAAAAACAAGTCCCCAGGTCTGGATGGGATTTTCCCAAGCTTACTGAGGGAAGCGAGAGAGGAGAGAGCTGAGGCTTTCATGGATATTGTTGCAGCGTCCTTGAACACGGGGGAGGTCCCTGGGGAATGGACAATTGCTAATGGTGTCTCGTTGTTTATGGAATAATCAAGGAAATTACAGACCTGTGATCCTGACGTCAGTGGTAGGGAAGCTACTGGAGAAGATACTGAGGGATAGGATATATACCCATTTAGAATACAATGACTTCTCCGTGCTAGGTAGCATGGTTTTCTGCAGGTATGGTAATGGCTTACAAACTTAATAGAATTGTTTGAAGAGATGACAATGTTGATTGATGAGGGAAGGGATATAGATGTCATACAGATGGACTTTAGTAAGGCATTCGATAAATTTCCCCATGGTAAGTTGAAGAAGAAGGTGAAGTTGCATGCGTGTTCTAGCTAGATGGATAGAAAACTGGTTAGGAAACAGGAGACAGAGAGTAATAATGGAAGGGAGGTTCTCAAAATGGAGATCTGTGACCAGTAGTGTCCCACAGGGGCCCTTGCTGCGACATTGGTTTTTGTGGTATACATAAATGATTTGGAGGAAGATGTAGCTTGTTTCATTAGCAAGTTTTCAGATGACACTAAGATTGGTGGAGTAGTAGACAGTGAAGGGGACTGTCCGAGAATACAGCAGAATATAGATAGATTGGGGAGATAGGCAGAGAAATGACAGATGGAGTTCAATTTGGACAAATGTGAGGCGATGCATTTTGTACGATCCAATCCAAGAGCAAACTATACAGTAAATAGAAAAGTATTGGGGAAAATTGATGTACAGAGACATCTACGTGTTCAGGTCCATTGTTCGCTGAAGGTAGCAAGGCAGATCAGTAGAGTGGTGAAGAAGGTGTACGGCATGGTTTCCTTCATTGGATCGGGTACTGAATATAAGAGTTTGCAGGTCGTGTTTCAGTTGTATAAGACTTTAATTCAGCCACATTTGGAATACTGCATACAGTCTGGTCGCCACACTAGCAAAACGATGTGCAGGTTTTGGAGAGGGTGCAGAGGAGGTTCACCAGGATGTTGCCTGGTATGTAGGGTGCCAGCCATGAAGAAAGATTGAACAAATAAGGATTATTTTCATTAGATAGACAGTGGTTGAGGGGGATCCTGATCCTTGGATGGCGAGGCATATTGAGGATCTGGTAAGGACATTAAAGAAGGCATATATTGGGTTTAAGATATCGGGCTTAAGTCAATCCTTAGATGACTACACAAAGTGTAGAAGCACCCTTAAGAGGGGAATCTCAAGCCTGAAAAAAGGACATGACATGGATCTCTCAGAAAAGGTGAAAGATAATCCCAAGAGGTTCTCTAGTCATATTAAGAGTAGAAGCATGATTCAGGATAGAATAGGTCCCCTTACTGATGAGCATGGCTGTCCTTGTGTGTGTGTGTGTGTGGGGGGGGGGGGGGGGGTATTCTTTAATGAATATTTCTCCTCCATGTTTATTCAGGAGCAAATGATGCATACTAAGGAAATAAGGAAAACAAGTGGGAATGTTTTGATCTGCATGCATATTAAGAGAGTGGAGGCATTTTCTACCTTAAAGCACAATAAGGTGAATAAATCCCCTGGGCAAGAATATGTCCATCGTCGGATGTTATGGGAGGCTAGGAAAGAAATTGCACAGGTTTTTGCTTCATCGTTTGCCACTGGAGTGGTTCCATTGTTTAAGAAAGGTAGCAAAGACAAACCAGGGAGCTCTTCGTCAGTGAGTGGAACATCAGTGTTAGGCAAGTTGTTGGAGACGATTATGAGAGACAGGATGAACCAACATTTGGAAATTCAAGGTCTGATTAGAAATAGTCAGCATGGATTAGTATGCGGGAAATCATGTCTGACAAATCTTTTAAATTGTTTCAAAGAGATAACCGCGAGAATACATATGGGAAGGACAATGGATTATCTATATATGGACTTTAGTAAAACGATTCACAAGGTCCCATACGGCAGGTTAGTCAGTGAGTTTAGGTGATTTGCGATCCAGAGAGAGCTAGCTAATTGGATTCAAAATTGGCTCAATGGTAAGAAGCAGAGGGTGATGGTTGAAGATTGTTTCTCAGACTGGAGGTCTATAATTAGTGCCACTGGTGTCAGTGCTGAAACCTTTGTTATTTGTTATTTACATAAATGTTCTGCATGTGAATATACAAGGCATGATGTGGGCCATAAGACATAGGAACAGAAATTGAAATATTCAGCCCATCGAGTCTGCTCCACTATTCAGTCATGGTTCATAAGTTTCTTAACGCCATTCTTCTGCTTTCTCGCCACAACCCTTGATCCCCTTGACAATTAAGAGCCTGTCCATCTCAATCTTATATATACTCAGTAACCTGGCCTCCACAGCCTTCTGTAGAATTGAATTCCATGGATTCCCCACTCTCTGGCTGAAGATGTTTCTCTTTATCTCCGTTCTAAAAGCTGTTCCATTTACTTTAAGGCTGTGCCCTCGGGTACTCGTCTACTTTACCAATGGACATATCTTCACAACATCTATTCTGTCCAGACTATTCAGTATATTTCAATTAGATCCCCTCTCATCCTTTTAAAATCCATTAAGTAAAGGTCCAAAGTCCTCAAAGTTTCCTCATATGTCAAGCTTTTCATTCTGGGACCATTCTCGTGAAACTCCTCTGAGCACATTCCAAGGACAGTATATCTCTTCTGAGATAAGGGGCCCAAAACTGCACAACATACTCCACGTACTCCCAAGAAGTTTACTACATTTATGGATGATACCATTAGGAGGTATCGATGATAGCGATGAACATTATCAGAAATAATAGAGGGATTTTAATCTGATGGGGAAGTGAACTGATGATTGGCAACTGCAATTAAATACAGATAAGTCGGAGGTGTTACACTTTGGAAAGTAAAACAAAGATAGGAGCTATACAGTAAATGGTTAGATTCTGAGTAATGTTGTGTAACAGAGGGACCTCGGATCACAAGTCCATATTTCACGGGAAGAGGCGTCACGGGTAGAAAGGACGGTAAAGAGGGCGTTTAGCATGTCGGCCTTCAACTATCAAAGCATTGAATATAGGAGTTGGGACATTATGCTACCATTCTGTAAGTCGTTGATGAGGCCACACTTCGAGCATTGTGTACAGGTTTGGTCATCCTGTTAACCTGAAATGAGTGCAAAGAAGTTTGACAAGAATGTTGTCAGGACTAATATGCCAGCGTTATAAGGAGGGGTGGGTCAGGTTCGGATATCATCCCTTGGAATGTAGGAGAATGAGGGGGTGTTTTTATGGAGATGCATAATATTAAGCGGGCCATAGATAGGATGAATGCATCGAGTCATTTTCCCAGAGATTACAGACTGAAAACTACAGGGCATTTTTTTTTTACGTGAGGGGGAAAGATTTAAGAAGGACCAGAGAGGCAACTTCATTATGCAGAGAATGTTTTTGAAATGGAATGGGCTGCCAGAAAAAAGTGGTTGAAGCAGGTACAAGAGCAACATGTAAAACAAATGAATTGATGCATAGATGGGAAGGGTTGAGAGTGATATGGTTCAAATTAGTTGAGTGGGCAGCGTGGTCAGCACAGACAGGTTTGGGCCGAAGGGCCAGTTCCCATGCTCGATCACTCTATGATTCAATGACACTCCATTCAAGTCAGTGACACAGTGACACTCCGGCTTATACTAGCCCACACCACGTCACTGTCAGGGGGACACTCTGGACTACATCAGCTCACACCATGTCACTGTCAGGGGGACACTCTGGGCTATACAATCCCACACCATGTCACTGTCAGGGGGACACTCTGGGCTATACCATCCCACACCATATTACTCTCATGGGACACTCGTGGATGGAGCAGCCCACATCATCTCGCCATGCAGTGGCTTCTATCATTTGATTGTCAAAGTTGCAGATGTTATCTACCTGCTTGGTAATGTTCTCTAGGAGGTCAGTAATCCCCATCATACACTTGCCCTTTACTATGCAACAAGCCTGAACCTCTTTGCCGTTTTGGGAGTCGAGGGCATATCGGTTTTGCTGAGGGGATAGATGTAATTCTAAGAGCATATCCTTACCTCCTGCTAAGTCCAAACGGTCTCCTTGCCCAAGCGGGTTAGACCATAAATAAGGTAGTTTCAATTTGGATGGCTAATAATTCCTGCAGATCCTCCTCAGGAAAAGGTACTGAGAAATGTGTAAGCCAGAAGCGGGACTTTACTGTTACCCAAAGCCATACCACCTCTCCAATGCGCGCAGAATACAGGTCAAACTGAACGTTTAGTAGGGAAACCCCAGCCCCATTCCCAAGTAGTTGGGCAGGGAACAGTAGTTATGAAAACTGACCTATCAGCTACAGCACAGGAATTACCTATTTCATTAAGAACAATGAAGTTAGTCACTTTGCCATGGCTGACAAAAATAATATTCAGGTTTAGTTTAGATAATGAAGGGGGCTTCCCAATATGATGCAGGCCTGTCTTTTTGACAATCCTGAAAGTATAGTTAGTCCATAGCTGCAAACTACGGTCGCACTGGGCTCTTAGGGTGAAAGCAATTCAATAAAAAGTGGTGAGTCTTTCAGTAAGAAATGTGATTACTGTCCCAGATTGGTTCATTCCACCCCGCAATTGAGAAGATGGAGGTGCTGTTAGGGGTCTCATGGTAAGGTGTGTGCCATTAAATACCACAAAGAGCCTGAATATCCACAATAACAGAGACACACTCCTCCAGTAGGCAAATGCATGAGGTGTGAGGCGCCACAGGGACGCAGTAGCAGTTGGTGCATTGGACAAAGGCACATGGAATAAACAGTCACATTCACTTAAGTGCTTCCCCATCCTGTACAGTTGTAACAAATTGGATAGGTTTCCCCGGACTTATTATAGGAATTCCACAGGCTAGCAGGTGGGGATAAGTAATAATCAAAGGAAAGATTCTATCCGATAAATGCCTAACAGGTATTCCATACTCTGTAGTTGGGATTCAAGAGGGGGAAAGGGGTCAAAGAGTCCTTTGCTGATGTGAGGACGTAACGCACCACTTCATGCTGGCTGAATATTTGATGATGACTTTACAAAAGCAAATTGTTAGTGAAGGACTCCATCTCCCCCTTTCTCTTTTGCGACGGGCCGATTTAGGCCTCTTGGAGTCGAGGCAACGCTTACCAGAAACATCGAAAGCACAACTGAAATCAAACTGGCTCAAAACACCTTGACAGGGTAAAGCCGAATGAACTTTTCGATCTTCTTGGTGCGCTTGACCATTGCGACAGTCATTCTTGGTAACATTCCATGCATCAAAGGAATCAGTTTCTCGGGCACGTAAGGACATATTTTCAGCTTAAACGGTACACAGTTTCTGGTTGTTCAGGATCACACAGGTAAACAGACCCTCTTCAGCACTAATGCAGGCGACAACGAGTCCACATAACAGGGTAAGTTCGTTCTTCATCTTAATGGTCGTTCTGCATTAATGTAAAACATTAGAAGAATTACGATTCGAAACATGCAGCTATATCATAGTAGTCTGGTTTGTTATCGACTGATTCCGGTTCGTTTTCCAGTTCCGCATCGTCTCCATCTCCATCATCACCACCACCACAACAACCCAACACTCCCCCCCCCCACCCCGGAATGGGCTCATCTAATGACCTTGGAGTGATGAAGGTGAACCCAGGCGGAATGCACGGCGACCTTTACAGCAGTCAGGCTGGTCTGGAGACCCTGGAAGGGCCCTTGCCATTGAGGTTGGTGGCTGCAGCTTGTCCAAATCATGATGAGAATAAAAGAGTTGGAAATTCAATAATTGGGATATTGTTGAGGGAGGGGAGCAGCACCGACCTTAGACTGAAGATCTCCCAAAACTTTGGTCAAAGAAAGAACACAGGAGGACATATCCTCAGTCATGTGTTCGAAATGAATACGGGAGGAGGCATCATTCCAATGTGAGCGGACAGCTCGACTTCGGATGATTTCGGCTGGGGACAAGCGAGGTTTCCCCACAGGAGTTTACTGTAGGTGGAACAATACCAGAGGCACCAACCTCACCCAGTAAAGACCTGTATCAGAAGTCCATTTGTTAAGTTTAGTTTTCAGACTCTGTTCACCAGGCTCCACGAACCCTGCATCCTGTGGGCAATAAGCACAATGAAGTTGGTGGTGGATCCCAAAATGAGAGCATAATTCCTCAGTAATATCTACAATAAAATGGGGGGATTGTCAAAATGTAGACAAAAGCAAATACCAAAGCAGGTAATAATCTCCTTCAGTAAAATATTTACAACAATTTTAGCAGTAATGTTGGAAGTGAGGTAAGCTGCAACCCATCAAGGAAAAAAAAATAACAATGACCAAAACATACTTATAGTGCTGACAACTTTGCAACTCAATGAAGTTTTTAAACATCTTTTGCAGTTGGCATTAGTTTGTCAGAGGTCGACTCACACTTGTCAGAGAGCATAGAACATAGAACGTACAGCACAGAACGGACCCTTTGACCCTCGATGTTGTGCCGAGATTTAATCCTAATGTAGAATATAATAACAACCTATGCACCCCTCAACTCAATGTTATGTTTCTGCATGTCCAGCAGTCGCTTAAATGTCCCCAATGACTCTGCTTCAACCACTACCACCGGTAACGCATTCCATGCATTCACAACTGTGTAAAAAAAACCTCTGACATCTCCTTATACCTTCCTCCTAATATTTTCAAACTATGAGTGCTAATACCAGTCATTCCTGCCGTGGGGAAAGTTCTCTGTCTATTGACTATCAGTTCCTCTCATTATTTTGTACACCTCTGTCTGGTCACCTCTCTTCCTCCTTCTCTCCAGAGAGAAACGTCCGAGCCTATTCAACCATTCTTTATAAAGCAAGCCCTCCAGTTACCATCCTGGTAACCTTCTTTGCAGCCTCTTCCAAGCCTCTGTATCTTTCCTATAGTAGGACGACCAGAACTTGACACAACATTCCAAGTATTGCCTCACCAGGGACTTGTAGAGCTGCAGCAAAACCTCACGGCTCTTAAGCTCTATCTCCCTGTTAATGAACGCCAAAATATCATATTCTTTCTTAACAACCCTATCCACCTGTGTGTCAACTTTGAGGAATATATGTACTTGCACACCAAGATCCCTCTGTTGCTCCATACTGCCAAGAATCCTGTCTTTAATCCTATATTCCACATTCGAGTTCCATTATTCAAAATGCATCACCTCGCATTTATCCAGGTTGAACTCAATCTGCCATTTCTCAGCCCAGCTCTGGATTCCATGTCAGGCTGCAGCCTGCATTGTCCTCTATACTATGAACGACACCTCCAAAATTTGTGTCATCTGCAAATTTACAAACCTCCTCAACCTCCTCATCCAAGGCAGCTATAAATACTACAAAGAGCAGAGGCCCAAGTACAGAGACCTGCGAGACCCCACTTAACACTATCGTCCAGGAAGAATACATTGCATCTCCAGACACTCTCTGCTTTCTGTCCGCCAGCCAATTCTGTATATACCTGTTTAATGCCTGGAAACAGAGTGTTGATGGAGGGTTGTCTGTGTATGTCTGATTAATGGTTGGTGATCGGGTGGTGGTGCAGGGTTAGTGTGTGTTTTCTGTACATATCTGTTTAATGACTGGAGACCGACTGGTGGTGGTCGAAGGTTGTGTGTGTATTTCTGTGCATATCTGCTCAATGAAAAGAGAATAGGGTGGTGGTGGAGGGTTGTGTGCGTGTGTGTTTCTGTGTATCTCTGTTTAATGAAAGCAGATAGGGTTATCGTGGAGGGGTGTGTGAGATTCTGTGTATATCTATTTAAGGACTGGAGACAGGGTGGTGGTAGAGTGTTATGCGTGTGTATTTCTGTGTATATCTGCTCAATGGCAGGACAACAGGGTGGTGGTAGAGGGTTGTGTGTGTGTTTCTGTGTATATGTGCCTAACGCCAGGAGAAGGGTGGTGGTGTGTGTTTCTGTGTATATCGGTTCAATGGCAGGAGACAGGGTGGTAATGGACGGGTGTCTGTGTCTTCCTGCATATATCTGCTTAATGTCAGCAGGCACGTTGTTCATAGAATATTGTGCGTGTTTCTGCATGTATCTATTTAATGGCAGGAGACAGGGTGGTGGTGGAGGGTTGTGCCTGTATGTGCGTTTTTGTGTATATCTGTTTAAGGGCAGTAGGCAGGGTGTTCGTGGAAGATTGTGTGTGTGTGTTTCTGTGTATAACTATTTGATGGCAGGAGACAGGGTGGTGAAGGAGGTTTTAGTGAGTGTGCGTGTGCGTTTCTGTGCATATGTGTTTAATAACACGAGACAGTTTGGTGTGTGTGTGTGTCATTGTGTGTTTTTTTTTTGTTGTGTGTTTGTTTCTGCATATATCTATTTAATGGCAGGAGACAGGGTGTTGTTGGAGGGTAGAGTGTCTGTGTCTGTGTGCTTACTGGCAGGAGACAGGGTGGTGGTGGAGGGTTGTGTATGTTTGTGTGTTTCTGTGTATATCTGTTTAAGGTCAGTAGGCAGAGTGTTCGTTGAAGGCTGTATGTGTGTTTCTGTGTACATCTGTTCACTGGCAGGAGAGAGTGTGTGGTGGTCGAGGGTGGTATATGTGTTTCTGTGTATATCTGTTTAATTGCAGGGGACAGGGTGGTGGTGGAGGGTGGTATGTGTTTGTTTCTGATTATATCTGTTTCATGGCAGGAGACATGGTGGCGGTTGAAGGTTGTGCGTGTGTTTCTGTGTATATCTGCTTAATGGCAGGCAACAAGATGTTCTTCGGGGGTTTTGTGTCTGTGTGTGCGTTTCTGTGTATATCTGTTTAATGGCAGAAAACAATGTGGTGGCTAACATTTGTGTGTTTGTGTATTTCTACGTTTAGCTGTTTAATGGCAGGAGACAGGGTTGTGGTGGAAGTTTGTGTGTGTGTTTTTCTGTGCATGTCTGTTTAAAGTCAGTAGACAGGGTGATGGTGTTGAGATGCGTTTCTGGTTCTGTTTATATCTGCTTAATCGCCAGAGAGTGTGTGATGGTGGAGGGTTGTGTGTGTGTGTGTTTGTATGTATATCTGATTAATGGCAGCAAACAGGGTGGTGGTGGAGGGTTCTGTATATGTGTGTGTGTTTATATGTATATCTGTTTAGTGGCAGGAGACAGGGCGGTGGTGGAGTGTAGTGTGCGTGTTTGTGTGTATATGTACTTAATGGCATGAAATAAGATGGTGGTGCAGGGTTGTGTGTGTGCTTCTGCATATATAGGTTTAATGTTGGGTGACAGGGTGGTAGTGTAGTGTTGAGTGTGTGTGTTTCTGTAGGTATCTATTGAATTTCAGGATACAGGGATGTGGTAGAGTTTTGTGTGTGTTTCTGTGTACATGTGATCAATAGTAGAAAACAACTTGTTGGTGTAGTGTCGTGTGTGTGTTTCTGTGTATCGCTGTTTAATGGCAGGAGACAGGATGGTAGTGAAAGGTCGTGTGTGTTTCTGTGTATAATTGATTTATGGCAGCAAGCAGGGTAGTGGTGGAGGGTTCTCTATGTGTGTGTTTCTGTGTATACCTGTTTAATTGCAGGAGACCGGCTGTTGGTGGAGGATGGTATGTGTTTGTTTCTGAGTACGTCTGTTTCATGGCAGGAGACATGGTGGCGATTGATGGTTGTGCATGCGTATCTGTGCATATCTGCTTAATGGCAGAAAACAAGGTGGTGGTGTACTGTTGTGTGTGTATTTCTCTGTATATCTGTTTAATGGCAGGTGACAGGGTTGTGGTGGAGGGTGGTGTGTGTGTGTTTTTGTGGATATCTGTTTAATGACAGGAGACAGTGTGGTGGTGGAGGCTTATCTGGAAATTTCTGTAATTATCTGTTTAATTGCAGCATACAGGGTGGTTTTTGAAGTTAGTGAGTGTGTGTTTCTGTATGTAACTGTTTAATGAATGTAGATAGGGTGGTCGTGGAGGGTTGTGTGTGTTTCTGTGTATATTTGTTTTATGGCAGAAAACAATGTGGTAGTGAAGTGTTGTGTGTGTGTTTCTGTGTATCTCTGTTTAATTGCAGGAGACAGTGTGGTGCTGGAGGAATGGGTGTGCGTGTTTTTGTGTATATCTGTTAGACAGGAGACCGGGTGGTGATGGAGAGTTGTCTGTATGTTTCTGTAAATATATGTTTAATTGCTAAATGACAGTAAACAAATTGATGTTCAAGGGGTGTGTGTGTATGTGTGTGTGTGTAATGGCAGGAGACAGGGTGTTGGTGTCGAGCTGGGAGAGTTTCTGTTTAATCACTGGAGAGTGTGTGAGTGGGGAGGTGTGTGTGTGTGTGATTGGGGAGGTGTGAGGTGTGAGTGTGATTGGGGAAGTGTGAGGTGTGAGTGATTCGGGAGGTGTGAGTGAGGGAGAGAGTGTGAGTGTGTGAGTGTGTGAGTGTGTATCTGATTAATGGCAGCAAACGAGATGGTGGTGGAGGGTTCTGTATGTGTGTGTGTTTCTGTGTATATCTGTTTCAGGGCAGGAGACAGGCTGGTGGTCGATGGTTTTCTGTGTGTATTTCTGTGTATATTGGCTCACTGGCAGGAGAACAGCGTGGTGGTGGAGGGCTGTGTGTGTGTTTCTGTGCATATCTGTTTATTGCCAGGAGACAGGGTGGTGATGTAGGGTTGTGTATGCGTGTTTCTGTGTCTATTTGTTTACTAGTAGGAGACAGGGTGGTGATGGAGGGTTGTGGGTGTATTTCTGTGTGTACCTGTTTAATGGCAGGAGGCAGGGTGTTCGAGGAGTGTTGTGTGCGTGTTTCTGTATACATCTATTTAATGGCTGTGCACAGAGTGGTGGTGGAGGGTAGTGTGTGTGCGTGTTTCTGTGTATAACTGTTTAATAGAGAAAGTGAGGACTGCAGATGCTGGAGATCAGAGCTGAAATGTGTTGCTGGATAAGCGCAGCAGGTCAGGCAGCATCCAAGGAGCAGGAGAATCGACTTTTCGAGCATGAGCAGCAATCACTTTATTGAAGAAGGGCTCATGCCCGAAACGTCGATTCTTATGCTCCTTGGATGCTGCCTGACCTGCTGCGCTTTTCTAGCAACACATTTTCAGCTACAACTGTTTAATGACAGGAGACAGGGTGGTGCTGGAAATTAGTGTGTATGTTTCTGTATGTATCTGTTTAATTGCAGGACACAGTGGTGGAGGAGGGTGGTATCTGTGTGTGTTTCTGTGTATATATATTTAATGGCAACAGACAGTGTGGTGGTAGAATGTAGAATGTCTGTGTTTCTGTGTCTATGTGGTTACTGGCAGGAGACAGGATGGTGGCGGAGGGTTGTTATGTGTGAGCGTTTCTGAGAATATCTGTTTAAGAGCAGTAGGCAGGGTCTTCGTGGAAGGTTGTGTGTGTGTTTCTGTGTATATCTGTGTAATGGCAGGAGTCAGGGTGGTGGTCAAGAGTTTGTGTTTGTTTGTTTATGTGTATATCTATTTAATGACAAGAGACAGGGTGATGGAGTCGAGATGTGTGTGGCTGTTTATACCTGCGTAATCGCCGGAAAGTGTGTGATGGACGTGTGTGTGCGCGCGTGTGTATATCTGTGTTATGGCAGCCGACAGGATGATCGTGGAGGTTTGTGTGTGCGTGTTTCCATGTATATCTGTTTAATGGCAGGAGACGGAGGTGGTTTAGTTTTGTGTGTTTCTGTGTATATCTCTTTATTGACAGGAGGTAGGGTGTTAGTGGAGGGTTGTGTTTGTGTGTGATTTTGTGTACATCTGCTTAATAACGGGAGACAGCGTGGTGATGGATGGTTGTGTTGCGTGTTTCAATGTATGTCTGATTAATCGCAGGAAACAGGGTGTGGTGGAGGGTTTTGTGTGTGTGTTTCTGTGTATATCTAGAACATAGAACATAGAACAATACAGCACAGAACAGGTCCTTCGGCCCACAATGTTGTGCCGAACATTTGTCCTAGCTTAAGCACCTATCCATGTATCTATCCAATTGCCACCTTAAAGGTCACCAATGATTCTGACTCTGCCACTCCCCAGGCAATGCATTCCATGCCCCCACCACTCTCTGGGTAAAGAACCCACCCCTGACATGCCCCCTATACCTTCCACCCTTCACCTTAAATTTATGTCCCTTGTAACACTGTTGTACCCAGGGAAAATGTCTCTGACTGTCTACTCTATCTATTCCCCTGATCATCTTATAAACCTCTATCAAGTCACCCCTCATCCTTCACTGTTACAATGAGAAAAGGTCTAGCACTCTCAACCTATCATCCTACTACCTATTCTCCATTCCAGGCAACATCCTGGTAAATCTCCTCTGCACCCTCTCCAAAGCTTCCACATCTTTCCTCAAGTGAGGCGACCAAAACTGCACACAGTACTCCAAATGTGGCTTAACCAAGGTCCTGTACAGCTGCAACATCACCTTACGACTCTTGAATTCAATCCCTCTGCTAATGAACGCTAGTACACCATAGGCAATATTACAAGCTCTATCCACCTGAGTGGCAACTTTCAAAGATCTGTGAACATAGACCCCAAGATCCCTCTGCTCCTCCACCTGACTAAGAACTTAACAGTTAACCCTGTATTCCGCATTCTTATTTGTCCTTTAAAATGGACAACCTCACACTTGACAGTGTTGAACTCCAACTGCCACTCCTCAGCCCAGCTCTGCACCATATCTCAGTCCCTTTACAGAAGACAACAGCCCTCCTCACGATCCACAATTCCACCAATCTTCGTATCGTCTGCAAATTTACTGACCCACCCTTCGACTCCCTCTTCCAAGTCATTAACAAAATTTACAAACAGCAGAGGACCCAGAACA
The DNA here is from genome assembly GCF_047496795.1 of Chiloscyllium punctatum. NCBI lineage: Eukaryota > Metazoa > Chordata > Chondrichthyes > Orectolobiformes > Hemiscylliidae > Chiloscyllium > Chiloscyllium punctatum. The sequence goes on from NC_092766.1 coordinate 78,419,701, forward strand.
GATCCCTGAGGAACTCCACTTGTAACTGGGCTCCAGGCTGAATATTTATCATCTACCACCACTCTCTGACTTCGACTGGTTAGCCAGTTCTCTATCCAACTGGCCAAATTTCCCTCTATCCCATGCCTCCTGACTTTCCGCATAAGCCTACCATGGGGAACCTTATCAAATGCCTAACTAAAATCTATGTACAGTATATCCATTGCTCTACCCTCATCCATATGCTTGGTTACCTCCTCAAAGAATTCAATAAGACTTGTAAGGCAACACCGACCCCTCACAAATCCGTGCTGGCTGTCCCTAATCAAGCAGTGTCTTTCCAGATACTCATAAATCCTATCCCTCAGTACACTTTCCATTACTTTGACTACCACCGAAGTAAGACGAACTGGCCTGTAATTCCCGGGGTTATCCCTATTCCCTTTTTTTGAACAGGGGCACAACATTCGTCACTCTCCAGTCCCCTGGTACCACCCTCGTTGACATTGAAGACGAAAAGATCATTGTCAACGGCTCTGCAATTTCCTATCTTG